>NC_136069.1:1310872054-1311558721 GCF_964261635.1 Lissotriton helveticus | reverse complement strand
ACCTCACCAAGAAGTGTAGTCTTAAATCCAGTTCCAGTGTTAGTGGTTCCTTGCCATTGACTTCTATGGAGTGGTCCTGATGCAAGGGATACAGGTTACTGAAGATGCTCAAGGATGCTGAAGATGAGGTGAGGTAGATAGGGGTCTTTCCTGGAGCTTATCCTTGGTCCCTGGTGGGACAATTTTGCCCACGGGTCAACATCTCTCAAAGTCCTCTTTGGTCCAGCAAAAGTCTGATCGCTACTGGTAACCATGCACAACGAACCCAGGAGGAGGCTTCCTTCTTTTGGAAATAACTAACCTTCTGAGTGACAAAATTGCAGTCCAATGGCTCTTCTAGGTCCGATAGGTTCAGGGGCAACTTTTTAGTGTCTGTTCTCACTCTCCCAGGCTGCACTTCGACAAGGAACGACAATCCAGAGATCTGGGTGAATAATTCAACTTCAGCATTTGTGGCCCTGTGCTGCGAACAGGAAGTCAGCCAACTGAATATTGGAGTCTACACTTCCGGTTGGTATGGGGGAACAATTTCCGCACGAGCAGGGAACAGCATGAATGAATACGCACTTATATGGCACATGGCTACCCCAAGGGGCATCCCAGCGCATAACATGCACAGTTCTTTCCTTCACTAGCCCAAGGAGAAGCAGGTGCTGTTCAACTTTGGTGCAGCCTTCTCTTTGCCGGTTATAGGTTCAGCAGTGCAGTCCATTATTCCAGTACAAGCGAAATCCGAGTTCTGGGTGTCAGGGACACCCCTTTTACGCTCAGAAAGTGCCCTTAGGGAGACATCACGGTCACTAGCCAATGGCCTACTTGTATCCTTCGGTCTCATGACAACTTTCTGTGAATTGTGGCATCTAGCTATCCCCGAGGGCTCTACTCTGCGCAGTCTCAAGAAGGCTGAATGCTTTTCTTCGGGTGGAGTTCGGTAGCCCGCCCTGGAGGTGTGGCTACCCACCCATGGAGAAATCAGTTTGTCCAGTGTTTACCCTATCTCTGTCCCAAACACCAACCCGTCTACCCAGATAAAAAAAGAACTGCAGTCAGAAAGGCTGCTACAATAGGTCCTGACTGCAATTAGAATGATCAGGTTAGTGAACAGACTGTTGATTAAACAGGCAGTGATTATGCTCATAGACTGGTGCTACTACTTCCGGTACATCTGAGATATCAAGGTGCCTTGATCGCATTTAGAAAGCCATGGTTTTTTTTAGATTTTACAAATTGCAAATTCAACAAAGAACATAAGCTAAGATACGATAGGTCTGTAGCTTTTCTTCACTTAAACTATAGGCAATGGTGAAGCTCTGCAGAGGCTACCATGGTGCAATTTCCACAATATATGCGAAGCATTTCACAGGTTCCTACGAATTATTCAACTTATACCGCTACATTTTCTGTAATGCAAAACACCCAAGCATATATAAACATGCATATAAAGGGGCAGAACTCCAGCAGGAACGTAAGAGGAATCAAACACCTAATACCTGTGGAAGATTTTAAACAAATGACACAAGGCCACACTAAAATCAAAATTAGATTGTGGCAATTCCGTCCTCTGAGAAATAAAAGTTACACCAGGTCCCTCTTAAAGACCCCTTAAGCAGCACCGATTCACATCATGGGTGCAAAGAAACTGGACTACGTAATCCTACTCCTTCATACACTCAAATGGTTACAAATTTAAGCTAGAAGCCAGGTCAAACTTGCTTGCTTAACTTACAAAGGTATCCATGCAGTCTCTCCAAACTAACCGTTAGAAAAATGACGATGTTGGATGCATTATCCGTGAAGGACAGCCACCCTCCTTATAGAATCCCAAACATTCAAGAAAGAAAATGCAATGAAGCAATCAGTCTTGTTAAATATACCCATGGTCTGGAAGGCAAACCTCCTAGACATAATAGCTCCAACCTCATGTGAAAATTTCAAGTGGAACTGAAGGAACTATTTCTCCTTTATCATTGGGCAATCGTTTTGTTGACTAGGGCTATTTTACATCAATCCTAGCTGTGTTGCTCATCGTACTAATGTAAATATATTGTGAATTTTTTTATTTCCTAGTTAATTAACCAGAGTCATCGCAGTACTGAATATAAGTTTGGCACAGTTTCCCTTTTTAGGTCTCGCCCCTAGCAGTGCACTGCGCAGCAGTGCTAGCGCAGCACAAGCCATATAGTGGGTGAAAAACAGGGTAGGCTGCCCTAGGAATCGCACACGCTTGTGCGATTCCTTTTGTGGTACGCGATTGGCCTTAGCGTGCATCTTTTTATTGAAGACTGCAAGCAATTGGCCAGAGGCGGGCGCATTGCTCCGCCCATAGCCTATTGGTGTCTATTACGCGCTTGGTGCGCGTAATGGACACCAATAGGCCATGGCTCGCAGTGGCGCGCTGGTCTGTTTTTTAAAAAAAAAATTACATATTACTGCCGCTTGTTTAATGAAGGCTGCAGTCTGTGCCTAGTTTCTTTTGCATTGGAATATTTTCTGCAATCCACATGGTTTAATAAGAAGGAAATGGGTATTTTATTTATGCATATTCGTTTCAGGGTGACGTCACTCACGTTTCCAGGATGACTTCACTGCCTGTTAACTCTGATGTATATTATAACAATAACACTCCCTGTTAGACCTGTCTGGCTTTTTGCGTAGTCCCTCCAATTTATTATTTATTTTGTCCCCTTTTTGCCCCTCATACCTTTATTAATTTTTGTGTCCACTAGCTTTTCTAGGTGTTGGTCAAGGGGATAGGTGTTCTTTTCCCCCCTCATAGTTTTTCACCTCAGGCCTAGAGGCCTGTTCTGACAGGAATAGTTGGAGTCACAAAATGGTGGCTACCAACTGCCCTAACTGACACACCTGGAACCTGTCCCATAGAGAAGTATAGGGCGTTCCAGAACCTTCTGGTCCCTTCTGGACCTTTGAGGGTCAGCCTATAAAAGGCAGAATGCTGGACAGCCATTTTGTCTTGCCAGAGAGAGTCAGCTGGAGGACAGGCTATCTTGGAAGGTGGAGGGAGGCTAGTGAAAGGGTTGACCTCCTGGACTGGGAAGCAGCCTAATTAATCCACTTCTCTACTCCTCCTTTGGGATCCTTGTCTTGTCCCCGCTGTGTATGGTTAAGGGAGACCCTGGGCGCCTGACTAATCCCTAGACTGGAAGAATAGGGAGGTGAACAGGAGAAGGAGACTACAGCACTGTGGGGTGCAGTCCTCTGCCCAGTGAAGAGACTATTGCTGAGAATCCCTCAATCGGAGGAGGGCTAATCTTGGTGCCCCCCCTTGCTCAGCTCGTTGATTGAGTGCTGACCGACCGTTGGAAACTCTCCCCTAGCACCACAACCCCACCGTGTCCCTCTTCCTACCTGTTGCAGCGATTGCTGAGGGAGCGGAGGCAGTGAGATGACAAGCCGTTCTGCTCCTTAACCGGCGCGAGGTGAGCGGCGCCGTTACGGAGCAGTAGCTGGAAATCCTGAGGTGAGGAGTGGACCTGAGAAAGCCCTGGTCTATTTCCGGGTGGGCGGAGACGAGGAGAAGTGTCGACCGAGCAGCGCGGTCTCGGGAAGGGAGACACTCGCTTTCCGCGCTTGCCCAGTAGTGCCGCCGGGCTCTGTGAGGCGGAGCCGGCTGAGGAGGTTGGAGCGGAAGCAGCGCTTGCCTGCGCAGATCAGCCTCGGCAGAGTTTAACCCGAGGGTGTGTGTTCTGAGGCTAGAAACCGGCCGCAGAGACGTCCTTCGCAAAAGGGGAAATTAGAAATTAACGTTTTCCCCGCGCCAGCACCGAGTAAGCAGTTCGCTGGGCGAGGAGCAGTGGATTTGGCAACTTGGGCTACGGGGGAGCCTCAGAGCAGCAGCGACGCGTGGAGACTTGGGAAGCATCGTCTCCACGCTACAGTAAGGAGAACGTGGGGAAGGAGGGAAAACTAAGCCACTAGAAATTGACCTTCTCTCTTCGAGGAGCAGAGGAGAGGGGCCCCTGGAAGTTCTGATTAAAGGGGAAGAGTGTTAATGGAGCTGACGAGGAAGTAGCTTAAACACTGGTCATTTTCCTCAGCTGTGTAGGAGGTGGGGCCTGCTGTTAAAATAAAGATATCAGTTCCTTTTAGAGACTGCTAGTGCCCATGTGAAACTCTTGTGTATTTAAACCCTCTCAGTGACTGCTTAACTGTTAGGAGGGTGAGAGGTGCTGTGGGAGGAAGGATAAGGGCACCTTGTTGAGGATAAATTTAATCAATTCTGGAGTCCGATTAAATGTACTAGTGATGTTAATTGATGATTTGAGTTAGCATTTCTACAGAGATTGTAACAATTTCATGACTAAACTGTGCTGAGTTGTAAACTCTAAAAGGAAAACTGCTTAAGATGTTCATTTAGTAACTGTGAAAGACTAAGAGTATTTACAGATTGAATGTATATTATTAAGTTGTGATTCTGAAAACAAGAGAGCAAAGATATTATTTTTATAAACAAGTACGTATTTTTCCAACATTGGTGTAGCGTCCTTTTTATGTGTTATTGCGTGGATTTACTGCTGGGTGGTTTGCAACCTTTACACTTGTGCCTCTAGTATTGTGTCTTACCCTAGGCCAGGCTACCCTAGGTGACCTGATATCCCAGGTTCCAACACTCCCAATAATAACACTGGTGCTATCCGAGGACAGGAGGCTGGATAATAATAACGCTAAAAATAACCTCAGGGCATTGGTGGAAACAGCAAGGAGCGTTTCCGGTTCTGTGGGAGCAGTTAGTAACTGTATACCTCCGGCCTGCCTCGTGCAGCGCTTTGAAGCTCCCTGGGGAGCGGCTCACGTGCTTCCAACGCTCTCTCAAGGAATCACCTCAGCAGACTGACTGTTAAAGCAGGCACGGAGCCCGAGTCACAGGAAGCCCGTGTTTGGCCGCAACCCCGGAGATGCCTGTCCTGGTGGTGGGAAAGACCCCCGGGCCGCTCCCCACCCCAAGTCACTCTGGGAAAATCTGTAGAGGCAGCCTCGGGGGCCAGTCGGATCAGCCCCAGATCTGCTGCAGTGAGCCCTGCTTGACGTGCAGTGTTGGAAATTACAGCTCCGCTTATGCCAAACACATTCCTCATGTAGTGCAAGAAAACCGCAGTCGGGCTTTTGTATGCAAGGCAAGTCAGCCCCCTCCCTTGCTGACCACATGCCCCACGCAGAAAAGAGGTCACTGTGCACGTTCGATGCGTGGCTCCTCCGCCAGAAGCCACCTAATATGCACCCTTACAGAACGAGTTCCCACGGTGGATTCCTTAGACCCAGACACTTGGAAATGGGTGCATTGTGTATCTCATAAGTGAGGACGAAGCTAGAGACATGGTAAAAGCTTCATAAGTACTTCCACAATGGGAGTACAGCACAGAGCTTCCTAGCTCACTCTCTCTGCAGGCGTGCAGTGGCACCTTCACAGGCAAGGTGCCCACCTACAGTAAAGCACAGTCACCCTCTGGGTGAACCCTTTTGAAAAGCCAGCTGTTAGGGTTCTGTTTTGGTGATTGGTGGCCACAGAGGGAGGTGGCTTTAGGTACTTGTCAGACGCAGTGTAATCTCAAAACACAAGTGACCATGCCTCGGTTGCTGCCAACCTGTGGGGTGTGCATTCTCTTGAGGGGGTAAGCACCTGTCACAAAGATCTTGCTGCTGGTTAATCTGTCAACTTTGATGACATTTAGAGCCAGTAGACCCTGGGTCACATGACCCAATTTTGAACACAAATTGGACAGAATTGCAGTTAGGACAGGAGTGGGCCAGGCATGTGAAATGGGATCAATGTTATCCATTTTAAGGCTAGGCAGTGCTGTTATTGCCATTGCCCGAGCTCTGCTGCTGCTTCCTCTTCTCATACTCTGCATTTATACTCCCCGCCACTCCTGCTCGTCAGTAGAGTCTGGTTGTCTTTGGAAACTGCGGAGCATCATCCGTTGCCAGAATTCCAGCAAGTGAACGTACCGTGCTGTCGCTAGTGTGCCACAGGCTCTAGTTAAAAGGAAGGAAATGGGCCCCCTGTCCGCTATGTGAACTTTGAGGTACAACAATAATCAGATTTTAGCGCCCCCTCACGCCTCTAGGCCTCGGTGCCACTGCCCCTGTTGCACCACTGGCTGCCAGGCCCCTGCGAACAAAGCTGGTGAGCTAGACTTCTAGGTATGTTGGGGGGAGAATTTTCCCTGATAAATTTGTGAAACAAATGTGGTCAAACAGTTCATTATTAAGTACAAGGTTCACATACACTTCTGAAAGGGCAGTCATGAAATATTTCAGTGATTTTATGCATTGCCAAGGAATCCTGACATTCCCTAGCAGAAGACACATTTTTTCACGATTTGCCATATTTTAGGAATCACCTCCACTATGTCCGTTCCAGAATTTGGTCATTAGTTTCCCAGTGCCAGAAGTTTCCCATGAACGCGCCCACATATACCATGGATGCCCCGTATTGTCAAAAATTACCTCCATTATGCAAGGGCCAACATTTTGCCATTGGTGTCCTCACATCATGGGTGTCCTCTCTCCTGTGCCACGAATAACGTCTAATATATTGGCAAAATTATTTTGTCATGGGTGCCCCAAATGCCAAGGATTAACCTCAGTATACCAGTGCTATTATTATACAATGGACATCCCCTTATTATTTATTTGATGTATTGAGTTTTGTATAGCACTAACTTGACTCAAAGGTATCGGAGCACTTTACAGAGTTAGGGCAGCAACAATCACACAAGTTAAGTATGGAGTAAATAACAATAATAATGCACAGTAGAGTGCGACTTGTCCCTCTGGTAGCCATGGTGTTCGGGGGGGGGACTCGGCTGCTGGTGGGTATTGTAGAAGTATATCACACGTTACCGTATGCAGGCGTCGAGACCTGCTGTGTGCAACCCTGGAAACGGTGGGTGGTGGGTGGGGGAAGGATAGGGTTTGGTGGACAATTTTATGCGACATGCCTGGTATGTTTCCATGGTTTGAAAAATGCAAATAAAAATAATTTTAAAAAATTAATAATATTGCACAGCAAATAAAAGAATTCCACAATAGACAGTAGTATATAGGAACAATAGTGCAAGCCGGAACCAAAAGTTTTGGAGCGCTTACAGAGTTATCATAGTAGCAATTACACAAAATACATATGGAGTAAATAAAAATACATAGCAACAGTATATATAAGAAGTGTTCACTAGACAATAGGCTATGTGGACAATATAGTTCTGAGGACGTGTGTGTGCGCAGCCCCACCAAGGGTAGGTTGGTAAACTGAAAAGCCAGGTCTTCAGCTTCTTATAGAATTCAAGAAGGGAGAAGGAAGCTCAGATGTGGAGTGGGACACTGCTCAAAGCTTTTGGAGCGTTGAAAGAGAACGCCCGTCCTCCTGACCTGGTTCTCCTTGGCATACGAGAGTGCCTAGGGTATAAGGGCACCAATGCAAACTGCAGACCCTTGCTTAGCGGAGAACATTTTTGACGTAGAGACACAGACAGCCTATGTGGTGCATCCATGGAAAAAGTGTGACTCTGGCATATTATATGTAATACCTGGCATAACTCTACCCACCTTGGCAACACTTTACCATAACTACCTCAGAACCAGGATACCATTGCTGGTGATAGTGCACTTTACAAATACATATAGCAACATAACATAACCTCCAAAATATCAGCACCTGTATTTGCCAAAGGTATCTCATATGCTATGAATTAGAACCAGTGTGCTAAGACCTGTACTTTGTCGTGGGTATCAACCTCCGGCAACCCCTCATTAATAGGACATGGCGGCCTAACCCCATAAACAAGAACTGCTTCCAGTATGCCAGGGCCAGCAGCACATGCACCAGAGGAACTCGTGCACACAGTGCACACTCCAGTGCGCACTCCCTCCCACTATCTCACTCAGACAAACACGCACACGTTCTCACTTACTCTCCCACATACTCCTATACTTTCTTCGCTCAAACACTCCATCACTTACACTTCCATTTTTCCTTTAGGCAGTCCTGGTGTTTTAATCATCAACTTTTAGTATGTTGGGAATTTACAGCCCCTGCTCATGTTATGTTATTTATTCTTGTAGAGCGCATGGCTACCCTAGGGTGTCCTGGCGCTAGGTTGATGGATGATGGAAACAGTGCAGCATTGAAGTGCTTGAAAGACAGGACTGGTTTGAAGGTGCCACATAAGACTATTAGCCTTTGAGCAACTTTGTAAGAAAATGCAAACATATCAAGTTGATTTGGGATTCAGCATTCATTCGTGGTAGCAATTAAAGCTTAGTGAGTGAAGTTGTGAAAGTGAAGTCAATGTAATTCATATGCGGACTTAAGATTTCCAGTGTTCATGGACAATCACTTGTAATCCTTTAAAACAACAGAACGTAAAACAAATGTGGTTCCCACCGCACTGGGATACTACCTGGGATATGAACCCTATGTCACAGCACCCCAAAAACCCACCATACTGTGGTCACGCTCAGTGCTTTAAATGGAAGAATAGAAATACAGTTATCTTACACCAGAATACCTTCTTACTTTTGAAAAGTGCCAGTATTATTCAATTAAAAGTATTGCGCCTCTGATGAGACGTGCAGGTACTCTCCCACTCTAAGTAAAGAAGTGTAAGTACTCACTCGGTACCTGACAGTACCATCCCATTTAAGTCACTACTGAAGATGTCCAGCAGCAGCAGCAGGTGTCTGAGTTTACAAAATGAAAACAAAACATCACTGCTAGCAGTCCTTTTTCCAAAGCAAAGCCCAGGCTTGGGTGTCTTTTCCCAAGTCTCTCAGCTGAAGTACTGCATGTCCCACAGAAGATGCCATCCCACTGTATGCATGCTACACAAACAAATGATGGACGGAACGTTGAATAAATCATATATTCACCCCCCCAGTCTGGGTTAAATCCATCGTTCTTTCAAACTTTAATAATGCGAGACCTATTGCATTGCAAATGCTTGTTTATATTGCCAATGTGTGTCTCACAGAGATCGGTTTTCACCGAATGCGAAAAACTTTTTAAAGCACTCCCTGATCTCTTAGGGTCCGTATACACACAAAACTTTACTTGACAAAATATATTAAATACTTACATGTATCTCAAACTTCCAACCACTTACAGCTTCATCAGTGAGAATTTTGGTAAATGATATCGTCAGTCCATCTCGAAAAAATCTCTGGCAAGCTTCACTTTTTACATCAAGACCTAAAGACAAACATAAAATAATTGTGGTGTTAATTTCAAAGCCATTTTTTCAAAATGACCGCCAGTAATCAAATAATTACGAGTTCTTCTGACTCTTTAAGCACTACACTTGTTTAATATAATTTTAAGCAAAGTATCCTTAAATAAAGTAAGACGCTGAACACTGCCACTGAAACAAAGGAGGATAACCTAACCATCCATAACGGTTTTACAAGGTTCTGCGAATAATTCTCTAGATGGTGATAAAAACAACCTCCCCACCACCGTCGCTATTTTTATTCCTTTATTATAGGCATGTGGATGAAAAGTCCTGCCGTTGAATGATACAAAAGCTGTTGTCCTTGTACAAGGACTTTTAAAGTTTAGAAAGCAAAGCTGAAACAAGAGAAGGCGGCACCATCCAGTCAGAAACTTGCATCCTCGTTTCTCAACAATCTCCTACACATTGGAGGCAAATGTACATTAGCAATACTTTATCAATTATTCTACAACAGAGTCTGGCCATAGCGAGCATCGTCCTGGAGATGGCATCCCAGAAATAATAATAAAAAAGCAAATCCTTGATCAGCCACCTAAGTAGCTTGCTTTACAAATCATCAAACTGAAATCGTCTTCGAGAGGCAACAAATACAGACTGTGTGAGCTAGCATGAGCTGGCATTCCTAGTGGACGAAGTATGTCCTGAAGTGATTAACTCACGATGGCATACATCACCCATCTTGCTGTAGGTGCGTACAGGTGTCCTTGCCTGATGCCATCATTACTACCGAAAAATTAAGAATAGCCTTGTACTCGTTTGTTTCGCGCTGTCTAAAAAAAAATCATAGTCACGTTAACGTCTGGAAAAAACGTTAAAGAGCTGTGTCTCGGTCTGCAGATATTACAACCACTAAGGTAGCAAATCTTGCTCTCGTACGTAAATAAAATCAAAATGTCCCCAACCACGTGAGACTTTTGCTCCATCCTTCGAGGTGAAATGATACATTGTAAAACCTCGCAGATGTAAAGGGCAACTGTTTAGGGACACATCACGCAATCTAGAGGCTCCAGCTTCGGCGACACAGGAGGTCAGCCCCAGAGCACTTCAAGACCTAAAAGCTACAATGTATAGCAATAAAAAGCCTAGATAGCATGGGCGTCGCAGTGATGTGTCAATCAGCCACGTTATTTTCGAGATCCAAACGTTGCTGTCGAGACCAAGGGTCAAACTGAATTCTTTTCTTGATGTAGATCATAGCTGCCCCCTTCCACCTCTTGGACCAACTCTATGATGAGCTTTATATATTCTAAGCAGTTTTAATCTGCGAAGGCATGGGTAGGGGCAAAGTCATGTCACACTAAATGGAAAAGTGTTGCTGTGTTTTATGGGAGATTCCCTGGCATGATTGGGATGCTAGAGTGTGGGGAGGGTTTTTTTTTGTTTTATTGGCCACTGTTATAAAAGTTCACAAATTGCAAGGGAACGATACATGCACAGTAGTAAGGCTAAACGTATGGAAACATGTGTGCCATAGATATACACATGCGTAGCCAAAAGCGACCCGCACCACTAAAAATGATTATCTGGAATGTGAGGGGCTTGAATGACCCAAGAAAAATCCAGCAAGTATTGGCACACCTACACAGACTCCAGGTAGCAATAGCTATGTTGCAAGAGACCCACCAAACTAAACAAACTGTAAATGGGATAGAGAGGAGATGGGCCGATATAAGAATTGCTTCTTCATACTCATCTTATTCTAGAGGTATCATGATCGGGATTAAAAAGGGGGAGTACAATTCAGGGTAGAAAACACAATAACTAACGATCAGGGCAGGTATATAATTCAAAGTGGAATACTGCATGGCTCCAGAGTGGTGATTGTGAACACATACGGTCCCAAAACAGATGATCCTGGGTTTTACACAACTATATGGAATTAATTGAGAGCACTTCCACAGACTGAGATACTATGGGGTGGAGACTTAAATGTAACATTGGATGTAACCAATGACCGATCAATAACTACAAGACACCACTAGCAAGCGGCTACGGTGATACTGGACGGTATGGATTAATTCCATGTGGTAGATATATGGCGACTCCACAATCAAATTATTTACAACAAGGGGTGGTGAGGGACAGAGTCTCTGAATTAAGCAGAATACTCTCACCCAGTCAAGAGATCAGGGCTAGATCCAACACCGTTTTTTAGCTCATTGCACCATCCCAGTTTCAGAACCTGGCTGTATGCAAATTAGTCTGTTCCTGTCCCAGTGCATGATGAGAACAGGGCAAACCAAACTACAAAAGCCAATTCTTACACTGGGAAGGAAACAAGCTTCCGGGGACCGGTTTCTGGCATTACAGCCATCTTCGGCCCGGCTTGCTTGAATCCTGATGGTGCAATGAGCAAGGGACTCATGTCTGAGTATACCCTTCCACGCTTAGGGTGGACAAAATTATTTACAACAAGGGGTGGTGAGGGACAGAGTCTCTGAATTAAGCAGAATACTCTCACCCAGTCAAGAGATCAGGGCTAGATCCAACACCGTTTTTTAGCTCATTGCACCATCCCAGTTTCAGAACCTGGCAGTATGCAAATTAGTCTGTGCAATGAGCTAAAAAACGGTGTTGGATCTAGCCCTGATCTCTTGACTGGGTGAGAGTATTCTGCTTAATTCAGAGACTCTGTCCATCACCACCCCTTGTTGTAAATATTTTTGTCCACCCTAAGCGTGGAAGGGTATACTCAGATGTGAGTCCCTTGCTCATTGCACCATCAGGATTCAAGCAAGCCGGGCCGAAGACAGCTGAAATGCCAGAAACCGGTCCCCGGAAGCTTGTTTCCTTCCCAGTGTAAGAATTGGCTTTTGTAGTCTGGTCTGCCCTGTTCCCATGATGCACTGGGCCAGGGACAGACTAATTTGCATACAGCCAGGTTCTGAAACTGGGATGGTGCAATGAGCTAAAAAACGGTGTTGGATCTAGCCCTGATCTCTTGACTGGATGAGAGTATTCTGCTTAATTCAGAGACTCTGTCCATCACCACCCCTTGTTGTAAATATGACTCCACAATCAAAGCAGCAAGAAGGCACATACACCTCAACAATACATGCCAGTTAGTCCTGGCTAGACTACTAGCTGGCAACAGGGGGAGCTAGTAACTGGGTGAATGAGAGTCAACACCTAAAGACACTATCTGATCACAAACAGGTGACAATGACCTTAGATATCCCAACGCATATATCCCTGCAGTACATATGGAGGTTCAACGCCATAGCCTTAATAGATCCAATATATATAGGCCATTAAAGGGACAATAACAGAATACTTCAACATGAAGGGGGGGATCAGTGAATAATGCGGGTACGTTATGGGAAACCTTTAAGGCTACGATAAGAGGTATCTGCATTAGTAAGAAAGCAGGTATATTGAGGGACATACGTACACAACTGCAGAACGTAGAAGAAAAAAAAACAATTCAAAGACTAATGCAACCGTATACATTGTGCAGATATTCTGGGTAATTGCAAACACAACAATGATGGACAGAATGTGGATCAATGTCACACATTCACCCCAGTCCAAAGATCTGGGCCCAAATCCATCGTTTTTCCACTCCACACCACCCTGGGTTAGACAATGGCGATATGCAAATCAGCGCTGACCCTGTGCCCCATGGGAACAGTCCAGTCCGAACTACAAAAGCCATGTCCTTCCCAGAACGGAAACAAGCATCCGAGGACCGGCCCGGTTTCGAGGTAACACCTCTCATCAGCCCGGCTAGCTTGATTCCAGTGGTGTGGAGTGCCTGGGACTCACGTCTGAGCATCCCCAGTACACTTAGAGCGGTAATTGCAAACACAACAATGATGGACAGAATGTGGATCAATGTCACACATTCACCCCAGTCCAAAGATCTGGGCCCAAATCCATCGTTTTTCCCCTCCACACCACCCTGGGTTAGACAATGGCGATATGCAAATCAGCGCTGACCCTGTGCCCTATGGGAACAGTCCAGTCCGAACTACAAAAGCCATGTCCTTCCCAGAACGGAAACAAGCATCCGAGGACCAGCCCGGTTTCGAGGTAACACCTCTCATCAGCCCGGCTAGCTTGATTCCAGTCTATTGTCTGACCCAGGGTGGTGTGGAGTGGAAAAACGATGGATTTGGGCCCAGATCTTTGGACTGGGGTGAATGTGTGACATTGATCCACATTCTGTCCATCATTGTTGTGTTTGCAGTTACCGCTCTAAGTGTACTGGGGATACTCAGACGTGAGTCCCAGTTACTCCACACCACTGGAATCAAGCTAGCCGGGCTGAAGAGAGGTGTTACCTCGAAACCGGGCCGGTCCTCGGATGCTTGTTTCCGTTCTGGGAAGGACATGGCTTTTGTAGTTCGGACTGGACTGTTCCCATGGGGCACAGGGTCAGCGCTGATTTGCATATCGCCATTGTCTAACCCAGGGTGGTGTGGAGTGGAAAAACGATGGATTTGGGCCCAGATCTTTGGACTGGGGTGAATGTGTGACATTGATCCACATTCTGTCCATCATTGTTGAGTTTGCAGATATTCTGGGTAGCATCAAGAAACACCTAATCCAATAGAATGAGTTTGCAGAAAGTGAAATCAAATCAAATAAAAAAAAGCTTTATTCGGTACATTATACATAACCATAAAAGCATTCTAATAATAATAAAAGACATGTTACTTGCACATTCTCACAATTATTTACAAAAATACAGTCCATTTTTTAATTATTAGTCCAAGGAAATCAATATAATAAAGTTTCATTAAAGTCTTTTAAAATCATTAGTCTTAAAAAGCTTCTCGAAGGTGCGTATAGTGCGTTCAATTCCATATATCATACATTTGGATAAAGGGCATTATGACTCCAACTTCAATCATGATAATGTTCATAAGTTAATGCCCCTCAATTGGAGTAGGTCTTTCTTCTCTTAATAGACATTTGTATAAAACTGCAAGCAGCGTTCATGATTTTATCATTCTCCAAGCTACAGATAAAATTAAAAGTTTGTTTATAATAATACAATTTGTTTGCTAAAAAAAGAGATTTCAAAACAAGTTTACGAATGTCCCTATAAAAATTACAAAATAATAAAAAATGCAGCTTGGATTGAGGAGATTTTCCATCACATGGGCAATTTGGTAAAATACGATACCTTTTCATGGACTTGGGGAATGCAACTAGATAGTGTAGGGTACCGAGTCTTAATCTTGTTAAAAAGAACCTATGTTGGGTATTTCTTACTTTAATGAAATAGGGTTGTATGCCCATAAAAAGTGGGCGCTCATAGTAATAGATGATACTTTGTTTCGTACTCTATTCACCATCCCTTACCAAATCCATGGCGGTAATAAGCCTTGTTTTCAACTCTTTTTTACTATACACTTGTATAGACATTGGTTCTTTACGCTTTAGAGTTAATTTGCAGCTTATTAGTAAAGTTTGAATATATTCAAGCCACAGTATTTGTCTATTATCTAGAGCCAAACAATCCAGTATTATACTCTTAGTAATAAACCTTGCTTTTTCTCTCGTCCATATCCCATGCCATACAGTAAGACCAGCTGTTCTTATAAAATCGCTAATATAGGAAACGGACAATTCTTTGTGAACTAGACAATTAGATGTAGAGCTTGGGACTGCTAGCAAACGTTTTAAAACTTGTTTTCGTGTAGTTGGAGGGTTACAGTATTAGCTCTTCCCCATAGAGTTGCACCATAGCATGCAGTTGTGATAGCTTTGCTTCTATAAAAGGGTGAGCATTTCCCTTATGGGTTGATTTCCTATTTTTGTAGAAAATCTAAATATACCCTGTACTGTTCGTATACATTTTAAATTAGATAAATTAATATGCGAACCACATGTACCATGTTCGTTAAAAAGTAAGCCCAGATACATAAAACTATCAACTACAGTGCCGCCCACATAATGCTTTTTAATCCTTGTTCTGTCTTTAACACAGGTCATGACAAAAGTATTTGTTAAATTCAGCTTTAAATCCTTTTCGGTCATGAAATGAGCACATTTTTCTATCAAACATTGCAGGCCATTTGCCGTCCTTGAAATAAGGACGGCATTGTCCGCATAAAGGAGTACTGGGGTGTGACGGCCTTTAGGTTCTGCAAAAAAGAGTCAACATTATTTATATATAATGAAAATAGAAGGGGAGCTAAGACACACCCCTGTCTTATCACAGAGTTAACCTAAAGTCCGGCGTACATTCACTCTTTACACCAAATCAAACTCTGGATAGTAGAAAGGTATAAATCTGGGACAAGTAAATAACCATATCTTTGGGGGCGCTTAGCTCAACCAGTGTTTGCCACAGTTTATCGTGGTTTACCAGGTCAAAGGCACTGGTGAGATCGACAAAGCAAAGGTGTGAGGGACCCTTCCTTTGCTAGGGTATATTTTCCCACCAAAAGATCCAAGTTTACACATTGTTCTATCGTCCCAATACCTCTCCTAAAACCATACTGGGCCTCTGATAGTATGTTGTTCTCAGAGGTCCAGTTTTCTAGTCTTCCCAGCAGGACTCTCCTCATCAATTCGGAGGTAGAGTCGAGGACAGATATGGGACGATAACACTTTGCATTCCCTCTATTCCCTTTTTTGAATATGAGAACTATTATACTTTCAACCCAAGATGTAGGTAGCATTCCATCAAAGGTTGCGTTAAAAAAGTTCAGTAGAATAGGTGACCAAAATTCGATGATATGCTTAAAGACATCGATTGGGACCACATCGGGTCCGGCGACTTTACCACTAACACTTGTATTAAGTGCCCCTTTAATTTCTTCTAGGGTTAGCCAGGGTAACCCAACAGGCTCAACTGTAATAGAGTTACTTTTTTCCTTTTGCATAATTAGGGCACCTTCTGGGTTGAAAATACCTTCAAATTTGTTATCCATTCCTCTAATGGAACTGAAACATCTATCGTTACTGTCTGGGTCTGACGGATGTGCCTGCCGAATATCCGATATTGGGGTAGACTACATCTCCGATAATGCTCAGCGTTAAGGGGAGGACCAGGAAGGCATTTAGCAACGCGAGAGACAGAGGTCCTCGCACGTGATTTTGTCGTTGGAGTTTGTTGGCGGTTCAATGGACGCCTTGTCCCCGCGGAGCCGTTTTGGATTCTCTGTTTATTCCCTACGTATGCCTGATTTGACTCCGCGGCTGGGGAGTGGAGATCGCGTTCATGCTCGGCTGAGCAAGAACACCCCTGGCAGTGTGAAGTTAAGCCTTGTCTTGGTTTCCTGTGTTTGGTGCCGGGAGACGCTGGATTTGCCCCCTCCGCGCACTAACAGGAAAAAGACTGTTGTTTCACTCGGCGGAGTGAAAGCGCCATAGAGCCTGATTCCTGGATTTAATGTATGCTTGAGAGAAGGGCTGGGAGCCGCTGGATTGCCCCCTCCTAGCCGTATCAGGTATTGGAGTCAGGGTGTGGTAACATTGGGGATCCATGAACTGGGAGACGCTGGATTGCTATTCTGAACGCCAATGCCTGCCGGTAAGGCTGATTTTGTTTTCTTATTTGACTGGCATGGATTCAATGCTTTGGGTGGCATTTCTCCACTGCGAGACATTAGTGTAGTGAAGCCTTGGCCACGGTTTATGATTTCTTTTTTTGGAGCCACGTGGTGGAAGACAACTATTCCACCCAGGAAAAGAGATGCCACAAAGATCTGATATTCTAAAGGCTTTTTGGGATGGAGTGATTGGTATGTATGGTACTTGGGTGAATTGCTAAACAACTGTGACAAATGTATGATTCCTTAAGACTAACCGGTTGTTCTTAAATCTTTGGTCAACCGTGTTTTATGAGAGAAGTATCTCAGATAAGGGAAGGGTCCATCTCCTGAGCATTTACCAGGTACTGCTTTATAAAAGTGAGACAGTACAGGAGGGTACGAAGAAGATTGAAAGTATTAATGTGTGCCTTCTTTTGTTACAGGTGTCCCTTCCACTGCAGCTCTTACCCTTACCTATCCCTCGCTTGACTGCTTTTGTGCTCTGTATGCTTATAGCTAGTCAGAGTGGAGGAACGTCAGGAGGTGGACCTCATTTGAGCAACGTTCCGATCTTGAGGAGCCAGCAGTCGTGACAGTTACCGCTTAAATATCTCTAAAAAAAGAATAGTTAATGGTTTTCCAAAATAGGGTTGCATCACAAGTTGTTGCAGCTTGTATTAATTGGTCCCAGGCCTCTTCTCGGATCTCAGTTTTCCTAAGGTCCAGGGCAGTTTTATACTTTCTCCTTAGGTTATTTATTTCAGAATTGTTCCTGGGTGTTGTATTTAAGGTGATTTTTAATTCTTTATTTAACCTTCAACATTCCTGGTTAAACCATCTAGGTTCTTGGTTACGCACTTTATTCTTTTGTTTTTATTTTTAAATGGTCCGCTATTTCAACAATAATATTAGAAAAGGCGCTAATAATATCCGAATTAATGAAGGAACTATCTAGGCAGGTATCAATATCATGCTATTTTTCCCAATAAGATTTTCCATAAACAAAGAATGGTTTACACCTGACCATTTTATTGAGACTCCGTTGTTACCTTGGGTCTCGATGTTAATATCGGCTGCCTTCCCTCTTTTAGTCCGAGACATCTTATTAAGCTTCAAAGTCAATGTTAAGGGGTGGTGATCACTAAATAGGCTTGCACAAACTGTAAAAGATTCCACTAAATCCCTACATTGCTCTGAGACAATAAAATGGTCAATGGTTGAAGACTATCTAGCACCTACAAATGTTTGAATGGGTGACTGTCCATCAAAATCATTTAATTCCATAATTACTAAACTATATTTATGAATAGCAAAATTAATGGCTTCACCATAAATGTCATGGGAAATGGGAGATTCTGCCTCCATAGTAATAAAGATAGCCACATTGTTCTCCTGCTTCACATTTTTCAATATTAAAGTCACCAGATAAGCAGATGATCACCCCCCAACCCTTTTAGGAAACCATCCAGATCGTTTATCATCAAAAATGTTATTATAGAAATTAACTACAACAATGAACTATTTGCCCTCAACTTTAAAATAAAGTAAATGATAAAATTGTGACGCGATATATAATGAGGTGAGAGGATACTGGAATTGCGGCTGCTAAGCCACTTCTTGCGCGGCCTTTCTAGATGGTGCGACATATGTACATATAGTTTGATAGGCATTTATAATAAAAAAAAATCAGAATGCCACATTTCCTAGAATAAAATTAGAGCACAGTTCTCATTTTTTTTGCCAATCCTCATCATTTAATTTATTTTTTATCCCTGCCACATTCCACGACATTATACATACATTTTCTTGAGGGAGGTGACAAACCTCATCCTCTTGTGTGGTACTCCTTACTTTCTTTTCACAGTCTGAAAACCTCTGTACAGGGGGTCGTTAACTAGCACAATCCATTTGTACAATAGTCCTACTATCCTTTCCATAGTGTAAATACCCATCATGCTGTTTGCTATTATACTTGGAAGGGGCTTTCTGACTACTTACTGGTAGCCCAATAATTTCCATCACCTGTCAATCTACATCGCTTCAACTACTTAGTGGGGTATATCTGTATAAGTGTAGGAGTAATCCCCATTACATCATACCTTCCCAAGTATTTAATTTCATTGTAACAATTCTCTTTTTTGGTCTATAAAAATATCCAAGTGGAACAGCGGTGATGAGATCACCCAAATGTGCAGTGGATTCTGCTGTGGAATTACAGAAAAAAAACGAACAAGTTTCCTACCAGTTCCCTGCTACGCAAATTAACTACCACACAGTCTCCCTGACATGTTTTCCTTGAGCTCCCTACCCAACTCACTCTTCTCAACATTAAAATATTTTGTTGTAAGTTAATATTGAGTTTAGACTTAGTTGAAATCCAATGCACAACCTGACTTTTTAATGCGTCATATGATTCCCTTTTGGTTCCCCTAGTTTTAGGTACATTTTTCAAAATAATCACATAGAGGGTCACCTTTGGGGGTAAATGCAGAACTTCCACAGAGTTATTAGTTAATGATTTTGGCCCTTCTATCAATTCCGGCTTATTTACTTTGGCTGCAGTTGTTAAATTTACAGAACCGTCTTTTTCCGTCCTTTTTGATTGGCCTGGTGGCAAGTCATTCCGATGTGATGGTACAGAAGGCATGGATCTTGGATGCTTTTTGCCCGTTGGGATTTGAATCCCAGAGCCTTCTTTCTGTATCTTAGTTGATGTTTTTATGCGGAGTATTTTATTTGTTATTTTTGTAATTTATGATTCGGAAACCAGTTCTAATAGGTGCATGACATCCTTTTTAACTAGTACAATCTCGGACATCAGTCGTTGTTCGATGCTGTCCATTTTACCATGCAGTTTTTTAAAAAGATTTTCCATATTTAATGTTTTTTGAGCATGGTTATCCATGTTATCTATATGGGTGCCCCCAAAGCATTTGACAACCCCACATTCTTTGCTCCTTTTTTAGCTTTTGATTTATGTTTCACTTTTATTTGCTGGATGTGTTTTACTTGGGGAAGTTGTTTTGGTTTTTTAACCGGTGGAGAAACCAATTCCAAAGAATCAGATAACAGAAATTTCGAAAGGGGACATCAGAACACTGAAATGTACCCTGCCTGTAATGTTTACGGTTATATCCCAACAGAATTTTTTTAGAAAGTTAGAGATGGGCACATTTTTAGTAGTGGACCTCCCTCCATTAGAGGCAAATTTTCTCTTGCCCATAATCCACAAATTTTAAAGTTCCCTGATTTATAAGATTTATATAATCCGGCTCATTACCGGTAAGATGCTGCTCCTAGGGCCAAGGTGAGTGGCCCAGCCCACCCTTGGTCTGCCGCGGACGGGTGCAAACGGGCCCGCCCTTGGTCCGGGCTTCGTCCATACGCGTCCCGCGAGTTCTCGCTTGCTTTTGTTACACCTGGCGTGGATGGGTGATGTTGCGGCCGTGCGCCGCCGATAACAGGCAGGGCTGGATCTTGTAGTCTACTATGGCCAGTGGAGTCGGCAAATGCAGGAAAGAATACACTGCAGGTACAGCTGGCTGGCTGCTGGACGGAAATGAGAACCCGGGCTGCAGGAGTTCTTGCTCGCTTTTGTTGCGCCTCCTGGTGCTGATGGGTGACGTTGCAGCCGTGAGCCGCCGATAGCAGGCAGGGCTGGATCTTGTAGTCCACGAGGGCCGGTGGAGTCAAAGGCAGGAAATAATACGCCGCAGGTATGGCTGGCTGGCTGCTGGACGGAAATGAGTGAAATCAAATATCTGACACGTCGACAGGTAGCAAGAGCATACGAGGAAGGAGGTAGACCAGGTCACACACTAGCACATAAAATACAAGCAGAAAAAACAATGCAGACGGTTATAAAGATTTTGAATGACAGAGAAGAAGACCATTATGATGCAAAAGGGATACTTGGAACATTTTCAGAGGTATATGGCAGCCTCTATGAATCCCAAGAGACAGTGTGAATACAAGAAATTATAGGATATCTAGAGGACATCGCTTTAGCGTGGCTCTCAAATGGTCAGAGAATATCTAGCACAGCCAACCACAATGCAAAAAGTGAAAGACGCTATAAAGGCCTTATCAAATGGTAAGGCATCGGGGCCAGACAAATTCACAAGTGAATTCTATAAAGAATATGTAGAACTGATAAGCCCGCATCTAATGGAAATGTAAGTGGATGCATATAATAAAAAAAGATCTTACCACCAACACTAAGAGAGGCTATGATAGTAGAGCTGCTAAAGCCCGACAAGACTCCAGAAAGATGTGACTCATACTGCCCAATGTCACTCATCAACACAGATGTTAAGATCGTACCAAAAATCATAGCCATGAGAGTGCAGTCATTAATTCAATCCCTTATACTGCCAGACCAATCATGTTTTATACCAGCACGGTCCTCATCACATATCCTGCGCACCATCTTCACACTGCAGTACCAGGTGAATCCAGAGTTGGAGGTGGCGGCGGTACACCTTGAGGCTGCCAAAGCCTTCGACTTGATAGAATGATCCTATCTATTCATGATTTTAAAGAGAATCACTGTGGGAAGCACTGTGGCAACGGCTCAAGCTCCTCTACACCAAACAGTTAGCACCTGTCCAAGTAAACAGACAGGTGTCTGTCCAGATACACACACATCGGGGAACATGACAGGGATGCCCCCTCTCCCCCCTCCGATTTACCATTGCGCTCAAACCCCTTGCATGTATGGGAGGCTAAAACATGCTGATGCAGCACTTATGTTTCAATTGCACCCAATAGGTATATCCCTCTATGCAGACGACATAGAGATATATGTCCGTAACTCCAAAAATAATCTATTGCCTATATTGAGAGAATACATTGTTTGGGCGATACTCCGGTTTTAGCATTTGCTGGAACAAATCCACAATAATCCCTTTAAGTGAGGCTACTAGTCCACACACACTAGAATTCCCCCTACAATGGAGTAGTGACCCAATTAAATATCTGGGGATAGGGTTACATAGAGATCCGGACAAAGTGATCAGAGCAAACTATGGCGTGGCAATTGAGAAATTGGAAGCACAAGTTAACAGATGGACTAGGATGCCAATGACTATGGCAGAAAGGGAGGCCATATTGAAGATGGTAATTCTGCCTAAGTTTTTATATATGTTTAACAATATTCCAATTATACTACTAAATCAGGTTTTTAAAACATTGAAAACAAGCATGATCAGATTAGCGTGGGATGGAAAACAATCCAAAATCGACAGGAAATCACTAACGCTGACCTACAAACAAGGGGGCTTTGTGGCGCCAAATTTGTATCTAAACTATTTGTGCGCTCAATCGCAATATGCGCATTATTTGTTTCACCTGCTGCACTACATGACGCATCTAGCGGTAGAAGCAGAGGATACATATCTCACCCCGCTCAGCAGTATACTGACTCACCAATGTACAGACATAACTCGGAAAGAAACAAACACAATAAAGACAACGGTTACAGCATAGCACCACATAGGGGCCATAGCACACAAGCTACCACTATATGCACCGGCACTGCCGATGGCGAACCACCCAGCACTCTCAGTGACACAAAAAAGGGGAAGCATTGCATTAATATAGCAGGTGGGATTGGTAAAAATGGGAGATTTATATCATGAGGGCACATGCCTACAGCCCAATGATCCAGCCTTTGTCAACAACCAAACACCCCTATTCAAATTCATATATTGTAGACTTCAAGCGGCAGTCAAAGTACTGTTCCCATCCTTCACAGATGAACCACCGATGTTATCGCCACTTCAAATGATAATAGCTGCCACAACCCACAAACACATGGTTACAAAGAAGTACAAAGCGATGCAAGCGGAAACTGCACAGGGTACCACCAGCGCACAGGAGCGCTGGAAACTTATATTAGACACACCCCTGAACACGGAAGAGTGGCAGTGTTGCTGCAAACTAATTGAAATGCTAACCCCAAACTGGAACCTACGCATCATACACTATAAATACCTACATCAAATATATTGCACACCTGCACGATTATATCAATATGGGTTACAAGAAGAGACACATTTTCGTAGATGTGGGGAACCAGATGCAGACTTCCTGCGTCTAGCATGGAAATGCGAAAAAGTGTATGCATATTGGGGGAAAGTAATGAAGATGTTATGTTGTATGACAAATTGCACTATAGAATGTACAGCAAGAGTATGCCTAATGCGTATGTTAAATATGATACAGCTGGCAAAACTTACATTTATAGCAGTAGCTCTATAATTAGCAAAGAGATGGGTGACTACACACCGGGACAGGAGAATAAGACCCACCTATCGAAAATGGATAATAGACATGATATATTGCAGAGATATGTTAAACCAATGAGGAGGAACTACCTCAAGTGTCTAGACCTAAAGACTTTTGGAATCCGCTCACAGCGTATTTAATGGAAGGAGTAGTTTCTGTCCTGTAACTCCAATTCTGTAGTAGGGGTATCTCTGTTATAGTCATAATCTAGTGAATAGTCCCGCCCATGTGCGTGGACCCCGGCAATCAAAAATAATCTCTTAAGTTGTCAAAAAATGCAGAACTGCAAAGACACTTAAGAGAGAATTTAAAGACAATTAATGCAGCCTATATCCACAGGCTACACTGTCCAGTAGTTCAACTAGAAATTCCACCAAAAACAACCACACAAACAGCACAGCCTGCCCAGTTTCTTCCACAGAGAAACTTGCCTCTACCAGCAAAAGCCTCTGGAATGATAGAGAGAAAGGCATGGACAGACAAGCCCCATAGGCTGCCATTATGTGGCTTAAATAGGATATTGTGCCTTTAAGAGAACTTTCCAGAACTTCTCCAAGTATCCCAGAATGCACAGCAGGTCCCATTTACTTTCAGTTCTTTTTGAAGGCATAACACGCCAGACCTGTAGCATTCCTTACATGAATATCTCTCTCCACCGGGGAGGAGGGCGGGCGCTTATGACTATAACAGAGATACCCCGACTAGAGAACTGGAGGTACAGGACAGAAACTACTCCTTCTGTAGTAGGGGATCTCTGTGTATAGTCATAATCTAGTGAATAGAATGGCAAGCCCATCCCCACACCAAGCGGCGGTGGAGAACAAGAAATAACACCACTATCGTGCGAACAAATTTCGCAGCGAAGCCTGCCCAACCTGAGCTTCTGCCCTGGCATCAGTGTCCAGGCAGTAATGCTTAGCAAAGGTATGGACCGACTTCCAAGTGGCAGATTTCTGCAATTGGAACATTACGCAGCAAAGCTGTCGTGGCAGCTTTGCCCCTGGTGGAATGAGCCTTAGGTTTACCCCCTAAGGTCTTATTAGCTTTTTGGTAACACAGCTGAATGCAGGACACAATCCACCTAGAAATGGACTGCTTCGAGGTCGCAAGACCCGTCCTGACCGATCCATAATTGATAAACAATTGGTCTGACCTACGAATATCTTTGGTTTTATCCAGATAAAATTTCAACACCCTCCTGACATCCAGGGAATGCAGGGACCTTTCCGCTGGAGAGGAAGGATTCTGAAAAAACTTAGGTAAAGTTATCGTCTGGTTGACATGAAAATCAGAAATAACCTTGGGAAGAAATTTAGGGTGAGTACGCATAACAACCTTAGCAGCATGAAATACAGTATAAGGTTCTTGGCAACACAACGCCTGAATTTCACTCACCCTGCGGGCCGATGTAATGGCCACGAGGAACGCCGCCTTCCAGGACAGGTGCTGCAACGAAGCCTTATGAATAGGTTCAAAAGGCTCCTTCATCAATCTGGACAGCACCACATTCAATTCCCATGAAGGCGAAGGGAGCCTGACAGGAGGGAATACTTTCTTCAAGCCTTCGAGAAAATCTTTGATCACAGGGATCTGGAAGAAGGAAGTCTGTGAAGGGCATTTCCTGTAGGCAGTCAATGCAGCGAGATGAAGCTTAATGGAATGAACATTAAGGCCAGACTGCGCCAAATGTAGAAGGTAAGGAAGAATGACATCCTCCTTGCACGTCGTCGGGTCATAGTTCTTGGACTTTCACCAGATACAGAACCTCTTCCACTTGTAAGCATAGGAAGTCCGAGTGGAAGGTCGCTTAGACTCCTTCAGTATGTCCATGCAATCTTCGGGCAGATTCAAATGGCCATATTGCACTATCTCAGGAGCCATGCAGCCAAACTCAAAGACGAGAGGTTGGGTGCAACATCTGTCCCCCGAACTTCGTGAGAAGGTCCGGCCTGCACGGCAGCTGTATGTGAGGAAGGAGAGATCGGTGAAGCAGGTCCGGGAACCACCACTGCCAGGGCCATTCCGGAGCAATAAGTATCATCCGCGCCCTGGACCGGGCCAGCTTGATGAGCACTGCCGGAATCAGGGGAATGGGTGGAAAAGCGTACAGAAAGCTGTTCGACCTCCAGGTCCTTCCCCCGCTGGAAGGACCTGGAGGCGAAGTCTCGGCATTTGCTGTTTTCAGCGGTGGCGAACAGTCCCCCACCTTGCGAAGACTTCTCCTAGCACTTCGTCGTTTATGACCCATTCGTGGTTTTCCTGGAGCAGTCTGCTCAGTGCGTCCGCCTGAACATTCTGCACACCTGGCAGATGAGTAGCCGTTATCGTCAGTCCTCGGGCCAGAAGCCAATGCCAGATCGCC
Source organism: Lissotriton helveticus (assembly GCF_964261635.1). Lineage (NCBI taxonomy): Eukaryota > Metazoa > Chordata > Amphibia > Caudata > Salamandridae > Lissotriton > Lissotriton helveticus. The sequence goes on along the minus strand of NC_136069.1, from coordinate 1,311,533,336 downwards.
TGCGCCTCCTGCGACAGAGCGCGCGATCTCGAACCCCCCTGCTTGTTGAGGTAATACATTGTGGTTGTATTGTCCGTCTGGACAAGCAGAGAGTTGGTCTGGAAGGACGGATGAAAGGCCTTCAGTGCCAAGTGAACAGCTCTGAGTTCCAGGAAATTGATGTGGTACGTGGACTCCGTCGGGGACCACGTCTCTTGAATCTGTAAGTCTCCGGAGTGCGCCCCCCAACCTTGGAGAGAAGCATCCGTCACGACAGTGAGTGGGAATGTCCTTGTGGAATGGCACCCCTCTGAGGAGATTCTCCGCTGAACACCACCACTTCAGAGACTAAGAGCATGCAGGGACAGTCGTATCTTGTCGTCCCAAGATCCTTTCCTCTGATCCCACTGGTCCTCCAAGCACTCTTGCAACGGTCTCATGTGCAGTCGTGCGTGTGGCGTTAGGAAGATACAAGAGGCCATCGATCCCAGTAGAGAAGACACCGTCCTCACTGTTGTAGATGGAGTGATCATAAGAGCCTGAGTCTTCCGAAGGAGTGATAATCGTCTCTCCTCCGAAGGAGACACGCTTGCTGACAGCGTATTGATGGAGGCTCCCAAGTACTGTATGCACTGGACCGGAGTCGGGACAGACTTGGACATGTTGACATGCAACCCCAGCTTGTTCAAGAGAACGCACGTCTTCTGGAAGTGTGCTTGAGCTTCCGAGAAGGCCTTGATCAATCAATCGTCCAGGTACGGGTAGACGAACACCTTGTTCTCTCTCAGGTGTGCCGCTACCACCGCCATGCACTTCGAGAATGTTCTCGGCGCAGACTTCAGTCCGAATGGCAGTACTGTGTATTGGTAATGATTGGCGCCGACTTGGAATCGCAGGAACTTCCTGTGTTTGTGTGCAATGGGCACATGGAAGTACGCATCCTGTAGGTCTATAGCACATAGCCAGTCTCCCTGTTGCAACTGAGGATAGATCTGATGCAACGACAGCATGCAAAACTTTTCTCTGCGAATCCACTTATTTGCCTGTCGCAAGTCCAGAATGGGCCTGAACTCGTTCTTGTCCTTCTTGCGAACCAGGAAGAACAGGGAGTACAGACCTCTTCCTCTTTGAGACCCAGGTACGTCTTCTATCGCCCTTTTCCTTAACAGGATATCGGCCTCCGCCTGGAGCTCGCGCAGCTGAAACTGCGAGCTGACCGGTGGAATCACTGGAGGCGGGCTGGTGAAGCGAAGACTGTATCCATTGCAAACAATATTCAGCACCCACTTGTCCTGAGTAATTTTTCTCCACTCTGCCAGAAAAAATTGAACGCTTCCCCCCACCGGAGTGGGTAACAGATGAAGGGGAAGTAAGCGCTCAGGGCCTAGACCCGGCCGGGCCTTTAGTCGCTGTTGCCGACTGTTGGCCGCCTCTGCCTTTCTGGAGCTTCTGGAACGGTCTTCGGAACTGCTGCTGTTGTTGCTGCTGCTGCTGCTGTCCCGAAGCCTGGCCACGCCCTCTGCCTTGTCCACCGAACCGTCTCTGGAACGGGCGGTACGACTTCTTGTTTTCCTTGGGCTTTTCCAGACCCACAACCGTGAGCGTTTCGGCCTCCGCCTTCATGCGGGCCATTTAGTCTTCCGCATGTTTCCCAAACAGGGTTTCGCCAGAGAATGGTAGATTGGCAACCCTTTGTTGTGCGTCAGGTTTTAGCGACGTGAGGCGGAGCCAGGCGTGTCTTCGCTGGTTAACCCCATGGCAGAAGCCATGCGCCGCCAGCAAGGAAGAATCGGCTGCAGCACTGATGACCTGATTCGCCACCAACATCCCCTCCTTCAACACCTTCTGGAAATCTTCTCTCTTGTCACGAGGCAGGTGTTCCACAAACTGCTGGAGGGATTTCCCAGAGGGCTCGGTCATACCGCCCCAACAAGGCCGTGGCACTCGCAGCCTTCATAGAAGTCGCCGACGTCCCACAAACCTTCCTCCCAGCCGAATCCAGCCATCTAGATTCCTTATCTGGTGGGACTGTGGATGACGGGGTGGTGGCATGTTGTTTCCGAGCCGCCGTCACTATCACAGAGTCTGGAGGGGGTTCCACCCTTAGAAAAGCCGGATCAGAGTTGGGAGCCCAGTATTTTTTCTGCAGTCTCGAGGGGGCCGCCTTAGTCACCGCCGGGGTGAGGAAAAGGTCCATGGCCGGTTCCTCCAGGCCCGGTACCAGTGGTAGTAATGACCGAGACAGATGTTTCTGGTGAAGCGTCTCGAAGATCACCGATGTCTTGGGCGTGGGCACCGTCAAAGAGATGCCCAATTTTGCTGCACCTCTTAAAAGGACATCATGAAAAGACACCAGATCGTCAACCGGTGACACCCTTGTCCCCGGTGACTCCGACAAAGTCGGAGAATAGTCCCTGGTCCCCGAGGACCTCGTCTGGGAATGAGACCTGCGCCTCCTGTGGCGTCGTCTCGACCGCGTGGACGACCTGTTGCGCAATCGTTCCCATTTGGGAAATGTGGTGTTTGTTATGACTGTTGAGATTATTAAAAAAAAAATATTCAAAGAAAAGTCATGTCACACTAAGTTGCTTACGGGCACTGTAACTGCTGTTTGGATCGCATGGCAGTGACTGCTGGCGATCTTTGAATGTGGTGGTGTGTAAAACCTGCCGCAAATCCCAGGAAGCAATAAAACCAAACAGGCCAGACTCCTTCAAGAAGGATTTGCTGTTGCTGCTGCTGATAGTTGGGAGTGTAATCTTCCTTTCGCCTACCACAAGATGTATATATATTTTTTTAATGAGGTCAAAAACTGCATTTTAAAGTGCACACTTTTCGTGCACATTGGCTAAAAATCCACAGGGAATGAAAGGGGAGTTATAAGATATTCAAGACCTTTAATACTGTGCCAAGCCAATGAGGCCTGATGATACCCAGGAGTTGACCCCGTTTGTTAACTGCGTGTGAGATGGGTGCCCCTCTACCTCAGAAACAGCCTCCCTTATGCCAGGCCAGTATTTCTAACTATGTGACATGTTGAGAAACGGTAGGTTGACAGGGTGATTTCTGTGTAGCCCTGGAAACTTCTGAGCCTAAGCCTAAAGCCTAAAGGGCTATCTTCAATAATGAAGCTGCAGCATGTTAAACATAGGAAGGCACTAAGGCATGCCAGGTCTTAAAGGACAGAACTGGTGAGCATTAATCGTGGATTGGATGGGTGACTAGCCTAAGTGAATATGAGGTTTGCTGTGGGTGAGATTTCCAGTGTTGTTCCACTTAAAATGCGAATAGTTTACGTATAGAAATGGTTATATAGTTACGTATAACACTTGTGTGCAGAACATGTCAAATAAGAGTTAAGCAACTTAGATCTAACCAAGGACCTAGAGACAAATATGTGTATTCAGAATACACGCCACCTCAAATATGACATTAACAGACAAAAAAACAAGGACATTTACTATTCAGTGTTTCTAATGTGCTACAAAGAAGATATAGGTGGGTATATAATGTTCAAAAATGTTATTCAGTCCCCATAAACAATCAGACTGTGGCTGAATATGGCAGTCAGTCAGGGTTAAGGAACACGGAGGATAGATCCCTGCTCGCCACTGTAGTGGTGTAAAGAAGTGAATCAGGACAAATCACCACTTTTAAAGAACTATTATCCAGGTGAGAATAATGTACTCAGTAAGATAAACACCTGACTGATAAGGGTCTAATGTGGCCTTACAGGATACCTTGCAAAATCTAGAGAATTGTGTGCCAAACAGCTGGACAATTTACCCCAGCAAAAAAGTATTTTTTAATTTCCCTCCACAATTTCTTTTTGAGGATTGACTTTTTGTATTTGAGTAAATCTCTGCTGTTATGTGCCACTAAGAACCTTCACTGGAATCGCATGCTTATGTCGAGTATATGCTTGTATGCATGTGATAAATGTGTGGTATTTAGGTGGTAGTAGGACCGAATAATAAAGTTAGTGGGATTCATATTGGATGTCCCTAGTTTGGCATGGCACAAGATGCAGCATGAGAACAGCTTCTCAAGAAAGTGTAAATGTATTCTTTTGGCTAGAGGGTGGAAATCCAGACACTGAAGTGAGTTGGATGGAGACAGGGCTGCTTTTAGAAATTTAATGAAGACCCTATTAGCAGGAGGCTGCTAATTTGTTCTTCCTGAACGCTGCGGTTTGGTCGATGGTAGGGGTTGGACTGCAGTTTTGTGGTGTATAAGGTGAGGAAGATTCAAGGTCAAGCCTGTCCTTTTGTCTGTGTCCGATTAGTGCTTGAGGAAGACTGATGACAGACGGGAGCAGAAACATTATACTTTAAAGTGCCCATATTTTGGGTGCTCCATGATGGAGAAAGCCACACTGCAACCTGATGTGAGAAGCATCGCTTTACACAAAAGGTGCGTCTGAAGAGTAGCATGAGAAGGAGACCTGAAAGAACTACCCCAAACCACTTATGAAATTTGAGGCAGTGTATTTGTATCTCTTGTCCACAAAATGTGTATCAAAGTAGGAGCCAAACCACGTCATTTTGTTCCAGTTTTAAGTTCTTGCACACTTAAAGGGCTTTTGTGTGAACAGGGTTGGTGGGCAGACAGTCTGTCACAGCTAAGAGGACTTAACCAACATATGCACTTTCTGCCGGTAGAGCAGAGGCTGTGCCTAATTCCCAGAAGCCCGTCTGCCTACCTCCTAAGAAAGGGAAGGAATCTTCCTGGCCCTGCAGAAGAATACACTTTCCAGGAGTAGGATGTCAGTGTATTCCAGAATTGAAGAGCAGCCAGAGAAATAGGACCATCGGAAAAACCAAAGGCAGAAGAGACCTGTGCTGCAATGACCGTCTCTTCCCAGGACTCATGCCTTGTCATGAGTAAATTTGCAATGATTAACTCCTGTGAATGGATTTGCTCAAATAAAATGCATCGTATGAGAAAATTATTTTCTGGGCAAAACCAGCTTGTTAGCCACACTTACAGGCGTAAATAGCTTCAAGAATCTGGACCATAATATTTTGACTTAAAAGACCTTGTAAAGTTCATTTACTTGTGAAATGGAAACCAATCATTTGATAATGCTACAACTTGTGGAGCCAATGCAATTTTACTTGTTAAAATTGTTTATTTTTTTCCAGTGCGAAAATATTTCCCCTGTGGTTAAACTCCTTTCTCTATACGTAAACCTTATTTTTGGGGGCCCTCCCACCCTGGAAAGCATTTTACTCCTGCCTTGATATGTATGTATATGATATTCCTACAACGTAAACGTAGCCAAAAGCCAGCAGATCACTGTACACAGTCAAAGGCAAGCTTAAACAGAATGAGAGGAAGATGAGTTGTAGATGGTGTAGGAGAGTGGGGTCTGCAATCCTATGGTCACCCCAGATTTTTGCTTTTAGCTTCACTGGTTTACAACTTTCCCTGGCTGTGGGCCTGCTAATCAGACCCACAGCCTAGCTGTTCTCTCTCTAAACTGACATCCATGTACTTTAGGTGCATTTACCAATTGGTACTGGGCCACCTTATCAGTCCCTGTACCCAGGGCATAGGTGAACCCAGGGCCTACTAGGGGCTGAAGCATGTATTATGCCACCCCTGGCTGGCCATCTAAATTTGACACAACTGGCTGCATGACAGCTGGGGCAAGGTGGTGTAGTATACCTATATCTAACCCTAAAATGGACACATATATTCCTATCAGTCACTCCTATGGAAGGCCTTATCAATCCTGAAGGCAGAGTGCTTGGAATTATGTGAGATGGTGCTCTGGCATGAGCTGAGCCCGTTTGCAGCTTGCGGAACCAAGTCCTTATAGCTGTTCCATGATAACGCTATACCATATACTCTTAAGTGCATTATAATCCTCGCGGTTAAATGCTAACTCTGGTATAACAATAATTAAAACATGTCGAGTAAGGTGTCATACGATTTGGAATACTACCCCCTCGCCAATTCTGGCGATGGGGGTAGCATTCCACCCTTCTAGAGGGACACGACATGTATGTAACTGTGAACCCCGGTTAAAGTTAACTCGAGCCTCAGCATTACAAAATGGATGCTGCCACCACAGACACAAGTCTGACCTCCTGCTGCTGGGAGTCCTTCAAGCGAGGATGGCTTGGACAAAGGGTTTCCTGCCTTGGGAGGTGCTAGCACCACCCCAGACAGGATTTTGTGTATTGAGGTAGGGAGGCCTGAAAGGAATGAGACATGCCTGGGGCACACAAGGTGCCCTGTGCATACACCGGTTCAAACCAGTTGCTGGGGCATCCCTGCCCCAGCTCTGGCGGGAAACCGGACAAAGGATAGGGGGTGTAGCCACCCCCCTTCCTGGTCCCACCCAGGGGAGGGACCTAGTCAGTAGTGCAGCCCCCTTTAGGAGAAGAAAGGTAGGAGCTGGTCCCATTCCAAATTAGATTATCCTGAACTCTTCAACAAGAAGAAACTCTGGCCTTCGACGTTCTGCTCCACAGAAGACTGAAGAATCTCCCTTGTGGACAAGGAGTGTCCACCTTGCAACTGCAGGCACCATCAAGCGTCCAGCGGCTTCACTTTGTCGTCTTCCCTCGAGGATCCAGACTTCAGAGCCCGACGAGACCCGGATTCCTAGACCTCTCCGACCTCTACCTACATCTGCAGCAAAGCTGAGACGAGACACGTGGGACCGGCCATCTTGAACGAACCTACACTTCGCTTCCAGCACGACTCCCGAGGTAAACTCGACCAAGTGCTTTGGGGACTGAGAAGCCCCAGCCCCGAGCAGCCCCTGCACCGAAGATCAGCCCTCCAGCATCCACGAGATCTGGTGGGGCCCTTCTGCTTTGTTGTTGCTCGACGCGTTGTCTGGTCATTTGCCGGCTGGCTAGTGGCCTCCTAGACGACGAACCTTTGAATCTTCACTGCTGGTCTGGTTGCTGCAGACTGGCCCTTGCTCCCTTCCAAAAGAGAGGCACCCCGGACTCTCCTAGTCCGCACCAGACGCTTTCTTCACTCACCGCGTGGGTTGCCTTTGCCAAGGCCTGTTGAGTTCAATCCCGGATTCGACACCTCCGACAGCGAGAGCCTGCGTGGGACAGCTCGTGCCTCCATCCTGGTCGTCGAAGACACCTCCTGGTCCACGTGGCTGCAGAGTCAAGCGTCCACTCTTCACCTGATCGCGACGACGACATCTGGTTCCTTCCTGGTTCCACTCCAGTCACTGGCTAGTGACTGTGAACATTGTCCCCTCTGCTTTCAGGTCTCCTTCAACAATCCACCCTTGGATTGCACCGGACATCTTCCTCCTGGTCGCCTGCAGCATCTTTTCTTTCAGGCTCCATTGACTTCAACGCGAGAACCCGACGCACTTGCACCCGCGGCCCGTGGGTGAGGTAACGAGAGCATCTCGGTGCTCAAGGGTAGTTTAACTGTCCTAGTGTCCAGTTCCACAGTCGTTTTAGTCCTACCTAGTCAGGATTGTCCGTACTCACCTTTAACTTGAACTGTACTGTCCATAGACGTTGTTACGCATCTCGCGTGTGAGTTCACACTCTGCACACGCGTTCCGTGGGCCTCCTATTACTTACCTGAAGTTAGTGTAGCGTGGTCCCATCGATCCTACAGCCTCTGGACAGCTCCATTCCTCTTATCGACGTTCACATTCCACTTACTTAGTATATGGTTTGTCGTGCCCCTAGGGCACCATTGTAATTTTGTGCGACTTGTAGTATTTTTCGTAAGAGATTGTCATGTGCTTAGCCCTCTGACCTCATAAAGAGTTCAGAGGTGTTGTTATTAATAAATATACTGTTTATTTTCATAACAACCTGTGTGGTGTCCTTTCACTTGGTATTCAAGGGGTTATATTGTGGTAAAACAGCTGGCTTCACATGCCAAAAGAGTTTAGCCTAAGACTGCTTTGTCCATGCTACCATTAGGATAGCTGGTCTATAAGGTTGACTTACAACCAATCACCATAAGGGTTGTTTGGACTGATACAAGGGGATCACTAGAACTAGTGAGCATCATATATCAGGCCAACTTCTCACAGATGGTTAATGCATTGTGAAGTAGTGTTTATTAAAATAGGTAAGTCGTCAACATTTTCCTAAATTGGAGCAGCCTTGGGGCACGCCTGATGGATACGGGGATGTTGTTACAGATCTTGGAAACATAAATGTAAAATTAATTTGGTCTTACTACTTGTTTTTTAAACTTCAGTCTGATGGTGCCCAGTCTCTGTTAGTTCTAAGAACCGCCAGAAATGGTGAACTTATCCACAAGATCAGTAGCAATGCAGGTTGCGAAGACTCTGTAAATGCTAGTGGCAATTTTCCATATTTTCCAGGGTAGAAATGAGTTGGATAGAAGTTATTGAATGCTTTTAAAAGTGTATGTTTGTGGATGTGTGCAAGCAAGCTTAAAGGGAATTTCAGCCTTGCAATTACCACCTGCTTCCAGCCCATAAGAGTCAAATTGCAGATGCAAAACCATTCACAAGGAAATCGTTTTATTAGTGCAAAATCAGGTTTTTCAAATGTAAGCCACACGTACAAGCGAAACTAGCTCAGAGAACCTGCACCATATTATTCTGTCTCTGACAAGACCCTGCAAAGTTAATTATCAAATTAAGAAGGTCAGACTGTGAGGAGTCTTGAGGATCCTCAATTGTCAACAGAGGCACTGCACTGCACTGCACTGCAAATATGGGTTTAGCAAACTTACCACTGCACAATGATTCGGAAACAAAGGCAAAAAAGCAAGCACTGAGGCAGTTAGAACAATGGTATTTAACAAACTCTGCACTGATCAGCCCCACAGGCTACCAAAAGAGCTCGCATATTCAAGCCTCACTGTGATCCAAAAGCTGCACTTAACAAAAGGCATTCATACACCGCCTGTGAATATTGAATTAAGTGATTCAAATAGAACACTATGTTCAAGCAAGCATACGATCAGAAATGTTGCATAATCAGGACCTTGCTAGAACTCAAAACCTGAAAAGGCATGAACCTTGGTAGAATCACAGAGGAAATTATTGGAGCTTTGATATAAGAACAGGGGCATAGTTTGTCACATATCACTGGAAGAAGACAGAAAATTATTTTTTTTACAGGGTAAAAAGACTTGTTAAGTAGCCTATGCTTTGGACAAATAGATATTTTATTAAATTCCAACCCCATGTACTCCTGCTACAAAACAGCGTTCAGGAGTCTCACAAATAAACACTCTCAAATTGGGTCAAAGACCGCGTGAACAGCCTTAATCCATATTGAGCAACAATCGCTGCCCGTTCCCTTTCTACATATTAAAGTGTATTTATCCTTTTCCTTCTCACTTTTTGTTCCTCTTCGCAAGCAGTCTAGACACACCTCCCAACCTATTGGGGGCCTGGAGGTCGGAGTAGAGGTCACGCAATGTGGAGTATTGTGGTCTTACGGTCCACATCGCAATGAGTCCTATTGACTCTGCCTAGGTGAGGCCCAGTAGAAATGTTTGGGCAACAAAAATATTTCCAGACCCAATCACTGGACAGCAGAATAATGCACAGCATGTGAAATTAGAAGAGATTCAAGCAGCATATTTAAGTTCTCATCCCGCTCTGCCATTTTTCTCCTTCACAACATGCTTACACAGGGTACATAACATGCTAGTGGTATTCTGCTGTCAGCTCAAGATGCCCCACTCCTACAGGAAAGAATTTACCCTTATCAAAGTGAGCAACTGCATTACTAGATTGGAAAACAACCTGGCAGGCTCATGGAAAAAAGTTAAAAACAAGGAACAGAAAGTGTGTAGCAGTCTGTCTTGAAGAATGGTAAACAAGCAGTAGCTAAAATGGAGAACTATAGGAATTTTTATTAGGAACTACTTCCCTGTATATTTTTGATGGGCCACATGCTAAGGAGTAGTTAAATGAGGTAGTGCTACACTGTACATCATTGATAAACAAAGACAACCTAGAAAGCCAAGACTAAAATCAGTAATCAGGTCAAAGATGCATTGAAATAAAATTTGCCTGCTGATTTTTACTGGTCCTGGGAGTAATTTTAATTAGACAGGAATTATCTGAATAATTTTGGAAGGTCAATGTAGATCTTTGACATGGTATTAATGATAATCGTGCGATTATGCCCGCTCGTATAACCGAGAAAAATGGGGGTGGGGGCTATAGCGAGAGAACACTTTAGCGAGCAGATGCTCATGCGATTAATTTTCTGTTGCATTTAGAGCTATTTCTAAACATTAAATGCATGCTCCCATCCATTTCGGACTTAAGGGAGCATTTTTGCACTAAGAAAATAGCGTTAAATGCAAATTTATTCTGGTAGATTCATTCCACGTGATCCCAAAGTAGATTTATGTAATTTCGTGAGATTATGGCACATGTAATTAAGCTTCCCCACTAGGTCCTCCGACTGCCCCCGTGCCCCACACAAGATGCAGACCTCGTACACATGCTATGGGCATGTCTTCGCCATCCTCTTATTGGGTGACTAGGCGGACCACTTTGTCAGAGTTAGCTGGGTTGGACTACTGGAATAAGGTATAGCTGTGTATTCTGGTGCTCTACCCGAAGCCTAAGAGCTCCAGGGTTGTGGAATGTATGGTTGATGTAGATTTCTAATTGGCAAAGCGCCTCTTATGATGTTGGAATTCCCCAGTAGCACTCCCTGTGTTTCACCCCAGTGGGGAGGATGTGTTGCAGTGGAGCATGGCGGAAGGTTCCGCCTTAAGGATGGAGGAATACCGGGTCTTGCGGAAGTAACCCATAGCCATGGAATGGAATGGAATGCACTGCTTGAATACATTAAGGCTCAGGAGTTGAATGATGAATAACAATGCCCAAGTTTCCAGCTACTCACTCTGCTCAGGGTCCCCTCCGCCGTAGTTCTGTACCATTATCATGGACTATGACCCTCTGCTAACCCAGTTACATCTCCACCATACTCCACATGGCTTCACGCGTTGTTCAAGATACACCAAGACACTCGTATCCAATCTCTGTGGGATATGTGGTCCTACAGGCTCCATCCCATGGGGATATCTACACTCCGGTGCATAACATGTATATACATATAAATACGATGACAGGTTTGGGGAAGAGGTACGGGGTAGGAGTTGCTGCATACATTGGTAGGTTAATTTGATTGCATTCCGGTGAGCCATATAGAAGGCAGATTGACCTTAGTTTACTTTCCTGATGCCTGTATTGTTGGCAACAACTTTTAATATAATTTTTCAGCTGACTGGTGTCTTTTATTGTGCACTGCTTAGCTGCTGGTATACTGTACTAAGGTAAGTGGTATGGTCTGTTTGAATGCTTGGCTACTGTACATCCTAAAATGTCATACATGTTATACGTCTATGTTAAAATGAAAAAGTTTGTGTTAAAAAAATGGTACACGGAATTCCGCAAGTTACGCCCACCCCTAGTTTTTAGCTAGCTTTTACAATACATTTCAACAGTTTTCGTTTGGTCCATTACAATTTTTCTCACCACATGGGAAATCATGGTTAGGTCATCTTTCAGCAAGGCCACAATAATAATTATTATTTAAGGCTGATAAGTTCTATTCACAATTAGCACCTCAGCTGAAGTTGCTCAAGATAGGGGTTCATTAATGAACACCAAGAGACTTAGAGTTTAAGGCAACCAATCAATAATATGCACAAAATCACTACTATATCTAAAGTGTGAAAGGTACCGGGTCTTGAGATTTGTTAAGATGCTGAAAAGCATTTGGACATCTCGAATGAACATTTAGAGTCAAAGTGCTATCTTGATTCGGGCTTGATTGCAGATTTATCAACACTTTCTTGATCAAATACTGGGCTCCTAAGGCAAGGATGGGAATCAGTGTTTTTTTACCAGACCCAGTAATCTTAGAGGATTGAGAGACCGAGATGTCACTCACCCTTGTTGTTTGTGATGGTTGCATAGCCGTCCCTACGGCTATTAGAAATAGTGGAGCTAATAGGGACTATTCCTACGCAAACAAGCATTGTAAAAATCCTTATTATCATTTCAATGACTATATCTGAAAGCAAGGGGCCAATAGCGGCTAACTCCAAAATCCTGATACTTTAAGAATGGAATTCAACCTTAAGGTCAGGTTATACTAATGGAGATCGTCAAGGTTTACTTTGAACAGCAATCTATTACCTTTCCCTGTTTGCATACAAGTTCCACATGCTGCAGTACATGCGATTGAAACAGCCTAATAACACTACCGGTGATTTACCTCCAACTATAGTTTTGCAGTTTGAAGCTCATCTAGGTTTACATACTGTGGATTATTTCACCATCTAGTAGTTGGGACCATAAATTTTATGTAAAAGTCAGCTTTTTTTTGTATCTAAATACTTTTCTTTTTGCATCAACTCTTCTCCTTAACCAAGGTGGTGAGAGGGTCGAATGTGAATGTAGAGTAGCTTCAAGTGCAAAACTAACATTACAGTTAACTAACCCCTTTTGTGCAGCGCAAATCTTCTCTCGTTTACATGTTGTGCACAGATTTTAAAGCATTATCACCCGATAGCAGAGGAGGGGCTGTTATGTAAGAGGAGATACAAACTGTTCTTTACGAACATTGTTTCACCCGAACCTCTCTTTTTGATTGCCTTACAACAATGTTCATTAAATGTGTGTTCTGAAGCCTGTGTGGCTACCCTAGAAAAAGGTCTAACTACTTCGGGTATAAAGTTTGGAATGGTTTTCATTATAACCCTGTCATAATGGATTTGTAAGCAATATCTCTAGATGGTTTGAATCTCACTTTCTCTCCATAAGAAATTGACTGCCATAGGGAAAGCGGTTTGTATTGCAAGGTGTTTTAGCCTAGCCTTATGGGTTAAAAAAGTGGTTTCATTAACCCTGTTAAACCTAAATTTAGACACTTGGGGATGGTACTGTTCTAGAAGGCTTTAACTTTAGTCCTCTACCGTATTCTGCAAATGCAGATAAATGTACTTTAAGTGAGCATATGATAGCATAGACGTAAACAGGTACGTGAGCTATCTAACAATAATAATTTGATCTATTTTGTTTTCCTGCACTGTTAGAATGAGTTTCCCTTTAAAAGTCAATTGTCTAGATATGGGTATTCATAAATCATGCAGTGTCCGAGATGTGCCCCCTCCACTGCTGAGCGTTTTGTGCCCACTCTGGGTGCAGACTTTAGCCTAACAGGTAAAACAGAATTGATAATGTTAGTCCCCATCACAAACCGGAGATATTTGCAACGCTCCCTTTTCAATAAAGTATGCACCTTTCAGGGTCAATGGGCACTACGCAATCTAATTGCTCCAGCACTAGTATTAGTTCTTATAGTGTTGTCATTTTGAATTCTATATTTTGACATATCTGTTCAAAACTGTTCAAAACTCTTAGATTCAGAATGGGTCTTAAGATCTGGTCCAGTGTTAGAATCAAGAAGTAGGTGGATTAAACTCCCATGGTGCATTCCTCTCTGGGTACTTCTTCTATGACATTTTAGATACCTCCAACAGAACATCCTTTTTTTGTATGGTTGCCTTTTTCGTGATATGTTTGGAGGTCTTGTAATCAATCCTATGCAGTAACCATGTTGTATTAAGTTGAGTAACTACTTATCTATAGTGAATTTCTGCCTTTCTCAATCATGCATGTCTTCTTAGCGTACTCTGTGTGCATATCTGCATGCTTGCTGTGTCTGCTGCATCTAAGGAAGATTTTAAGCAAGTATTTTACATTGTTTACCAGTCTTGTATTACAGATTTGATGCTCTTTTGAAATTTCACTGGGAGATGCAGCATTATATCTTTAATCTCATCCCACTGCTCGTGGTTCTAATTATTGAGAAAAACATTGGAATTTGAGATTCTTCATTGAGTGGCTGCTAACCTTTCCATCTTACTCCCCATCACATTAAGCTTTTAACTGTTTTTTTTCAGGAGGCGGACTGTAGATGCTGGTGCCTTCGATCGCTTTCTGGCTATGGGGACAACTCTCTTTCTGGCTACAGGAACAAATCTAATCAGCAAGCACATTACCTTTAATGTCAGCAATATTCCCCCCCTTTTTTTCTTTTTTTACATCAAAACTACAACCTCAGGTTTAAGGAATTGCTCTTTTTTCAACATCGAGCTTTTGCATGTTCTTGTGTGGTGGAGAAGTATATTTCTCCTTGTTTTTCTTCTGATTACAATCATCCTTCGAGGTTGAAACAGAGTCTAAATGCTTGTCTGCACTGCTGTTTGCTTTTCACCAAGGTGGCTCATTTTTCTTTTTGACACCTTCAACTTCTCTGTATATTTTTTTTAGAGCAGTGGGGACCGAGTTAGACGATCCTTCCAGCTCCAAGTGGCGTTTTCCTATTAGGCATTGTAGGCCTAGACTTTCTCAGTTTCAACATTTTATTTTTCAGAACCAATTTAGTATTCACCAGCACTGAAACTTCTATGGCTGACTCATCTTAATCTCCTGGAGCTTCTTCGTTCTTCTCTTTAACACATCTGAATCCTACACCAATGTTAGTCACAAATACTTCAAGGAATTATCTATTGTCTGCTGAGCCTTGGCGTAATGAGGCCATCTTTGCTTTTCCATAGTTTTTAAAGACTTGGGTAGAAACATTGTACTAGGCTCAGCACCCTTTGGCATTATGGTCATTCGGTAAACATAAAATAAACACCATGTGAGAGTCCTTTCTCATCAGCTTGTGGTAGCACTTGGAATAAAAAATGCAAGGGTGTATTTTTCATCACACCCTGCTTTAAATTTAAAAATAGAGTTAGCAAAGCCAAATGATTGACTTACATACATTCTCCACAGTGGCAGTGCCCTGAGCCCACCACTCCTCCTGCTGCTGATGACCCTGCCCTCAAGACTCAGCTGCGCCTCCGGAGTAAAAAATAAAATGATAAATACGTTTTATTAAATGTTTTATCATTTTACTTTCCATGCATCTGCTGCTTCCAGCAGTGAGGTGACACTCCTCTGCCATAACGGAGGAGCCACCTCCGATCTCCAATGCCCTGTGGTTCAACTCCCCCATGAAAAACCTCTCAAGTCTTGCTCAAGGTCATAAAGGTTTCTTTAAGTCTTCCTCAAAGATGCAGAGGTGTCTCTCAATCAAACCTTCATGTAACATTTTTTCCCCTTCAATCAGTCAGCAGCAATCTTCTGGTTTCCTTAAAAAATAGGGCAAATACTTAGGACGATTTGGGTCAGGATGTTCCTCTTCTCTCGCAAAGTTGCAATTTTGCAGAGTGTCTTTTTTGGTTCTTAACCTAACAGTGGGGTAAAAGGCTCATTGCAAGTACAAGTGGATGCACCGTGGGCTTAGACTCGGTGTCACATGGAAGTCCTTTCCACTCTGCCACAATTCCCACAAAGAAAAATGTTTACCTTCATACAGTGCTTCCACACCCAACCACTAGTTGGTGGAATAATGTAGATCATATTGATCTAGAAGAGACTTGTCCAAAAAAAATTAATCTGTACATTTGTATTGTATGAACATTTATAAAGCGCACTGTAACCCTACGAGCATCCTGGCGCTGTGACACCTAAGTTACTAACTAGGGCTGCTACAGATCATACTGAGGAGATTAAACTCTGGGAAAAAGGTCATCATTTTTTTACGAAACAGTATCAGGTCCTGAATCGGTCTCCATTCAAAGGGGAGGCCGTTTCAGAGGGGGGGCAGCTGCCACTACAAACGCTCTACCCCCCCAAGGTTACAAGGTTTGGGTATGATCACAAGATTGGCTGATGAGGAACAGAGGCTACGTAAGGGGGCATACCAACCAGACCTCTTCTGCATATGTTTGGGTCCAAGTTCATGTAGAGCCTTGAACACGATACAAAGGGACTTAAAGTGTACCCTTTGAGCCACCGGGAGCCAGTGCAACTCTACCAGAGCCTGAGATGAAGATGACCGGCGTGGTCTCAAAAGTGAAAGTTTTGCTACTGCCGCCTGAATTCTCTGGAGTCTCTCAAGCAGATATTTTGGAGACTCCAGTAGCAAGACATTGCAATAGTACAGGCGGCTCTTGATGACACTCCTGACCATTTTTGCACTTTATATATTATGAACTTTAAGTCAAATATGCTGCTTTAACCTAATTGGACAATTTGTTTTTAACCTTTTATGCGTGTTTTTACAATGCTTTTAAATGTATTTTCCTTCTGTATGTACTTTTATGGATGTACTAAATCCGAATAAAGATCATTTGAACTTGAACACTCCTGACCACTAAGGCTCTGGCCTGAGTTGGTAGTACTGGCAGCACCATCCGCAGTTCTCTGATAAGAGTATAGCAGTTCCCCACCAGCTTGTTGACATGAGATTCTAGGTTCAGCTTATAGTTAAAGCGGACCCCCTGGTTTCGCACAGTCCCCACAGGTACCAGAGGCACCTCTGTGGGAATAGGCCAGAAGTTGGTAGGAAGAGCTGGTGGTACTCTACCCACTCCACAGTGCAGAATCTCAGTTTTATCCTTATTAAATTGCAGGGAGTTGTCTCTCAACCAGTTTACCATAACCCGCATAAAGGAAAGGAAATTTTCCAGAGCACCATCATGGTCCACTTCCAAAGACAAAATCAGCTGGGCGTCATCAGCGTAATTCACCAACCTAGTGTTAAATGACTTGATGATGCCTATCAGCGGCCGCATATAGGCATTGAATAGAATAGGGCTGATTGAGGACCCCTAAGGTACTCCATGATTGATGTTAAAGTCCGATTGGAAAGGGGGGAGGGCCACTGCCTGCTGTCTGTCGGCCAGATATGACTGAACCCATCTCAAGGCCACCCCTACCACCCCCATTTCTTCCAACCTAGCAAGGAGGATCGCATGATTCACCGTATCGAAAGTGGCAGACAGGTCTAGCACCATTAGAATAGCTGATTGTCGCCTGTCGCATTCGGAGACTGTCCAGGACGGTTAACAGAGCAGTTTCCGTCCCATGAGCTGGGCGGAACTCGAATTGCTCGTCCTCCAACTTGTTGTTAGCCTCCAGGAATTGGGAAAGCGACCTGCTTACCAGGCGCTCCACTATCTTCACTGGGTATGGGAGAAGAGAGATGGGCCTGTTGTTTTTTTAGGCATTTAGGGTCACTGTTGGTTTTTTCAAAAGGGGGGTTACTATCGCCTGCTTCCAGCAAGATGGAACTAACCCACTGCCAAAGGATTGGTCACACAACTGCCGAAGAACTGAATAGAATTCAGAGCCAAGTTCCTTCCATTTACTTAGTTATTCATTCTTGACACAAGAACTAGCTACCTTTCAAATTGGTAGAAAGACTATTAAAATTAACTTAACACCTTGCTTATTTGCTCTCACTCAAAAATAGTTCATGATTGAAAATGTACACAAACTAAAGTACATTGTAGCAAGAATCCCTTGAAATATTGTGCTAGAAGTAGTATTAATTATCCGATTTCTCAAAAGGATCCACAGGTGCCACCATATATCAGAAGCGGAATATTTTGATTATACCTATACTGAAGTAGCTCTCATAATATTATATATATTTTTTTATTTCGAGGTTGATTTATTCTATACAAGGGAGGATGACCTCAAGTAAGTTGCTCATTTCCCTTGAGCCTGAATCTCTTGAAAATTACCTTGTCTTTACTCTCTTGGGCCTAGGATTTTGCCATGGCTCAGCTAGAGCACAGAGAGCTGCGGTGTCTGCTAGGATGTTCAGGGGCATGTGCTGGGTATGATGCAAACTTTCATATTACCCAGAGTCCAACATTTTCAGAGGATCTCGACATCGAACATGCCCTTGCTGTTCCAACCCCAAAGACTACCTTAATGTTAAAGGTCTCTGCGCCCAAACCTTGATCAAATTTGAGAAGTGACTGCAAAGTTAAAAGAATCCTGAATATTAAACGATGAGCTGTCTAGTTTGTTCACATTGAAAGGTGGAGCAACTTCAGACTATTCTAAAGGGCAATCCACCTGATATTCCACTGCCTTACAAGCACAATTACTCGGCACTCGCATATGAGCTTCAAAAAGAGTGCCAGTAAAAGCAATAATTGAGGTAATCAAACTTCTTTGACTTTTGATACGTTTTGTGGTAGATATTTATAGTACTTATTAAGAACTCAAGCTTAACACCCTTCCTGTGACCTAATATATCACACAATATGTTCTGGTCAGTAGGGCAGCCTCCAACCAGGTCTGCATACAGCAGCTGTATAGCTACTGCATGGACACATTTCCTGGACATTTTCTCACCACAAGGAAGGAGCTCATGAAAAGCCAAAACAGCGACTACTAAAGCAGGGGACTAAAATGACTTGTGTGAAAAGGGGAAAATGCCTAAATTGACAAAAAAAAAACTTTGAGAGACACTAGCCACAAAAGCATGTCAAAAATCAATGGCTTAGACTTCTAAGATTTTTGCTTGACAGTGGGAAAACGAACCAAGGTTATCTTTCACTGTACCGCACAGTATAGAGTAGGGGTATGAAGCTGCATGGGTTATTTCAAATGATAAGTAATCGCATAACACGTAAACATAATATTCAGATTATGAAATGTAATTTCGCTCCTATAAAAGTGTTTCCACAATCCTGCACAAATGTGCCGATATTTAGTACTCCTTATTTAGTTTCATGATCAATTAATATATTCAATTTATTCAAAGAAAATTATTGTTTATTCCCCCTTTAGATGGAGGAAGATGATGTGAACTAAGGGTAAGGCATTGTGGCTAATTTGTGAACATCCACTTCTCCATTTGCATTGGTATTAAGTGTACGGGTTTATGTTGCACCTCCAGATTGGAAAGGGGTGGGAGTGCGGGAAAGATGGAAATCTCAGACAGGTGGTAGATATAAAAGGTGCAACTAAGAGGGACCAATCTGGATATAAGAAAGAGATACAATGGCAGAAGATGTACAAGTGGCAGAAGATGTGCAAGTGGAAGTAGGTCCAAGAGAAGAAATATACATAGTCAGGAATAGATAAGAATCAATATGTCTAGAAAAGACTGTGAGATTACAAATGACAGGGGCTAATATCTGTATCCAAGAGACACACATCGAGGGGTCACAGCAGTATTTACTTAATACACTAGGGTATAGGCTGATTACTGCAACAACACACAAGGAGTAAGGACTAGGGTTGTGGCCATTCTGGCGAAAGGGAGTGGGATGCAATTTATTCGATCTTCATCCGATAAATATGGGCAGTGGGCAATTACAGAATGGCAGTATAACAACGATAAAAAAAAATGACATTACGTACAATATATGGAAATGTTAGTGACAAAACAAATGTACTGGACTATATTTCTAATGAGCTTGCTCACTGGCCTCTCCCATTGATAGTTTGTGGCGACTACAATTTGAACCTTTCCTGCGACTGGTCGATGGAATTGGGATACAAATACCGGGGGAGGAAACCAAAAGTGTTCCAGGCTCTTAAAAACTTATGTCGGACTCATGGATTAATAGATTGTTGGCAAACAGGGCACCCGAGTGATCCAGGATTTACCTAGTACTCTAATCCACACTCTATGCATGCGAGACTGGATTATATGTTTGTCTCAAGCACTATGAGCTCTAATTGCTCAATAGAAGCCTGCCAAGGGTCTTATATGACCACAACCCTCTTGTTTTAAATATAGAATGTGGGGCAATGAACCCCAATTTAAAAATGTGGACCTTCGAACGAGCACTGCTGTTAACTGTGGAATAGTGTCACCATATGAGGAGATGGATCCCAGGGTTTTTGGAGGATAATATAGGTAGTGCTGCAATCGATGTGGTCTGGGATGCCCTGAAGGCTTAGATCAGAGGGGAGACACTATGATTTTCATTAAATCTTAATAAGGAGGCTAAACAAAAAATCGTGGCACTGCAGAGAAATTTGGAAGTAGCCGAGGAAGGATTTATAAGGGCAGTTCAGGAGGAACGGGAAACTGAAGCTAACAATTCTAACTTCGACATTCTAACAGAAAAAGCCATAGATAAGGCAACAATGCATAGAGAAAGCATTTATGAATTAAGCGAACAGGTTGGCCAACAATTGGCCATATGTACTCAACAAAGCACAGCCAATCTAATAAAATAAGAAAAGATCGAGGATTATCTAGATCAAAACTCATCATTAAGATTAGAGGTAGAGGATCAAGACAGTTTGGATTGTATACAGCAATGGGAGGAAATCCTCCTCTCCATGAGTAGTTTAGCTAAAGGAAAGGCGGACGGTATGGATGGGATACGGACGGTATGGATGGGATACCAACAGAGTTTTATGTTACATTTTCTACGCAGTTGAAAAGAATAATGTACGAATTATTTACACATATCTTTCAGGGAAGGCGACCTTCGGGATCATGGTCTTTACCAAAATTGTGGTTAAAAAAAAAAAAAAAAAAAAAAAAGACCCTACAGAACTTGGGTATTCTCGCCCTATCATTCTGATGGTGATTCAAAAATCTATTCTAAATTATTAGCTAGTCAATTGGCACCGGTTATACATAAAATTGTATCGGATCGCCATAACGGGTTAATCCCAGGGAGATACACCACCGACCATGTTCAAAGGGTTATCACATTGCTGTCCTGCAACAAATGTAATGCCAAGCAATGTCAAGATGTGGCATTAGGGAACATTTCATCAAAGCAGTCCGAATGCTATATGTTGAACCATCAGCTGTAGTAAAGGTAAATGGGATGGCGTCAGAGAAGATAGTTATTTCCAGAGGGACAAGACAGGGGTGCCCATGTTCTCCTCTTCTATTTGCAGTATTTTTTCACCCTTTCATCCGTAGACTTGAGAATAACATAAGAATACCACCAACATGCTCACGAGATTGGTCTACAAAAACGTTGGCGTACACGGAGGATATCGCCCTAGTTATCAGTGACCCTGTTAACGCGATAAACACAATAGAAGAGGAGGCTAAAATCTTTGGAGGGGTATCAGGATATAAACCGAATCAAGATAAAACACTGATAATTCACAATTATAAAATCAAGATGAGAGATGACAGAGTAGTGGATAAAGCTACCTATCTGGGTGTTAACATAACGGCAAAATTGGATAGCTTAGTTAATAATCTCAAACCATTAATACAACACACACAAAAATATCTTATCAGGTTAAATATTCTGCATCTATCAATTGGGGGCAGGTGTAACGTGATCAAAATGCTTTTTTTACCTAGATTTTTAAGCTTTCCATAACAATATGTTTGGAATTTACACCTCAATTGCTTAAATCTATAGAAAGCATGTTTTCCTGGTTTATATGGGGCTATAAGAGACCACTTACAGCATTAGGATTTATTACCTTGCCTAAAGATAGAGGTGGATTAGCACTTCCTAATCTTAAACTTTATTATTGGGCTACCACATTAAGATATTGTATTGAAATATCATCAATCAGGACGGACAACAGAATAAATATCAGTATCCCAACACTGCAAGAACTTATATTGGGTGATGAAACAAGGGGGTGCTATTTTAAAAAGATCAGATTTAAAACCCTCTCTGGCATTTACAAGGTCTGGAATAATGTACTAAATTGCTGGGAATCGGGCGGTTATCCTACTATATACCGTAATTTAAAAACGACAATTTACCAGAGATTTTTAGGGATGCTTGTATGGATAGATGCATACAGGGTGGGATCATGCGGGCTGTTTCTACTCTACTACAGTGCTGAAGTCTTTTGAGGAGCTTAAACAATGATTATAAACTAGATCACAGGGATTTCTTTAAATTTTACCAGGTTAGAGACTTTCTGTGGAGAAAAGGGGTTGGAAGATCCAAATTTCAAACAATTCAAATCATGGAAAATCTGCGTAAAAAAACAACAGCAACGATAGGGGAAATCTACGTATATATGAATGTTTCCTTTCCAGAGGATATGGATAAATGCTTGTTAAAATGGACGGCTAAATTGGGGGTTTCGGCCAAAACCCTCCACCATTCTTATGAATTATCTCAGTCTTGTTTAATGTCTACAAAATTACAAACTCAATACTACAAAAGCTTTTTTCATTATATTACACTCCAAATTAGATAGCTAATTGGGGGTCTGGCAAGGGAACGACATGTCCACGCTGCGCGCTATTTGAAGCCGACTGTGCATATATTTACATCTTGCGATGTATTATTGGAGCTGGTTAATGATAGATCAGGTTTTTTGTCAGATTTTTAAAGCAATAATAGAAATCTCAGTTAACTAAATAATCCTAGGTATAGTTAATGTAAATCGACCTAAAAATATGCAAGGCTTGATCTTTGTGGCAATGGCTGTTTTAAGGATATGTATAGCTTTTTTTTTTTATTGGATTTTATTCCCCTTTTTATGCAAACAAAATAGAATACATATTACAGCATGAGGCGGGGGAAAAAAGAAAGACATTACATCGCACATAAAAGCAAATAACATACAACATTTCTCATAAATGAACAAATAATTATGACATAGTAATATTCTTTTTTCCTAATCAATAACGAAGAACACGGACAGGGAAAGAGGGTCAAAGCTAGTTCAAGCAGAAAAATTTCAATTACCCAAAAGAGGACATATATAATCAGTCCAGCTCCCCCTGAATCCACTGCCGAACAGGTGCCCAAGTTTTCATACCAAGAGCTCTTTTTTTCCGGGCCTTCGTTCTATATATAGCTGCTTCTATATTATATGAAGCTAAGAGGCGGGCTCTCCAAGTACAAAAAAAAGGGGAACTGGATTGATCCATTCTTGGGTGATACATGCTCGAATTATTGCCATACAAATAAATAATAATAAAACAAATTGCAACCGGTAATGTATCAACAGTTACCCCAATTAAAACTAGTTCCCCTGTTAAAGTACCTGTGGACCGGAACAATATTGCCAAAAAGGACTGAATTGCAGCCAGAAATGATGATAACTGAGGGCAAGAAAAGAACATATGTGATGCATCGGCTGCAAATAGCCCACATCTGCTACACGATGTACCCGCAGTCAACCCCCATTTAGAAATTTTTGAGGGCGTATAATATAAGTCAAATAGAACCATATAATGCTGTGTACGTGATCTGCCTGTAATCAAAATGAAATTCGCCAATGCAATGGATTCCTCTATTTGGATATCATTGCTGCCCAGCTTTTCTGCCCATCTCATGCAATGAAACTCTAAATCATCTAAACATGCAGCGATAAGCAGGTTATAATAATAGCATGTTCTCTAAAAAATCGATAGGTTATCGATGAGAGGAATCCTACACAGCCCAGAGCGAACCTGCGGTTGTAGAGTATTAAAGAAACTATGAATCTGGAGATACTTAAAGTGATCCTGGGTTGTTAAATTATACTTATCTATAAGCTCCGAGAAAGAGATTAATTGATCATTGTGCCACAAATCACCCACGGAGTAAATTCCGCAGTTACGCCATTTAGTCATAACAATCTTGAAAGACTGGGGGACAGATGCTAGAGGATGTTAAGGGTGTATATAACAGGATTTTCTGAATCCCTAATTGATGTTTGATTATCTTCCATACCCCGTATGCAGCTTTCCAGGTCTTAAATTTAGTTTTTTTTATAGTAGCTTGGCTCTATATTTTTAAGAAGACAACCACGGCATTCCTCTCCCAGTGCCAATTCATAAATTGATGGTGAGTGACTAACTGGAATTCGTGCCTTTCCACCGATTATCAGAGGACGAATGAACTGTAATACGGCTGCAAAATAATAATACAAAAAATGCGGGATTCCCCACCCACCCCTAGCCTTTGGTAGGATCATCTTCTTATATGATCTACGTTGACGTTTATAGCCCCACAAAAATCTGGCTGCCATTCTTTCTAATTGTTTAAAACAACTCAAAGGAAATTCAAGAGGAATTGACCGAAACATATAGAGAACTTTTGGGAGTATGATCATTTTTAAAACGTTGTTCCGACCAAATAAGGATAAATGAAGGTGATCAATTGGCTCAAGCGAGGAATTTGCTTTTTGAAGGACGGTATTTAAGTTTAACTCCGGGATAGCAGAGACTGGAGATGTGATTTTGATGCCCAGATATGTCGCTACTGCCACTGTCTTAAGGTGTGCGGGAGGGTTCTGACCCACAAATAGGATTTGGGTTTTAGATATGTTCAGTTTGTACCCTGAAAAAGCTCCAAACTGAATTGCCAGATCCTCTATTGTTGGCAGTGCCCTCTGGATATTGGTTGTAGTCACTACTATGTCGTCCGCATAAGCGAGAGCTCTACAACTGGTACGGGGGACTTGTACAGGAGCTATATCCTCTGCTTGGTTCAGTTTGTTCAAAAACATATCGATATAAAGGGCAAACAGAAGTGGTGAAGACGGACATCCCTGTCGAGTACCTCGTGAAATATAAAAAAAAGGCAGTTTTTTTCATTCCAATTTTAATACATGAAGTAGGTAGAACATAAAGTGCTTTTAGGGCAGAGATCATCTGAGGGCCGAGGCCCTTCAGTAAGAGCATATCCCAGAGATACAGCCAGGCTACCCTGTCGAATGCCTTCTCGGCATCCAACAGGGTAATGCCGAGTGCAGTCTTGGTCCCTTGAGCCCAATCCATTAAGGCAATCAAGCGCCGAACATGGTCAGTGGTATCCCTATTAGGGATAAAACCATGCTGCAAAGGTGACACAATTGAGGATATTATACCAGAGAGACGGGTTGCTAGAATTTTTGAAAAGATCTTGCTATCAGCATTGATCAATGAGATCAGCCTAAAGGAGGAAGGGAGAAGGGGAGGTTTATCTTTTTTAAGAAAAGCCATAATAATTGATTGCCACCAAGATACTGGTGCGGCCCCTTTTTGAACTTCTAAAAAAGTTAGAAGCAAATCTTGTTTTAGGACATGCCGAAACACCCTATAAAACTCTAACGGAATGCCATCCGGCCCCATGGCCTTACCAGCCGCAAGGGAAAGAATAGCTGTCTCAAATTCTTCCATTGTAATTTCTAGGTCGAGTGCAGCCGATTGTGCGATAGTTAATTTAGAAATGTTAGCAGGGTCACAAAAATTTAAAATAGATTTAAATGAATAGGATGAAGCTTCCTCCGTATACAGTTTACTATAAAATAAACAGAAAACCTCTAAAATGCCTTCAGGTTGTTGATGAATATGTCCTGACTCATCCTGAATTTCGTTAACGCAGTTGAATGCTTCTTTTTACCTGATTTTGTTAGCCAGAATCCGTCCTGACATTTCTCCAACTTCATACACTTGTGAACGAAAAACTGCCTCCTGTTCAGCTAGCCTCGTGGCAAAGATCTCATACAGCCTGGATTTGTGTATGGCGAGACTAGATTTTATTTGTTCAGTGTCTTGCGAGGAGTTAATAGCTATAGCTAGTTTAGCTTCCCACTCCTGCACTGCCTTGTAATAAGAAGTAAGTTTATCCCGGGAAGTTCTTTGCTTATTAATAGAGAAAGAGAGTCTCCCCGCGTACAGCAGCTTTAAAAGCGTCCCATACCATTTGGATTGATGCCGACCCTCGATTGAATTTAAAAAAATCCTTTATCCAGTTAACCATGTGCTCGATATATACAGGGTCTGCCAACAATTTACGCTCAAATGACCATGGAGTCACATTAGGTAAAGTGCCCAACTCTGTCTTGATCTATATCAATATAGGATTGTGGTCCGATATTATTCTGGGGTAAATCTCATACCTGATATTACTAATGAGTGTAGAGGTGACAAAAAAATAGTCCAAGCGCACAAATTTCTGATGAGGGACTGAGAAGAAAGTATAGCCCAATGGAGTAGTACTTTTTGCAAACCCAACATCAAAAAGCCAGAATTTGTTTACTAAACCTCTTAATGCTTTATAGGTCTTTTTCTTTAACCCAACATACGTCAAATCAGACCGGATATCAAAGTCTCCCTCAAGATGGATATTGAGATCTCCACAAAATATTAAGGGAGCAGGCCAGCCAGCTAATTCTATACTAAGAAAATGTATAATGTCCGGATCATCCGAGTGTGGACCAAAAATTGAACAAATAGTCCAAAGATTGCTCTCTATAGAAATTTCCATTATAATCCATCTGCCATACTGATCAGTTTTTATAAGTTTACAGTAACCCAAACCTCTTTTCATGAGAATTGCCACCCCCTTTGTGGTAGTACCTTGACGAGTGCACCCTAGCACTTGCATACCCAAATCATTAAGCCATCGTCTATCATTCCATGTTAGGTGTGTCTCCTGTAAACAAAGTAAATCTAACCTCATGCTCTGAATTATTTGTGAACATATGCCTCTTTTTTTCTTATTATTCAATCCACAGATGTTCCACGAACATATCCTTAGTTTACCCATAATGACATTTTAATTGATTAATAAGCAGTAACTCAAAAACATCACCTCTCACTAAATTGACCTGTATAGTCCCTGTCACACAAGAAATAAAAATACTAATCTCTTCACATGCAGTGCTTGTATTAGAACAAATTATAAGGATATTTATAGCTTCAGCTTGGCTGGATCCAAACCCGCCGGTGTTCCAACAATGGAGAGCCCAATTGTTGCCGACACGTACCTTGGAGGCAGCTATATATATATAAAAGAAAGGGACGTAATAAACGCAAAAAAATAAATATGGGATCCTTTAATGCAGTGGATGCAAAGTCATAATGGGACTGGATAAATGCCTGTATGCGTATTATATATGACAGTGAAATTCAAACAGGAGTTAACCATGATTTGAAAGTATAGATTGTGATGAACAATGTTGCACCAGATTAATTAAGATTTGCTTTTGTGATATTTATGAAATTTATAATAAGACTATGCTCGTGGGTAATGTCTGAGAAGGGTTGGGGGAGGGATATGGGATGGGGGTGTAGTGTTTTATCTAAGAAACCTGAATCGATATTCCTATTTTATGCCCTTGTCCGGTTATAATCAATAATGTCCATACAACGGCATAATAATAATAATCATAATTCAGTCGTAGCACGTGCTGTCACATTAAGCAGGGCTACTTCTCCGGCCCCCTAGTAAGCACACCGAGTTCTCTAAACAAAACCAAGCCTCCAACAACCTGGGAAATCCCCCTTGCTTTTGTTTTGATTTCGTCCTAGAACTCCTGTAAAGCACTGTAAGAACGGCCAGTTCTTAGTGACATCTTTATTGACGTCTTATGTCCAACCTTACGTCAAACCCAGGCACCTTTCAGGTATAAATATACCAACGTTGCCTTAAGCAAACACACGGTGGTGAATCTGGAGCAGAGCAGCTATCTACTTGCCCGAAAGTCCAGCTGATGCGAGAGCCCACGGACGCTGCCCCTCCTCTTTGACGCGCTGAGAAAGACGCTGTCTTTTCTCCTGCCGAGAAATCCAGCTCCGGCGTTTCCAGCCTACCCTTGCGGGTTGCTGGGATATCGAATCCTGAGAGAGAGATACCAGACCTCCTGCTTTCTATTACCCAGGTACGGAACTGACTAAACCCTTACAGAGAATTCTTGAGTCAGATTCTTGGCAAAACAAACTTAACTTAAACTGCTACTTACTTACTCCTTCCCACGTATTAGGCTTAGGTCAGGTACACCGGGGTAGGCGTATTTAGAAGCACCAGTTGAGTACGATTAGTCAATGTATATATGTATGTATATATTTTATCTATTTTAAAGTATCATATGGCTAAGAAACCATATCAATGCTTTTACAGTATTATTTTATAATCCTCCTTTTACTGTACGCACTTTACTTTACCATGAGCATTACAATCGTGGCAATTCATTTCTCTTGTATGAGGAAGAAGACTGCTCAATAAATAACACCTTTTATTGAAAACGCCCGTCTCTCTTTTCTCTGCATTCTGGTGAAACTAAGTACGCACATTTGACTGAGTGAAATAGCTGTCTTTTGTTTTCACACGACTCTAGAGATACACTCTTATTCAGGGAGAGCAAAGTTGTCATGTTTTATGGTTGTCAGAAGCTAATCCCTTCTTGTCTATCCAGGGAGGTTAAAACTCCTCCTCGTTTATTCGAGAAAGTTTCTAGTGATCTCTGAGCTAGCTGGCAAACCTTAATCTAATATAGTCAGTAGAGACATAGATAACCTCAGTCCTACGTCTACACTGCTGAATATATTATTCCAATGCGCAGAGCCTATTGGGAATATAGGAACTACACTACAGGGGTTTCGTATGTTTAAAATAATAAAGAATATTACAAAACAAAATGTAAAAAAGGTTTAAGTGTACGGGTTTATGTAGCACCTCCAGAATGGAAAGGAGGTACTGTGTGACAGAAAAGTTTCTATGTGACTCTGGTGTGCCCATCAACTAAATTTGTCGAAAACTTGCTTTCTGTACCACTCGCCAAATATTTAGTGGTCTACTCACGCACAGATCCCTCGACTACACTGGCTTTTTTTGTTCTCCAATCTGAGACTGTTCCATTGGAGAACCGGAGCTCTGAAAGTTGTAAACGGCTTCCCATATAGGTCTGACTTTTTTCGCATAAATACAATTAAAATAAAATCAAATGATGTTCAACATTCATTCTGCGCATAAATCTTCCCAAGTTAGCCATTTTCTGTTGAACACATTTTAGTTCTGAAATCTGCTAACATTTTTTAATTAAGCCCAGATATTTACAATACGGCCTGCTCAACATGTAATATATGAATGGAAATGTGAATCCTGCTTTTCCTGATTGTTTATTTCTAGGTGCTCAACAAAAATGTGTGTCTCATAATTCAAGAATAGATATATTTTGAATATTAACAAAACAACTAACTATCCTAAAGCGGGCAGAGCGCTTTTTGATCTGGTTACCGCTATTTAAAGGAAAAAAGTGGTCCACAAGTGTTTTGATTGTGTATGGGTCTTCACTGCATGTTTCTTATTGAATAAAAACACTATCTTGCCCGGTTATGCAGCAGATGATGAGCAAGTTAAAGACTGCAAATTCGGATTATGCAGTGTTTTACTGAAGCTGCACACACCTTTAGCAAAGAAAACAACTATACTCACAAAAATTAGTGGCGGTAAAGTTGAAAAAAAAATTGTTAAACAGGATCTAAAGAGTACCTTCAAAATTCTAAACAATAAAAATGCAGGGCAAGATGGTCTACTGAAGATATTTGTGCGACATGGGAAAAAGCAAATCTACACCGAAAGATGAGGGGTTATGGAGGTTTCAGAGTTCTTAGTACCTTCACACAAATTGAGACCGCTACAAAAAGTGTTACAAGCTCTGCATCCTATCGACTTAAATATTCTGGAAAAGCATAAGATTCAAGATAACATGATTGGGAGCAAAATAAATGCGAGTACGGATACATGAAATAATATTTTTGCATTGACCTCTAGCAGCGTTTAGTAGCATTAGCCAGAGCTAACACTCAGTGAATTCTGTGTACGAAACTTATTAAGTGAGAAGAAAGTAATACGTTTTTAATTAATGGGACTCCTACGTCATCTGTGGGAACAGATCCAGTGTGACGGAATTGATCACAGGCAATGCAGCAAATCAAACACACACCACACTTAAGCGTACCTTCTCAAGCGGATAGAACAATGCAGAAAAAAACAATACTAAAATAACTGGAAACTTACCTTTTTTGCTAAGGTCAATAGCAGCTTCTAAGAGAACTTCTAATTCACCTTTAGGTAATACTGGAACCACCCAGCGAGGTCTGTAAAGGTATGAAGAGATTTCAGGATTTTCATAACATGACTGTTTATCTATTTGAGTTTTTCCTCTAAGGAAAGATAATAAAATGTGAATCTACATGTAACCGTATATCTGTATCACTGCCATTATGCATAAATGAACTATAAAAGTGCAATGACAAACAAAAGTTAATATTGTACAGTGGTTCTCTAGTATGGCTATCTTCTTCAATAACACCTGCAATAAACATTTTCTGACAGAATATGAAATACCAACTTTACGGTACAGAGTGCCCAACGTACAGAACTGTTTGCTGGTAGTCGTTACTTTTCATAGTCCTCGGACAATATATTATATATACACACACATACACCCCTGACATTAGAGGTTGTCATCTCATCAGAGTTGAACAGTCTAGTGACATTTCCCCAAGTCTGACAGGCAGGCTTTAACCTCATTTCTTCTGCAGAATACTATAGTAATATAATTTGAAACAACATTGCAGCATTTAATGTAGAAATGTGCCATATCAATGTGAAAACACAATCTAAAGCGAACAGTGAATAGAGAGGTGCTTTTATTGTCAAAACTGTATCAGCTTCACTCAGCATACACCATAACTTCAAGAGAGCCAAACAGCTTCCATTACCCAGCATGCATAGTACTGGCAGTTTGCTTCACAGCAGGAGTTCTTTTCTAACAGAGAGACTATGACATCCCAAACGGAATCATTTGTGTCTGGGGTGAAAGGTAGTTTATGACTTCAGAGGGGAATACCTAGGATCACAAATTACATTTTCTTGTGAAGTATGACACATCAGGAGAGGCAGCACAGTGCATTGTTGTATAGTAGATTGAAGAAGAGTCCTCCTGCGTAGGGGAGCTGAGACCGGAGTACCCACCGCAAGGGGCTCAAAAACTCTTGCTGGCAAAAACAGCTACTGCCATATTTAGCGCGAACATGCTCCAAAAACTGCAGCTTTTCGGCCACATCCTGAAGGCACGATCTAGGGCACTACCATGTCTACTGCCCTCCAGCTGTTGATTGCTGGGCCTACAACAAGCCTGAAAAAACAAATGTAATGTCCCATCGCATGCTGAACACAAAATGAAAGGAAGAAGGTGGCTCTGGTGATGGCAAGGAGGCTGGGAGGACCAGCGAAGTCCAGTAACGCTTAGGAGGTAAGTAAGGGCTGCACTCCTTACAGAAGTAGCAGGTGTGTTTCTGTTCGGCTGCCCCCTTGTCCCTCCTTCTCACCCCTAGCCACTACCACGTGTACCCTCTGGTATCCTCTGCAACCAGGTCTACTAGTCCCACCTTCTCCTTGATCAATGAGATGGACGTGAGTAGATGGGAACTGGAAGAGTCGGCGGCCAGGAGGTCTAGGGAGCCACATCGCTTGGTTTTAGCAGATGACATAAGGGTGGACCACGGCAGTGCCAGTGCAGCTTGCAGGTTTTAGCTTGCGTCCTAAACGAGGACACACAAGCCAATACAGCTGGCAGGCATCCTGTAGTTGGTTGGCAGGACGGCCAACAAAACTCCGAGGTACGCTCACCAACACTTCACTTTGTGAGCCTGACGCTTTAATACTGTGCGTTAGCACTTCCTAGTACTTGCTGGGCCTCAAGTCAAATGTCTTAATTTCTGTCAATCTTGGCTCAATACGCTTACTCTTCAGCCATTAAGGCTTACAAACTAATATTCACTGCAAAACACAATGCACATTACAAAGCCTGGCACAATAATAATAATAAATAAAAATGTCAGCATCCTCAACACAACCTAAAATCAGCACAGGGGCTTGAACAGCCGTTCACAGGAGACTTAATAACATGTTTTCAGTTCTCAAACACCCCCACCCCACCCCGACCCACCCCCACACCCCAGCCCCCCTCCCCCACCCCACTCTCTATTCTTAGGAAGCCCCTCAGACTGGAATAAAGCTTTGACGTCTTCAACTCCTAACTCGAAGACACACATGGATTTGACTCAACAGACTACTCCAGACTTGACACAATGCGAGGCTCTAAAACGATCAATGTCTAACACCCCCCAGAACATAACAAAAGCGAAATTGAATGTTTGCAACTAATGGTGCATTGTTGCCCGAAACACCAGGAGGAACTTGGACGAGCTATCTGGAAAGGCCTGTTCACTGCTTTAGATTCTACTACAAAGCTTTGGAATTTCAAACAAAATCGATTCAAAGATATATCTACTGGAAGCATTAGCACAGTACACTGCAGCAACAGATTTCTAGTTTGAGCACCTAAATGCAGTTAACCAACACATACAGTTGCAGCGGGCTCCTAGTCACAAACGCTTATGTAACAAAAGGTAAAATGAACCAATTTACAGATGAAAATAAACGTGGCCCTTCCAACAGAGTGCGGCGTATTACATTAGATTTACAACTCATACAATCAATAATTACTGAATTAAATATGAAAAAACATCAGTTTGCCATCAGAACAATTTTACACAAGGCTGAAATACATGGAGCTCCCATATATCCTAGGTAATTAATCATGGAGGACAGTAACACGGGGTTGATGGTTACTCGAACAGAAATAAATATTGAACAAGAACCAGGCAAAACTACAATCTCAAACATCTTAAATATACAAATCAATCAAAACGAATTATCCAAAATGTACAAACGTAAAGGAAACAAATTTAATAACCAAAATAAAAGATAAACAGCAAAAACATAACGACAAAACAAGTTAGAGCAATATTTTCCCATATTTAATCCAACGCTAACAAAGACAGACAAAATCGCATCAAGAGAGGCAACTGCAAGTGATTCATTTACAAAATCGGTGAAAGATACACCTCAGAACAGTTCAAACAACCCACCCTGGGATAAACGTTCTTCTGGTAATTACACACAGAGACCAAGTCTGAACACAACTACGACACAAACCACTCCGCAATTGATATAAGGCTTTCATTCAGTCTTATCAACTAATTGTTGGGGACCCGTCAACTCAAAATAAAACTACACACGTAACAACACTGTTGCACCAAGACTAAAACACTAATGTATGTATACAGATATACTAAGTTAAAGGAGAAACACTAATCTCACTGCTTGTCTCCGACTCCAACAGTCAAAACAACCATAACACTGGATACAGAGGAAACCGGTTAACTGGGTTTTTATACGTATTACAAGTCTAGAGGAAAAAAAGGATATTCTAAATAGGGTCAACGGTGACATTATTAGCTGTGCACAAAGATTTATTACATCTATACTCCAGCCATATCTCAGGAAGCCATTTCCTCCCTCCTCAAGTTTGGAACAAAATGCGCCCACAACTGTCACCTGGACTGCAAATGAGATCGCCGATGTGGTAATATCAAAATATAAGCTCTTTGAGTAGTGGGACATCGCAGTCACTCAGTCACAGAAAGAACATTACCCAACTATTCTCCTTAACAATCATTTGAAAATGGCCCCCCTTGCAACCTCGATCGAGATAAAAGCCACAACTGGTACAGACGGCATGCCTAAGCTTAAGAATGCAAATGACACCAACTTACCCACCCAAAAAAACCAAAATGATGCCTATTTAAATTTTTGGGGATCAAGCACCGTGGAAACGCTGCTAATTAGGACAATAGAAGGAAGGAGATTTTGCCCAGGAAGACTAGAGATGGCTCTCAATTGCTTTACAAGTAAACAGAACACATTAACTGACATCTCCATTCTCACAGCACCGCCTTAAACATGAAAAACATACATAAAAAGAATTGAAATAATCTTACCTCTTTACAGAGCACCCACGGAGACCGACCATAGATACTTGTAGAGGACTTACTTAAATCTCACCCTTCTGTCCACTCAGACTCAACACTTTAACGAAAACGCAAGATGGGGAGTTCCACCCCAAGAAATTAGACCACAGAGAAAAACAACTACTAGAAATATTGTTTCTAACTTTCCACCCAATGGTGCCCAATTATAACTCCGTGAACCAACTGAGTTTTAGACTATACATTCATGTTTTTCAACTTGTTGAATAAGATCAAATGCTTTAATACAAAAAGCAGAACCGAAAGTGATCATCTTCCGCAGAAGATACTCATAGCTAATATCAGACCTATAGAAGGGTGTACAGTATACTTTTCCACCAATCAGGGTACCTGGAAAGGAGTTAAATCGGACACGTCAGTCATCATTAAATATTATTGTGGGAACCTTGAAGATAAAAATTTAACCAGCACGTGGAAGGCAATAAAGGAACTACTATACAGCACCCTGAAAGAATTGGGGCACTCGAAAAACTGGCACTCACTAATTTTAAATTCTAAACACACTGGTAACCAAGACATGGAGTGAAAAGAGATGTGTACTACATAGGAAAATGAGAAGAATTAAAACTCTCATGAGTCTGACCTACAACTCATGGTGAATAAGCTAAGAAAAGCTACAAAAAGACCAGTCTGAAAGGCAAATAGGAAACAAAATGATGAGGCATGGCTTGAGTTGCTTGCCACTTTCAACTAAGATTAGAAGGGACTAAATAATCGTCTGCAGGTATTACATGAATATGCAGAGGCCCATCACTTAAAGATAAATGTGTCAAAAAGTAAAGTAATGTGCATGCTGGGAAGGAAAAAGTTGAAGTATGGGAGTCACGCCTGGTCTGTAGGTGGACAATAATTGGAAGTGGTAAATTCTTATGTCTTCCTAGGAAAATAATATGTGGAAATTCAAGCAACAATGCTCATATAGGAAACAATATTCGGAAAGCAATGGCACAAGGTAAAAGTTTAATCTCCCTTTATAGATCCACAGGCAGAAGACACTTTGCATTTTTACTAGAGATTTTCCGTGCTAAAATCCCAGCTTCCTCATTGTACGGTATTGAATTACTTGATCTAGGAAAATGTTTTTTTTTTAAATATAACAGAAGGTAAAATCTTTCGGTATCTAACCTCAGTTAACTCTGCCTGTTCTGTGGCCGCTCTTAGGTTGGAATTTGGTCTGCGTAGTAGTTGGGTTCAGGGCCTTGCAGGGATAGTGCGATGGGTTACATGCCTTGTAAAGGGAGAACCTGGTACATTAAGATCTTTTATTCAGAAAGAATTTCTAGGGACTCTAAATGAGCAATCTTTAATTGTAAAAAATGTTAGGATTGCGGTTGACCTGCTTCAATTGGATGAATCTGTACTTTTTACTTTATCACCATATCAGCTAAAGGCCATTTTGAAACGGGCTACCTGGAAATTAAGTTTCACTACGGACAGGGAAGCCCGTATTTCAAAGAAAGGTATTTATCCGGCCATTGACTCTTGTCTGATAAGTAAAGTACAACCTTATTTTACTTGGAACCTCCCCCATGGAGTACGCAGCTTTTGGCTTTTATTGAGGCAGGGTTTTCTTCCACTGAATAATGTATTGTCCAAATGGTATGGTTCCTCTCCAGTCTGTAATTTATGTGATAATTCAATCCAGGATGTCACCCATGTACTTTTTGTTTGTCCGGCTCTTTTTCTTCATCGGCGTAAGTGGGTGAGACCAATCTGTCTACAACTATCTATTTTGTCTGCCACCGCATTTACAGACGCCATTTATAATCCACCAAATGAAATGTTTTGCCACAGAATTTAACTTTTTTTTTTTTTTTTAAACTTTATTGTCAGGAATACAGGATACATAGTTTTAATAACATAGACATTGCACGTTCGAGTATCAGTTTTTGCATATTGAGGAATAAACGATAAGATAGACCGTACTACAACATATAACTTTTGTTACCTTGAGTATGGCATGAGGTTGTCAGAATCAATCACTACATAGAAAGCATTCAGTTCCATACCTTGATGGTGACGGAGAAGCAGAGTATTAATAGGCACATGTACCCGTCCCTAACAAGTTCAACGTGTAGCAAACATCAAAAAACTATAAAACCCAACTAAAGTCATCACTCGACAATGAAGCACATATTCTCACAGTCAATGGTAGGCCTCGTCATACATTCTTCACTGTATTCCCAGGTACAATGGTAACCCGGTCCCTCCCCGCACATCTCATTGTACAGTGTACGTATCCATACTGTTTAGTCATCGTCCTCTTCGGACTCCGAATCCTCACCTTCCGGCAAGGGTGCACACGGCTCTCCCCTATATTTGTTCCACGGTAACCAAACCTTATTCCATTTACGGGGGCAAGCCCGTAGCACATAAACTGCCCTTTCCTTCACCATTAGGAGGTCCATATATCTGATCCAGCCAGCCACCGTAGGCAGTTCCGGGGCACCCCACTTTTGTGCGATATCACGTTTCGCCACAGTCACAGCTAAAGTAACCCACAGCTGTCCATACCTGTTCAGGTCAGTAGGGTCCCAGATGTTCAACAGGCATTTACGGGGTTCAGGTAGGACCGACACTTCAATGGCCTGAGAGACTGTGCGCATGATCTGTCTCCACACTTCTTGGATTTGAGGGCATTCCCACAATGTGTGAAACAGAGTACCTTCTTCCCCGCATCCCCTGAGGCAGTAAGGGTGTGGTGCCCTTTGTATTTTGTGGAGAAGTGTTCTGGTGTAGTAGGTGCGATGTAAGATCTTGAGTTGCACTAAACGGAACCGTGCCGATATGCCTACCTCTCGCGGTAGAATTTAACTTTTTTAAACGCTTTTTAGATATATATTAAAATTTTATATGGATGTTATGATTTTCATCAGTGTTTTACCTGATGTTTTAGAAGTCTTTGTGTATTTGTATCTTATACCCTATTGTACGAAAATGTATGTTTTTATCTTCGTCCTTTTTATGTGGATCTCATTTGAGTTCCAAAATCATAAATAAATTGAATTGAAATTGAAACAAAATGATGAGGCATGGCTTGAGTTGCTTGCCACTTTCAACTAAGATTAGAGAAAGTTCTAGATTGTTCTGAACCTCAAGGAAAAAAAGTCCAGTCCTAGCCAACTGTAATAATGTACAGCACAATGCCTGGCTCAAACATATAAGATCATTAAAGGGCATTGTTTGAGGTGCAAGATAGCAGACGCCACTCTGTAGCGCTCCCATAACAGTCATCTGTTATAATCCTGAAGCAAGAGGGAGAAAGGGAGAGAGAGGGAGAGGGAGAAAGGGAGAGAGAGGGAGAGGGAGAAAGGGAGAGAGAGGGAGAGGGAGAGGGAGAAAGGGAGAGGGAGAGGGAGAAAGGGAGAGGGAGAGGGAGAAAGGGAGAGGGAGAAAGGGAGAGGGAGAAAGGGAGGGGGAAAGGGAGAGGGAGAGGGAGAGGGAGAGGGAGAGGGAGAGGGAGAGGGAGAGGGAGAGGGAGAGGGAGAGGGAGAGGGAGAGGGAGAGGGAGAGGGAGAGGGAGAGGAGGGAGAGGAGGGAGGGAGAGGAGGGAGGGAGAGGAGGGAGGAGGGAGGAGGGAAGGAGGGAAGGAGGGAAGGAGGGAAGGAGGGAAGGAGGGAAGGAGGGAAGGAGGGGAGGAGGGAAGGAGGGGAGGAGGGAAGGAGGGGAGGAGGGAAGGAGGGAGGGAGGGAGGGAGGGAAGGAGGGAGGGAGGGAGGGAGGGAGGGAAGGAGGGAGGGAGGGAGGGAGGGAGGGAGGGAGGGAGAGAGAGGGAGAGACCGACCAGACTGGCCTAGGCCCCAAAGGCCAAGGAGAGAGCACAGCAAGTGTTGAAACCAGGGACGCACAGAAGTCACTGCAAAAAATTCGGTGGGGGGTGAAACCTGTGACAGAGAGAAGACATGGCCAGGGGGCAAAAGTAGAGCTACTACCCCAGTAACCGGTAGCCATGGAGGGTCTTAGGGAGAGACAAGACCAGGTGATACCACACCAGAGTACTTGGGGAGTCCAGGTAGAGGCAGCCTTCTCAAGTCCTGCAGTACCAGCCCCAGGAGAACCCAGTGAACCAAATGAAGGATCCAAGCAGGGGAAAACCAGATGGTGGTAAAAACTTACTGAGGGCAGGTGGAATGCACTGTCCCTCTGGAGGCGGTCTATCTTGGTGGTGGGCGGGGGAGAGGTACATGGCATCAAGGAAGTGTCCATGGGAAGCCCCGGGGACATCCTAAGTCAATAGCCTTTCCTGGGAGGACAACAGGCATGTCAGTCGAGGCTCACAGATATAGAAGGAATCATCTACAGCGACAGGTAAAGACCCTGCTGAGGATCGATGCACTGACATGGAAGCCAGAGAGGACCAGGACACAGAGGGTAGGGGAAAGGCGGAAGGGCCTGGGACAACCAACCATTTTGAGTTGAACTATTGATTCGATGATGCATGACTGTATTTGGTAGGTGTTGAACCTAGGGTAGAGGAGGGTTTGTTGACCTGGTAGTTAATGTTGGTGTAGGATCACGAAGGAGGGGACGGAGGGGTGAAAGACCTTTCAAGAGTTGGGGATATGGGTAGTTCGGAGGCCACATATAGGAAACGTTGGGTACGGAAGGGATATAGGGGATAAAGTTTCCGGTTACACACTTGGGGTATTGCAAACACCTCAGATGACAAAGCAAAGAAAGGAGGGAGATACGAAGGATGGAGGGAGACTTGAACGAAGACACATGCCGCCCCAATGGATTACTAATTAAAAGTCCTTTCATGGATTGTCAATAGACTGGACTGCTAGATTAGAAGGGAAGTATTTGCACTATACTTTCAGCGGCACTCCCTAGATATATTGGTGGTACAGGAGACACCCCTGCTGGAAAATAATTGTAAATGCCTACACACAGACAAGTAAGTACAGCTGGCGCACACTGGCTACATGGGAGAATCCAGAAGGATAAACATTCTAGCTAAGAAATATCCTGACTTATAAACAACCAAGCAATGGGTTAACCCTGGCGGTGTTGCGTGGTGTACAGGGCAATATGGGAGGTCTAATTATAGTGTATGTATATATACACTCAGACTATAAAGAAAAACCCTGAACAAACTGGGATGCCTACTAATAGCATCACACAGTCATACATGTGGCAGGAGACTACTTTAATGAGGTGATGCACAGGCATCATGACTGATATCTGCCTACCACGCAGACACAACACAGGTATACAGGCCTGGCTCACTATGCACATGCCACGGGGCTGGTAGATGTGTGGAGGAAGAAGCAGCCGACTAACAGACAATATTCCTTTTTATGGTGGGGCCATAGGACACTGTCCCGTCTGGACTATGCATTCCTGCCAGAAAATGAGCTCCCCTAAGTTAGGCAGGCAGAATATCTAGATACGGGTATATCAGATCATTCCCCACTGCAAATCACCCTGAGGACACATAAGCAAAATATAGATAGTCAGTGGTGATTAGACACATGGGCATTACAAGATAAAGACATAGTCAAAACACAGCAGGCAGGCACCCAACTTCACTATGAGAAGAAATGAGTGCCAGTAGATTCCCCACAGAGATATATTAAAATATTTTGCAAGATATTTTCATAATCGCGATTCAGTCTAAGCAAGACATCACAAATTTCCTGGGAGAGATAATGGTCCCAAGGTTGGCTGAAAGAGATCCTGAGGCTCTAGAGACAGACTTATCTATTAAGAGATAGAAGAGGCTCTGGCAGCTATGAAGTCTGGGAAAACACATGGGGCAAATGGCTTACCGGTGAAATGTTTAAGCACTTGGCCCCACTACTCAAACCACATTTGAGGAATGTATTTCATGCAGCCAGGGACAAAGAGAAGCTTTCACCAGATCTTGAGCATGCAATCATAGTGATAATTTATAAGACAGGCAAACCCAGAGATACTTGTGTAGACCCATCTCACTGTTAAATACAGACAGTAAAATACCAGGCAAGATTCTGGCAGTGAGGCTGGCAAGTGTAATTACATCTTTAATACACATAGACCAGGCATGTTTTAGGCCAGGAAGAGCTGCTCTTCTAACCATGGGCGATTAAAAGGCATGGTTATCGTACATTAAAGGCAACCGACAGCCAGGGCTATCCTCTTACAGGATGCAGAAAAAGGCCTTGACGTCATAGATTGGACATCCTTGCATTTGATCATGGAAAGCGTTGGGCCTAAATGTTACCAGTGGGTAGCCCGGCTATAAAAAGCCTTGACTGTGGTAATGAGAGTCAACGGTACATTCTCAAATAGATTCGGACTATTGGAGGGACGAGACAGGTCTGCCCGCTCTCCCCTTTATGGTTTGTACTCTGCCTGGAGCCCCTAGCATCATGGATTCACTGAAGAGCAGACACCAAGGGATTTCTGTAGGAGACTAGCGAACCAGAACAAAAATCTTGCTATATTTGGATGATGTCTTGACAGACATCTTGCCAACCCAGAGACTGCTATCCTGGCAATCCCATCAATTTTGTGTAAATCTGAAATGTACTCAGAGTACCGTATAAATTGGTTTAAGTCCACCCTGTACACATTGGGCAACTGGAATGTGACAAACTAGGTCGGGGAAAACCTTAATGTTGTGAGGAAAGGTTTCAGATACCTAGGAATCAAGGTCACAACTAATAGTGAAGCATTTCAGTAAAAGAACCTCAACAGGATCATAGGGGCATTCCGGGGAGATGTTAATAGATGGCACACTTTACCTTTAACGAATCTGAGAAGGGCAGCTTTATACAAGGTGATATCTACCCAAATTTTAGTATACACTACCAAATACACTGTGCGAGGTACCGGAGGCATATTTTGGCGAAATAGACAAACAATTACGGAGGTTGTTCTGGAAAGCGTAAACCCAGAGGATAGTGTTGTAGAATCTCAATAGGTCAAGCTACAGTGGAGGAATAACCTCCCATATCTACGAGCATATCAGAGGGGGTTCATTAATGTGTGGATTGGTGGCCACATAACACACAAACAACCAGACTAGAGAGTCACGATGGCACCAGCTGCGTGCCTACACTATTAGACTACTATATGGGAGACTGGGAGACTGGACAGGAAGCATCTGCCCACACCAACCAAGGTCACGCTGAAAGTGTAGGCCAACACTAATAAAGCCATGGGGTGGCAAGAGACAATAACATTAGTGACGTCCATGTCCCGTGGAAGGGGAAAACCTTTAAAGAGGTGAGTAAATGGTCAGGTTTCACCCAGTGATAGTATTCAGAAGACTGAATAAAACTGCCTGCCAATTCCAGAGTGAAAGGTGGCTGGAAAGAATCACTAAATAAAA
This sequence comes from Lissotriton helveticus, assembly GCF_964261635.1. Lineage (NCBI taxonomy): Eukaryota > Metazoa > Chordata > Amphibia > Caudata > Salamandridae > Lissotriton > Lissotriton helveticus. Next base: position 1,311,492,609 of record NC_136069.1, on the reverse strand, counting down.
GTACTTGGCAGTATGACAGGAAGAAAGATGGGCATTTACAGCACCTGAACTCACTCAAAACAAAGGCTGCTTTCCTCAGTGTTGCCTTCCAATCTTTGATGCGAAAAATCACCAACCCTTCATTTGCCCCACACTCAAAATTATAAAAGGAAAACTTATTCAAACAAAGGCATATGGCACTGAGAAATACTGCGACAAAGTTGGACGGTTTCTCAGTAATTTTCAGTATAATATTTACAGATAACAGTTTAAACTGCAGAAAAATTCATCATAAGTGCGGTTTAGGTTAGAATTTGGACTGATGGACCAACAGGTGGCTTAGTAAGCAGCATTTCTAAAGCTTGCATTCAAATTAAGACACACACAATGTCACCCTTGAAAATTGTATCTGGGAGGAGTTGCAACCAGGTCCTGCCAACATAAAGGACCAATGGTTTAAATAAGTGGCAACTGAGTTAACCTCATTGGGAGCAGACTCTCTGTGGGAACAAGACTTATTATACCTGCCTTAAGAAGCTCCTCCATAAAACGGCTAAAACGGCTTACCCCTGCAGCAGATAAATCGATCTTAAGCAAAAGAAGCCATGCAAGTCTAGTAGTAAACTCTTACAAAGTACTGGGTCTACAGAACTACGTATCTGAAACTTTAACAGCATTTTGCAAAAATTAGATGGATGCAATTACGCCTCGGGCTCTTTTTACCCTTGATTTTCTGCCAAAATGGGAGGTAATACAGGAATGTCAGCTTAGTCATAGCCAAAAGGAAACCTCTGCCAGCATAATTTGCACATGTTCTGCCTTACTCAAGGAGAGCAGACTATTGTTCCAAAATGCCTTTAAACAACACAGCATATGCTCCTGCCGACAAGCCATCATCGTATGTCTGTAAGGAGATCATCCTCAAGGGGTGACCAGATTTATTAATTCAATAAAAAAAGAAATATTTGATTCAGACCTCACCTAAGATCAACAAATACAGATATTTAAAATTATTATTCTTAGAACATGATAATAAAACTATTGAAACTATTTAAAATGAATAATTAGTAATGTTGTAGTCTACATATACGACATACAGTTAATAGAGATGTTAAAATAATGCTTTTTTTTTTTTTTTAAATAGCTTCAAGAAACTTTTTAAAAACTTCGACAAGCTATAGCAAACAAATTCATTAGCGGGAAAATTACACAGCATAATTAAATCTTGAGCTAACATGGCATTGTATCTTAATTGAATAGGCGATATATACCGTCGTCTAGCCTCTACCAATCTCGGGTTGGGACAAATTAATAAAACAAGATACAGATCTTGTTGTTCGCCTTTGCATAGATCGCATTCGCCTTTAGAGTTATTTGTGCCATCCCACCTATCTTTAAGAATTGCTAAAGGTAGAATACCCAAGTGTAAGAGGAGGATACAACGCCTTGCCCCGTGCTCTAATTGAAACTGTAAATAAGGTGCAGGTGTTTTAAATACTATTTTCTCAGCGAAGATTTTGTAATGCTTTAGTGGAGTACAATATTCTTTGTCCCTTTCATAACTGATCCTCGGGGCCTAATGTTTTAAGAAGAGCTTCAGATGTGCTGGAGATCAATCATGTAAAAGTGCTAAGGTGCATTGTGAGACCTCAAAGGCTTTTAGTAAATTCCTATTAAAAGTATACCGGGACGCTTCCTCTCTAAAAGTTTCCAATGTTACCATACATCCTAAAGCGTCTGGCACTGCATGTAAGAGATTATACGCCCACTTTATGATATTGGAAATTACTAGGGCAAATATTCCCCTTATAGATAGCTCAAGGCGAAGAGCTTGAACTGGGACAGATTGAGAAACTTTGACCAGTTTTCGAAGTATACTTCCTTCCATTATTTTTATCTGTTGCCATGTTTTGATTTGTGTATATTCCATGGTATAGGATAATATCAGTGGGATTTTCATGCCACAGACCTCTAACAAAGATTTGAAGTGTCTATTTCCCATAGAGCAATAAAATCTCTGTAACGCCCCAACATGCAATTCTGCCTTCCGCCCTAAATGTTGAAGGAGGGCTGTATTTTGTAGATTATGCTTAAAAATACAGCCCAAATAAACATTCTTCTACTGTCTCAATATGCTTAGCTCCCAAAGACCATGTGAAAGATAAAGGTTTCCTTCTGCCATTAAAAGGAAGCGCTTTAGTTTTAGATACATTTGGGATCAGAACATTTTCAATTGCGTATTGACTTAATTCGTTTACATTTCTTTGCAGGTCGCTTGGAGTATGATCGAGAATGACTGTCACCTGCATACATTAAGCAGTGTATATCGATTTGTGCTATCTTTGGAGAGAAATTCTACATTTGGGAGAAGCGCCCCGGTAGATCACCAATATAAATAAAGAATAATAAGGGAGCTAATAAGCAGCCCTGCTTCAGTCCATTCTTCGTAGGAAATGGTTTAGTTAGGCCATTTTCTCCCCCCATCTGGACTCTACACCAAGTTGCCATATGTAGGGAGATTATTATTGTGAGAAGATCAAAAGGAATTCCCAGATTCTCTAATGTTCTCCACAATGTCTGTCTATCTACACAATCGAAAGCAGTTGAAATATCAAAAAAAGCACAATATAAAATGTGAGCATTTAACAACGTATTTGTCAAGAACTGTCTGAAGTACAGCAATATTATCCAATGTCAAGTGCTATGTGCGAATTCCGGCCTGTGTCACGGGGATCACTTTATTCGCATCATCTTATGTCTGCAGGGAGGTTATCCTCAAGGGGTGACCAGATTTATCGTACAAGTTACTTACCTTCGGTAACAATGTATCTGGTAGAGACAATTCTAAATGCAGATTCCTTCACATAGAATTATCCCCAGGCGTGACACTGGATCCGGGAAAAATTTTGCCCAGCATCCCTGCGAGTGCGGGGGGGCATCACGTGACTCCACCCAGGCGTTGTCCGCGTACGTGACGTCAGCAAGGTCACGTAAAAGTCCCACCCTGGCGCGCCTACATCAGTTTTTCTTCAGAGAACTTTTTCGGGCGACAACGCAGAGCCATCAGACAAAACTGTGAGAGTATAGGAACAATGTGCGAAGGAGCAGAAAAATCAGAAAAAAGAGATTGGGAGGAACACCACCAATAAGAGCAGTGCCAGGCACTGCAGTATCGAAAGGCAGGGAAAAGAATAAAGAACAGAGCCCAGCCCGAGCAGCAACCCTGCCAGCATGGAGACAGCCACCCCTGGAGACAAAAGAACATACGCAAAAACGTCCTGATAACATGTAGCAGGACTACAACCCCAACCAAATACAATGAAAGGGAACCAGTCCGTGACAGACTAGGAACGGCAAAACTCCAAGAAAGCCCCACCACAGAGTGTGACAACCCCCATACGGAACAAAGGGCAGAGGCACAGCCAAATGACCCCAACCTAGAGGATAGCTGAGGGGCCAGAACCCTAGTAATAAAGGGAGGAGGGAGAGAAGGGGGGAGGGGTGGAAGGTAGGCCCCAACCTAGAGCAATCCGAGCATAAGGGCACAGAAGTAACTGTAAATCTATCCTCCAATATGGCAAAAGGGAAGGAAAAAGAACAATTGAACAGTACCAACATCCTGTCAGAAAGAGGGAAAGAATGTACTCATAGAAGACACAGCCACCCACAGGGAGGCGAGTGCAAAAGACCAAGCCAAAAGTCCTCGCAGAACGGGGAGGAAGGGCGGGCCGTGAATGAATCTGCAGCTAGAATCGTCTCTACCAGACTAATCGTTACCGAAGGTAAGTAACTCGTACATCTGATAGAGATTACCAGCCGCAGATTCCTTCACGTAGAATAGATACCCTAGCCATACCCAAGGGGAAGGAGGGTCTGCGAGAGGACTCCACCCGCCTGGACAAAAGAGGGTCTGACAGAGGCCCAAGACAGGACGAGGAGCCCCGTCCTCCCAGGTAAGGGGAACCCGCGCCAGCAGTACCTCCACCCAAGGCCAAGGCAAGGAATAGGAGGACCGAAGCAGAAGAGCAACCTAGAGACTCCAAGGAGTAGAGGTAGAGCAAAGGCATAACCAGATAGAACGGCGCCGTCCGCACTAAAGAGGCGGAAGCCAAAAGGACAGCTCAAGCCACCCAGGAAGAACCGTCCGACGCCCCGCAGGGACAGACCGTGCCCGCAAGAGGGGCAAGAAGTCAGGGACCATCTTTTCCCACAGGGAGAAGAGGCAGAACCAAGTGCAAGGCCCACTGGAAGAAACGGACACAGTAAGGATGACTGTCCCACTAAAGAAGACACAATGGTGCAGAGAAACAGGAGGTCGGCACTGGCAAGCCCAGCCAGACGCCGAGAACACCAAGGAAAGATGCACTCCAGGCAAGCCAGAAAAGGGGGTGGTGATGAACAGAGTGCCTGAATTAAGCAGACCACTCTTACCCAGTCCAAAGATCAGGCTTGATCCATCACCGTTTTTTAGCTCACTGCACCATCCCAGCTCAGAACTTGGCTATATGCAAATTAGTCTGTTCCTGTCCCAGTGCATGATGGGAACAGGGCAAACCAAACTACCAAGCCAATTCTTATACTGGGAAGGAAACAAGCTTCCGGGGACCGGTTTCTGCCATTTCAGGCGTCGTCGGCCCGGCTTGCTTGAATCCTGATGGTGCAATGAGCAAGGGACTCACATCTGAGTATGCCCTTCCACGCTTATGGTGGACAAAATGATTCAGAAAAGGGGGTGGTGATGAACAGAGTGCCTGAATTAAGCAGACCACTCTTACCCAGTCCAAAGATCAGGGCTTGATCCATCACCGTTTAGCCAGGTTCTGAGCTGGGATGGGGCAGTGAGCTAAATAACGGTGATGGATCAAGCCCTGATCTTTGGACTGGGTAAGAGTGGTCTGCTTAATTCAGACACTCTGTTCATCACCACCCCCTTTTCTGAATCGTTTTTGGCCACTATAGGTGTGGCAGGGTATACTCAGACATGAGTCCCTTGCTCACTGCTCCATCAGGATTCAAGCAAGCCGGGCCGACGAGGCTGAAATGCCAGAAACCGGTCCCCGGTAGCTTGTCTCCTTTCTGGTGAAGAATTGGCTTGGTAGTTTGGTCTGCCCTGTTCCCATGATGCACTGGGCCAGGGACAGACTAATTTGCATATAGCCAGGTTCTGAGCTGGGATGGGGCAGTGAGCTAAATAACGGTGATGGATCAAGCCCTGATCTTTGGACTGGGTAAGAGTGGTCTGCTTAATTCAGACACTCTGTTCATCACCACCCCCTTTTCTGAATCGTTTTTGGCCACTATAGGTGTGGCAGGGTATACTCAGACATGAGTCCCTTGCTCACTGCTCCATCAGGATTCAAGCAAGCCGGGCCGACGAGGCTGAAATGCCAGAAACCGGTCCCCGGTAGCTGGTCTCCTTTCTGGTGAAGAATTGGCTTGGTAGTTTGGTCTGCCCTGTTCCCATGATGCACTGGGCCAGGGACAGACTAATTTGCATATAGCCAGGTTCTGAGCTGGGATGGGGCAGTGAGCTAAATAACGGTGATGGATCAAGCCCTGATCTTTGGACTGGGTAAGAGTGGTCTGCTTAATTCAGACACTCTGTTCATCACCACCCCCTTTTCTGAATCGTTTTTGGCCACTATAGGTGTGGCAGGGTATACTCAGACATGAGTCCCTTGCTCACTGCTCCATCAGGATTCAAGCAAGCCAGGCCGACGAGGCTGAAATGCCAGAAACCGGTCCCCGGTAGCTTGTCTCCTTTCTGGTGAAGAATTGGCTTGGTAGTTTGGTCTGCCCTGTTCCCATGATGCACTGGGCCAGGGACAGACTAATTTGCATATAGCCAGGTTCTGAGCTGGGATGGGGCAGTGAGCTAAATAACGGTGATGGATCAAGCCCTGATCTTTGGACTGGGTAAGAGTGGTCTGCTTAATTCAGACACTCTGTTCATCACCACCCCCTTTTCTGAATCGCTCCAGGCAAGCCAGACACCAGGGGAATCTCTACCACTGAACAGACCTGCTGCAGGTGCTGTACACAATTGGTTCAGAGTGTAGACTCATCTCATGGATCGCAAGAAATATTACAGAGAACCCCCTCGACCCACTAGCCCCCCTCCGTTGGAAAAGGAAGACATAGGCAATCCTCTAACTTAGAAGGATTGGGGTAGAATGCTCATTTATATGCAAAACGTTTCATGCAATGCAAAATTGCAATATATACAATACAACATCCTACACAGAGCTTAGCCAGACTCCACAAAATTTACCTCGCAGTGTCACCCAAGTTCTTCGATGTCGTGCCCCCACAGCAGACATACTACACATGTTTTGGTACTGCCTAGTCATTAGATCATTCTGGGAAGAGGTCTGCAGGACATCGCATAGGCCTTCCGTCAATACCTCAATCGGGTCGACAGTTGCCTACAAGGACTGTACAAGCGTAGAATGGTGGGAGGTGCGATCAACCGCTTCATTGACCTTGCCTGGGTCCTACCTAGACGCACAATTATAATGAGCTAGAAAAACCCCATTATTACCGGGCACAACACACTAAGCAAAGTACAGTGTTCACTTGGTCACAGTGGCGTTCGCTGCATTATGCCATGTGTGATATAGGGATTGCAAAGGTGCCCCATTGTAGCCGCTCAGGATGAGTTACTGCTCACATTCCAAGCTGAACCAGAAGATAACACCAGGTCACCAAAGGCCAATACGTGCGTGGAGGGGTGTGGAATTCCTATAGACCGACGTTGAGTACATATTGTCTGGGGTCAAGGACAACATTTGTTTATTTTGTCCATGGGACAAGTAAGCTTAACCACCTGCAGCACAAACTCTTTGGCTGCCAGTTTCCAGTACCACAGTATTGATCAGGGGAGGGTACGGTCTACAATTAAGGGAATATTTGTGCCTATATTATTGGTGTTAGGACTATTACTTATGGTTCATTAACACAAAACCTTTATTATTAGGGAGTGTGGTCTAAGGAAATGTTGTAAGCTTGGACTCAACTACTGACAGTGGTTCCTGTATAAAAATGTGTACACACATTTGTAAAGTTTAACAATGGAAGATTACGTATAATACTCCCAGAATACACCGGAATCTTGTACAGCCCTTCAAGGGAACGTAGGACGAGAGATTCAAGACAGCACTGTTGATGTATTGCTGGGGGGGGTGGCGGGTGGAGTGGAAGGAACTGTGGTCTGAACATGATATGACGTTAATGTTGACTAATGATAAAATGCAAATAAAAATAATTTTAAAAACAAAACTCTCCCAGAATACTCTGATTAGATGCACATATTTGCAGAAGCTTGAAAGCAACATTGATGATTCTTTGTTTTCAAAATACAATGTTCACATAAAATAGGAAAAAAGGGTTTCGCTAAACTACTGCAGAAGTTAAGGTACCATTTCTTTGGAGCATCATTTAGTAAAATGTGTTAATGCATGCTAGTATTTCCCAAAAATATTCACATTGGATAATCAGTGTAACCAATTTCAATAATATTAGAGGAAACATGAAAATAAACCGGGCGGAATTTGAATTTAAAAAAAAGCCTTGTTAACGCCAGACCTAATTAGAGGCTTAGTTCTTAAAGAAAGTCACTGAAGTGGACCCATGGTATATATCCTTGCATTAGAGCAGATTTACAGCTTTCATGAATTTACAGAAGTAGGCCATGACATTGTACTGCTAGAAGATATTTGGTAACTGCATTGTAGCACAAGCAAAGTGTGCAAACAAGATCAGGCTCAAAGTTAGGTTCAAAGTTGCATAGTTTGAATTGTGAATAAGCTTAACCATAATGCTACCTACAAACTTTACCATCAAATCAAACTATATATGTATTATGTGTCCTCATGTTCATGCCACTGTATCAGATATACGAAAATCTCAATAAAGATTGTTGAAAAAAGATAGCTTAGTAAACTAGAACTACTGAATTTCAGTTTTTTATATTAGTTTTTATATTATTACAACACCTAACTATAACTTCATTATAACCTTTGCTATTCCAGTTAATTCAACATATGCAAAAACCTCTTTAACAGAGAGTAATGATTCAAAAAGAATGTTAATACAGTAGAGCTCAGCTTATCATTGGAATCCCATAATACACCAAGAAGGAAGTCTGGATGAGTATTAATAACAACCTCATTCATATGGAATAAACTGTAAGGTTGAAAAGGAGTTTTGTGCTTTGGCTTGAAGAGAGATACTATGAATTTAGAGAGAGATTGAATTACGGGGGAGTGGGTAAGTTTTCAAACGAAAGTTCTTAATCCCTTCTTTAAAAAATCCATGCTGATAGGGTTGTGGAAAAAAATGTTTGTGTAAGACATTTTCTTTAAATAGTCTTAGCCACAAGGCAAGAAGAAGAGAACCACTTCTCCAACTTGGCCAAGTAATGAAGAAAGTGAAGGTCCCCTCCTTCCTCACAGTTGGATCAATACTCTTTTGCATGCGCAAAATGTAAAACATCTTACTTTGTGAATGGCATTTGGCAGCCTTCGGAATGTCCACTCACTCCTAAGGAAGATATAAATGTCCATATTGAATACTTTTAGCTGTCAAACTCCAGGATTTTAGGTTAATGTGCAGAATATGACCACTAAACTGGAGGAGATCAGGGTCTGCACAGCAGCCTCCAGTGGTGTTGCTCAGATGGTAAGAAGGTCAGTGAATCGTCATTGCTGAAGTCACTCAATCAATCAAACCAATCATGACATTTATAAAGCGCACTACATACCTGTGAGGGTCTCAAGGCGCTTTTGGGGGTTTGCTGCTAGTGATCGAAGAGCCAGGTTTTGAGCAGTTTTCTGAAGGCCAGTAGGTCTTGGGTCTGTGGTAGGTTGGTGGGGAGGGTATTCCAGGTTTTGGCGGCGAGATGGGAGAAGGATCTGCCGCCGGTGGTCGTTCTTTTTGATGTGGGGGACTGTAGCGAGGCTGGCGGCGTGGAGCTGGCGGGAGGGGGTGTAGATGTCGAGTCGTCTGTTGAGGTATGCTGGGCTGGTCTTGTGGAGTGCTTTGTGTGCGTGGATAAGGAGATTGAAGGTTATCCTCTTGTTGACAGGGAGCCAGTGCAGGTCTCTCAGGTGTTGGGTGATGTGGTTGCGGCAGGGGATGTCGAGGATCAGACATGCTGACGCGTTCTGGATGCATTGCAATCGCCTCAGGAGCTTGGCCGAAGTTCCTGCGTAGAGGGCGTTTCCGTAGTCCAGCCTGCTGATGACGAGGGCCTGGGTGACTGTTCTTCGTGTCTCATTAGAGATCCACTTGAAGTTCCTGCAGAGCATTCGGAGGGTGTTGAAGCAGGATGAGGAGAGGGCGTTGACCTGCTTAGTCACGGAGAGGGTGGAGTTGAGGATGACCCCTAGGTTGCGTGCGTGGTCGGTGGGTGTCGGGGCTGTTCCTAGTGTTGTCGGCCACCAGGAGTCGTCCCTGGCTGAAGGGGTGGAGCCAAGGAGGAGGACCTCCGTCTTGTCCGAGTTCAGCTTCAGTCGGCTGTTCCTCATCCATTCGCCGACGGCCTTCATTCCTTCGTGGAGGTTGGTCTTGGCGGTGTGAGGGTCTTTGGTGAGGGAGAGGATCAGCTGGGTGCCGTCTGCGTAGGAGATTATGTTGAGGTTGTGTTATCGGAGGACGTGAGCGAGGGGTGCCATGTAGATGTTGAACAGCGTCGGGCTAAGGGAGAAGCCCTGGGGTACGCCGCAGATGATTTCGGTGGCAGTGGAGCGGAAGGGAGGGAGGCGGACGCTCTGGGTTCTGCCAGAGAGGAAGGATGTGGTCCAGTCCAGGGCCTTCTCTTGGATCCCGGCGTCGGGTAGGGGTGTTCGTAGTGTGCGGTGGCAGACCCGTGTCGAAGGCGGCTGACTGGTCCAGGAGGATGAGGGCTGCTGTTTCTCCATTGTCATGCAGGATCCTGACGTCATCGGTGGCGGCCAAAGAACCCTCTCGCAGGGCCCGTGGGAGCTGAAGCGCCACCCCCATGAGGAGCAAAATGCCCAATGATGAAGCATGACACCTTAACAGGTGTGTGAGGACTACTCTTGAGGATTTCCCTTCCATTCAACCTTCACTCATTTTAAGACAGGCGATTACCAACTACTCTTCCTTTTTCTCACACTCTCCGCTGCCAAATGGGCTAGCACTTACTCATAGGAACAGTTAATCTCGAGTGATTTTTAATTCAAGAGATAGCACCTTGGATCTTGGACCTAGTGTTCCCTTGTTTGGTCAGGTAATACACTATTACAGTATGATCTATCTGGATCAGAACGGAGTTTATGTTGAAGAACAGAAAGAAACATGTGAAAGCAAGGTGGAATATTCTGAGCTCCACAAGAATTGTGTTAAAACATCTCTTTCTGTCATCACTTCCTCGAATTTGAAAACATGCCATTTGGTCTCTCATCCTAGAAGAGAAGTGTACTTGACTTCTGTCTGGGATAGGATGCCTTGGTAGAAACAAAAACCCTTTAATACATTGTCAACTAGCACTGCAATTGGATAGACAGAAGAGCTGCTGGAGTGATAGAACTTCATATTTGCACAGGAATTGGCACCACTAACCTAAGGATTACTGGGAGAGATCCCATATGAAGTTTAACTATTGGGTTCAGAAAAATGTAGATGCTATGCAGAGCAAGAGAGGCTATTTGTCTGGCTGACAGTTAGGTTACGAGCATGAGACTAGGCATTTAAGGGGAATAGAAGACAGTGTCTGTTCTGAGGGAAACAGTTTTGCATTTGCTGTACAGCTCCTGGATATTGAATAGATTGAACCAGAGTTGAAAACAGTTTGGTTTGTTTGACTTGTAACTAAAGGCTACAGGGAGTATAAAGAGTCAGCTGTAATTGATCTGGAGCCACCCGGGGAATGGATAATTTGATTGGCCAACAGTCAATTTAAGGATACACATATATCCTTGCCTTCAAATGTGCTACCACCAGAACATATTTAAATCCTGAAAGATGTTAGGGTTCATTTTCTAAATAGCAGATTCTTACTGAGAGTGATAAATGCCCTCTATGAATCTCAGGAACTCACACTAATTGCTGCAATCGGTATGTCGAAGTATAAGTCATGGTGATCCATGGGAAGCATCCACTCTTCTCGATGGAGCACAGGATAGATTTGGAGGAAAGATAACATTCAGAACTTCAATTTTCCATTACATAGCTTTATGAGAGCTGTAAAATGAACAGGAACAAATCCAATTTCTTTCTTGGTGATTGGGGACCCATATTTAGCTGCATGCTATTGCAGCAAGAGGTTGACCACACCTGAATTTAAATAGCCACTTTTCAAATGCTAGTACAATATAAATATATTGAGGAAAAGGAAAATGCTACTTACCGGTATGCATCTGTTCTTGGCATGTAGAGCTGCAGAGTTACACACTGTGCATAGATGGCCACCTAGTGTTGGGGTCCAGATGTTTGCAGTTTGTTTTGTTGTAGAAAAGTCTTTGGAAGTCACGGGATAGGGGACTCCTCCTTTGGATGATACTGCGCATGGGCATCGGCTCCATCCCCAGATTGTTTTTCGCCATTAGGGAAGTGATGGAGCTGTACAAGAGGCAGTGATGTCCATGTGATTTGTATCTAAATAAGATAATACTGGAACAGATAAAGGTATCCGGGGAGGTGGGTGGGCGTGTGTAACTCTGTAGTTCTACATGCCAAGAACAGATGCACACTGGTAAGTAGCATTTTCCGTTCGAGGCATATGAGCTGCAGATTACACACTGTGCATAGATTGTATAGCAGTTCCCACACCTAGCGGCGACCACCAGTATCCGTTGCAGTTGTTGAAACAGTGTTTTTAGTACAGCCTGGCCCACAGTGGCTTGTTGTTTAGTTTGCACATCTACACAGTAATGCTTTGTGAATGTGTGCGGTGTAGACCATGTGGCTGCTTTGCATATGTCATCTAGGGGAATGTTCCCTAAGAATGCCATTGAAGCCCCTATCTTCCTGGTAGAATGGGATTTTAGTGGGATTGTTAATGTGCGTTTGGCTTTTTGAAAACATATTTGTATACATTTAACAATCCACCTAGCGATCCCTGATTTTGATATGGGATTGCCTTTATGTGGCAGTGAGAAAGACACAAAAAGCTGTTTTGTTTTACGAAAAGCTTGTGTCCTTTCGATATAGTTTAGTAATACTCTCTTGACATCTATGGTACGTAGAGCTCTTTCTGCGACTGTTTGAGGCTGCGACAAAAATACGGGCAGCTCAACAGATTGATTTAGATGGAATGGTGAAATGACTTTAGGAAGGAACTTCGGGTTAGTACGAAGAACCACTTTGTTATGATGGGAGGAAGGTCATTTAGTGTGACCGCCGCCCTCCACTGGAACAAGCTTCCTCAGAATATCAGACAAATGGACTCTTTACCTGAGTTTAGGAAAAACATTAAAACATGGCTCTTCCCTAGGGTTTGATCCTTCTTCTCTTTAAATGCCGGAAGTTAGCTGTCGATTGGTCGACCTCTGGATCGAAGCGCCAGGATACCCGCAGGGTGACAGTCTGCGCTATACAAGTATATATTCCATTCCATTTGCAGAAAGGGTTCTTGAATGGTAAATGCTTATAGTTCACTAACCCTTCTGAGAGAAGTAATGGCTACTAGGAAAGCTACTTTTGAGGTTAGGAATTGCAATTCACATTTATGTAATGGTTCAAAAGAAGGTCCCATTAATCTTGTGAGACCAACGTTTAAGTTCCACACTGGTGCAGGTGGCGTCCTGGGAGGAATTATTCATTTAAGTCCTTCCATGAAAGCTTTAATAGCTGGTACTCTAAAAAGAGATAGATGGTGTCTATTTTGTAAGTATGCTGCAATGGCAGCGAGGTGTAGCCTGATAGATGTATAGGCTAAGTTACACTTTTGAAGGTGTAATAGATATCCTATGATATGTTGAACAGACACGTCTAAACTATTAATTTGGTTGTTTTGGCAGTATATGACAAACTGTTTCCACTTAGCAGCATAACATGCTCTGTTAGTAGGGCGTCTAGCTTCTTTGATAACGTTCATACATTCTGGGGGAAGGTTGAGGTAACCAAACTCTATGACCTCAGGAGCCAGATCGCTAGGTTGAGCTGAGCAGGGTCTGGGTGTCTGATCTCTCCATGGTTCAGTGTTAATAGGCATGGAGATAAGTTTAGTTTTTGGTGTGGTACCACAGACATTTGCAACAGCGTGGTGTACCACGGTTGCCTGGCCCAAGTTGGAGCGACTAGGATGAGCGTTAGGGAATGTTGCTGTAGTTTGCGTACCACCAACAGAAGTAGTGGGAGAGGAGGAAAAGCATACACAAATAGTTCTGACCAATTCATCCATATCGCATTGCCTTTGGACAATGGGTGTGGGTATCTGGCAGCAAAGTTTGGGCATTTTGCGTTTTCATGGGTGGCAAAGAGGTCTATTTGAGGTTGTCCCCACAATTGAAAGAACGGATGAAGAACTTGTGGATGAAGTTCCCACTCGTGGATCTGCTGTGTTTGTCGACTTAGCAGATCTGCCATAGTGTTTTGCACTCCTGGGACGTGTTGGGCTAAGAGGAAGATCTTTAGTGATATAGCCCATCTCCATATCTGCTGTGCTAACAGAGAGCTGCAGAGAGTGTGTTCCCCCTTGTTTGTTTATGTAGTACACAGCTGTCATATTGTCTGTGCGGACTAAGACAGCTTTGCCTGACACTCGAGTTTGAAATGCTTTTAGGACTAGAAACATAGCTAGCAACTCTAAGTGGTTGATGTGGAGTAGTGAATATGCTACTTATCAGTATGCATCTGTTCTTGGCATGTAGGGCTGCTGACATTCATATCTATAGCATAGATCGCCGCCTAGTGTTGGGTCCGGATGATTGCACATTGTTGTCTGGAAGAGTCTTCGAAGTATCACGAGATAGGTGGCTCCTCCCCTGGACTACAGTGCGCATGGGCATCGACTCCATCCTCAGATTGTTTTTAGCCATTGTGGCAAAGATGGAGTGTAACAGCGTAAGCGATGGCCATGCTAAGAGTAAGTGTAAAAAAGTCTGCAGCAGCCACAGGCGCCGGGGAGGAGGGCGGGCGATATGAATGTCAGCAGCCCTACATGCCAAGAACAGATGCATACTGGTAAGTAGCATATTCAGTTCGAGGCATGTGGGCTGCTGAATTCATATCTATAGCATAGAATACATAGCAGTCCCTCCATTAACGGCGGCCGCCTGTGCCAGCTGCAGAAGTCTGAAAAAGTGTTTTAAGAACAGCCTGCCCTACAGCTGCCTGCTGCTTGGAGTGCACATCTACACAGTAGTGTTTAGTAAATGTGTGTGGTGTAGACCATGTGGCTGCTCTACAAATATCTTCCAAAGGGATATTACCAAGGAAAGCCATAGAGGCCCCCAACTTGCGAGTGGAGTGGGCTCTGGGATGGACCGTCAAAGTGCGCTTAGCCTTGTGATAGCAAATCTGAATGCACTTAACGATCCACCTGGCTATACCTGCTTTGGAAATGGGGTTGCCTTTGTGCTGGGCTGAAAAGGCAACAAAGAGTTGTTGTGTTTTCCTAAAGTCTTTGGTCCTATCGATGTAGTACATCAAAGCTCGTTTGACATCAAGAGTGTGGAGCATTCTTTCAGCCACTGTCTCTGGGTTTTGAAAGAACGCGGGCAGTTCAATGGTCTGATTGACATGGAACTGCGAAACCACTTTAGGAAGAAATTTAGGGTTAGTGCGCAGCACCACCCTGTTTGAGTGAATCTGTATGAATGGCTCTTGTACAGTGAGCGCCTGCAGCTCACTAACACGTCGTAGAGACGTAATAGCAATGAGAAAAGCCACTTTCCACGTCAAGAACTGAATCTCACATGAATGTAGAGGCTCAAAAGGTGGGCCCATCAACCTGGTGAGGACCACATTGAGGTTCCATACAGGAGCTGGTGGGGTCCTGGGAGGGATGACCCGCTTCAGCCCTTCTAGGAAGGCTTTAATGGCAGGCACCCTGAAAACGGAGAGATGCTGCCTGTTTTGGAGATAAGCCGCTATGGCGGATAAGTGTATCCGAATGGAAGCATATGCAAGATTGCATTTGTAAAGATGCAACAAATAACATATGATGTTGGGAATGGATGCATCAAGCGGGTTGATGTGGCGTTCAGTACAGTAAATGACAAACCGCTTCCATTTTGCTGCATAGCAGGCTCTAGTGGTGGGCTTTCTCGCCTCCTGAATGATATCCATGCATTCAGGAGGCAAGTCAAGGTAGCCAAACTCTAAGACCTCAGGAGCCAGATCGCCAGATTGAGCTGTTGTGGATCTGGATGCTGAATGTCGCCACGGTTCTGCGTCAAAAGCCTGGACGTGAGGTGCAGCCGTTGATGTGGTACCACGGAGAGTTCTCTAGAAACGTGGTGTACCATGGCTGGCGTGCCCACGTTGGAGCAACCAGGATGAGTGTCATCGAGTGTTGCATCAGCTTTCTTGCCACCATCGGTATGAGAGGTGCTGGGGGAAAAGCGTACGCAAATCTGCCTGACCTGTTCATCCATATCGCATTGCCCTGCGACTGTGGGTGAGGGAACCTGGCGGAAAAGCTTTGGCATTTTGCGTTTTCCCTTGTGGCAAACAGGTCTATCTCTGGATGACCCCACTGCTGGAAGTACGGGTGGAGTACTGATGGATGTATCTCCCACTCGTGCATTTGGTGGCTGTACCTGCTGAGCAGGTCCGCCATTTGATTGTCCTTGCCCGGGAGGTGTTCCGCCATGAGGAAGATGTTCCTCTGAATGGCCCACTTCCACATGCTCTGAGCCAGATGAGACAACTGTGGAGAGTGTGTAGCTCCCTGCTTTTGGATGTAGTACATGGCCGTCATGTTGTCCGTCCGGATCAACACGACCTTGTTGCACAGATGTACTTTGAATGCCTTCAGCGCCATGAAGATTGCCATCAGTTCTAGGTAGTTGATGTGCATCTTCCTTTGCTGCGTTGTCCATAGTCCTTGCACAATGTAGTGGAGTACATGAGCTCCCCATCCCTGGAGAGATGCGTCAGTCGTCAGGATAATCTGTGGCACAGGCTCCTGGAACGGTCGGCCCTTGCAAAGGTTGTGTGGATTCCACTAATGCAGAGAGTTGTATGCCCGACCGGTCACCAACACTAGGTTGTTCAACTGTCCCTGAGCCTGAGTCCACTGATGCGCCAAGCATTCTTGGAGCGGACGCATATGTAACCTCGCGTGCGGGACTATGAAGATGCAGGAGGCCATCATGCCTATCAACTGCATGAACACTCTTGCAGGAAGCGAGTGTTGCGGTCTGAACTTTTGGATTAGCGACTGGATGTTGTTGATCCTCACTGAAGTCGGCTGAGCCGTGGCCGGTATCTATCGTCGCGCCCAGATACTGCCGCACATGGGCCGGCTGAAGGTGCGACTTTGGATAGTTTAGTGAGAAGCCCAGACCGTGAAGAAGGTGAATGGTGTGGGACATGTCGGCGGCGCACTGCTGGGCTGACTTTGCCTGAACCAGCCAGTCGTCCAGATAAGGGTAGACATGGATGTGTTGTCTCCTGAGGTGCGCCGCCACTGTCGCCAGACATTTGGTGAACACTCTGGGGGGCCGTGGTCACTCCGAAAGGAAGGACCTTGAATTGATAATGCCGATTCTGAATGGTGAATCTGAGGTATTTCTTGTGTGATGGATGGAGTGGAATGTGGAAGTAAGCATCCTTGAGGTCCAAGGTTGCGAGGAAGTCTCCCTGGTTTAACAATGGAAGAACCTGCTGCAGTGTTAACATGTGGAAGTGTTCTGAAAGAATGTACTGGTTTAGGGGCCGGAGGTCCAGAATAGGCCTGAGGGACCCGTCCTCCTTCGGGATTAAGAAGTACAGGGAGTACACTCCTGTGCCTTCTTCCTCCACTGGCACGAGCTCTATAGCGCCTTTTTGCAGCATGGCAAGAACCTCCTGCTGCAATAAGTGCAAATGCTCTGTGGACATAGGACGGTGTTTTGGTGGTATGTTGGGTGGAGTGGATGTGAGCTCCAAACAATAACCGAACTGGATAAGTTTCCTGACCCACTTGTCTGTGGTGATGGATTTCCAGACTGGCAGGAACTGCTGGAGTCTCCCCCCGACAGGTGTGGAATGGTCGGGGGCAGTGACAGGGCGTCACTGTTTGTTGGAGGCGGAGGAACGGGAGTTGTTGTTGCCCCTGCCTCTGCCCTTGGCGTTGTTGCCCCGATAACCTCCTCTACTTTGCTTGGGGTAAGAGGACTGCGCCCCACCTTTATTGAATTGTGTTTGCTGGGACATCTGGCCTCTGGAAACACCTCTATTGCCTGAGCGACGAAAAGTGCTCCCCCTAAACTGTTGGGACTGGAGAGCTCCCATGGACTTAGCAGTCTCCGTATCCTTCTTTATTTTTTCCAAGGTGGTATCCACCTCAGGACCAGATAATCTGTCAGGGTTTACCGGCTGGTTGAGGATGGTAGTTTGGATCTCAGGCTTAAACCCGGAGATTCTGAGCCATGCCTGACGTCTCAACATCACACTGGTGTTAATTGCCCTGGCTGCAGTGTCCGCAACGTCTAGTGCACACTTAATGGAAGCGTTGGAGATGAGCTTCCCTTCCTGGATAAGCATTTCCGCTGCCTCTTTATATTGGTCTGGGAGATGTTGCAACAGGGACTCTAGTGTGTCGTAGTGTGCCCTGTCGTACCGAGCCAAGAGTGCCTGCGTGTTAGAAATACGCCAGATATTGTCCGCCTGAGCTGCTACTCTCTTTCCTGATGCCTCCAGCACTTTGGATTCTTTGTCCGGGGGAGGAGCTTCACCAGTGGTCTGCGAATTCGCCCTTTTGCGGGCATTAGAAACGACCAGGGAGTCCAATGGCAACTGGCCCTTGATGTAGGTTGGATCGCAGGTGCCGGTCGGTATTTTTTTTCAATTCTAGGGTTGACTACCCTTGACCGCGTGGGTTCCCTAAAGATGTCCGCAGCATGTTTCAGGACCCCCTTTAGCATCAGGAGAGTTTTCATAGTTTTTTCGGCTGTTGAAAAAGTGTCAAAGAGGAAGTCTACCTCCACAGGGTCAGCATGCAGCTCAACGTCGTGGTTTTTTGCCGCCCTCTCGATCAAGGCATTGAATGCCGCAGAATCCTCAGTGGGAGAGGTCCGGAGTCAAGCAAGGGCGTCGAGCCGAAGGCCAGCAAGGGCGTCGAGCCAAAGACTGGGGCCCCAAAAACGGTTGCCCAGGCCGCCGACCCAATACAGTCGGCGTCGACGTCTGCTGTCGCGGAAGGGGGGCGTAGCACGCCTAAGAAGGATGCTCCTAAGCCTCGGCCGGAACAGCCCAAGTCATCGACGCTCGAGTCTTCACACGTGGGTGGACCGAAATAGTCTGTCGTGTCGACGAAGCCGTCCGCTTCCTTTACGAAGCAGGTCTCGGACTCCCTGAAACGTATCAGGGACAAGGCTTCAGCGGAAGACCCCAAGACACCTTCCGCCCCGAAGCAGTCAGTCCTCACGTCAAAGTCATCGACGCCAATTCTCTTCACGTTGCCGCCGAAGGTGGCACCGAAGGCCTTCGCACCACGGTCGGTGCCCGAAGCGAACTTGCAGGGTTCTGCGGGGTCGAAGCCTACTCACCCGGCTGGGGGCTTAAAGCATCGACCACCATTGGTGGAGGAGCAGTCGGAGCGTTTCATCAATGCAGACACCGGGAAGCTTACGCTTTACAAAAGGAAGATTACGGCGACGAAGCCTTTGGAGTCATACACAATTCCTTTAAAGCGCAAGAAGCCTGCTTCGGATTCACCGGTCTTGGTCGAATCACTGGCTCCTCGGACTCCAAGAATTGCCACACCCTCACCAACTTATTCAGATGTGGAGGATGCTGGGGATGAGGACGAGGAATACAACTTTCCTGCCAACACAGATCCTGATGAACAACAGGACTCATGGGTAGAGGCAGGAGACCAAGGGGATTAGCAACCCGCCCTTGACCCTCAGGTCTACAACGTCAAGCTCGACGCCCTTCTTGGACTTCGGCTCGAGGCCCGTGCTTGACTCTGGCTCGACGGCCTTTTTGGACTTCTGCTCGACGCCCTTGGTCAACTTTGGCTGGACGCTCTTGCCCGACTTCACCGGGTCGACAGCTTTCTTCGGCCTGGGTTGTCCCGACACCTCGGAAGACGAGGGTGTCGACAGGGGAGCAGACGTCTTCGGTTTCGATGGGGTTTCAACAACTTTCGGTTGTGCCGACACCTAAGGTTTCACTTTCGGTTTCGTTTTCGACAATGGCGGCTCCGCCGAAGTGTCCATAGCCGGGCCTGGAGGCGGGGCCGTGGATTCTGGTAGAAGGTCTTGGGTAAGGCCGAGTGGCGATCCCTCGACCTGAGCCTTCGTAATTGTTCGAACGGGGCATAGCTCTTCCTCTGAGCTATCTTCCATGGCCCCATAGGCCTCATTGTCGTCTCCTACCTCGTCGACGACTTCTTCTACGTCTAGGCCTTCGACATCCACTTGATAGTCATAGTCGATTTCCTCCGCTGGAGGTGAAATCTGCATCTGAACTTCGTGTTCTTCTGCTTCCTCGCTGTCGAAGATGTCCACCGGTGCCGGGCCTCCATGCGCGCCACGCGCCGAAGCCGAATCGTCTTCTTCGAACGAAACCGTGAACAAGCCATACAGTTGGCTTCATCGTGGTACGGCGACAGGCACTTGTTGCACACCGGGTGGACGTCGATGTGTGGGTACTTTGATCCGCACACGGGACACTTCTTGAACGGGCTCCATTCCATGTTGTGTCGTCGAAGGTCTTGCTGCGTTGACTGGGCCTCACCGAAGAGTCACGCGACTCCCTGGATGTCCAACTCGGGAAGAGTGTCGGAACAGAACTGGGCACCGAACGCAAACAATACCGACGGTTCGAAAAAGGCCTTTTGGCCTCGAAAAAGTTTAAGTTGATTCCGAACTGGAGATAACGAAATTACATCTGAACCCAATGGCGGAAAAAAACAATCTGAGGATGGAGTCGATGCCCATGCGCACTGTAGTCCAGGGGAGGAGCCACCTATCTCGTGATACTTCGAAGACTCTTCCAGGACAACAATGTGCAATCATCCAGACCCAAAACTAGGCGGCGATCTATGCTATAGATATGAATTCAGCAGCCCACATGCCTCGAACCTTTTGTTGCTGTGTCCACCTGCCTTGCATGGTATGATGCAGTAGATTAGCTCCCCAGCCGGAGAGCTATGTGTCCGCTGTCATGACTATTTGAGGAACTGGCTCTAGAAACGGTCGTCCTTTGGAAAGGTTTTTGGTGTTCCACCATTGCAGAGAACGATGAGTCCGACCGTCTACCAACACTAAGTCTGTTAATTGACCTTGAGCCTGGTTCCACTGGCGTGCTAGGCACTCTTGAAGTGGACGCATTTGCAGTCTTGCATGAGGTACTACAAATATGCAAGATGCCATCATCCCTAAGAGCTGCATGAACACTCGAGCTGGTAGCGAGTGTTGCGGTTTGAATTTTGTAAGGAGAGTTTGTACACTTGTTATCCTGACTGGAGAGGGATAAGCTAGTGTTAGTTGGGTGTTTATTGTAGCGCCGAGATACTGTTGTAAGTGCGAGGGTTGAAGATGCGATTTGGTGTGATTTACTGTGAATCCCAAGTCGTGAAGCAGTTGAATAGTAGCGTGAGTGTGTTGCACACACTGGCTGTATGAGCTGGCTTTTATGAGCCAGTCGTCCAGATATGGGAAGACATGCATATGTTGTCTTCTTAAGTGTGCTGCTACTACTGCTAGGCATTTGGTAAACACCCTTGGCACTGTTGTGACACTGAATGGGAGCACTTTGAACTGGTAGTGCAGCCCGTCTAGCACAAATCTTAGATATTTTCTGTGCGCTGTGTGGATGGGAATATGGAAGTAGGGGTCCTTGAGATCTAGAGTGACAAGGAAGTCGTTTACTACCAGTAGTGGAAGGACTTGTTGG
Source organism: Lissotriton helveticus (assembly GCF_964261635.1). Taxonomy (NCBI): domain Eukaryota; kingdom Metazoa; phylum Chordata; class Amphibia; order Caudata; family Salamandridae; genus Lissotriton; species Lissotriton helveticus. The sequence continues at coordinate 1,311,471,612 of NC_136069.1, read as the reverse complement.
AATTTGACCATATGAAAATGATCCGACTGTACGTAAATGTTTAGAGGTCTGAGATCTAGGATGGGTCTTAGAGATCCGTCCTTCTTTGATATTAGGAAATATAGGGAGTATACTCCTTTATTTTTGTGATGCTCTGGAACTATTTCTATTGCATTTTTCTGCAGGAGGGATATTACCTCCAGTCTGAGCAATATTAAATGTTCCTGTGACATTGTGCGCTGCTTGGGTGGTATGTTTGGGGGGGTAGATGTTAGTTCCAGACAATAACCTGATTGAATTATTTGGAGCACCCACCTGTCTGATGTGATGTTTTCCCAGGCTGGCAGGTACTGTTGGAGTCTTCCCCCGACAGGAGTGGAATGGGACGGGGGAAGGGGAAGGGAGTCATTGGTTAGGGATAGAGGCAGAGCGTGAGTTGTTATTTTTACCTCTGCCTTTGTTATTGTTACCCCTGTACCCTCCCCTTTGGTAGCCCTTGCTGTAAGTGGACTGTGTAGGGGCTTTGTACGAGGTAGTAGTTGTGTCTAAAGTATATCCCCTGGTGGCACCTCGATAGGATGAGTGACAAAATGAACGTCTGGGAGCCTGCGACTGCAAGGCTCCCATAGATTTGGCGGTGTCTGTATCCTTTTTCATTTTCACTAGAGATACATATACGTTGGGTCCAAATAGGTGTTGCTCATCAAAGGGTTGATTAAGAATGGCACTTTGTACCTCAGGTTGAACCCTAATATATGTAGCCAGGCGTGTCTGCGTAGTAAAACACTGGTGTTAACTGCCCTAGAGGCAGTATCAGCTGCATCGAGTGCACACCGAATAGAGGTGTTTGTGATGTTTTTCCCCTCTTGGATAAGCTTGTTTGCTCTATCCTTGTACCTGTCAGGGAGGTGCCTCATTAATGACTCTAGCTCGTCATAATGTGCCTTGTCCTATCTGGCTAATAATGCCTGTGTATTGGCAATACGCCACATGTTTGCTGCTTGAGACGATGTTCTTTTCCCTGATGCGTCAAGTAGCTTAGACTCCTTATGTGGTGGTGCAGCCTCCCCTGATGTTTGTGAGTTTGCTCTCTTGCGTGCATTGGAAACTACAAGTGAGTCTAATGGTACTGGATCTTTAATATATGCTGGGTCTGAGGGGGCAGCTTTAAATTTTTTCTCTATACGAAGGTTAATGACCAGAGTTCTGACTGGGTCCTTGAAGACTTCAGGAGGATGCTTGATCACTCCTTTAAGCATCGGTAAAATGGATGAGGACCTTTGTGCTTTATCAAAGGTATCCATTAGGAAGTCTTCCTCAACAGGGTCTGTATGTATGTCTACCCCATGATATTGTGCAGCCCTGTGAATTAATTCAATAAACCCTATAGTGTCTTCTGGTGGGGAAGGCCTTGAGGGGTATAAGTCATCCTGAGGGACATTTGGGACATCTGGGTTGGTATAATCATCCCACGGGTCAGGGGATCCTGTAGGCGTGGCTGGATCAGGTATGTTACCCCCCATATCATCAGAGCCATCATCCCTGTTGTGATCATCTGGTATGATAGAGGATGCTGGGGAATGCTGTGGTATGGGAGGATGTGGTGATGGTACAGGTGACAGAGAAGGGGAAGGCAGTCTTAGGGGAGAGATAGCCATGTCCTTCTTTGAATGCAGAGCTGGAGCTGGTGTTGGTGTGTCCAGTGGTTGCTTTTTTTAAGCCAAAATTAAGTGTCCAGTGATTGGATCCGTAGCTAGAGTCTTTTGAGCAGGGTCTGGATAAGGTAAATCCTCTGCAGGAGGTTGATCTTTTGGTGCGGAGGAAGGCTTGGGCACCGAAATGGCTTGTTTTGGTTGCTTGACAATGTCTTTCACTGGGGAAGCAGGAGTCTTTCGGCTCCAAAGCTTTTTTCGGTTCCGAGGAATTTTTCGGTTCCGGTATGGGTTTTGGATCCGATGTTTTTTTCTGATCCAATGGTTTTTTCGGTTCCGGTGGTTTTTGGGAATCGGAAGCGGGTTTGCTTGGTTCCGACCTGGGTTTCGGTGCCGAAGGAGTAGTGGTATGTTTCGGCACGGATGGTTTGGATGTAGGTGTAGTCGGTGCTGTTGTCTTTTTCGGTGCCAGTACATGTGTGCCGGCACCATGTGAAGGCCGACTCGATCCCGAGTCGCCTGAAGGCTTAATTGGGTTCTTAGCCGGGCCCGAAGGTGGAGCAGTAGAAGCAGAGTGACGGTGTGCCCCCGAGCCCGTGGGTGAGGGTAGGACTGGGGCCTTCTGTGTCGAGGAAGGGTCGGGTCGACTATCTTACTTACGACCCGCTGCGCTGGAATGATGTCCTCGACATCGGAATCTTCTGCCTCGGAGCTGCTGTCGACGTCGTGTTGTGTTGTTCTGGAACGTTGACGCCTTCTTCGAAGATGTCGTCCGGAATCGGAGCTGAAGATCTTTGAGCCATTGTTCTCCTCGCTCTTAGGTCCCGGATAGTCTTTTTGGAGCGGAAAGAGGCACAAGCTGAACAGTCTTTCGCCTCGTGCTCTGGAGAGAGGCAGAAGTTACACACTTCATGAAGGTCGGTGTGGGGAAACTTCGACCCACATTGAGGACACTTTTTAAATGGAGTCCTTCCCATGAGCTGGAGTCGAGGCCTAGCTAGGACTGAAGGCCGTCGGCGACGACCGGAATCGAGATCCTCGATGTTGAAGAGTATCGTCGACTGGAAAGCATTCGAAACTAAGTTTTGTAAGTTGGTGAGGATTGCGTGCCGAAGGAAATCGGTTTCCACACGGAGCGCTGGAAACCCATCCGAGACCGGTGGCGGAAAAAACAATCTGGGGATGGAGCCGATGCCCATGCGCAGTGTCATCCAAAGGAGGAGTCACCTATCCCGTGACTTCCAATGACTTTTCTACAACAAAACAAACTGCAAACATCCGGGCCTAACACTAGGTGGCCATCTATGCACAGTGTGTAATCTGCAGCTCATATGCCTCGAACAAAATGTTTCAAAAAAATGTAAATGGCACGTTTCTACACATTATATGGGGTTGTTCACTACTTGCAGAATATTGGTGGTGGATTTAAGTCAGATAGTAACATTGGTGAATCATCAAGAGGTGCTAGATCCAAAAGTTCTAATCCTAGGGGTGATTGACACCTTAGATGGTACAACTAGTTAAGATTTTAGTGGACATTGGCCTTGTGGTGGCAAAGTGGGATATCGCCAAGTGCTGGATGAGCAGTACCATCTGCTCCACCACAAACTGGATGACTGGCAAATGGGTAACGACAGAGAAGACTATTTATAGGGCAATAGGATGTCCACAAACATTCCTAAAAATTTGGGAGTCATGGATCAAGATGCAAGACTTGGATGGGCAACTTTGATGAATATATTTAGCCATCTCATTAATGAACAAATGATGTATGTTTACATGTGGCTAAGAGGGTGGCAAATCTGCTGCAGAGCTGGGATTTGTGCCTTTGTTGTAGTCACAATTATTCACTTTATTTCTGTCCTGCCGCATATAGGACATATTTTTATTGGTTTTCAAAAAAACAATACAGGTAAGTTCTAAAAAGAAAACGTTAAAAAAACACACACACACACACACAATGTATCAAATTACCTGTTAATCATGTCATCCAACTTGGCCAAGTCAGTGTGAGGAAATGCAGGCTCCTCATCCTCAAGCTGTGGTGGAGCATCCCCCTGACCCTGCTCATCAGGGGGACTAACAGGTGAATTTTCATTTGAAGAATCAGGTGAGGAAGTCTAAAAGAGTCACATACAAAAAAATTACAAATAAAGCAGTCCAATATACTGCTGCAATATATGTAATGAAAATACAATTAAACAAGCATTTGCAATGCAATAGGTCTCGCATTAGGAAAGTGTGAGCTATTGGAATTGTTAATTGAATTTTTTTATTTATGTGTTTTAGAAAATAGATAAATTAATAGCATAGGCATTTATAATGCCAATAGCTTAAACTTTTGCAAATGTGACAGGTATGTGGAGTGTATGTATGTTTTATAGAGTACAGTAAATCTGTGATGTGTAATTATGTGGTACAGAGTGGCTTTATGTTGAGTGCATGTATGTTGCATTGAGTGGAGTGTAGATGTGTGGTACTGAGTGGTATTATTGTGATAGTATTTATGTTGTATTGAGTAGAGTGTAAATATGTGGTAAGTAATTATGTGGCACTGAGTGTTAATATGTGGAGTGCATTTATGTTGCATTGATTGAAGTGTAATTATGTAGCATATAATTATGTGGCACTGAGTGGTATTGTGTGGAGTGTGTGTTGGATTCAGTAAAGTGTAATTATGTGGCATGTAATGATGTGGCATTGAGTGGTATTATTTGGAGTGTATGTTGCATTGAGTAGTGTAATTATGTAGCATATAAATATGTTGCACTGAGTGGTATTGTGTGGAGTGTGTGTTGTATTTAGTAGTATATAAATATGTGGCGTGTAATTATGTGGCACTGAGTGTTATTTGGTGTGCATTACGCATTGAGTGCAGTGGGATGATGTAGCATATAATTATGTGGCACTGTGTGTTATGATGTGGAGTGTATTTATGTTGCATTGAGTTGTGTGTAAACATGAGGTGTGTAATTATGTGGCACTGAGTGGTATTTGTAGTGTATGTTGGATTGAGGCAGTGTAATTATGTATTATATCAGTATGTTGCATTGAGTGGTATTGTGTGGAGTGTATGTTGCATTCAGTATAGAAAATATGTGGTATGTAATTATGTGGTACTGAGTGGTATTTGGAGTGCATGTTGCATTGAGATCACTGTAATTATGTAGCACATAATTATGTGGAACTGTGTCAACTGTGACAATCAACAGTGGTGTACATGGAATCAAATCAATAAGTTGGTGCCAAAAATTATTAAAATTGCAGAAAAAACCATGTCATGAAAAGACACATGTAGTATGATTAACAAAATTAGAACGAGGGCATCGATATATTTATAATTTGTAGTTATCCGCAATATGGGATCCAGAGTGCCGGGTAGGGTGGGCATCGAAGTGGGAGAGGGAAAGAAAGGCGATACTGGTTTAGCAGTTGAAACATGTGTGGAGGAGAACATAGTTGTGAGCGTCCACAATTCTGTTGCGGGCAGTGGTATGGCTTCAAAAGACTTTCGCAGAGGTGAGACAGAAAGTGCACGAATCATGCACAAACTACCGGGGCAGATTTACAAAGCCGAGTGGTCCATTCGGTTAAAAAAACATTATGAGTGAAAGACAGTGAATCACTGTGTCTAACCAAAAATCTGTGTAGGTGCTGCTATGTTTTTGATCAAACAGGGCACGTCGAACAGTGAACTGGTAGTGATCTATGCAGAGAGGTATTTGCGTTCGTGTAAGACAAGAGGATGGGGGGCATGTGGGAATTAGGTTAACAAGCTTGCGGCATTGCTGTGGCGGGGGAGCGCATTCCTTTGAAGTCTGATGCAGGGGGCGGGGAGCGGATGCCTTTGAAGTCTGATGCCGAGGCGCACAGGCTCCCAAATGACAGACAGGAATGTGTGATGTGCGCGCCTGGCTCACATGAACTGTACCGAATCCGCAGTTTGGGGAGATTTTTCGGAAGCCTTACAAAAATCTCGCCGAACAATGCTTACGCATTGGTTCAGCCAGACCTAAAAAGCATTACATAAAAGCAGGTTATGCAGGATTCATTAGGTTCATTTGGGCATTTCAGAAGAACAAGTTACTTACCTTCATTAATGCTCTTTCTGGTGGATACTCAAACTGCAGATTCCTCACCTGTATAAAAGCTCAATGCGCCCGACTGGATCCATAGGTTTTCACAGCAGTGCTCCCGCGCTACTAGGTGGCAACTTTCAGTTCTGTGTTCTCGTTCCACCTCAGATATGACAGCAAAAGCTAACATAAGTGCCAGCCCTGCGCACAGTAAGTTTCTTGCTTGACAAAGCACAAAACAACTGGTGGTACTAGTTTGCAGAATCTCTAATTCGGAACCTTTTAACATGGTAAGAAGACAACTCCACAGAAAAGGAAGGTAGGAGTACTGTTAATAATGTGCAGGTTGGCTGAGTTTCCACCCAAAACAATGTTAACAAAGGTAAGTAACTTGTTCTTTTGATGGATACTTTTAAACACTAATTCCTCACCTGTAGAATTGATACCGAAGCAGTACCTCCCCAAAGTGAAGGGTGTGTGGAGTGAACTCTGACCAGAAAGTCTTGAAGAACTGAAAAGGCGAAAAGCCCTTCCAGTCAGACGTGGCTGGCAAGGCAGTAGTACTTCATGAACATGTGCGCTGACCTGCACGTCCAGAACAGGCACTCTTAGTAAGTGGCAACCTTTATCCTGGCAAAATGAGCCCTCTGTTCTTCCGGATGCCATTTCTTGGCCAATGCATAGCAGAGCTTAATGCAGAAGACTAACCACTTTCACAATGTCTGTTTCTGCGCTGCCTTACCTTTCATTGCCCCCGGGGAATCCCACAAAAAGTGGCTTACCCGCAAGTTGGTATTTGGTGCAGTCAGTATACAAGCTTAAGGATGTATTGGGATCAAATTAATGGAGACTTCCCTCCTCTTTCGAGGGGTGGGAGGGTGATGGATTGCCTACCATGAAAAAGAGTTGCGACTTTTGTAAATAAGCCACCCTTGTCCTCAACCTTAGTTAGAGAAAGTTAGTCCAAGAAAAATGTGGAGTAGGACAGCAGCACCGGAAGAGCGTGGAGGTTCCTCACACGACAAACTGAAGTGATCGCTGTGTGGAAGACTTTTGAGAGCCAGAAGATTTAACAAGCAGCTATGCATAGCCTCCAAAGGGGGGTTTCCATGATGAACGTCGGAATAAAATTAAGATCCCACTCTGAGATCATAAACTGTATGTGATGGAACACGTGGTAAACTTTTATTAAATTACATGACATAAGGTGATTTAAACAAGGGTGGTTGGTACAGCACAGGAAAAGGTGCCTACAAATAATCTTTAACAGTTCCCACTGTAGGGCCTTGCTCGGCCAATAATAAAACAAAAAACAAAACATCCACAGCTTGGCTTGCAAAGGGCCTATTTTAAGAATTCCACACTAGGCCACAAATTTGTCCCAGCTTGGCGTAAATGGAATACGTAGACAAATAATTGCAGCAAGAACCACATCCACAACCTCCGGGGGTAGATCAAATGAAGTCAACTGCCATAGCTCAATCTCCAAGCACGGAGGTGGAGATTACGCATGCTCAGTAGAGGTAGAGATGAGAAGCACAGTAGTCCCATGCACCACTCTTGACTGAAGGAGTCTCCCAGAGAGAGCGTTTTTGGGCACCTTAACGCAAAGACGTTTTGACACTGCATGTTAAAGAGTGGCACAAAGATCCAGCTAGGTTCCTCACCACGGTCAAAAAATGCCATACACCACCTCAGAGTGCAACCGCAATTCATGATCTGCCAGGTGTTGCAGGCTGGCCTCATCTCCTCGGGCGTTAAAGATCCTGCCAGTGGTATAGGTAGCTACGGGTACACCCTTTGCACTCCAATACATGGAAGCCGACATTAACAGCAGATACATCCTTAGAGCGAAACTAGATGGCTGGAACATAGCAATCCTGAATATATATGCCCCAATGTAGACGATCCTGACTTCTACCAGTCCATACAGGAGGTTCTGGCCCTAGATCTGGTTGCTCCGACACTCTGGGTGGGGGACTTCAATTGCATCCTGGACCGTGACATGGATAGATATGCTCCTCACCCAGGCATGAAGCCTTAAATTACAGAGGCTTTGGGAGGAAATGGGAAACCTGGGTATACAAGATACTTAGAGGGACCGACACCCCACTAAAACTATACACTTGCTACTCCCCCACCCACAACACACAGATTTGACAAGGTCCTGGCGTCAACAGTATGTGCCGATTTAAGTGTGGAGGTGACCAATAAGGCCCGCTTCCTGTCGGACTACTCCCCGGTCACTTGAACGGTCTGCTGGGGACTCCCTGCACACCTTCAAATAACGTGGTGGAAGCCAACTGACATACTGGAAGACGCGCTCAGTAGGGAACACATAGCGGGTGTCCTGGACAGTTATATGACAATCAACTGGGACGAGGCAAACCTCTCTAAGGCCACGAAATGGGAGGCACTAGAAGCGGTGACGAGAGAAGCCTGTCTGAGTTGAACATGTGGAGACCTTTTTTAGGCACCACTTTGCACTCACTTCACTACCTATTCCACATACCCACGCGCACCTAACTGCTTCATCAAAAAAAATCTCCGCCAAAGAGCCCCTTCGCAAGTGCCCTTCGGGCATCGCAGCGCAGGCCCGGCGAGGAGCAGGCCGAATGATGAAGCATGACATCCTTCGGGTGTGTGAGGGCACTTTTTCACAGTTCTGAACACTCTCACATTCATTTAGCAACTGCACATCATTGGAATATATTTAGTTCACATTTGGGAGTATGTGTGCAGGACCTGCTTAAACAGTTCCGGGTTCCTCTCTTTTGAAGGCTGGGAACAACAACAGACAGTGAAGGTTAAACATGAACTTCCCACCACTGCTAAGAGACTTGGACGCTGACCTCAATGGGAGATCACGGTTAGCTGGCCCAGGTGACACTTGTTACAGTTGGTACGTATTAGTTACGTTGCAAATGCATTTTTCTACTCATTTATGATCATCATATTTGTGACGCAGACTAGTAATAGTGAATGCTTTAGTTATAAATATCTCCATCATTAACAAACTAAATAGGTTCTCACAAGTGCTAGCTATTTGTAAAATAATACAATTTGTTAATAAAAATGCTTGGGTCAAAGACCTGCTCGGTTGGGTAGCAGAAACTGGAGATGTGGTTATTAGACCTTTTATCCTTCGGCTGGCCTACCCCAAATTCTTCTGCTTAATGGCTCCACTTTTGCTGAATCTTGTTGTTGGCCTTAGGACTCTGAGCACTTTACCACTGCTGACCAGTAATAAAGTGCATGTGCTCGGGGTGTGGAATTCCTACAGCCCAACACCCAGGACATATTGTTTGTGGTCAAGTAAAACACGTTTTAATGTTGAATTTGTCCATGGGACAAGTAGGCCCAACCCCCTGAAGCAAAATCCATTTGACTGCCAGCTTACAGTACCCCATTATTGCTCAGGATAGGGAATTTTCTAAAGTGAAGGTAATATTTGTGCCCATATGCTATTGCTGTTAGAACGTTTATTTATGGTTCATTAATTCAAAACTTTTATTATGAGGGTGAGCACTCTAAGGAAATGTTGTAAGCTCAGACTATACTATTGACAGTGGTTCCAGTATAGCAAGGTGTACACATGTTTGCAAATTCTAACAACATAAGGCTATGTTTACAAAGTTTGGCAATACCAGGCTATATGTAATGGTCCCAGAATACTCTGATATGTAAATATTTGCAAAAGCTTGAAAGAAGATTTAGGATTCTTTGCTTTCAAAATAAAATGTTCACAAAAGAAATGCAACTAGGAAAAAAATGTTTTGCTAAACTACTGTGAAATATTAGGTACCATCTCTATGAAGCATCATTCAGTAAAATGAGTTGATGCAAACTATTGCTGGCAAAACATTCATATTGGAAAATCAGTGTAACCAGTTTCAAAAAGATTATAGCTAACATGAAAATAAACTAGCATTGGCAAAGCTATAAGGTCCGATATTGGTGGTTTTCCTTTTGGTTTCATCAATGCTTGTCTTGTTTTGCACCGTTTTTGTGTAAGTTTATTGTTGTGGGAGCTGCAGAACATTCACCATTACAATAAACATTGGCAAATATCAAAAATATTTTTGGTCTAAAAAAACTCGTATTGTGACAGTAGTTCCTGGCACTGAACAAAACTAGTTTGTATGCTGATATGCTCATTGTGAAAGAGCAGAAAGCGGTCACTCGCAGCGAAGCCAGAGATAGAATGTTAATTACAAATAATTCTTGGCTAACGCCAGACCTAATTAGGGGCCAGATTCTTAAAGAAAGTTATAAAAGTGCACCCATGGGATACGTCCTTGCATCAGTGCAGATTTATATCTTTCATGAATTTCACAAGAATTTACAGAAGGCGGACAGAAAATCGAACTAATGGAAAATATTTGTGGAAGTCATTTTAACATGAACAAACATGCATGTGCTGATTTGCTTACGCGAAAATGTGTTAAGCTTTTGTTTACAAGTTTCCTCTAGTCACTTTTTTCCCCAAAGCTGGAATTAATTTTACTTCTTATCAGTAATACATATCCCACTTTTTTAGGTCTCGGCTCTAGACTGCGCGCATGCGCGGTCTTGAACTGAGACATCCTGCATCTACGTCGTGGGTTTACAGCCCACCCATAAGCTTTCCATTTCCTGGCACCATCGTCGCTCCATTTTGTGTTGTCCCCATTTGTCAAGGGCATGCATACTTCAGGCCTCTTCCGGTGGTTAGCCCTTCCAAGCGCTACATTTGTCACTACTTTTTTCATTTTTCGTAGTTCCTCTGCCAGTTTAGCTTTTTTTTTTTAAGCTCTTGGCTCTAGTCTTCAAATGGCATGTATTGACTGCCGCCTTTCACCATCCATCCTCCCAAATGGAATGCTTCTGGCACACATTTTCGTTTTCTTCGCCTCCGTGCCCCTCAGATATGCCACCCCAAACATTGATGCTCCATTCACGTGTGAGGTATCTTAAACGATTCAGCCCTTCTCTTCCTCTTGTGTCTCCACCTCAGGACTGAGTAGAACTTGAAATGTTACTGGAGAAGTAAGTGTAGGCACTTGCTACTCCAGTGTACCCATTATTATTGAAAAGTGCGGATACCCTTCTACCAAAAGTAATGTACCCCACTGAGAAGTACTCGGTACCTGACCATTTACAGCGCCACGACCAACCCAAAACATGTGAATCGTCTCACTTCCAACAGCCCTTGCCCTATTCTCTACACCCCTGTGTGTTCTGATGCGCTTGCAATGAACGATTTTTAGGTGGGAACCTCTGCTTGGTTCCTGCATCCAGTGTCTGCCTTGGGAAGGCCAGTGCAGCATTGTCTGCACACTCAGCTCCCATTGGGCCACTGCCTGTCTCTTCCAGTGACTCCTTCGTTGCACCTTAGCTGCAGAGCCCCTGTCCTGGGAGACTGACTCAAGCGATGTAGAATTAAATGTAATTTGACTGGTCACTATTGGGCAAATGTTTCATTTTGTTGTTTTCAGCACATCTTACTTAACACAAGTGCTTATGTTTTCAGACAATACGCGTCCCGTCCCCTCCAGCCCCCTTCTCCTGATGAATGAAAACAAACAGCAGTGGGCTCTGATGCAAAGGCTCATCAGTGCACAGCCCCAGCTTAACATCCTCACTCCCTCCACCCAGCCTCATCTCTCGCTCCCCATTCAACATTTTATCACACACAGTGAGGTGGGATGAGTCTGAGGGACACAGGAGGTAAAAGTATGCTCTACAATCACCGAGCATAGCAAATCCATCTCTCCAGTCCGAAAGCTATACGCGTTGGCAAGGTAAATGGATTGTGTATATCAAGAAAACCAGCCCCAGAGCCGTACACAAATGCCTTAACATGGGCAAAGCCTATAGCACTTGGATTGACAAGACCTATTGGCTTTGCCAATGCTTGTTCTGTATGGGTGGTGAAATGCCCCAAAAAATGCAAGTTAGTAGGTTTGCAGACTCAAAAGGGCATTTCAGCCCTGGGACTATTGCTACCGTTAACTCCAGTCCCAGTAGGGAGATATGCAAAAAGTTACTAGTGGGCTTGCAGCACTGATTGTGTTACCCATAGAAGCAGCCTTTCAAACCGGTTCCAAGCCTGCCACTGCAGTGCCTGGTGTGCAGTTTACTGCCACTTCAACTAGGCATTTTAAACGACTTGCCAAGCCTTAAACTCCCCTTTTATTACACATAAGCCACCCCTGTGGTAGGCCCTAAGTAGCTGTAAGAGAAGGGTGCCATGTACGTAAAAGGGCGGACTTGTAGTTTTATGTTTTACATTTTCTATTAGTGATTAACAGCAAAATTCGTTTTTCACTACCCTGTCAAAGGTTAACATTGGGAATGCATTAATACACTTTTAAGCTGTAATTCATGATCAGAGAGGAGATGCCAGTTCATTTTTTAGATCTGTGCAATGGTAATGATAACTCCATAATGGTGGAGTTGGATTCAACATGACTTCACTTACTGCTCTGTGTGCTTTGCAGCCTGTCTCTAATAAACATCTGGGGTGGGTGACAGCTACACTTTATGCATTCCCTCTAGACAGCCACAACACAGGATGTATAGGGGTGTCTAAGGAACTGTATACATCTGATGGCCCTGCCTGGGCAAGATGGAAGGGAGGAGCTAACACTTGAGTGAATAGGTATTGTCCTGTCCCCATACAATGGGCTGAATTACCCCCCTCAGATTGCCTGACAGACAGGCCTGGATTGAATGGATACTTGTGCACTTTAAAGACCGCTCTTCGAAGTCACCCCCCACTTCAAAGGCACTTTGGGTATAAGGACTGGGTCTCTAACCCCAATCAGACACTACTGGACTTGTAACTGAAGCTCAACCAGAAGAACTGCTGTGCTGCTTAAAGGACTCAACTGGACTGCTGACCTGGAAGGCCTGCTTTTCTGTTTGTTGCCCTGCAGCTCTCTGACTTTGCTGAGAGAGAGCTGGGCTCTGCCTTTTCTCCAAGGGTGCTCACGGACAACCGGTCACAATGGGGGACCTGGGTCAACGAACAGTGCAGCAACCAAAACTGGACAAATACGACTACAATAAAGACTCGCATGACCAGTCAGGATCACAAACTGGGCGAGGGGAAAGTCTTACGACAGAAAAACCCGCAGAGGTCACACTGCAAGATATTATGACCACTTTGACCAATCTTCAAACTACGGTGGGGTCGATCTCTACAGACATCTCATTACTTCGCACGGACTTACAGAAAATGGCCGCGCAGGTGACGGAGGTAGAAACCACGACAGCAACCCTCTCAACAGACACGGCTATTCTACAGCATCAGGTCAAAAAACTAGATGCAGGGAGGAGCTACGCTAGCAACCAAGATGGCCGCATAAGCTCCCGGCTCCGCCGACCTCCGCCAGTTGCTCACAAATCCTGACTATCATCCTGATTTCTCACCGGACTCCCGTGCAGCTGAAGTGTGCCTGACTCTAAAGGTGCAATCCCGGAATTTCTAGCTGCTCAAATGACGAAGATACGCCGTGCTCCATTCTCGGCCTAACCCGGAGTCGAAGCCGGGGCCTCGAGTTCTAACCCAGCCGGGTTGGAGTTGAACAACATCGGCTGCGGGACGTGAGTGTCTCCCGAAGTGGAGTTTTTCTTGTCCGTTTTGGATGGTGGCTCGGTGGCAGCTTTATCCCACGACTGCGGCGGCTTGACGTATCGATTGCTGTGGTCGGGGGTCCGCCGCCCGGAGGCCCCGTTGAGCTCCCGGGGTCGATGGGCTTGGCCCCTCGCTGGCGGCGACGGTGCTGAGATTGTGATATTGTTAGTGCCCGCAACTGTGATCGGCATTTCCTGTGCCTGGTGCCCCGGAGTAGTCGACCTCCGAGGTTCGGTGACCTGCTCGGTCGCTTCGTGAGGGGCGATGGAGCGGGTTGAATGTATACCGTCGCTGCATACTATAATGGCCGCCATTGGGGAGCTCCATTCACAAGTCACCGCCATCATCCAGGGGATGGTTGTAACGGCTGATTTCATCTGCCGGAGACCGGATTCCGACCCTTTGTTGGTCCTGGAACAAGATGCTTTACCCGTGGTGCAAGCTCCGACTGCTACAGAGGACCCTGCGCGAAAGTCGGACTTTGTATTTTTTCTCGACTCCCAGACGGAAGCAAACGAGCCCGAGACTATCAGAGGTGCATTCTGCCCTATGCCGATATCGCCGGAGATGGATGTGGATATTCCTATATTTCAGAGTGAGTTCTCCAGTGACTGTCGGATTGATACCTAGCCCTTTCTTTCCCAGATGATTCAAAAACGCTCTGGTGACCTATTTCTGGTGGGCAGTGACCTTCGTTTGACTTTTGGATTTTGTATACGGCTATCCTGGTGTCACTTCTTCCGTGCTGACTTGGAAACTTTTCTATACTTTGATACTCCTGTTGAGATGGCGGTTCGCATGCACAGGGCTCGCATGAAGAATCGTAGCGGCCAGGGTTGACTTTTACCGTATGGGTGTGAAAAATGACTTCATTTGACACAGGATTTGTACCTCAAGATGGCGCAGGAGCGTGGTGGTTCTTGCACGCTTCCCTCCCCGTTGGATCTGACTTGTTGCATTCTACTATCCTGGAGATGTACGGGGTGGGTTGCTGCTGGCGGGGGGGGTAAAGGAGACAGGGGGCCTGTTCGATAGTCCCTCCTCCACTTTCTCTTTTCCTACTTTTAGGACCAGTTCTGATGGGTTTCTTATTTTACCTTCTTTTAGTTCTATGGCCTTTTTTTCTCCTTCCTTTCTTCTTTCACAAGAGATGGGTCGCTTATCCTGTATCGATTTTCTTATGTGTCGGGTGTCTAATCTGGTCTTTATTATCCTGGATTATGGGTGGGCTAACTTTGCAGGCTGTTTTGTCTGATTACTGATCGTCTCTTCCCTTTAATGTATGTATCATTGCTACAGTTGCGTCCTTCGGTAAATTGCTTTCTATGCATTGTATACTTGCCCACCTATTGATATATTATGTTCTATGTATGACACCCGATTCATGTAAATTCTCTTGTCTTCAATAAAAACCTTTAAAAAAAAAAAAAAAAAATAGATGCATATAATAAATTAATGGCCGCCAAGCTAGTCGACCAGGAAAGCCGCTCGAAACGCAACAACGTCCGAATTATTGGCGTGCCGGAAAGGACGGGGGGCCCTGCCCTGGACCGGTTTGTTGAAGATCTCATGAAGAACCAGCTACAACCACCTGGACTATCCAAATTCTTCTCAGTCAAAAGGGCCCACTAGGGTGCCGGGTGGCAGACCACGACCTGGGGGCCCATACCTGCCCGCATCTTCAACTTCCCTCATCGAGACACGATCCTTCAATCATCACAAATTGCTCCTCCAATCAGTCTTGAGAACTATACTGTTACATTCTTTCCAAACTATGCAGCAGCAGTGAACAAACAACGCCGCAGCTTTCTGGAAGTTAAGAAAGAAATGAGGACCCGAGAGCTGAAATACTCCATGCTTTTCCCAGCAAAGTTAAGGGTTGAAACTGAGGGGAAACTTTGGTTCTTTGAAACTCCTGAAGACGCACATGACTGGCTGGAGGGGTGGTGCCTGGCGTCCGGGCCTAGAAGACTGGGCAATAAACAACAGTATCAACTACAAGAGGCTGCATCTCCAGACTCTGAGGACTCAGGCTCAACGGAGGATATACTGCAGTCAAAAGGTTGACACTAAGGACGAAGTTCGGCTAGGGTAATCCGTAATTGGTATGGGGCAAGACTCCACGAGACTGACGGACAGGCCCGAATGCTGGCAGACTTGACTGCAACGGATCAATGCTCATGACCCGAATCGTCGTAAATTCAGCACTACCCGGCATCATTACTGCTATGGACCGAAGACTTTTATTGGAACATTTAGCTAATATACCATGTTTTGACCACAGGGATGGTTTGGTGTGATCGTAGGACTACTCCCCCCCACCCCCGCACGCAAGTACAAGTTATGGGGAAAAAAGCACTCTGCAAAGTTTGGGTGGTGGATAGTTTTAAGTCAGCTGAGAATGGAGGCAGGGAGAGGGGAAGGGATCAGCTTCATGTTCTGGATTTCGTCATGTTACAGGTACACTGTAAGATTACTAGCTATATACAAAATGTCTGCATGGTGTTTGTATTGCAATGCTCTTTATATTCTCCCATGGATGACGTAATATATGGCACAAGCGGATGCCCTGGCCGACTCCTCGGCTGTACAATCACTGACTTCTAGTACGAAGGGTCCCCTCTGTCTGTTATATCATGGACCGTAAACGGCCTTGGGGTTAAGATAAAGAGAGGGTTAGTCCTACAATATCTTAAAAACAAGGCACCAGCAGTGGCCCTGATCCAGGAATCCCACCTGGTGGGCTCTGCTTGTAAAGCCATGGATAGGTGGGGTTTCAAAATGGTGACACACTCCGAATTCTCTTCCGGCTTTCAAGGTGTAGGCGTCCTGGTCAATAAACGCTTCCCGATTATTGTCACTGGGTCAAGGACAGACGATCAGGGAAGTTTTGCAGCTGTAGCGTGCCAATGGGAGGGGCGACCATATAATCTAGTATCAGTATATATCCCACCAGCTCTGCATCCGGTGACCTTCCCTGCCCCTGGTAAATTCCTACTTACACTCCCACAAGGCGAACTGATACTTTAATGCCACGGTGGATGCCACCATACATCGACGGCCCCCCAGGGACCAAGGTGGTATAAACCTCCTTTTATCAGAATTCCTTGACGCCTTTGGTCTCGTGGATGCTTGGCGATCATGGTTCCCACAGGAGTGACAATACATCTTCCTCTTGGGAGTACATGACAGTCTCTTGAGAATAGATTATATTTTCACATTGGCGACAGGTTTAGAGAGAGTACTGGAGGAATCACATCTATCCAGGTGTATTTCCGATCACTCCCGTGTCCTAATTAAATACACATTTCCTATCCTGGGGCGACGACGCATTTTCCCTAAGATATGGACGGCTCTACTTACAACCACAAGACCCGATTTTGCGGAAAACGAGCACTCAGTCACATCCCGACGACTCTATGGGAGGCATATAAGACAGTACTACGGGGCCAAGCAATCTCAATCACATGCCATAAACATGATCATTAAGCCACTTAGATGCTCTGGAGAGGGAGGTAGGTCAAGCTGAAGTAGATCAAGCTGTAGACACCAATGACACCACGTCACACAAATTTAAGAAGAATTGGGAAGAGGCGAAGATTAGGCTCACCAAAACACAGCACACTATTTGTGAGTTTGGAGATAAGGCGGGTAAGCTTATAGCCTGGTTGGATAGAAGTGAGAAGAACAAGTTACTTACCTTCGGTAACGATATATCTGTAAGAAACAGTAGTTAGTATTAGATTCCTTACCTTAGAATATCCCCAGGCGTCAGACTGAATCCCTTGCGCGTCGGTAGGCGTCGTCTGCGGCTCCGCGTCAGTCGTCGGCGTTGTGGGCGCCGTAATGACGTCGTCGGAGTACTTAGACGCCGCCTCCGCGTGCTGACGTCAGTTCTTAGACACAGCTTTTCCGCGCCAGAAACGCAGAGCCATGTTAAAAACCAACACTGGCGCCATTGAAACTAGCGCCCTGAAAAGGGGATGACCTTAACCCTAGATATCAGTTCGCAGAACAGGGAGAATGGGTGGGGCGGTAAGGAATCTAATACGAACTACTGTTTCTTACAGCTATATCGTTACCGAAGGTTAAGTAACTTGTTCATCTGAAAGAAACAGGTTAGTATTAGATTCCTTACCTTAGAATAGATACCCAGCAATACCAACCCCGGTGGTGGGTCTGCGAACCAATAATCACACCAGAAAGTCCTGGAGGACAGAACGGCCAAAGAAGCCATCCCTCCGGAATAAGCTGTCCAGGCAGTAGTGCCGTGCAAACGTGTGCAGCGGTGCCCACATAGCTGCCTGACAGATGTCCTGCAAGGGGACTCCCCGGCCCAGGGCAGTGCTAGCCGCCGTGGCCCGAGTGGAATGGGCTCTCAGCCCAACAGGAGGCTCCTTCCTCGCCAAGGAGTAACATGCCTTGATACACAAGACGACCCACCGAGAGATGGTCCTCTTGTGCACCGCCCGTCCTTGTTAGCGCCCACGTAACCAACAAAGAGTTGGTCATCCACCCGGAACTGGCGTGTGCGATCCAGATAGAATGAAAGCGCATGTTTTGGGTCCAGACGGTGGAGCCGCTCTTCCTCTTTAGAGGGATGCGGTGGCGGAAAGAAGGTGGGCAAGGTTATAGACTGCCCAATATGGAAGGCCGTGACCACCTTGGGCAGGAAAGATGGCTTAGTCCGCAACACAACCTTGTCTGGATGAACAGACAGGAAAGGGGGTTTTTACGAAAGAGCCTGGAGCTCACTCACTCTCCTGGCAGAGGTGATGGCAACCAGGAAAGCAGTCTTCAGAGTAAGAAGGCGGAGAGGACAGTTGTGAAGTGGCTCAAAGGGAGCACACATCAGAAAGATAAGAACCAGGTTCAAGTCCCACTGAGGCATCACAAACGGAACAGGAGGGAACATGTGTGTGATGCCTTTCAGAAAACGGGTTACAATAGGGGACTTGAACAAAGAAGGTTGATCAGGCAGCCTTAGAAAGGCTGAAAGGGCAGAAAGGTAGCCCTTAATAGTGCCCAGAGCAGAGCCATGCCGGGCAAGAGAAAGAAGGAAGGAAAGAACCTCAGAAAGAGGGGCAGAAAGTGGATCCACAGCCTTTGCTGTGCACCATGCCACAAATTATTCCACCTGCAGGCGTATACCGATTTTGTGGAGGGACGCCTGGCTGCCAGAATGACATTACAGAATTCAGGAGGCAAGTCAAATGGCCTCAACTGTCGCCGCTCAATCTCCAAGCATGGAGGTGGAGACTGGACAGGTTCGGGTGGAGGACCATCCCCTGCTGCTGCGACAGAAGGTCCTCCTGAAGAGGCAGACAAACCGGGGGATCAACTGACATACTGAGTAGCTCGGGATACCAGTACCTTCAAGCCCAGTCCGGAGCCACAAGGATGACTTGGGCCCGGTCGCGCTTGATCTTCTTCAGCACTCTGGGCAGAAGTGGTATAGGCGGAAAGGCGTACAACAGACCGCAACTCCACTCGCGACGAAAAGCGTCTCCGATAAAGTGCCACCTTGGAAATTCCAACACGCAGAACTGATGACATTGCACGTTCTCTTCGGTGGCGAATAGATCTAACCAACGCTCTCCCCACTGCTGAAAGAGGCCTTGCGCCACGTCCGAGTTCAGGCGCCATTCGTGATCCATCATGCACCGACGGCTGAGCTCGTCCGCCCTGGCGTTCAGAGAGCCTGCCAGGTGTTGAACCACCGGGGTCACGCCCTGATGTTCCAGCCACTGTCAGAGGCGCAGAGCCTCCTGGCAAAGGGTACACGACCCCACCCCGCCCTGTTTGTTGCAGTACCACATGGCGGTGGTTTTGTCCGTGAACACTTGCACTACACTCCCCCGGACCCTACCTGCCCTGCGAATTATAGGCCAATCTCGCTGCTCCCATTCCCCGTTAAGATCATGGAGAAATTTGTCACTAAATCTCTGTCCACTTTCATAGAGACCAACACCTGCCTGGATGTGGCCCAGTTCGGCTTCCGGCCTGCTCATGGCACGGAATCCGCGCTGGTGGTTGTCCTGGACGATTTTTGTTTGCGGGTCGACACTGGGCGGCCAGCCTTTTTAGTGCTGCTTGACATGTTGGCCGAGTTCGATACTGTCAACCATACTACACTAATCAGTAGACTGGATGAAATTGGGGTAGCTGGCCGGGCCCGGGATTGGCTAACTTCATATCTTCATAATAGGCATCAGGTGGTCGCCTTGCCACCTTTTAGATCTGGTACCAGAAGGGTAGGACAAGGGGTGCGCCCCAGGGGTCAGCAATCAGCCCTATTTTATTTTATCTTGGTCTCCATCCTTTGATTAGGCTGATTAGATTCTTTGGCATCTCGGTCATTAATTACGCCGATGACACGCAGCTAATTTTTTCCTTTGAAGGCAGAGATGCCATCCCTAAGGAAACTTTCCATCACTGCATGACAGCTACTGCGGATTGGCTGAGACACAATTCCCTCCAGTTTAATGGATCCAAAACGGAGGTATTGTACTGCTCCACGGACCGAACTCCTCGCCCTTTGCCGACGGGCTTCTGGCCAGTCTCTTCCCTGGGCACAGTTGTGGCAGCGGAAGCTGCTCGCAATTTGGGCGTTATGTTTGGCCCAAATCTTCAGCTTGATGCCTTTGCAAATAAAACAATTGCTACATGTATGATGTTATTACGTACACTGCGTAAGATCCTTCCTATGCTTCCGGCACCTGCTAGACCAAAGGTGGTGCACAGCATCATCCTGAGCAGGCTTGATTACTGCAACGCACTAAATCTGGGTGCCCCAAGTACTTTGATCAGGAAGTTGCAGTGCATACAGAATATGGCAGCGAAGCTTGCCCTCTCTCGGATGCGTTCGGCCTCCTCTTCCTTAGCGCTAAAAGATCTGCATTGGCTGCCCATTCACCAGCGTATCTGTTTTAAGGCGTCCTGCATTGTGTTTAGGGCTCTACACGGACAGGGGCCTGTTCTATTGCAGGAACTCTTTTCCTGGTATTCGACAGCTAGACCTCTTCGGTCCTCTTCTGCATGCCTGGTGGCAGTCCCTAGAATCCAGAGGATACGGATGGGCGGCCGTTTCTTTGGCTTTACCGCTGCAAAACTTTGGAATTCTCTTCCCCTGTTCCTGAGGAGTATGTCCGAACTTTCCTCCTTCAAGAAAGGGCTGAAGTCCTATCTCTTCCCAAGGGCAGTGTAAATATCTGTGACTGTGCATAGTCGGGTAGAGTCAAAGCGCCAGGATACCCTTTGGATGACAGTCTGCGCTATAAAAGTATGAGATACATACAGAGGGGAGGAATGCCTTCAGTGCTAGACGAATCGCCCGCAGCTCCAAAAGGTTGATATGGAGCCGGGACTCCACCGGAGACCAGAGGCCTCTGATCTCCGCCTTTCCCATGTGGCCTCCCCAGCCCTGGAGGGACGCGTCCGTCACAACTACGTGCTCCGGTTGGGGAAGGGAGAGGGATCTGGTGCTGACCCAATCGCGGTCCGTGAGCCACCACTGCAGCTGTCTCGCAGTGCCCTCCGAGATCAGGAGATGGTCGGACAGGTTGCCCTGATGCTGGGCCCACTGAAACCTCAGGTCCCACTGCAGAGCCCGCATCCGCCACCGGGCGTGATGCACCAGAAGGATGCAGGAGGCCATCAGCCCCAGAAGCCGCAGTGTCAACCTGACCGAGTCCCGGGATAAAGGCTGAAAGAGTGGAATCAGAGCCGGAATATCCCGGACCCGCTGCTCGGGAGGATAAACCCGAAACTGCGCCGAGTCGAGAACCGCTCCGATGTAGAGGAGCTTCTGAGAGGGGCACTGGTGTGACTTCGGCACATTGATGGAAAACCCCAGCTGGTGCAGGAGGTCTGCCGTAGTCTGAAGGTGGCTGACAACTGTCTGGGGCGAGCCCGCCTTTAACAACCAGTCGTCGAGGTAGGGGAAGACTGAAATCCCTAACCTGCGCAGATGAGCTGCGACCACCGCCATCACTTTCGTGAACACCCGTAGGGCGCTGGTAAGGCCAAAGGGGAGCACGGTAAACTGAAAGTGCTCGTGGCCAACCGTGAACCGCAGGTAGCGCCGGTGGGCCGGCAGGATGGGGACGTGAAAATAAGCGTCCTACAAGTCCAACGCTACCATACAGTCTTCTGGGTCCAGGGCAGTCAAGACCTGAGCCAGTGTCAGCATTTTGAATTCTCCTTCCGGAGGAAGCCGTTGACGTTCCGTAGATTCAAGATAGGGCGTAGGCCCCCTTTTCCCTTCTTGGGTACCAGAAAGTAGTGGGAGTAGCAACCACACCCTACTTCTGGCCCAGGAACGCGCTCGATGGCCCCCTTGGCCAAGAGGGCCGTAACTTCCTCCTGCAGAAGTCGCAAATGATCCCCCGATACGCGGTGGTATTGCGGTGGCATGGCTGGAAGGGTCGCCTCGAAGGGGAGGGAGTAGCCCCTTCGGACGATTTGCAGCACCCACCTGTCCGATGTGACAGTGCGCCAGTGGAGGAGATGATGGCGAACCCTGCCCCCCACTGGCGTCACATGGGCCTGAAAGCACGGACTAGGAGGGTTTTGAGGCGGATGCTGCGGAGGAAGGTGTGGACTGACCTCGCCGTTGTCCCCTACCGCCACCATGACGGTTTCCACGGCCGCCGTGACTGGCAGCACGTGTGGGGACGGCCCTTCTTTGGCCACGAAATGAGCGAAAGGCACCCATTTGCTGGCACGGGGCAGAGAGGCCCAAGGACCTGGTCGTAGCCCTGGAGTCCTTAACGCTCTCAAGCACATGGTCTGCCTTGTCGCCAAAAAGGCGACGGCCATCAAACGGCATGTCCATAAATGTACTCTGGACATCGGCCGAGATGTTGGCGGACCTCAACCAGGCGTGGCGACGAATCGCCACCGTCGTTGCCATCGCTCTGCCCAGTGAGTCAGTGGTATCCAGCCCACACCGGATAGAGTACCGTGCCGCATCTCTGCCTTCCACAAGGGCCTGGCCGAGTTTAGCCCGTACTCCCAACGGGCATTCTGACCGCACGTCCGCGACCGTATCCCACAGAGAGTGGGTGTTGCGGCCCAAGAGGCATGCGGTGTTGGAAGACCGCAGTCCCAGACTCAGGGAGGAGAATACTTTTTTGCCGTATTGCTCATTCCTCTTGGATTCCCTGTCAGGCGGAGCAGACGGGAATGCGGTCTGGGAATTTGAGGCCTGGATAACCAGGCTCTCAGGGGTGGGGTGGGTGGACAGTAAACAAGGGTGGCCCGGGGCCGGACGGTGGCGTCTGGCCACGTTCCTATCTACAGGCGAACCCGTAGTGGGCCTGGACCAAGTGCCCAAAAGAACATCGGTTAAGGCCTCATTAAACAGCAGCAGAGGCTCAGCCGAGCTTGACTGCGGTTTAAGGACCTCAGTGAGGAGGTTAGTCCTCACGGCCGCGACGGGGAGTTCAAGGCCCAAGGCCTTGGCCGCCCGCGTCAGCACCACACTGTAGGTTGCCCCCTCCTCCGTAGCCAAGGTAGGAGGTGAGACAAAACCAGTGTCTGGCGAGGTATCCAGACCACTGGCATCCCCAAGTCCACCTGTCCAGTCTTCCTGGGACTGACACTCCTGTGTCAGAGGGTCCTCAGACCCCTCCCAATGCTGCTCATCACCCATCTCCTGGTACTCAGGGGTGTCAAATGATGGGGCCGGCTAATTGAAGTAAAACTCTCCAAACGGCGTCGAGAGCGGCGCCCAGCGGCGCCGCTCCGGCGCCGGATCGAGGGAGGCATCGGGGACGGCGCCGCCCGAAGACGGCGCCGGAGGTGACACCTGAGGGACCGGCGCCGGTGAGGTCGTCAGGTCAACCGGTGACGACCGAGATCCTGAGGCGGATCCAGTTGGGCCCTGCGGTGCCGAGCCCGAAGGCGCCGGCGGCGTCAGGGCCGAAGCACCCGGCGGCGTCGGGCCGAAGCCCCCGACCCGCTAGGGCCCCCAGACGGGTCCGCTGGGCCCGAAGGTCCCGCGAAGCCCAACGGAGGAGTGAGAGACCTCATGGCCATGAGGAAACGTGAGGCCCAGGGACGGCGTCGCGTGAGGCCCAGGGACCGGAGGGTGTGGGGCCGGACGCGACGCCTGCGACTCCGACGGAGCCACGTGGGCGTTGTCACCCGAACCCCCGGCTGCGTCGGGAGAGTCGGAAGAGCGATGACGTCTCTTCGACTTCTTGTGCTTACCTGACGACTTTGACCCTGAGGAGTGATGTCGACTCCCGGAGCTATGGTGGCTCCGATCCCGCGACCGATCCCTCGACCTCCGTCCGGACCGGGTCCTTTCACGGTGCGGAGCCGACTGCCGGAGCTCGAGTCGCTTGCGGGACCGCTCCCGCCTAGCTTTCAAAGTCAGGGCCCGGCAGTCGGAGCAGGTCTTGTCGTCATGATCGACGCCGAGAAAGTGGAGACACCGACGGTGAGGCTCGGTGGCCGACATCAGTCGGTTGCAATCCTCACAAGGCTTAAAACCTGGCATCCCTACCGGCACCGTTCGGAGTCGAAGGCTCGAAAGAATGATCAAAAAGGATCGTAAAAGTTTTATTCAAAAAATTACTAAGGTACCACTTTTTCCAGATCTGCGCTGCTGGCGCGGAAAAAAGAAGAACTGACGTTAAAACGCGAAGGCGGCGTCTAAGTACTCCGATGACGTCATCACGGTGCCCACGACGGACGCGGAGCCGCAGGCGACGCCTACCGACGCGCAAGGGTACTGCTACGCAAAAATTTCCGGATCCAGTCTGACGCCTGGGGATATTCTAAGGTAAGGAATCTAATACTAACCTGTTTCTTTCAGATTGCTAATCGCAGCGTGGCACAGTTGAGACTAGACAATGGAGCCACCACAACAGGATCCACAGCAGATAGTTGATGCGCTAGCGCTCCATTACGAGACAGTTTACACACCTACCACCACAGCCTTCATATTAGACAATCTTGCATTTCTCAAAGATATCCAGATGCCTACACTTGCCCCTAGTGAAAGGCAGGAACTAGAGGCAGAATTGACGTCAGAGGAACTGACACTAGCAATAGGTGCACTACACACTGGGAAGGCTCTGGGCCCTAATGGGATACCTATCGAACTGTACAAAAAAAACAAAAACAACGGTGTGCCACCTTGCGCCACACCTGCTAGAGATGTATGCAGACAGTCTGGAAAGGGGAGAACTTCCCAGGGATCAACGCCTAGCAACAATAGTGGCAATACGTAAACCACTGCAGCAATGCACATCTTAACGACCAATTTCATTGCTAAATGCAGAAGCCAAAATACTGGCTAAGATGCTGGCCACCAGACTGCTACCCTATCTTACAAAGTTGGTGTACCCGGATCAGTCAAGGTTCATACCAGGTCGTAACACGGCACTTAACCTGCGGCAGCTACATGGCGTCATGGCACGTACACCAATCATTGAGGAAAACGCTGTCATTCTCTCCCTGGACGCACGTATGGCATTTGATTTAGTCGAATGGCCTTTCCTTTTTGCAGTTCTCAGACACCTAGGCTTTGGCCCCAGGTTTTCTGCGTGTGTCCAGCTACTCTATACGAAACACTTAGCGCATGTGGTGTGAATGGTCACATATCGGCTGACTTCCCCTTGGGGTGAGTGACAAGACAAAGCTGTCCCTTATCACCGCTTTTGTTCGCACTGGTGCTTGCGCCGCTGGCGGCTGTGATAAGACGTGATCCGGTCATTTGAGGGCTCAAATGGGCGGAGGAATGGGAGGACCGCATTTCCTTATATGCCGATGATGAGTTGCTATACATGGAATTTCCCGCACATTCCATTAATTGCCTCCTAGATATTTGCGCTGCATATGGCAAAGTTTCAGGATATACCATTAATTGGGCGAAATCACTTCTGTATGTGCTATGGGGCCCTCCTCCAAGACTATCAAGAAACTGTGAGATACAGATTGCGGATGGCGGGTTTAAATATCTAGGGCTCCATATTACGCCCCAATCGGAGCAGTTCACTGGAAAAAACCTCATGGAACCCCTCGGAAGGTTCCGCTGTGATGTAAAACACTGGCAATCACTACCATTGACGCTGCTGGAAAGAGCTGCCCTCTTCAAAATGAAGGCACTCCCTAGATTCCTATACGCCCTACAAAATACCCAGTTTCTGGTTCCCCCCCAACTATTTTAAAGCAATTGAAACTGAAGATAGCAATCTCCTTTGGGATGGAAAACCCGCCCGCATAGCTATGCATAAATTGATGAAGAGCTGGTATGATGTAAATGTAAATGTAAATGTACAGGAATTTATATAGTGCAAATCACCAAGCGGTTTCTAAGCGCTTGCTAAGGGAACCCGTCCTGGTATTCCCCTGTGAGATAACCCCGGCAGGGTATCCGCAAGGTGAAAGCCAGGCATCCCGCCGCGAGGGGCCGTTGTGGAGATTAAGCAAGCTATTGCCCAGAGTCGCAGAGTGTGAACCCGTGAATCGAGTAGGCACCGGAGCGAGAATTGTCGAGTCCATTAGCATTTTAGGACTCAAGACCCCGCCGAGCCGGGAATTGAACCCTGGTCCCGGGCTGACCTCTGCTTCCAGGTCTGCCTCCTCTAACCAGTGAGCCACACTTCTCCACACATGATGGCAGAATTGCCCTACCAAATATAAAAGTATACTATTGGGCATCACAGCTCACTGTGATCAAACAATGGATCCACGCTCGACAATAAGAACCGGCGTTCCGTATGGACTCATATGTCCTCGGTGCAGAGGGCGTCATGGTAGCACTCTACAATAACTATCGGGGAACTAGCCTCATAGGACCAGTAGCACACACATGGTTCATTGCACTCCGCACACTTGGCTGGGAGGGGGTTTTAACACAAGCTACATCACTTTGGGAAACCCGGCGATTAGGCAAATTACGTAATAGCAAGGGTTTTTAATCAATAGGACCTAATGGGTATCTCCTGGGTGGGGGATTTGTGGATTAGGGGCAAGATCATTACATTGGCCCAGCTCTAGGAAACATATGGGATGGCATAAACAGAAACTTTGTTACATGCAGATAAGCCACGTGGTTATGAGAACTATCCCACCGGGAACGGAGCTCCCAGAGGCCTCACCACTGGAGGATAGGTTATTGACGGACCACATGACAAAAAACGCAATTTCCCAAACCTACCGAAAAATTGTAAATAACCAACCGGACCCCACAAAACCCTCAGGAACAGATGGCAGACCGACATAGGGGACCTGGACGAGACAGACTGGCAGGAAGCACTTGCGTCCCTGCGAGAGGTGGCAATACCCTCTAAATTAAAGTTAGTGCAACTCAAAATTCTCCATCGAATCTACTACACACGAACAACTATGCACCGAATGGGACGCGCTGACACACCACTCTGTCTGCGGCAATATGGGGGGCTCGGTAACTTTTACTCATACTGAGGGATTGCCCGGAGATCAAACTATATTGGGAAGCTATCATGCGCACCATCTTGCGGGTGGGCGGAGCTATCGTTGAATCGGAAACCAAGGGATGTCTTCTAAATATCTGGGAGCCAACAGACCTCAATCAAACGGCCCAAGGCTGGGCGACGTTAGGCATGATGATAGCAAAACAGAACATAGCTCAACACTGCGGAGTGAGGTTAATTCCCACCTATTGTCAGTGGTGCTGGCTCATGGATGGCGCAATGATAGCAGAGAAAGTGATATATGTACATAAGGGGTGCCCCAAGAAATGGACATGGGTGTAGGGAAAGTGGAATGCCTTCAGATGTATCATTTGCGATCTGCCTATAGTTGAGTAAGTGTCAGATGTCAGCGACATAACTGTATAGACCTGGGGCTTTGCGACGTTTTCACTACTCTACATAACAGCGTTAAAATGATTGTGGGGGGAGAATGTGAAGAAGGGCATGAAGATGTGATCAATCTGTATTTGACTATTCACAGTATCATGTAGTATCTATCTAGCTCAGTATGCAGTAAGATGTACCAATTAATGAAAAATGCTAATAAAAATGTTTAAAAAGAAATTAAATTGCAACTTCACATTAATGATGACATTCGTCCTGTTGCTGAACGACACCGTATGTTTGCTTTTCATTTACAGGAGGCAGTTGAAAAAGAACTGGATGCATTATTAAAGCATGCCATTATGGAGTACTCTACTGGTCCGACGCCATAGATTTCGTCCATAGTGGTAGTGCAAAAACCAGACAGTGGATGTGCAAGTGCTGATATGTGCCAGGGCAACAAGACAATTGAGGGAGAAAGACATACGGTCCACCCATGGTGGACATGATTACATAGCTGTCGCCAAAGTCTTGACCTTTTTTGATTTGATAAAGAGGAAACTGTCAACTCGAGCTGGAAGAGAATTGTAGGTACATTACTACTTTTTCAACTCATTTTGATTTGTTCAGATACAAAGGACTCCATTTTGGAGTTGTCATTGGCTGCAGTGATCTTTCAGGATGTCATTCGCCAAGTAATTCAACCTGTCACACATGCTTTTAACTAAAGTGTTGACATGTTAGTGTTTGCAGCCACACTAAAAGGAGCATGACCAAGCTCTTACGCAAGTTTGTTTGCTTGTTGATACAGGGCTCCCGTTAAATGCAAAAAATTGTGTGAGTTTCACAAAATCAATTTTTGGGAGGGGGATGACTCCTGACCCTGGGAAAGTACAAGCATTGTCATCCACCTATCATCCTCAAGATATAACCATACTGCGATCATTCCAAGGCATGGCCAGCTATTGCCTCAGATATATTTGCCCCATTAAGAGAGTTGACAAAGAAGAACGTTCCCTTCCATTGGTCCTATGAATGTAGTTGAAGTTTCAAGGAAATGCAACTGAAATGAATAACTTTGATCAGAAGTTTCATACTGAGATTGTTATAGATACAAGCCTGGTGGGGTTGGTGCGAACTTAGATCAACATAGTGGGCATCCAAATAGAGACACATTGTGGCCTACGCAAGCCGATTCCTATCTGAGGCTAAACGTGACCATTTTCAGCCAGAACAAAAAGAGCCTGGCTATAGTGTGGGCTTGTGAACATTTTCATGTGTTTCAATACACAAAGCATTTCATCCTGGTCACTGACCATCAGGCATTGCTGACTATTTTCGGAAATCCGAAAGCCAAGAAGCCCCCTTGCATTGAGAGACGGGGGTTGAGATTGCATGAGTAATATTACACTATTGTGCATAAGCCGGGAAGGATCAAAACCCCACAGATTACTTCTCACAAGTGCAGTTACCGCGGCAAAGTGCAACGTATAAAGAAGCTGCAGCATACATTAATTTCATAATAAAGTCCAGCACCCCTGCAGCACTAGCCATTGAGCCCATCCTTGCTGCTACCAATACAGACAAAGACATGCCCGCAAACAAGAATATAATTGCAGAACAATCATGGAGAAATCATGCTCGACAACTAACAGAGGACATTGACTAGCAAAAATTCAAGAACGTGCAGGAAGTACTTTCTGTCACTCAAAAAGGAATAGAACACGTTACAACGCACATTTTACAACACATGCCATTACAATGCGGTCATTACAACAACCGTGTTGTTACGACGCATACTATTACAAAGCAAGTCATTACAACGACTTGCTGAAGGGGAGGCACTGGAGTTTGGAATAGTATAATTTACTATTCCAACTCCATGTGTGACAATAGGGAAGGTGTCAAATTTAAAATCCAACACCTTCTGCCCCCTACAGCAAGTTATTGTAATGACTTGCTTTGTAATGGTATGCAATGTAACAACGCGGTCGTTGTAATGACCGCGTTGTAATAGCATGCATTGTATCGACTTCATTGTAAACGATGTTTACCCTCAATAGGTATCATACTAAGAGGTTCAAGAATCATTATACCCGAGAGCTTGAGACAACAAGAAAATGAATTGGCACACAAATTATATTGTGGCATTGTAACCACCAAGAGAGCCCTC
The DNA here is from genome assembly GCF_964261635.1 of Lissotriton helveticus. NCBI lineage: Eukaryota > Metazoa > Chordata > Amphibia > Caudata > Salamandridae > Lissotriton > Lissotriton helveticus. The sequence continues at coordinate 1,311,442,318 of NC_136069.1, read as the reverse complement.
AGAGACAGAGTCTAGTTTCCTCGCCTTCGATAAGGAACTGATAGCATGTCACCTGTGTAACTGCTTGTCTTCCAAGGCAACACAGCATGAGCTAAATATGTCTGACCTCACTAAACAAGCATGGGAGAAGATTGCAGTAAATTTCTTTTCACCTTTGAGCAATGGCCATCATTATTGATGAGTACTCATGTTTTCCATTAGTAGACGATTTATCATCGACCACCTATGACAGACTCATTGAGAGGCTGGATGATATTTTTGCAGCGTGGGGTATTCCCTCTATACTCAAATCTGACAACGGTCTGCCCTTCACTGCCAGAGAGTTTAAGGACTTTCTTGTTAATATTAATGTCAAGCACCATAAAAAAAGCACACCTTTTGTCACAGGCAAATTGAACTGTCGAACAGTTTGTGGGCACCCTGAAGAAAGTGGTTCAGCGCGCTGACCTTGAAAGAATCGATCTCAGCTTTGTGTCTACCCCTTTAAGCCTATCGGTCAACTCTCATTTCAACAACTGGTAAAAGCCCTACAACCTTGCTGCTTGAGAGAGAAATTTGGACAAAGCTACCACTGATGAGATTTGTGTCATGGATGTTTCTCGCTAGAGAAAGATAAAGACCTATGCAGATAAGCACAGATGCGCTAGTGACACTGTTTTCAAAGAAGGAGACAGAGTCATAGTCAATGAAAAGCTAGACTGATGCTCCATTTGATGCTGATCCATTGAGAGATGTGGCCAGTATGGGACATATGGTGACTGCTCAACATCTCAGAAAGTTCATTATGGACAGACTCGTCCCATTTCAAACATCTGACTCGATGTTCATGGGCTCTAGACCTCATGTGTGACACAAGTTCACCTCAGTGTCCAAGACAAGCATCTGACTCTACAGCCACCATGCCAGATGACACTTCAACTCCTTCACCTTGTACGTCTCGAACTGGAAGATTGGTGCAAGCATCTCGACAACTCACTGAGGAACTTTAATGTAGATATGACATCCGCAATTTTAATTTTTTTTATTCATCAAAGGGGAGATTTAGTGGTCATGGGCAGTAGGACCCTTGTGGTCCTAGTCAGACTCCTTACAAAGTTGCGTAATTAGTTGGAAGGTATGTGAGAGTGTCTGGGCAATAAAGTCTATGACGTAGTATGGTCAGTTAATGGTTACATGCTGAAGAATAAAGATGTGTATTTCAGATCTCCATGTGTGGTGGAGTCATTTGCATGCTCCAGAGCTGGGTTGGATGCTACAGCTGACAACTGTTTGTTGTTAATGTTTTGCCTTTTTGACCAAGATTGCTTACGAAATCCATGGTTCGAACTACTCAACAATAACCTTGTAGCATTAAATGCCAGAGTAATTTTATCCTTATTTGTTTATGCAAGTTGAACATACTCCATGAGAAATAGGTTATTACAAACAGGAAAGAATCACTGGTTTGAATACTTGGTTAATCAATGCTCTAAAATCGGAACAATGAAAAAGCAGGCCCTAATGTCCTTGCTCCAACAAACTAATCAGCTGCCTCCTGCAGGTCTTCATTGGCCGAGATAGCGACAGCTCTTCACCCTCAAAGTGAGAGGAGGGCATGGCTTTGGGTTGTCAGGAGGACAGAATACAGATAGGATGGGGGAAGACAGTTCAATACTGATAGTGGAGGGGTGAAAGGCAGGACTTCAGATATAACTTTATATATACATATAAAATGGGGTAGTGCGGCGGAAGGAGGTGAGTGCATGTTATGCATGACTCCCAAAAGACTTTTTTGCGCTTCTCATAAGTGCAGGTGAAGAGGATCGAGTGGAGCACACACGCCAAAATGTACATGGGTATCTGTGAAGAGAGAGGCTGTTTTTCACTAGAGAGATTAGACAATACAAAACAGGATCTTGTTTCAATTTGATGTCACCCACAAACCCACAATGACAAATATTACAGTTAACCAAAGAAGCCCCTTTAAGGTTCTAAAATGAAATTTATTAATATGAAATCCCATTGGACCCCAGCATTGTGGAAGGACAGCTTTCAGTAAGAGGCTCCTATACATCATTCAGTTCCAATATGAATAGCTAGAGGATTACAGTCCTTTGATAACTAATTTGTCAAAAAGGTCCCAAAATTTAAATTGAAAGTGGATGATTTTGCACGAGGACAAATTTATAATTTACTTTGTGCTTTTTAGACAGTACAAAACAATCTTTTGAAAATAATTTAGTATGCCCTTGTATATCTTATCTCAAGACAAATACAATTCCTATTACAAAGGCACATTTTGTTTGATGTGCACCTTTAGAATACAACAATCTAATATTATACAAAAATGCCTGCCTCCTAAAAAATGGAAATCATTACATGTCCTGTAGGCCAACAATAGTTTTCACCTCTAAATATAAAAAGAGTTAACAAATGTTATAAGTTTAAGAAAAAATGATAATTTACCTGATTCTGTGGGAGGGGTGGCTGTGACTGTCCATCCGGAGCCTGGCCCTGGCTTTCATTCCCTCCAACGGGGGAGCCACGGGTCGTGGCGGTCATACTCGACACAGGGCAAATCTTTGCAATTTTGTCTGTTTATGTGGCCAATGTTAAAGAAGAAATTCTAGACCCCTTAATGTAGATGGAGTTCCAGCATGCGTATGGCTGAGACTGCTCCACCTCAAGGACACAACATCTTGTGGAGACCATTGCATAACCTAAGGATGGAACAAAGACCACATTGTAGTTCATATAAATCTACAAACACAGTTAAAGCTATTGCATATGAGAAGAGATATGTTCAAGTGAACATGTTAATATCAATAAATGTCAGATTCAGGTTTCCTGAATGTAACGTCTCTTACGGTACAGCGCCTTCACACAGAAAACCCATTCACTTAAGGTAAAGTGGAAACAGAAGACAAACAAATAATACCCACTGCAAATAATCTCCTCTTATAAAACTAAGTTAACTATTTATTGACAATGTAGAAACCAGTAAAAGCTGTAATAGATTTATATATTTTAGTTTACAAAAAGTATATGACTAGAAATTGGCTGTTTTAAAAACACGACTACCAAGGCCTGGCACGAAGAGGGAATGTCATATGAGGCGAGATGTGACTGGTAAAAGGACCACACATTTGAGAAGTTCATGGAGACACAGAATATTTCAAATTCGAGGATCTTCACCTTTTCTGTAGTAACAGCTACGTATGTTAAATGAACATCATCCAGAATTATTATTATTAGAGCTGGAATAGTGATCACATCAGTTAAAATTACATTATTGACTACCATATGCAAGATTAGCAGCAGTGATCTTTTTAGTTCAACAGGTATGGTTGTCGGCAATTGTTATCCTGCCCAAACTGTTATGCTATTTCATCCCTATCCGGATACTGCAGGCCTGATTTTGGTCTCTTAATCATCTGTTATGCGAGCTAGTATGAGATGGTGGAATGAATTGGGTGGCACTCTGTACACTCTAGCTTCCCACTCAATGAGGAGTACTGGGAGCACCATAATACCTGGCAGCATAGCTACCGCGGCTGGACCAGGAAATTGGGAGAGCTTGGGAAGCCACGCAGAGCTGGAACCTTGGTGGTTCTACTGATGGGGTTAAAATGAACTTGATTAACATGCTCAAACTTCTGTCAATTCGCCTACGCTGCTGGAGGTGGGCACTACGCAAGAGAAACAGGAGATAGGCCACCCAGGGGCTACTTCACAAGACCCGAATAAGGGACTGGCTATGAGAATTATATTTATAGGACCAGGGCGCCCTAAGAAGCTTTGGTAACTTGGTGGCAGACAGAGCACTTCCAGTAGCACAGTTTTTAACACATGGGGCACTCACGCAACACATTGCAGACCATACTCACCATTGGGGGTCGACGATGGCGGATTACTCAACTGTACCAAGCCCTACTCCTAGAAACTTCAGGCTAGGTGGGAGGGACTCCTAAACAGGCCCCTTATGGACAAGGAGTGGACACGGACACCTGAGCACATTTACAAAGTCTCATGAAACAACAGATTTAAAAACACCCAATTTAACTACTTGTACATAACATTCCCCCTCCCTACATAGACTGAATGAAATGCTCCAGACCCAGGTGCATGGTTGTCCTAAACGTCACCTAGCTAATACAGGCTTAGCGCATATGGTGTGGTACAGCCCTGGCGTCACCCGCTTTTGGCAAGAGGTAATGGAGGAGTTGGAGAGAACAATAGATTGACGCAACATATGTACTGTTAACCCCTTCCATGCTCATGACGAGTCCAGCTCGTATTGAGTCACAGTGGAGCTGTGCTCATGACTAGCTGGGCTCGTCATAACTGCCACGGTCCGCCCACGCGTGATTAATTCTCCTGCACAGGTGGGGAATCAATCAGTGGACGGAGTCGTGACGAGCACAGCTCTACTCTGACTCATGACGAGCTGGGGTCGTCACAAGCACCACGGCGCCGACCCCCCCCCCCGCACCGTGGGGGAATTACCCCTGCGGCGAAGGGGTTAAAATATGTCTGCTGGGCATTTATTTACACTAGGTGACAGATAATGAAGGTGGGAAAAAGTTTTGCAAACTTGGCTTTGGGCAACGCTCGCAGAAATGTAGCGAGACACTGGAAATCCCCAGAGGGCCCACCGCGTGGCCAGTGGAAGGAGGAAGTGGTAAGTTGGGCGACGGCTGAGGGGAGTGATACCAAGGACAGCCGATAAGACGACTCTGCGGGGCGCTCTTGGCCGAGCAACGGCATGAGGTGCTTTCTGCCTTTCTCAAGCCACTCGCCAGGAACGGCCCGCCAGGACTTAATCCCCCCAACACCCGGAGCTCCCGACCCCAGTGACATGATACCTTAGGGTGACTACAAGAGTATCAATATGGGGGCCGTGGCCTGAGTTATCAAGATGGCGGAAGAACTCTAAGAGTGCTCTGGACCCCCTCCGTCATCCGCCTGGCATCCGCCCGTCTTCAGCTGCAGCTACCTTCAGGATCAAGCTGCTGGACCCCCGCATAGTCCGCTCTGTACAGATCACTCTTGAGAGTGGAGCGGGCCGTCTTCTCCACTCTGTCGGCCCGACCCTTCAAACTGGCGGCCCACCGCGCCCGAGACGGGCGCTCCTCTGCAAGGTATCTGGGCCGCCTTCACCCGTCGCTGAACCCACGTCCAGGACTCCCCCGGTGCTGGGGGCGGTGTGCGGCGGCAGCGGCGCGGTCAGCGGTGCCCCTCCTGAGTCACGCTGCGGCCGGGTAAAGGCTGCTGCACCTCAGCTGTCACCATCGGACAGCAGCGTTCTTGTCTGGTGCCTCCGGCTGTCGGGCGGGTTCTGCCTGAGCTGTGGTCCACGGACGGGGCTGCGATCGTGAGCGGGACAGAGATGCTCGTGCCCCCCCCCCCCCCGAGGCCTGGTGTGTCAGGGGATCGCCTTCTGGAGGTTTGCTGTGTGTCCTCCTTCTGGGGCTTGCTGTGTGTCCTTCTTCTGCCGGTGGTGACGCTCACTAGCCGCCTGCAGCTTGCTGAAGCCTGGCTGACTGTTGGGGTCCTGCTGTGCCTTCCCTGCTGAGCCGGAATGGTACATGGGACCAACTGCTGGTTAGATCGCCCGGACCCAAGTGGGGGCCCTGGACAGACGGTGAGTGGGGGGGAACCGTCCACCGAGTCGGGTGGGGCCGGGGGTGGGGCCCTTGGAGTCAGCGCTTGGGCCCCCCTCCCTGCTTCTCTCTTGAGGGTGCTGCGGTGCGAGTACGGCTGGGCATGTCCTCCCTGGCAGCCCCGCGGCGGTGGCCCTGGTGGTTGGCTTGCGGGGGCGGGAATCGGCCACCGTGTTGGGTGGAGCTGGGACATCGGCGCTCCGGCCCCTCCTGCGGCGCACTTCGTGTTCGGGGGTACCTCCGCGACTACGCCGGCCTGGGGTCACCTCAACCTAGATTGACCTCCTCCACCTCTAACTTATCCCTGCCATCTCACATCTTTACACCGGGGCGGGGGCCCCTTCTTGCTGCTGGGCCTGCTAGCTTCTGTGTTGCCTGACCCTCCGTGATCACCTCGGGCACCCATGCCGGCCTGTGACCTTTAACTTAAACGTTGCTGCTCACGTCGAGGGAGCCTGGGCCCGGCTGGAGCTGGGGTGTGGGAGGTGCACAACTCCCTTCTTCATTGTTGCTCCTACTCTGCTCTTCACCCGCTCAGGACGGTTCGTCAGGGTTGTGGACTCTTTCGCGGATGTCGGTCCCTCCTGGGGGCCCCCCCGCTGCAGCACCGGCAGTTTCCTTGGAGGGGAGGACATCCACATCAGATCTTGAGGCCGGGCGGGAGGACTATCGGGCAGTGGGACTGGCTTGGCCGCCCTTAGCCCGGGAACTCCACCTGACACCGTGGGTGGCCCGAGGCACAGCTAACTCTTGCCCCCTCTGGGGACCCGAGGGGTTGGACTTGGGCACCTGGACCAGAGCATTGACGGCTTAGGTGTCTGGGGGCCCCCTACCCGCCCCCCCTGCAGACCTGTCGTCTGTCGTCTGTCCCGCGATGGGCAGAAACCGCCCAATAAAGAATCCGGCCCCTCCGACCCAAACCACAATGGATCAGTTTACCAAGTCGGACCGGGAGGCGGACCGTCCAGCGCACCGGTCGCCACCGGGGGGGATCTCTCCACCATTCTTAAGCGATAAGCGCATCTCAGGCCTCCATAGAAACTAAGATCGGCGAGGTGAGGGTAGACGTGGCTCTCATCCGTCAGGATCTGCGCAATGCCACGGCGCGCATCACGGAGGCGGAATCTGGTCTCTCCACGGCTGTGGACGACATCACCAAACTTAAGTCCCAGGTGGCCCGTCTTCAGACCCAGACTTCGGAGCCGAAAACAGATCGAGGAGAAATAACCTGCGTCTACGGGAATTTCCTGAAGGGGTGGAGCAGGGTCACGCCAATACGTTTGTGGACGCCTGGGTGCGCTCCTGGATGCCCAAGGAGGCCCTGTCGCCCTGGTTTGCCCGACCCATAATCCTGAGAGTCATTAACTTTCGAGATAGAGACGCTATCCTTGGGGCGGCCAGGGCGCAGGGGCCACTACACTATCAAAACAACAGGATTGTGGTCTTCCCGGACTATAGTAGGGAGGTGCAGGCCCAGCGCCGGACCTACGACGAGGTCAAACTGAAGCTTTGCAACATGGGGCTCCGTTATGGTCTCCTTTTCCCGGCCCGGCTCAAGGTCATCTTTCAAAACAAGACGTATTTCTTGGACAACCCACAGGAGGTATGGACCTGGCTCACAGAGGAGCGACCCCTCCTGCCCTGACCGGCTCTCTCCCCCACACAGCGGGCTCCCCAGCAGTCACACCCGACCCTCCCTAAAACCAGGAGGTGCCGGACGAGGTCCCGCAATTAGAACGACCATCGGGGGGAAGCATCCCACTCTCCGAATGCGGCCTCCCAGCACACCCCTTCCAGTGCCTCAGTGCAAGGATCCAGCACTCCCAGCCTGACCACCTCATTGATTGACTTGAGCAATCTCACAGGCCCCTTGAACAACTTGCGCCGCGCCACTTCTGACTCTGATCTGTCTAGGAGCCCGGCGATCCAGGGCTCCGGGAAAACCGAGATTACTTGAGCTGTGGCGCACGGCGGGAGCGCATTCTTCTAACCCTCTGAGGCACCAATATCACGACTGTCTTTGAAGCCCCGACGAGGGGGGGCGACCTGCAATCCTTGAAACCTTCATTCCCAAGAGCTATTTCCTCCTTCATTCCCTGGACCTACTTGCAGTCCTTGTTGTTCTTGTCCCATGTACAATTGCAGCTGTTTACGACTCTTATCCGACCACATGGAATGGGGTCCATCTCTGCCATATTCATGTTCCGCTAATCGTTTTAGCTTAGCAACCAGTCTTACCGTTTTAGCTTGCAGTTTACCTCATTGTGGGGTTGCTGGTTGATGGGTTTTCTTCAGGGAGACAGATGCTTCCGCTTCTGAAGTGTAGGGTGGGGGGGTTGGAGGGGGGGGGGAAGAGACCGTTGTCTCCCGACAGTTTGTTGTTTTTAGCCCCCTACGGGCCGCCGTTTCCTGTTCTCATTGGTAGCCGCGCGCACATAGATGTCCTTGCCGACGACACGCAGATCAACAGTCCTCGTACCCTCCAGTCAAGGCCCCGGGTGGGTGTATCCCTAGGGTTTCGAACGCCCCCATGCTGGCATCCGTTCCTCCACATACCACTCATCTAGATGTCCCACACCTTCAATAGGACTCTCCACATCCTTTCCTGGAGCGTTACCGGCCTTCTTGACCGAGTCAAAATCACGGGCGTCCTCCGTAATGCCCATCGTCACGCGCCGGATGTCCTGTTTCTACAAGAAACACACCTCCTGGGCTCACAATGCAACTTCCTCGCCCGCTATGGGTTTGACAGGGTTTGGCACTCTGGTTTTTTGTGTGGTTCCTGGGGGGTGGCCATTCTACTTAGGAAAGGGCTTCCCTTTACCATGGCCAGAGCAGAGACTGATACGCAGGGCCTCTATGTGTCCATGACGGGGACGACTGAGGGACACCCTCTGATCCTTCTGTGTACATACATTTTTCCCGCTGCTGCCATGGCCTCCACCCTTCGTCGTCTCACACCGGTGATTTCCTTCTTGCCACAGGCCCTGACTGTTGTTGGGGGCGGCTTAACGCCGTCCTGCAGCCCTCGCGTCACGCGACAGGCCCACCATCGGCTCATCGTCTCGCCTCTGCGAGGTGTCTCTCTGGTTGGTCATCTGCCCTAGGCCTCTGTGACGTCTGGAGGGTGTGTCCGGGGCTGCTGCTACATAGCCCTGAGGGATCTCTGATAATTACCCAGTCTCCCTCCGTATCGGGACCTCCCCTGTTGGCCCACGTGCGGTTTGGCGACTGACGCCTGGTTCCTGCAGGACTCTGCACTGGTGGATTCCATCGGGCAGGAGCTGCAACACTATTTTTCGACTAATAAGGGCTCGGTTCCCTCACCGGGGACGCTGTGGGAGGCCGGCAAGGCCGTGGTTCGGGGTGTGGCCAGAGGGCTGGTCCATGTCAATCGTGTGGAGCAGGCCGCCCAGCTCGTGCAGCTGGATGCCCAGACAGTGCAGTTGGAGGAAACCCAATTGACCACTGACAATGATGACTCCTCTCAGCAGCTTACAGTGGTCCGAGAAGAGATTCGCCGGATCTCGCTGGAGTCCGCTAAAATGCTCTGGCGCTCTTCGGTGGCAAGTATCTATGGCTGGGGTGATAAAAATGGCAAGTTACTTCACAACCTAGTGTCCTATCCCAAAGTTAATCGCATTATTCCTGAGATTCGGACGGAAACCGGGATCCACCACGTGACGTCCAATGCCATTGCGAAGACTTTCGCTGGCTATTACGCGGCCCTCTATGCCGCCCGCCCTCCTTGCGCTCCCCTAGCAGACTTGTTGGCGGAGCTGCCCTGCCTTCCCCATACGGTCTCCGAAACTCTAGACCACCCCTTTACCCCAGAGGAGGCAATTTCACTGTAACATTCAGGCAAGACGCCCGGGCCTGATGGCTACCCCCCAGGAGTACTACGCGACTTACCGTGATGAATTGGTTCCCCATTTGACGCAGCTGTTTAAACACATAGTGAAAGAAGGGTCCTTACCACCTGAAAACGATGTGGCCACTATTGTGGTCCTCCCAAAGACGCAGCCGCCCTCCCTTGATTGTGCGGATTACCGCCCGATCTCACTGATTAATACGGAGGTGAAGATTTTTGCCACTGCGATAGCCCAGCATCTCCGTCCACTCCTGCAGGACTTGGTCATCCCGACCAGTGCGGGTTCATGCCTGCCAGGGGTACCCGACATTGCATTCGCAGCCTCCACCTGGCTCTGGTCACCGTCATCGCCTGACCCAATACTGCTTTTCATAGATTTTGAAAAAGCATTGGATACTGTGGACTGGAGCTACCTCGAGGACGTGTTGGAGAGGATGGGTTTGATCTCCCTTTCCGACACCTTATCAGGGTCCTTTATTGTAACCCTAGGGCTCGTGTCCTCATTAACTGTGAGCTATCCGAGACATTTCCCATCCGGAGGGGCACCCGCCAGGGATGTCCGCTCTCGCCACTCCTATTCGCATTGGCGATGGAGCCCTTGGCGGCGCTCATCCGCCAAGACTCCCTCATCCGTGGCTGGACCTGGGACCTGAATCAGACTGACAAGATAGCCCTATACACGGACACCAGTAATATATAAATGATGCAACTGCTCAACAGTGACAAATTAAGTATTACAAGTGGACTTCTTGCATCACAATGCCTGCTGCCAGCACCAGCAACTAGGGTGAAAGCAAAATTACATCTGCAGACTTTTATACTAAAATTTTCATTTTTTTTCCACGCTAGATGTCACTTAAGGTGAAACCAACTCTGAATGTTTCTACCCAATTCTGATTCAGATTTTTCTGGCGGACCAAGAAAGCTCTGGTCCCAGATGCCTAGAGGCCCTTTCCGCTTTTGAACGGGTCTCTGGCCTTCGACTGAACCTGGCGAAATCCACCCTAGTCCCTTTGCACTGCTCCCGGGCGTGCTTTAATTGACAAACATTCCCCTCCGCAGACACTCATTCAAGTACCTAGGTGTGTGGGTCTCCCTCCTGCCGGAGTTCGAATGGGCCTTGAATGTTGTCCCCTTGGTCAATAAGGTGAAGACCGACCTCAAGAAATGGCAAACCCTCCCCCTCAATCCCCTGGGCAGGAGTGCTCTTTTCAAAATGATGATCCTCCCCCGCTTCCTATCCATTTTACAAAATATCACCCATTCACCTCCCAGGTAGCTGGTTCCGGGAGTTAGATGGCATTTTCACCCAGTTTCTATGGGGAAGAAGGAGGCCGCGAATGGCCCTAGCGCACATCTCGAATTTACCGCTCACTGGTGAACAACGGCCCTGCGTCCTTAGATCGTCTCCGGGCCCGCTGGGAGGGGTGGCTGGGTCCCCTGGAGGAGGCGGATTGGAGGGACTCCCTTATGGCTCCCAAAACATTGACAACATCCTCCAAGTTACGGCTCGTCCAACTCGATTACCTCCATGCGGCATATCTCACCCCGGCGCGCCTTTTCAGTGCCCGCATGCGATCCTCCCCAGCCTGCGCTGCGATCACGCTCCAGCAAATTTCTATCATATAGTATGGCAGTGTCCTGCTTTGGCGTCGTTCTGGGGAGGGGTGGAGCTCGAACTCACGCAGGCCTTCGGGTGAGAGGTCCCCCACGACCCGACGCGCCTGCTTTTGGGGGTGTTTGATGGCCTTGACGGATCCATGGCGGATAGGAGTTACCTAGTGACAGCAGTGGCGGCGGCAAAGAGAGATATAGCAACGCTCTGGTACCAGACCAAGTCACAGACTCCGGAAATGGAGGAGAGGGGTGGATTAGTGCGGAGCCCAGGAGGGACCCATCTTTGAGGCCCGGGGATGTCCCGAACTCTTCGGCAAAGTGTGGGGTAAATGGTTAAATTTGTTAGCTGTTTGAGGGGTCTGACTAAGTCTTGTACTTGTGTAGTAATATGCGAGTGTCACACTCAATACCTTTGGGTCTCGAATGTTTTTGTTGGCTTTCCTTGATTGTATTTCATCATAATAATGTGATTAATCTGCTACCAATGAAGTTATCTGTTACCAATAAAGTTTATTATAAAAAAAAGTATCAAAATGATGCATCGACACCCAGACACCACCTGCTGGGACACCACTGACACTCCCCCACCAAAACGCTAGCACACCAGTGCAAGAGAACATTGACGCCAGAGAAAAGGAGCAATTATTTACCTGAGGACCAGACCAGTTCATGGTATACGTTACTTATTTTATACAGGTTGTATTGATGGTAGAATATAAGTGCCACAATTTGCGGATTGGCGAGCTACCTACCAAGACTCGGTTAGCCACTAAAATCGGTACTCTGGTATACCCATGACAAATACTATGTCCACGAGTTTCAGTATATAAAACTCAATTATTTTTCTTATTTTTTTAAGGTAGGGTTCCCAGCAGCAATGTAAAAATGCTTTGATAATCTAAAATACCTCTACATGGGTAATACATATAAGCCATAGCTACAATGCCCCTTGTCTCAAGTTAATATTAGTGAAGCTTCCCAATTTATCGCTCAAATATCAGCTTTGAATGTTTTGAAAATTCAATAAATGTTCTCCAAATGTCAGTTTAGGAGTTCTGAAAATACATACATTCTCATCTTGAATACGCACTTTTCAATTTAGGTATACATATAGTAAATCAACAAAGCAAACGTTTCTATTTTAGTAAGCTGGTCTGCAGAGGAGAACTACACAGTTACAAGTAGCTCACAAGACAGTTTGAGTAGTCAGATCTACAGCAGGTTAAAGACGACATTATTTGGGAGGTTAGCAAGACATGCAAGGAAAAAATCGTTTTTCAAAAGCAGCACACAAAACCAACGAACTCAAGCACCTGAAGTTAACACGCCATAACAATAAAATGGAAAATTACCTCCAACTAGCATTGCTAGAGTTATTTAGCAAGCTAAATGAAGCGCACAGACATTTAATCTTTAAAGTAAAGGCAATATAGAACAGCTATTAAAGTTGATAGGTACGATTTAGGAAGGCGAACATTTGATTTCATGAAACGACTAAATGCAAATTTTAAATAATTTAATACAGTTACATGTATAGGTTTACAAAATACCACAAGAAAGTGCACTCAGAAGATCAGATAGGCAAAAATGTTTCAAAAGAGAACTTTGGGAACACAGACCTTTAAAGAGTCATTACAGACATGTTGGAAGAATTTAAGACCATTATATCTGTTAAAGTTTCAAAAGATAATAAAAAGGAGCCTGCAATGCTGTATCAAATTCCTCATGATGGAGAACCTGTGATGTCTCTAGTCACCAGTAATATATAAATGATGCAACTGCTCAACAGTAACGAATTATGTATTACAAGTGGAGCTCCTACATCACAATGCCTGCTGCCAGCACCAGCAACTAGGGTGAAAGCAAAATTACATCTGCAGACTTTTATACTAAAATTTTCATTTTTTTCCACGCTAGATGTCACTGAAGGGGAAACCAACTCTGAATGTTTCTACACAATTCTAACCACAGCATTTTATTAACCCGACCTACAGTAAACTAAATCGAATATATTTTTGGAGAAAATATGAGCTGATTTTTGGTGGGTGTAATTTCTCAGTACAAAAGCTGCATTTATTCTTCTACTCTGCAATGAAAAAGAAAGAGCAAGACACTAAGGATTTGCACAGTTTATGGAAGGGTGAAGAAATGGTGAATATTAAAAGGATATTGACAGTCACCTTGGAGTTCCATGACCTTATGAAGGAGCCCGGGCTTCGGTCTTGCTCATCTATATTGTCAAGGAACTCATGTGTGACCGATAATATCCTTAGAATGTACAATACAGCACAGGGGGCTTTTTCCCCATATATGAATATATAGTAACTTCCCAAACAAAGATCTAAACCTAGGTGGGCTTGTGGCTATTTTGCAAACACTTCAAGGAGCAGTTCGATCCCTTGAGGCAGTTTTAAATCATTTTCAAGAAACGGACAGAAACGAAATCAATGGCTATCACAAATCACGAAATGGTAAATGGCAAGAAATTTGGGAGATGGTGTGGAGGTATTGCAAATTTTAATGTATTAGCAGTTCCATGCAGTGCAAGCCAGGAAAAGCAGCCTTCAACGCATTTTACATTGATGTATCATCACTGACAAAATACTAGAATTATATACATTCAAGTTTTGTGAATTTGGTAGATTACTGAAGCATCCTAAGGGTTGGATATGATATGGATCAAAAAAGAGAAAATACAGATTTCCTTGAAATACTGGGCTACATCCACAACGTAAAAGTGCACACCAATTTTAAATGATAAACTTCTTATATGTAATTTGGGTAAGTACAAATATCTAATAGTGCATGCAAAATATTGCACTGCATGAAAATGTATGCTGCAGACTCACTGAAAATGGCAGATCCATATTTGTTGGGGCTAGGGACTGCCACAGGTGGTGGCTTAAGTAAGTTTTTGCGCAATTGTGTGGTTTTTCCTTGCACCTCTGAATGTTTAGGCATCATGTGCTTTTGCGCTATTGAGTTGTGTTTTCTTTCCTGGCACCTCTGAACGTTTTAAAGCATCATGTGTCCTCCTTGATTTTACACATATCAAAGGCTTCACGCTGTTGGCCCCATTGAGCTATATGAACCCACAATAAATGCAGTGAGCAAAGCGGAGGTGACACAAAAGTAGGAAGCAGTGAAGCTGGGGTAAATGGATATTAATAAAGCACAGCCAGGAATTAATGTTTATTATTTATTTTTTATGAAAATATTTGTATTCGTTTTTGCATAATTAGAGCACAAGTGTCGGAAACATACACAGTAGATTTTGCATAATGTCTTCTCATTTGAAACAGCTTTCAATACAAGGAATTCACAAATCTACAGTATTCTATCAATTAATGTCAGACTTTTTATAACTCGCCTTACACTCCTGGGCCTATTCTGAATCTGTACTATCATCTTCAGTATCTGATGGTGGATCGCAGATATTGCCTCTGTAATTATTCCATGCCCCCCAGATTTCTTTCCATTTGTGGGGGCAGCCCCTGCTGCTAAACACCGCCCTTTCCGTGATCATGGCCGTGTCCATATCTCCCCTCCATGCCGCCAAGGTGGGCTTCTCCGCTCTTCCCCAACTTTGTGCTATATTTCATTTGGCAATCATAATACCTAATGTCGCCCAACTCTGTCCTGAACGGGTAAGATCATTGGTTTCCCACACATTTAAAAGACAACGTCTGGGTTCCGGCAGCAGTGAGATTCCCTATGACTGAGACATAGTTCTTAATACCTGTGTCCAGTACTCAGCTATTTTGGGGCAGTCCCATATGGTGTGGTAAAAGTTCCCCTCCTCACCACATCCCCTCAAGCAGTAGGGATGATCTACCCTACCTATCTTGTGTAGGGTGCTTCTAGTATAATATGAGCGATGTAGTATGCGCAGCTGCACCAGACGGAGACGTGAGGGTATACCGACTTCCTTCGGGGATGCCAGTGCTTCCTGCCATTCTGATTCGTCAAACTCCCTACAGTCATGAGCCCATTTTTCCAGTAAGGTCCCCGTTGGACTGGGCAGATTATTAATTAATTTACGGTAAATTAAAGATGTTGCTTTCTTTGGCAGATAGTCCGTCAGTAACCTGTCCTCCAGGGGAGACGCTTCTGGGACTTCGGAGTCTGGTGGCAATGCTGTCTGTCAGTAAGGCATGTCGAATCTGTATGTATCTGAACTGTTCAGTAGGTGCTAAATCGTATTGTCGTCTTAGTGCAGCAAAGGGAAGTACCCCGCCCTTCTCCCACAGATCACCAATCGTCGATATCCCTATAGCATCCCAGCGATCAAAACCCTTGGTGTGTTTAAGGTTCCCTAGCCGCTTTGTGTCCCACAGTGGAATAAGTTGTGTTAGTATCCCCTTCCACCCCAACTTTGCCTGCGCTATATACCAGAGTGTAAATGTGTGTCGCAATGGCCCAAACTTCCTTAGAGATAATTGTTTATCGTAAAGAGGAGCTAGTATACCAGACTCGCCCAATTGCTCTCTATCCGCTTTTAATGCCGGTTCTGATTGTGGAAGGTGTATCCACTGGTTAATTACCTTCATTTGAGCTGCCCAGTAATAAAGGTGTATGTCTGGCAGCACTATACCACCATCGTACCAGCTTGGCCTGTGCTATACGTGCGGGTTTATGGCCCCATAATAGGACAGAGACCTGCGCCGCAATTGTTTTGAAGTAATAGGCCTGCACGGAAAAGGACGTATTTTTCAAGATGTATAAAAAGCGGGGCAATGCCATCATTTTAAAAAGCGCTGCCTTGCCCAGCAGGGTCAGTGGCAGTGATTCCCAATGTCGTACGTCTTGCTTGAGACGTTCGAGTGGTGGCATCAAATTTCGTCTAAAAAAGTCATCAGAGCCAGCTGTGACGTGGACCCCTAAATTTTTAAACGTTGTTTCTGCAGTTCGTAGCGGACAACCATCAGGGAGGCGCGGTGGCGGACCGTGAAGTACGTACATGGAGGATTTAGACCAGTTAATAGAGTATCCGGATGCCCGCCCATAGGCCGTGCAGACATCCAAAAGTGTATTTATGGAACGCCCGGGGGAAGTGAAGTACAGCAGTATATCGTCTGCATATAGAGAGACCCTGTCTTCCCAGTCCGCCGACCATTTGAGGCCCCTAATAGTTAGCTCCCATCTGATCCATTTCGCCAGGGGCTCCAGTACCATGGCAAACAATAGTGGGGATAGCGGGCAGCCTTGACGCGTGCCCCTTTCCAAGGGAAAATCTGCTGAGATATGGCCATTAGCTGTGACATGTGCCATAGGTTTCGTGTACAACAGTCAGACCCAGGCGCAAAACCTCGGCCCAAAACCCAGATGATGCAGCACCGCAAAAAGAAAAGGCCAATGGACCATGTCGAACACCATATGGGCGTCTAAGGAGAGTATCACCACCGGTTCCTGCAGATATACCGCAAGAACCATCACCTCATGTAGCAGTCTTAAGTTTAGCGCTGTGTTCCTGCCCGGCATAAAGCCAGATTGATCCTTGTGCACTAGTTTGGACAGGTGCGGCTTAAGTCTTAGTGCTAACAGTTTGGCAAGTATTTTGGCTTCAGCATTCATGAGGGAGATAGGCCGATATGATGTACACCGATCCACCGGTTTCCCAGGTTTTAGGATCGTTACAATGGTGGCCGTGCGTTGGTCCGGCGGGAGTTCTCCTATCCCCAGGCTTTCAGTAAACATAGTCAGCAGGTGGGGCACGAGGGAGTCAGCCATTTTTTTATATAACTCAACTGGTAGACCATTGGGTCCCATCGCCTAGCCCGACTGCAGTGCTTTAATGGACAGGATCACCTCATCTGTCGTGAGATCGCCTTCCAACACTTGCGCTTCTTCAGGGGTCAATTTGGGCATTTTAAGGTCTTTAATGTAGGACAGTGATTCTTCCTCCGAGATTGTCGAATCTGAGGAATAGATTTTCAAAATGTGGCGTGCTAACATGTTTACGATGGTGTGCGGGTCCGTGGTGAGATGTCCACCCTCCATTGTGAGCTGTGCTATCCATCTGTCCTTCCGCTCATCTAACCACACAAGCAGTTTACCTGCTTTGTCCCCTACGTCATACATTTTATGTTGTGTGTCAGTAAGGTGCAGTCTGGTCATAACCGTCAGGTATTCCTTGTGACGGCGCTGTGCATTCTGCAAGCTGCGGGACACATCAGGGGATGGGTCAGCAGTGTGTTGTGCCTCTGCATCAGTCACCTCAGATTCTAAAGCTTGTAGTTCCGACTGTCTTTCTCGTTTATAAGTTATTATGGAGGCTATTGCCTGTCCTCTGAGAACTGTTTTGTATGCCTCCCATAAAGTGACAGAGGAGGTTACAGAACCAACGTTATAATGAAAATAATGCTTCGTCACCTTTTTAAGTTCCCTTCTAATCTTGGGATTGTGGAAATATCCAGGGCGTATTGGGTAAGTCCGACGCCTTTTCTGCTGGTGATGGATGTAACTAACCATCAGTGGGGAATGATCAGATATGCCCCTTGGTTTGATTTCTACACTGCTAATATTACAAAGGCTACCCAGTGACCCCAAGAAGTAATCAATTCTGGTGAGGCTGTTGTGAACACTGGAGTGATAGGTAAATTGACGTTCAAGGGGGTGATACTTCCTCCAAATGTCCACCAGTCCCATACCTGCCATAAAGCTCCCCAAACGTGACGTCCCAGGTGACTTTGCTCTGAGAGGGAATCTGTCCATTGAATCATCGGCCACTGAATTAAAGTCTCCCCCAAAGATCAGCTCGCCCTCAGGCAACACCAGTAAGAATGTGCCGAGATCCGGGAGGGTCACTGCTTGTAATGCAGGAGGCATGTAAACAGAAACAATATTAAGAGGCTTCCCTTCCCATTGTGCATGTATGGCGGCAAATCTACCTGCATCATCAGTTTTAACATTGCTGACAATTAAGGGGAACTGCTTCTTTACCCATATACCAACCCCTCTAGAACCTGAAGTAAATTCCGAGTGGGCCACCATTTTATACCCCCATCTATCCATGGCTTTAGTGGACGAGCCCGTTAAGTGTGTCTCCTGAAGCAGCACAACCGCTGCGCCTCCCCTTTTTATGCATTGTAAAACCAGGCCTCATTTGATTTTATTGCCCAGTCCACGTACATTCCACGTGAGTATGGACAGAGATGGGGTCACTACAGCGGAGCTCTCCTGCGAGTTATCTATTGAGTCTGCCCCCACCATCATATTCAAAGGTGCTAGGACTAACAGTGACTTGTCTTATGTGAGGAATACTGTGTGTTTCTGTGAGTTGTGACATCGTGCAAAAATATCCACAATTGCTCTTCGCATAAACATTGAACAAATAACATGGAAAAAATCCCCCCCACCCCGCCATCTCCCCTCCCTGCCTCCCTGCCATGCAGACTTGAAACTGCCCGCCACCCCAACTCAGCTGAGCGCTCAGTTCCCCAAACCTGAAACTTCGATATCATATAGGTATAGGGGTGTGAAAGTCCAAGGAAGACCAGACACTCCCCCCAGTCCCTTAGTCCCAAGTCATCAGTAAGTCCATTGTTGTCAGCAGAAGGTGGAAGTCCCTGAGTGGCAACTATGTATGACTCTCCCAATCAGTAAGATAAAGAAATGGGGAGATACTTCCCTTACAGCTGCACAGTTCAGTCGCCAGGGTCCTTGTGCGTATGGGCATCTTCCTCTCCTTCCTGTTCAATTGTTTCCAGATCGTTGTCCGTGCCCAGTTGCTGTCGCCTCCTTCCCGGTCGTCCTGACCTCTCCGCCGGCCGCCATCCTTCAAGCCAGTCGTGCGCCTCTTCTGGCGTGTCGAAGAACCATGTTTTTTTTGTCTGCCACTACTCTGAGTCTTGCTGGAAAGAGCATAGTGTACGGCAGTTCACAGGACCTTAATGTCTTTTTAACTTCGAGGAAGCTTCTGCGGCGGGCCGCGACCTCCGCTGTATAATCCGGGAAGAATGAGATCTCAGAGTTTTGTATCCGTAAAGGCGGTGCCACCCGTGCCATCTGGAGAATAGCGTCTCTGTCCCGAAAATTAAACAGACGTGCTAGTGCGGGCTGTGGTGGGTCTCCCGGCCGTGGATGCCCTCCTGGTACCCTGTGGGCCCGCTCCACCGAGAAGAAGGCCGAGAGACCCTTAGGTTGTAGTTTGGTCTTTATGAGATCTTCAACGTACAGGTCCATGGCAGGTCCCTCCTCGGATTCCGGCAGGCCAATTATTTGAACGTTATTGTGGCGAGAGCGCCCTTCCTGCTCATCCATTTTCGCCGCCATGCGCTTGTTTTCTTCTAGTTGCGTCACTCTCTTAATCAGGAACGAAGTGTCCTTAGTGAGGGATGTTGTCATTTATTCCACTTCGGTCACACTTGTCGACATTTTCTGCAGATCCGCTCTTAGGAATGGGACGTCTGTTGATATTGTACCCACCGTGGTCTGCACCTGGTGGAGTGCCGCCATCACGTCCTCCAGGGTCACCTTGGAGCCTCCGTCTCCCTCCGTGCTATTAGCCCTAGCCCCCTTTTTGTCCGGCAATGGGGGGAAATCCTTGGCATACGCAAACTTGTCAAGTTTGCCTTGTGGGGGCGCTCAGTTACCTCTGCCGCTCCTTGTTGGAGAACAGGTACCCCAATTCTGCACAGCACTGCCACTGATTCGCTGCGGATTAAGCCAGCGTAGTGTGTAGGCCAGCACTGAGGGACCTCCGCGTATGCTTCGCCCGTTCTTATGGCCCCGAGTGTGCATAGATTACTTTCTTTGTATGTTTCTGTTCATGTTGTGCCCCAAATTAGAGTGTCTTCAGTGGGCGCTGTTGTGTGGTTCTGTGCAGCACCGCATTGAGTAACGGATCTCCTCCGCCACTAGCCCCGTAGAAAATGAGGGATGGGGGGCCACCATGTGGTTCTTCGTTGTTTCCAGGCACCTTTCAACACCTGGGGGGGTGGGGGGCAGGGGGGGGTGTACGGGGGCCTCCCCCGTCACGGTCTGGTGTATCTCTGGTGCCTCTCACCCCCAGTTTTTAGGAGTGTGCATCCTCCTGCAGGGTTGCAAATCAGTTGTCTGCTGCTGTGGCGCTGTGGCTCCCAGCGACAGGGGGCCCTTCACCCTCAAGGAGACCCCACTACCACCTTTAGCGCACTTTCAACACACCGCAGTCTTTTCTGATTGTGGTCGGCTGGGACGGGTTTACGCCAGATGCTACGACTTATGTGCCCCTCGCCTGCCGATTCACTTTATCAATGTTCCTGATGCCCCACCAGTGGCCCCGGCTCTGCTGCAATACCCACCAGCTGCTAGTGTGGGTTTTCAGTCTCGTTGCTCCTAAGGCCCACCGGGCTGCACCGTCACTGAAGGGCCCGCCGATCGTTACAGGGGCCGGGGGCCGACAGGGGGGGCGCCGCTCACACCATCACTCCGCCATGCAGGCGGATTCCAGCAGTGCCTCACACGGGCGTCCACGGCGTCTCACCTCACCTTCAGCCGTCAGCGCCGCAGCAGCCCCACTCCTGGCCGGTTGAGACGCGTATGCGCCGGGTCTCCTATAAAATTGAGCCCACGGCCTGAGACGTGCACGCAGGGGGTCGTTCGCCGTTATTCCGCGGTACGGGATCGGAGCGGCCGCAGACCAAGCTCAACGGGGACCGCTTCACCTCCGCAAAGTAAGTGGCTGCTGTGGGACAATTATTTGCACGGATATGTGCCCGGATTCATGGAGGGAGTTAGTCTCACCCTCGGAGCTCCTCTATGGTGCGGCCATCTTAGTTGGCTGCAAGCCACGCCCCCAATATTTATCTTTTTAAGAGGTGATATCAATAAAGTTTGTTTAGGAGGATTACGTTTTAAATGCAATTGGGTTATCTAGGTTAGGAGGCTCTTGATTGTTTCAATTAAAAGCAAGTCTTCAGAAGGACTTTTTTTGTTAGAGTGGTGTCTGCTCAGCATATAGGTGAGATATTAGAGTAGCTGAGATGAGTTCTGAAAGGACTGAGATTAAAGAGAGTGGGTTCGAGTTTTGAAGTTTGAGGTACTTCTTGTGACGAACAAAGAAAAACCAAAGGTGGTGATGGACGGAGCGTTGACAATACAAACACTCACCCCCAGTCAACTGATCTGGGTTAATCCATCACCGTTCTTTAGCTCACTCCGCCACCCCAGTTCAGACATGGCCATATGCAAATCAGTCTGACCCTGTGCCTCATGGGAACAGTCCAGCCCGAATTGCCAAGCCATGTCTTCCCTGGACCGGAATCAAGCTTCCCAGGACCGGTTTCTGGCATTGCAGCCGTCTTCAGCCGGGCTTGCTTGACTCCAGTGGCAAAGTGAGCAAGGGACTCACGTCTGAGCATACCCTGCATCTGAGCCAATCAAACACTCACACCCAGTCAAAAGATCTGGCAGTTCGGGCTGGACTGTTCCCATGAGGCACAGGGTCAGACTGATTTGCATATAGCCATGTCTGAAATGGGGTGGCTGAGTGGGCTAAAGAATGGTGATGGATTAAACCCAGATCAGTTGACTGGGGGTGAATGTTTGATTTGCTCAAGCGCTCCGTCCATCATCCCCTTTTGTATCGCTTTGTTTGCCCTAAGTGTGGCAGGGTATGCTCAGACGTGAGTCCCTTGCTCACTTGGCCACTGGATTCAAGATAGCCTGGCTGATGAGGATTATGAATCTGAAACCGGTCCCAGGATGCTTGTTTCCGGTCCATGGAAGACATGGCTTGGCAGTTCGGGCTGGACTGTTCCCATGAGGCACAGGGTCAGACTGATTTGCATATAGCCATGTCTGAAATGGGGTGGCTGAGTGGGCTAAAGAATGGTGATGGATTAAACCCAGATCAGTTGACTGGGTGTGAGTGTTTGATTTTCTCAAACGCTCCGTCCATCATCCCCTTTTGTATCGCGTACTTCTTGTGACAGCAGTCCGTTTTGAAAGAGTTTACATTTGTATCAGGTGAGCTCTATTTGGCCCTTAAATATTGTATCTTGTTTTCTAATCCAGGTCCGCCGATAGTAAGACAGCTCAGCACTATCTGAAGAAATACGAGTAACAAACTACCACTTTCTGGCATGTAACCTAGTGACACACCCTTTATCGTTACTACATAATACAGTCCTTTATGTCTTCTAGGAGTTATACTATGCCAGGTTATTTAGACTTCTAGTTCTTCCTCGTAGAGCCAACTCACTTGGCTACAGTCAGTTATGAGAATACTAATTATATTTGCAGAGTGCTACGTTTCCTTGTGATAAAGGGTAATACTGAATGTGTTAACACCTTTAACTACTTCTCACTATACCGTTTTCATTTTTAGTCCATCTCCCTCCGTTCTTGAAGTTTGTATGGGATTCCAGTTATTAATCATGGTAGGCAAGTTGCCCCCTGGTTACCTATTGGGTAAACAGATTTCTGCGAACTCATCCGCAAAGCTACCGGCAGCATACTCTGTCACCTAAGCGCACTCTTATTTTGCCCTGACAAATTACAGAGTCGTCAACCTTTCTCAATTTGCCACTACACACAATGCCTGTATTTGTACTGCATGTGCCCCGCTAAACTGCTTTACTTGGGCGTTCAGCTGTCCTCTTTCTTACGCCTGATATGTATCAAAATGAATATAGGTCCTTTAAATGGTTTGATCTTTAGTTTGCCCTTCAGGAATTGGTGCACTTCTACCGTTCTGACACGCCAGCATTATGGATATGTCCATTTTAAAGTTGAGATGTAGGCACTGCATTGTATTTACTTGAATGTGGGAAATTAGGTGAGAATATGCATTATGGGTTGTTTATGTCGGAGTCTACACATTTTTTGCCGTTTTTAGGTCTCGCTGAGCCAGCGCATACGCTGTCCTGCGAGACATTTAGTGTGTGGCTTCTGAAAATGCTACCACACACTTTTGCTTGTGGCTGCCTAGAGCTTGCTGTTACACGCACAAGCGCGGGCGCCTCGCTCCGCCTCTCCAATGCTCGCTATGCATCTCCTTCTTCCTCTTTTCTTAAGGCTGTAACGCAAATGAGGCTCGAGAATACTTCTGAGGGGCGCAGGGGGCAACATGTATGAGCGTGGTTGCTTTTGTGAATGATCGGAGACGGACAGAGAAGGAAAAGGACTCGATCTCTTCCTTACTGCCCAGAAGACACAATGTCCTCTTCTTTTCTGTGCTTGCAGCTGACCCCCTCCCTTCCTATTATTCCCTCTCTTTCTGTCTTGCTCCTCACTTACTGAAAACCGTGACTTGAAGAAACTGTTCACAACCTATCTTTCCTTCTTTCATTTAGTTGCTTCCCTGTGAAATGGATCCAAAACAGAAAAACTCTTGCAGGAAATGCCCTTCTTCAGAAATGTTTCTATTCCAAAGTGCAGCCTCGGGATGGAGAGAAATAAAAGGTTTTAAATATGAAAAATAAATACATAACTAAATAAAGCAAGACAGAGTGGTTGCAAAGTGGCCGGATCTGTTTTAATAACATCCAAAAACATCAGCCACACTTTACAGACTTTGCAGTGAAGCGCTACTTTTCTTCTCTCGTCTTTCTTTGAACAGCATTGTTGCCCCCAGGTGGGGGAAGTGCACCTTTCCTAGATGTATTGCAATACCTGGTTGATGGGTTGATTGGAAAACAAAATGTGTACCTCTGTGTTTATGGATGTGGTCTTTTTGAACCATACGGTTTATGTTCATTAAGGATATAAGCAATGGACATTGAAACAGTCCCCTTCAGGGCCCTGTAGTCGTGTCCTTAACTTTTCAGATAAAACCACTCGCTGATTTCTGAATAGTGAGTGAGAGATCATTAAGGTAACCATGTTGTTTCTGCTTACATTTCACATGCTTTACTTAATCTTTCATTCCCTATGAGTTTTTGCTTTTACTTTTTTTTTTCAGGCAGCATATTACTCTTATCAAATGCATAATTTGAATTAAGTCGCATCCTGGTGTTTATCGCGGGGCACAATTGGGTTGAAGCTGAAGGCAGTGTGATTTTTTCTCAGTGGGGCAGTATGGTGTTCAGTGAGTGAGAGGATGTGGCACTATGGCCAGAGCGGTCTAATTTGGAACCGGGGTGCCGGGTTCAGACTTCATGACCAGTCCCCCAGACCACTCTCCTGAGGAGGCAGATTCCCATGCTAGACCTTAGAAAGCTCCACTACACCTTAGAAGCCCAGGTGTCTTAGCACCAGCAGGTGGACCTTTGCAGTGGCAAGTGTGGGTTAACCTTGAAGGCCTGTCCACCACAATCCATATGAAGTTCACCTTCACCCTTGCGGGCAGGCCTACGAAGCAGCACACCCTAGAGCAACAGTGATCCAGTCACTGTGACTCTGTCACTGAGGTCACATGAACCTTGGGCAGGTTAGAGCGGTGCGAACAGTGTGACCGCACTGGGTACCTATTTCGGGTGGGTGCGTAGTGTTTGCAAGTATATTATGGTTTTTTTTTTTAAACTTGCTGCCTCCTTCCTTGCCTCCAGCAACTTTCAGCAACAATAAAAATGTCATGATAACTTCGGTGAATAATGTTCTTTCTAGAGAGAGATCGGAGTTTTGTCTAGTGGAAGGGTTGACTCCTGGAAAGGTGGCACAGAGGGTTAATGTGCCTGCTGCAAAGAACATGTACCATGCAAATCACAAAGTGCACATAATGTTAACTAGGTTAGTAGGTTACTGCTTGTGTCAGAGAGATTCTTTTATTACTTGCAGTTTATAAGTTAAAATCCTAACATAGAACAGTGAGCTATTAAACTATTCTGCCTACTAGTATGGTTGTCATGTGGCTTCTACACCTTGTAGTCCTTTGTCTTATGGAACATTTCCTATACAGTGATTTACACACTTATAAATGATTGCTTCTGTGTAGTGTCCGAGGCGTAGGTGATCTTTGGGGGCACCAACAAACATTGTTGCACAGGGCGCAACCAGCACTAAAGCAGGCCCTGCCATCGAGGCCAGTCTGCCTCACCCATTGGTCCATTGGACTTGTTTCAGCAATAGTAGCTGCAACTCACCAAGGATCAGCAATACAGGATTTGCACACACACCAAACTAAGTTTGCAAACTTCACACTCTCTGCTTCATGCACAAGCACTTTTAACATGTGATACCTGCTCTGGAGCCACTGGAATTATGCAGCAATGTGGGACAAAATGATGCCGCAGTGTTGACGAAATTATGCAACAAAAAAAGGCCGCAACGTAATGCAATATATTCCCTTATACTTTATTATTTAGACATTTTTACACATGTTAAGTCTCTGCAAAGAATCTGCCTCATTAGTATCAGTATAACATACAAATGCAGCAGTGAGAAAGGTGATCAGTCAACCTTTGCAAAGGGCCGTCCACTTTGCAGCAATTCAAGTCACGTTTCTTAGTAACTTTTTATCCGTTTGAGCTACAAAAACGATTAGTTAAAACTGCAAGATTATGCAGTGGATGATGTATTATGTGACAAATATGGCAGAGCAATAATTATATAGAAAACATTTGCAAACTAGGATATTTTGCCATTCATGTTTGAACTGCTCTTGTGGAAGAAGGGAGAAGTGCTAACGACAGAATGCATTGTTTGGAGACAAATGGCTTGTTGTTCCACTTTTAAGCGTATTTGGGACACTGTGGGATTGGAAATATATTCCACTTTGTGAACGTATTTAAATGACAATAACTCCTATTACACCTTAAATAATCAAGTGTATCCATTGGTTGAATTAAATAACACAATAAGCTGTAACTGGTCAGTGAAATGCCAAACAAATACTAAAAATTGGGATGTTTGGCACATTCTGGCCACACCTCTGACTCCGCTCACTGATCCAAATCTTGGGTTATCCCCGCCCCCGGAGTCTCCACCCACAGTTCCCCTACTTTCAATCATGGACTTGAAACAGTACAGCAAGGAGATGTATGTCTACTCTGTGTGGTGAGGAATTGTAAACTCAAAGTTTAACTCTTCCTCACCCTGGGATTATGCTCTCTTGCGCACATTCCGTCTCTCTCGTTTTCCTCTCTCTCTCCCAGTTTTGGTCTACAATAAACAAAATCATAAATCCTAAAAACTGCGGAATAACGTCTCACATTACCAAATCTTCTTGGGAATCCTTCTTAGATTCGCACTTTAACCAGCAGGTCGCCACAATAAGTAAGCCCCAGGAAGCCCCAGAGGGCCAACTGCTACAAACAACAACAACTTGGTTAGAATCCGAACCTGGAATCTCCGCGGTTCTGCTTAAACTCATTTCGAAGGGAAGGAAGGATGGTGCAGCAGGGCCAAACGGGATTCCTCCGGCCCTGTTCAAACTTGAGCGAGAATACTGGGCAGAAACGCTGACCCCTCTTTACACGTCTGTGAGCCGATCCAGGATTCTTCCTGCCTCATGGAGGGGCTCAATCATTTCACCAATTAACAAGGCGGGGGATAGAACGCTGCCATAAAATTACCGGCTGAAAGCACTCCTGGATATCGAGGCTAAATACTTTGCGGGGCTCCTACTGACCCACCTGTGCGAATGGGCAACACACCACAATATAATTCCGCCGAGCCAAACTGGTTTCAGCCGAGAAACGGGAACAGCGTCAAACTTGCTGGCAATTTCGCAACTTATCGACAAAGCAAGGGTGACTAAACAGGCTCTCCACCTTTGCTTCGTCGACTTCAAGGCGGCGTTTGATAACGTCAACCGGGGCTACCTCTGGAGAAAATTGGCCTCCTGAGGGATCCCCGACCCCCTATTGCACCTTCTGATCGAACTGCACACCAACACGTGGGTCCAGGTAAAGCTCGGCAACGGCACACACCTTTCCAGGCGCATTCTGACCACCAACGGCCTAAAGCAAGGGTGCGTCTTAGCACCGACCCTTTTCAACCTATTTACAGACGATTTACCACCTGCCCTAGAAACCTGTAATGCGCACGCTCCACGCCTGGGGGGCAAAGCGCTGCCTAGCATATCCTACGCAGACGCCGTTGTACTGGTCAGCCACACTAAAGTAGGTCTCCAAAGTCTCATCAATGCACTGCATGGATATGCCGAAGCGAACCTGTTAGAAATAAACATTGACATGACCAAAGTTCTGTCTATAAATGGGAACAAAAAGCTGCACACTTGGTTCCTTGGAACAAAGGTTGTCGCAAATTGTTCAGAATATAAATACTTCGGAATATTGTTCGATAAAGGAGGCCGCTTCTCGAAGCAACTAGAGGCAATCAAGAGGAAAGGGATGCTGATAGCTACCACGCTTAAATAGCTAAAGTCTAATCTGAATGGTCCCACTCTTCTCCCACTGCTCCGTGTGGCACAAGTTAGGCTAGAGTCATCTATTACATACGGCAGTGAGGCTCTAAAAGGCACAGACGCGAAACTGCTGGACACAACCATTGCAAAGGACTACCGACTTCTCTTTAACCTGCTAACCTACACCTCACAAGCCCAGATCCGGTTAGAGTTTGGACTGACCTCCCAAAAGCTTGCAAGAAGAGGTTCATACATAAAGTGCTGGCAGAAAATAAAGAACTCGCCAGAAAATTCACTGAACTATCTGCTATGGCTAGACCTAAGCAGCTCTCTTCAACTGCCGACGAAAACTTTCCTAGAGGAATCCCTGACTGTCACAGGTCTAAAAGAACTATGGGAAACTCCATTACCGCATGTGCAATTCAAGCGTGTTGTAAACAAGAGCATAAAAAGACAATCGCACTTGGAAGATAAAGCGACCTTTTCACAAAGGCGACACGCATGGATGACTTTGTCCACATACAAATCGCCTGGGCTACAAGCATACTTTGGTCTGGGGTATGGCAGGAAATCAAAAGAAGCCTTCTTAAAACATAGGCTAGGAATTCTACCCTCTATTCCACATCTGCAACCATGGCTGAGAAGGGACTGTGGGACAAAATGCAGGATGTGCGGGCAGAGAATGAAGACTTCGAACACCTACTATGCACCTGCCCAAGGCTGAAAGAGGAAAGAGTAGCCCTGTTAAAAACTGCCTTCAATGAACAAGAAATCCGCACACGCAGACAAGCGGTTCTCACTTGTTTCGACCCTGGCCTTCCCCCATTAAATGGGAAGTTGGTCAAATTCCTGAAATGTCTGGAACTGAAACTAAAAAATCTGGAAGATGGGACCAGACCGGATTAGTTGAAAATTGGCCAAAACACCACACTACGATCACACACCCGCACCAAACTGTTTTTATCAAAGTTCTCTTGTCTTAAAAATAATATATTTTCCTTATAATCTTTTATCCGAAGATATGACCTATCAATGTACTTTTGTAATGGTTTTAATTAACCTAAAATAATAAAAATTACTTACTTACACTCTCTCTCTCCCCCTTCCTTCACTGCCTCTCTCCCTCACTCTAGTCCTCTCCTCTTTCTCATGTTCTCATCCTTTCTTAATCTCGCACTTTCTCTCTCCATCTCTTTATCCTCCACCCGTGTCTCTTTTTTACTCTCTGTGGCATTGTCTGTCTAAAGCACACACACCCGTCTTTCTCCGTTTATCTGTTTCCTCCGCCCTCTGCCCACCCCAAAACATTTGCCTTTTCTTCCCTATCAAGTACTGTTTGAACGACGCAAGAAAAATATGATATCTTTGAGGTGTTAAGAATATCGTAACATTTACATCCAGAAAGTCAGATTAGAAATATTTTTTCCTTTAAGGGCAATAAAAAGTTTTTATTTAAATCTATATCCCTAGAAAACATTATAATTTCTAATATTGAAAAGTCTTTTCTCCTAATGGAAATTAAATGTTATGTTTCTGATCAAAGCATGTATTTTCAACACAAGCTTTTTAACCCCTCCCATGCTGGTGACGAACCCCAGCAGTCACGCCCCGCGGTGGGCGTGTGCTGATGACGGCTGGGGTTAGTCACGGCCCGCCCTGTTCGTTTGTTTACAGCACACGGGGGAAATCGCGGCCGCAGCTAAGGGGTTAATCGATGTGTGTAATTTTTAGCTCCATTTAGCATCAGAGCTGTGTGGATGCAATACAGATTCCATATGCTTTTCTCATCCGTTTCTGGCAGCCTGCTGTAAATCGTGTAGACAACTTGTCCCCAAATGGAGCTAATCACCAGGGACACCAACCCTTATTCCTTACAAACTTGCCACACAGAGTCTCAAAGCTCTCTCTGCAATGCCCCTTGACCGGTCTTGATGTTCTGCTCGCTCGGTAAAAAGACAACGATTCGAACAGCTAAACGTGTCAAGGCTGACTCAGGAACTACGGGGCACGTGTTTGCCAAGGACAACTGTCTGGCTTCTCAGGAGAGGAGCAGTAACTCATTTGCATGGCCAGTTTTGCATGATTTTCTTGTTTGATTGGCACTTCTTAGTGGCGCCTGTTGGGTACTGCTTTGAGACAATTTCTTAAGATTAGGTGTCTGGGGAAGAAGTATCCCGTGTCCGATAACTCTTTTTATAGTGTATAATCTATCTTCTGCAGATTCTTCACCCCTCCCCCTTCTCTCCTTTTGAGGTTGGGCCAGTACTAGAAAGGTTCCATTGTAGGTTCGGGTTGATACTTACAGCTGTCTAGTTTCCCTCTCCTTAGGCTTTGGTTGGCCGCCAGGAAAAACAAGCATTGGCATAGCCAATAGGTCTTGCCTTTGGGACCTTTTAAGTGTTTAGCCATGCAACAGTTGATGATGATGCACCAAGGATATTGTGTTGCATAACTAAATACTTATAAGGTCCCAAAAGCGAGACCTATTGACTATGCCAACGCTTATTTCATATTATAATAGAGCAGTGGATTATGGTTGCCATGGATGCAATAATGGTGTTGGTCCTCATTAATACGATCAATTTGGCACAACCTTTTACTTAGCATGAACATGGGTGATGCAAGATAACTGGAGTTTTTTTGTATTTTATCCTGCAGTTTTAAATGTATGGATAACAGCAAGGATATGCTTCGATATTCTAGTCCTGATTAAGTCGAAAGGACATGCTCCTACAGGATGAAAAAAAGGAGTTGGCTGGAATTTTTGAGGATAGAAATTGGAACATTTGCTTTAGCAAAGTCTTTCGTGGATTCAAGTTACTTACAGACTCGTACCAATATGAAAAATCATTACTCATGTACACTATTAAAACAAATATATGGGTCTCATTTCTGGGAAACTGTTAGCTTTGGTTTTAGTCATGTTGTAGTACACCTTCCCTGACAGCATGGAGCATTGCTAAAAGAGGGTAAAAAAGCAAGCAATTTTGTAGGCGCACACACCTACCATGAATGCGCCTACAAAAATACACTTTTCATTTTTGTTTACCAATCAGAGTTGGTTCGGTAAGCAAAATGAAAACAAAGTAGCTCAAATGGGTGGGTAAAAGCAACGCAAGTGGGGGGCAGCAACATTGTGAGGTTGAAATCATAGTAGGGGTGGGTAGGAAAGCAACTCGGAGGGTGGCTGTGTAACACAGAGGGGGCGCAGGTGGTGGAAGCAAATGGAGAAGGAATAACATGGAGCAGGGGAAGCAAACAGACACAAAAGCGCAACATGGAGCTGGGGTGAGAAGCAGATATGTGAGAAAAAAAAGCATGGAAAACCACATAAGGGCGAGTGCATCACAAAGGAGCAGAAGGGAGAAGCACACAGGCACAAGCACACAGAAACAGCAACCCAAGCACGGGGGTGTATGCACAAGAGAGCTGGAAAACATATGCACTCTTGTGGAGTGCTTTAACAAAACGAAAATGTAGCACTTGAAGAGTGAGCAGTGGAAAGACACAAGTAATGCATCCATGCTTCAGGGGAGGGACAGACAGAATAGGAGAAAGTAAAGCCCACACAAGCTAGCAAATGAGAATGGCAATAAAGCCAATACAATGGTAAGCAATGGCGGGCTCCAAGCCCACTCGTTATGCAACAAACACATGCACGGTCTAGTCGGCGAGACCGAAAAAGTACACTTTGATGTGCTGACTATTTTGATTAATTTAAGTAGGGGTAGAATTTAGACCAAATTAGAAGCCAATTAGTGGTAAGCTTCCTTCTGTGTCCAACACCCATTTGCAATTGTACTATATGAGAAAATTACGGCGAGCACATGGGTGCACTAATCTTTGCTAGGCACCCTCTGCTGCACGTGACATTAGCATCTCTCACAAAGAGAGAAGTTGAATAACCACATGTCCAGAATGGGTCATAGTAAAGTTTAAAGTAACCGGCCAAGTTTGCTGGAATGGGGTCAGATATGGTTAGGATCTCATGCCTTGGAGACATAATTATTCATATCACTTTTGATGATAAAGCTCAGATGTTGCCTCACAGTTCAAGCAACTATTACAGAAATGGTGTTTGTTGCTCATCAAAATAGCTCTTCAATGCTTTTCGTGTAAAACACACAGACCTTTCAATTGAAAGGCTTAGAAATGTTCATAATTAGAAGTAGAGCATCTGGTCGCTAGCCTTGAACTATTTGGGCCAGACTGATCTCCCTACCTGTGCACTTGTGCTATTTAATATTAAAAAATAAGAATAACACTCCTCTGTTCCTCTATGAACATCTTTTAAACTAACTGGCAATGAACTTCTACTGTGAGAATTAGAGCTTGAAGACACGGTAATAAAAAGCCACACGGAAAAATAACCAAATAGTTAGCATATTTATACATGTGTGACCAGTCCTTACTGAATGTACATCCTGAAATCTTCAAGTGACAAATTAGGCTTGCTATCACATTAGAGACCTATTCAAATCATTCAGAACGGCATTGGGGAAGATTGTTTTTTTTTTTTGCTGGTTGTGTGTTTAAGATGTTGCACTATTTTAGGCCACACGGGTGAACTACTGGTGCCTGGAACTATTGCAGGTTCCATCATTCTTCACAAGAGTTCTTAGCTATAAGATAATCCCCGATGAAGAATGGCTACTGCCACTAGGCCAGGTAAGGCATGCCCAGGTGCTCGGATCAGCTTGCCACTGTACCCCATATCACAGATGTTTTACCCTCTAAACCCTTCTTGGTTCATTTTATCTGGAGAATAAGGTAGCACGATACAACGTACATTGAACCCACCGGAAATTATGCTGAATCATCTTAAGTTCTTGAAATATGACTTTCATACAGCCATATTTTCAGCCAGCAGGCCTCCCGGGAGAGTGGAGCAAACAGCGACGGCAGTGAAGGAAAGTAAAGGCAGAAAAGCAAAAGGGGGCCTCTGGCAAAGGGGTGGAGGGAAAGACACGCCGGGTCACGCGGAGCTGGAAGCTGCCGGTGCAGAAGGTGTTGGGGCCCCGGATCCCCCGTGGAAGGGCGTCCCCAAGTCCCCGTCAGAGAAGAATGAAGCAAACCTTCAAAGGGGAGCAGCAGCTCCCTCCCAACAGAGCCCTGGTGCAGGACCTCCAAAAGATGATCCACGGGGAAATGGGCAACCGGGTCTCCCATGCGCTACATTCCCACAGCTGTGGAAACAGCACGAGCGAAGGCCGCACCAGTCTCCGTAGGGCCCCGCGATGGAAAAAGCAGCTCCTCCGTGGGTGACGGCTGCAAACTAAGACGGCCATCCCCTAAACCAAGCGGAGAGGAAAAAGGCCAGGCCCGAAAAGGAGAAAGAGGCGCAGAAGAGTGGGGGACCTGTGGTTCCTCCGGCGAAAACCGCAGCCGCGGCGACAGCAAGGAGCTGTCTTTTGATGACGTTGGGGAGAAAGCCACGATGCGGCGGCCTGTCTCCGGCGACGACGACGACGATAGCAGCAGTCGCCCAACCTCTGGGGAAGAGGGAGCGTCTCAGGACGAATCCACGATCTGACGCCTATCCGGTGCTATAGAGTCCGCAACCTGCAGCAGGGCGTCGTAGTCGTCCAACACCACAGGAGACGCCGGACAGGCCTCCACCCAGTCACACGGCGCCGGGGACCAGGGCTGGACTGGAGCCGAGGTGGTCAGGGGGCGGCGTCGGAACGGCGCCGACTCTACCTCAGACAAGGCAGCCGCCTGCGTGGAGGAACGATAAGCACCTGGAGAGCGACAAGGATTCCCTCGCCAGCCTTGACCCACGAGGGGACGAGAGGTGCCCGCCGACCCCAGTGGCGCCGCAAAGACCGACTCGACCTCTGATGAGGCAGCCGCCTGTGAGGGAGGGACGAGAAGGGCCCAGGGAGGGATGAGGGGTCCCCTTCCAGCCTCGACCCGGGACGAGAGGGGTCCGCAGAACCCTGTGGCGTCGCCAGGGCCAGCAGCTGCCGGCGCCGTAGCAGCGTAGCCTCATACAGAATCGCCACCTGTCTAAAGGGCCGAGGGGGTATCAGGGATGCGACCCGACCCCCGGCGACCTCCCTCGACACCACAGGGACTCCCGTAGGAGTTTGCTTCGAAGCAGAGGCGCTGTGGTCCGAAGGAGGGATACCCAAAGGGGCGCACCCCAACGGCACCACATCCTCCGTGCCTGGAGCCAAACCAGTCGGCGCCGAATCCGCCGGCGACGCCGTGGAGGGCCCCGCATGGCGCAAGAGATCCGCCGACATCCAATGAGGTGAAGGAGAAGGAGGAGGAGGAGGAGAAGAAGCCAGCGAGGTCTGCAAAGCCGCCGCATATGTCTCCATCTGGGCTATCGACGCTCCCTCACCGGGGAACGGTGGATAGGGGGAAGATCCGAAGGGCCGCATCACCTGCAGAGAGCACACGCCCCCCCAAAAGGCCGGAAACCAGCCCTTGGGGACAAACTGCGACACTTACTGACAGGGGAGAGAAGCTCTTGCGGCACAGGAGGGGGATGAAGACGATGATGACGGCCGCTCCGAAAACCTTCCGCAGAAGATAAGCGAGGTGACGAAGCCAATCTGGACATGCCAGCAGAGAGAAGTTTCATCCGGCGTTCCTGCCGCGACTTCAACCTTGACGTGCTTCGCAATCAGTGGAGCCGTGATCCTCCACCAAGAACTACATGCAAATGAGGTGAGGGTCTGTCGCCGACATCAAGCGTCCACAAGACAAACACGTCTTGAAACCCGAAGGCATCTGCGCACTGTTCCCACAACACACGAAAGATCCAGGGGAAAAGCCTAAACAGGCCCAGAGCATGAACCGGATCCGCGCTGCATGCGGAAAAGGAAAAAACTGACATAGGCGCGCCGGGGTGGGACTTAAGTGACCTCAGTGACGTCACGTACGCGGACGACACCTTGGCGGAGTCGCGTGATGCCGTTCCCCCCCGGCGCGCAGGGATGCTGGCCAAAACATTTCTGGACCCAGTTTCATGCCTGGGGATCATTCTACGTTAAGGAATCTGCGGCTAGTAGTCTCTATCAGATATCCCAGAATGCTAACCTAATTAGGAGAGTGCCTCCTATTGTGGTCATAGTTGTGGCAATAATCCAGGCTCAGATGAGCATGAAACCAATGTTACCAAGAAAACTGAGTGGAAAGGCCAAGATGCTCTCCCATCATGCAAACCAGCACAGGGAGGAAATATAACCTGGCATTCTAGGCTGCAATGCTGGCCCATCTTCACCATTCTCTCCAAGCCATACATCAACCCATCGCTTTCTAAGCACGCTCATATAGATGGTGAAGGTGCCAGACATCTAATGTCAGTGCTCATACCCTTATTCAACCCCCTCCAGGACACATTAATGTTGGAAATGGTAGTCGACAAGGCTGAAACAACTGGAATGGGTCAGCACAATACTCGAGGAACATGTTTTTTGTTTTTTTTTAAACCAGATCCGATTTTCACCTCTTCATATCTTTGTATTTGCGGTTGTTGGACAGTATTTTGATTTGTATTTCATTTAGTTATTACCTCACCATCCCCTCATTGTTGTACTTCCCATTCTACCATCACCAATGTATCTCTGCTCATTCATTTTCCACCATCAAGCACTCGAGCGATTACCCATGCATCAGGTTTGATCCATACCGATAGTCCATTTCTGAAACACGTATTTGTCTACAATAAATACAATGGAGTGTATCAACTATGATAATCCTATAATTCTAACCTGACACTTCCAGAACCTCAAATACACAACAGCTGTCTGCCAAAGTGTTATGACCAATTCAGTTAAGCCAAGCCACATATGGGTGCTGGTTGCTGAGCAGCAAACTCTACAACTGATTATTCCTGGGGTATAGATAATGATCTGGAGTTACACAAGTCCAGCAAACCTGCCCGACATACCCTGAAGACAGTATTTCTTCACTGCAATCTGCTGCATGCCTGCAGTAAGTGTTTCAGAGATCGGCATAGAAACCTGGTACTGGTTAACTAGGAGTGGCATCAGCTACAGATGGAACAGGTGCCAATGAAGAGACTTCATTAGTGAGCAGAAATCAACGTGTGCAGACTGCTGGGCATTTACTTTCTGTTCCATATTCTCTAATGTGCCCAGGACTCTGCTGCATGAGTGGCAGAACTCCCTTCACCATTTTCTGCAAAAAATAGAAGTCCTGATCCCACACTGCACCCCTATCCCTGCAACCAAACATCTGTGTGGTTGTTGTGTCACACACATTGGGGTGAAACACAAGTACACAACTAAAGAGCTCATCACGTTATCATGGATTGGAGAAAAAGGTGGTGGGGACTGCCAAGAACTGTGCAGGAGTGCTCTCCCGATAATCCGCCATCAATAGAGAGAATGCTGGTGTCACTGACTATATTATCCATCCATCCTTCCTTCGTGCCTCTTTGAGAACTCATTGTCCAAAAATGACTCCATGCTGCCAGCCAGCGCATCTCCATTTTTGGGCTGATACAAGCTCGGTCAAAGAATCTGCCACTCAACCTTGAGACCCAGACCACACGCATGCGTCCCACTGTGGATTGACTAAAGCCCCCTATGGGTATCCAGCTTATTTCTAGCTCAGGCCATTCCCACCCACCCTATGCCTGACATTTGTCACCAGGGACGACTTTCTTTAGCAATTGCATTAACTTCCATACTCTCTCTCTCTCAGGCTCGTAGTATTCCCCTAGTCCTGGTGAACCCACTATTTGAATGCAATAGCTACACCATAGACTTTAAAAAGATTTACCCTATATGATTTATAAGAAGTTGCTGTAATGGGCTGTGCTGATCATGTGTTTGTTGATACACTTGTTGATCAGGATTTATCACTTGAGTTAATCACCTTAAATAAAAGCACAGAGCACATTTCTTTTGCATCAATATTCACTGCGCCAATATGTCTTGAAACCGTTTTTCATAAACTCCTTTGAAAATATTTTATGTGCCACTTGGCTCTTTGCATCTGAAGTATTGTTACTAGGGACCAGTGTGTTTTTGGATAACTACCATAGCTAGCACCAAAGCTTGTGTCAGCTTTAGCCAGAAGATCTCGCATGCAGGATTAGAAGCATGGAAATACAGGTCATCTGCCAAAGTCTGAGTTTTGGCAACTGGGAATGCATACTAGTTTTGACTGTGGTGCAGATTCATAATACCCTCCATCCCATGTTGTAGAAGACAGACTGTGAACCCCATGGATCCTTCCCTAGCAGAACCACTAAACAATCTGTCACCTGCTACTCGTTAATGGTGCAGGTGATGAAATTAGGGGGCATGCTTGGAAAGGTTAGTGCGATACAAAAGGGGATGATGGACGGAGCGTTTGAGCAAATCAAACACTCACCCCCAGTCAACTGATCTGGGTTTAATCCATCACCATTCTTTAGCTCACTCTGCCACCCCAGTTCAGACATGGCCATATGCAAATCAGTCTGACCCTGTGCCTCATGGGAACAGTCCAGCCCGAACTGCCAAGCAATGTCTTCCATGGACTGGAAACAAGCATCCTGGGACCGGTTTCGGATTCATAATCCTCATCAGCCAGGCTATCTTGAATCCAGTGGCCAAGTGAGCAAGGGACTCACGTCTGAGCATACCCTGCCAACTTAGGGCGAACAAAGCGATACAAAAGGGGATGATGATCTCTGTACTGAGGTGAATGTATGACATTGTTCTGCATTCTGTCCATCAACTGTGGTTTTTGCATTTGTCACCCCGAATGGGATGGGTATGCTCAGACGTGAGTCCCATGCTCTCCACACCACTGGAGTCAAGCTATCCTGGCTGAAGACGGCTGATAGCCAGAAACCGGTCCTAGGATGCATGATTCCGGTTCAGTAAAGACATGGCTTGGCAGTTCGGGCTGGACTGTTCCCATGAGGCACAGGGTCAAGGCTGATTTGCATATGGCCATGTCTGAACTGGGGTGGTGTGGAGTGCAAAAAAACGATGGATTTAGGCCCAGATCTCTGTACTGGGGTGAATGTATGACATTGTTCTGCATTCTGTCCATCAACTGTGGTTTTTGCATTTGGGAAGGTGAATGAGCAGACAAATGAGGTGCCTATTTCATATAAAACACATTTTATGCCTCCACATGCAGAGCCAATGCTTGGACATGGCTTCAGTACAGGATTGTCAAACAAAACAAGTTACTTAATTTTAGTAAAGCTGTTTCTGGTGGATAAAGTATCTGCATGTGGATTCCTCAACTTTTGAATATACCCAACGCGCAGCATTCCATGGAAACTTTTCTCCATAGCTCTCACATGTAGATGAGGATGTCATACTACCACAACTCCACATGACATCATCAGAGCCATAAGAAAACCTCGCCGGCAGCTGTCCGTTTCCACCCATTTTTTCCATGCCTTCAAGGCGAATGGGTTAGCCAACATTATTTCCAACAAGCATATGTAATACACGTACATGTCATATTAATGAAATAACCAAATGCAATTGAATTGTCAAGTGAATAGCATACTCATGAGTCATAAAAAATCTCAAAAGAAACTTTCCATATGAAATCTATATATACAAACTTATTTTTGGTATAAGCAGACAGGCAATGGGGAGGCAGGTGGGTCAGTGAGGAATCCATGGACAGATACTGTATACACCAGAAAAAGCATTACCAAAGGTAAGTTAGTTGTTCTTCTGATGGATACATCTGCCTATAGATGCCTTGCCTTTAGAATAGAATCCCCAAGCAGTCCCACACTTGGAGGAGGGTGCCTTCCTGCCTATACTAAGAAATCTTTCAACACAGAACGAACAAAACTGCTTTCCCTCCTCACTTCCGAATCCAAGCAATAATGCTTTGCAAACGTTTAGAGGGGGGCCCAGTTTGCCTCTTAACAGATGTCAACCACAGGGGCACCTCTAGCCAAAGCAGAAGTTGAAGATTTGGCTCTGGTAGAATGAAACCCTATTACCTTCAGGTGGCTGCTTCTTAGCCATGGCGTAGCAGATCTTGATGCACAGGATTATCCACCTGGATTAAGTTCTCTTCTGGACGGCATTCCCCTTCATCTTGCCCACTTATCGAACAAACAGCTGTTTATCCAATCTGAACCCACGGGTTCTGTCCATATAGAAACTCACAGCCCTCTTGGGGGCAAATAAAGTCTTTCCTCCTCCTTTCAACCCTATTGTCAGCATTTTGAACTTTCTTGTTTGAGGAACAAATTCAAAATCCTGAGGTTAAGGATCGGCCTCAAACGTCTGTTCTTCTTGGGAATCAGAAAGTTTCAGGAATTACACCCTTGACCCTGTTCCTTCTCTGGGACCAACTCTATTGCACCCTTTTGAAGCAGCGTTTGCACCTAGTGCTGGAGGAGTAGAAGGAGCACTTTTGAGCTAAGCCCTTGTCAGGGGTGGTGGGGGGATACTCCTTGAAAGGCTAGAGGTCTGTAGTGACAGACCTCCAGTGAGGCAGAAAATAGGCCACCGGCCTCCCACTGGTCAAGCATGCTCTGAGACGGTGAAGCTAGAGCTGCTTTCCTGCAACAATGGCAGAGAAGGAAAAGGAGGCTGGTTGAAGAGCAGAACCACGCCGACGACCCCTGCCCCTTCCCTTGTAGCTCCTATAAACCAGATTTGCGCCTTGTTGCTGCTGCTGCAGCCGCCAATTTTTCCTCCAAAGTACAGGTTCCTGCTAAAGCATCAAAACCTGCGTGTTAGACCTGTCTGGCCCTTTGCGTAGTCCCTCCAATTTATTATTTATTTTGTCCCCTTTTTGCCCCTCATGTCTTTATATATTTTGTGTCTACTAAATTTTTATGGTGTTGGTCTGGGGAATAGGTGCTTTTTCACCTTCATAATCCTTCACCTCAGGCCTAGATGCCTTTCCTGACAGGAGTTTCCTTGGAGTCACAAAATGGTGGCTACCAACTGTCACAACTGACATACCTGGGACCTGTCCCATAGGATAGAGTAGGGCATTCCAGAACCTTCTGGTCCCTTCTGGACCTCTGAGGGTCAGCCTATAAAAGGCGGAATGCTGGGCAGCCATTTTGTCTTGTTAGTGAGGAGCAGCTGGAGTATAGGTCAAGGGTCTGGAAAGGGGTAGGATCTTCACAGGGTAACTTACCTCTGAAGGGTTGGCCCTCTTAGGATTCACCCCCCCTCCACCTCTGTAGGTCTGACCCAGTTAGTTCCATCCTGCTGACCCTGGACAGGGGGACCCAAGCCCAGGAGGGTGTGAGGCGTAGAACCAAGTCTTCACCCATCCTTGTCCAGTATGAAGGGATAGAACAGTTTGCAGGAGATAGAGGGTTGGAGCCTTGGGGTGTGGAACTTTACCCCTGATCCGTTCCTCCTTTGTGTCAGTGGGACCGTGGATTAACTGTGTAAAACCGGGACCCCATTGCTTGTAGGAGAAAGCACAGCCAGAGAAATCTCCTCTCACCTGTGGAAGCTGAGGTGGGAGAACAGGCGCTGCCGCGAAGGTAGTGTGAAGCGGAGCGTTGTGCTGACTGAATTCTGGCAGCGCGCTTCTTCACAGACTCTCGGCGGTGACCTAGGACCGAGCAGGCCCAGAGGTGAGCCACTTCCCGTGTTGTCGAGGGGAGCAGCCGCCGTTTCGAGCCGCTACTCTCCCGCACGTGCGCAGGAGCGCTGCCGGGGAGAGAGGTGTCCGGGGCGGACCAAGGCGGGGAGCGGGCCCTGCACTGAGCGTGAATCTAGCGCGAACTCCTCACGGGGCTGGCAGGTGCGATCTGAAAACCAGCCCGAGGTACGCGCCGGTAGAGATCAGCGGAGGCCCCTGAAATCGGAGCGGAGACCGGAGAGAGAGGCACTTTTACCGGCTCAAGTAAGGAGAGTTGGGAAATTGCGTTGGGCCTAGACTTTTCCCCCTTTTTCATCCAGCAAAGTGACTAGAGGCGCCGGAACTCGGTGTAAAAGTTCGGTTCTGGTATCTCAAAGGATTCCCTTCACAGAACTCAAAAGAGGCAGAGTAAGAGAAGGTTTCAGAATTGAGAAAGGCCAACTGAGGAACACTACTAACCTTGCTGGGGAGCAGCCTGGGTAGAAAGCCTGTGGTTTCTTAGAGGATTGTCAAATCGAACTTGTTAAATCTAAGGCTCACTCAATAGATATTGTGTTCTTCTGCTAAAAACCTGATATGGGAAAGTGGTCCTAACAAATCTGTTTACTCCTATCTATAGAGAGTTCAGCCACAGGAAACCGTCTGACAGAGAATCCATTGGGGGGGAAGGAGGGAATTGCAGTGATGCTGTAAGAGTTGGCTATGTTAACCTTGTAACCCCATAAATAAGGTACCTGGTGACTGATAAGAGAGTAGTTCCTATGAATGTTTCAATGCTGTAGACTTAAACACTGCTGAAGTGGGTTCTCCTGATGTTATCAGATTTGTGGGTGGAAATGATAAGAATTGCGTAGTGTAACTATTTGTAAACTACTAAATAAGGAGAGTACTGGTGTAAAAGTGATAAAGAAGAAGAAACTTATTTTTATAAAACAATTCGTATTTTTACACAAAGATTGGTGTAGCGTCATTTTTGAGTGGAATTGCATTAAATTACTGCTGGGTGGTTTGCAACCTTTACAAATGTGCCTTCATTAGAGATTGTCTTACCCTAGGCCAGGCTACCCTAAGTGACCTGACAACATTAGGTTCCAACACTGCGAAACTGTCTCTAGTCCTTAGGCTGTGACTGAAGTCCTATGTAACTCGCAGCCGTCTTACTATCTTTAAATCTCTACAGCACAGAATCAGCCTTCGCCCCAAACAGTCGAGTCCCAATCGAAGGGCAAATCCAAAAGTGTAGCTTGAACATTTGGTGAGAAGCCCGAACCCGTCAACCAAACATGCCTTCTTATAGCCACAGAAGAACCCATGGCTCTTACCACAGAGTCCGCAGTGTCCAGAACTAATTGAACAACATTGCAGGCCGCTGCCTAAGCATCTTTCTATAGCTGTGACAAAAAACCCTGAAGATCTCCAGGCAACTTTGGAACGACCTCCCTTACCAAGTCCATTAAGGCATGCACATATCACCCCAACAAAAATAGTTTGTTTGTGGATTTGAGGAACGTACTTCCAGAGCAGATTTTCTTCGCAGACTGCTCCATCCTCTTAGATTTCCTGTCCGCTAGTGTAGTAGGGAAGGAACGGGATGACAATTTGGAAGAACAAGAAGCCTGACCCACCAAACTATCAGGTGTGGGGTCTGAAGATAAAAACACAAGATACCCTGGGGCCGGCTACTACCTTCTGGCAACTGATCTCGACACCACAGCAGAAGACATCAGCTTTGCCATACCTCGAGGATGGGCTCCGTCAAAGATTCATTTAAGGACAACAGCGGTCCTGAAGATAAAGCAGTGGAATGAAGCACTTCTATTAATATGCTGGATTTCAATTTCTGCAGAAAGGAGTGGCAAATCCAAAATATCGGACGCCTTTCTTATTACTGCATGAATGCAAGTGACCTCAGGAGGTGCCAAACCTTTAGGAGATAATACCTCCCACACAGGGGAGAAATGCAGACCACTGGCCTCCTCAAAATCCAGATCCAATCCCTCCTTCTTTAACACCCTCATTATCTTTAAAATATCTTTCTTCTCCCAGCAATCTCTGTGCCTCCCTACGGGATGTGATGCTCGGCACCGGCGTCTTCGGTACTGGCAACCAATGCTGATCAGGAGGCAGTAGAAGCGGAGAAGTCTGATCCGGTTGACGTAGTGTCAGTTCAGAGCCAGTGAGGGTTTGTGTGGCGTTAAAGACTCTCACCCTTCCTGTAGTTGCAAAAGAGTTGGCTGTCTCTGCACCGGCGGAGGCCAGGCCACCAGAGTCCTAGGTATAAAAAGGCAGAAAGTGTGCAAGTTGAAAATGGGCTGGAAATCATCCGAGGGAATAAAAAAAGTGGACTCATGGGGCCCCCAGGCGCACTAGGTGGCGTTGCTGCCCTCGTAAAAAAGCTAAACATAGAATTCAGAAAAGGAAGAAGGATTGGATCCAGGAGCTGGGAACACAGGATACTCCTGCTTAGAGGGCAATGGCACCGGATGTGGCAGAGGGACCACTGGATCCAAATCCGGCTCCAGTAGAGGCCGTTCCATCCGAGTCATCGGTCTCGGAGCCAGGGATGAAGCCAGAGACATCCTCAGATGGAATCGGTGATCACTTCTCGGTTTCTTGCCAAGGCTTTAGATCCAGGGACGCCGACCTCAGAGAACCACCTTTAGAAAAATCACGTTGAGACCCATGACACCACTTCTCCTTATGTTTTCTTTTGGATGATATCAAAGTGTGGGCAGATGTTAACTCCGAACGAGGTCAAGACTGCCGACTACCGGGGCGTGGCCAACAGCATGGCCGGTTGAGACGTGCCTTGCCGGAGCTCCGGACTAGCTGCACACAGATCCGTCATTTCCAATATCCCCATGGTAGCGCCACACGCACTGAAGTGTGCCACATCACCCCTGGGACGGCTGGAGGGCCATCTGCCACACCACCGGAGCGGAACTCTCTTAAATAACGACTCCGAAGCTCCGACTCTGCATCGCCCTGCGGGAACAAGATGGCGGATGTAAAGTCGATGCGTCGCTGGGGCGCATAGGATCCGTCGTGCTGCCAGCCGGAGGCCGGAGATTGCAGCCTGGAGTGAGCGGCGGACAGGTCGGTCCGCGGCGCTGATTGACCGGGGTGTGGTGGACGCTACGGACGGCACCGACTACCGGCCGCCTTTACCAATATGGCGGCCGGCGCTACTTCAGGCCGGTAAGAGGGGGCAGAGCTGGCCATCCGCGATGCTCCCTGCACACGAGCCGGCTGGCGGTGGCCCCTGGGGGGCGGAACGGCCCGACCACTCTCCCCGCTGCTTGGTTGGCAGGCTCTGGAGCACCGGGACAGCCACAGAGCCCCGGCACCTTTACAAAAATGGCGGCGGTGTACGGGGGCCGCCCGTGGTGAAGGACTGACACAGGAGGGGTTTACCGGGGCTTGCCGGTGGTAAGGGCTCTCCTCCCCTCCTGGCGCCCCCATTGCAGAGCGGACCACTGCCCCGCGTGCCAGATAGCTTCAGGGGGTGAACCGAGGTGCCGGGGGCGAAGATCGAAATAGAGGCCCTGAGGCCCGACGTCCTCGCTGCAGGTGGCGGTTAGAGTGAACGTCTTGGGGCGGACACGCAAGACGGGGCCGGGCACACGCTGAAGGAGTAGTATAAACCACTGGCAGTACAAAGGGGTCAGGGGCATAACAGCTGCACAACAAGTTGACATCCTCCCCCTGCTCCTACTACTCGGCTCAGACTACATCACTGAATTATCAGAGGCCTGAGGCTTGCGGCCTGGTTCCGGGACCCCCCGACACGAGGAGAGCACAGCCATGGGTAAAAACAACATAATTCCTAAACATGCGAAACAAGGCCCCAT
Source organism: Lissotriton helveticus (assembly GCF_964261635.1). NCBI lineage: Eukaryota > Metazoa > Chordata > Amphibia > Caudata > Salamandridae > Lissotriton > Lissotriton helveticus. The sequence goes on along the minus strand of NC_136069.1, from coordinate 1,311,398,542 downwards.
GGACAACTTTGCGGCGCCAAGGCCCACGGTGGACCACCAGGCACTGCCACCTGGAGCGCGAAACGACACAGCGCTGTTGATGGAGGCCATTCAAGCATCCAGGACAGACATTCAGGAATCCCGGGCGGCACTAGAGGTGAAAATCGGGGAGGTGGGTAGCGAGGTTACCCTACTGCGGCAAGATTTCCGGAACCTGTCGGAGAGGGTGACGGAGACTGAAACCAGGATAACTGACAACGCCGCGGAGATCTCCGCCTTGAAGCAGGACATGGTGGAACTGCAAGCTTCGCACCGCCAGCTACTGTGGAAGGTGGACGATGCAGAGAACAGGGCGAGACGCAACAACCTGCGCTTCGTGGGATTTAGAGAGGGAATTGAGGGGACTAACATGACAACGTTCCTCCACTCCTGGTTGAAGACCACCTTCCCGACTGCGAAGTTCTCTCCGTGTTTCCTCATTGAAAGAGCGCACCGGGCCCTCCTAGCGAAACCTCCAGAGGGTGCGAGACCGAGACCGGTCATAGCACGCTTCTTGAACTTTGCAGACAGAGATCTAATCCTGCAAGAAGCCAGACGCTTGGGGGAGATACGCATGGAAAACACAACGATAATGATATTTCCGGATTACAGCCAGGAAGTTTCGAAACAACGTCAATCTTTTGACTCTGTGAAGGCTACACTGAGATCTCTTGATATTCGTTATATGCTCCTTTTCCCCGCCAAGCTCAAGGTGATCTACATTTTTTTCACGCACCCGGAGGACGCCTGGCAATGGCTTGAGGAACGCCCGGTACTGAACAGCAGACAAGCCGCGGGACGGGAGGCCTTGGAGAGATCCGTGCGGGAAAAGATACGCGGGGAAATGCCGAAACAGCAGAGACGGAAATCGCGGAGAGTGAGAAAGTTAACACCGGCGACTCCATATCGAGCCCGGGCCACGGAGGACATTCAGGGGGGTAGACCGACGACACCTGGAGGTGGGACGGTGGCAGGCTCCAAGTTCAGTTGCCTGCGCAATGGCATCCGCTCAGAAGGTGATGAAGAGGAAGAATCGGAGGGCCGTGCATCTGGGGGGGGGGGAGGAGGAGGGGGAGGAGGAGGAGGCGGAGGACTTGGTTCACCCGCTGGTCAAGGAAATACACCACTTGGAGCAGGACTCATCGGGGTGCTCCGGGGTGCCGGTACTGGACACACAAGACTCCCACTCGTAAAAGAAGGCGCTCTGGGATTCGGGAGATCGCAGCTAGACAGCTGGGAGCACGCAAGTTACCACGTCCTTCTATGCTCTATCAGTTCTTCTTGCTGTTTGTGAGTTTGTGAAGGGAGGGATGTGTGGGAGGGCGACAGGCCTTCACCTGCGGATGGTTTGGTCCTCTAGTAGGACGCAACTGGAAGGGGGGGGAGGCGGGGAGGTTTGGGGAGGTGATACAAAGTTTTTGAACGCTCTCAAGTTGGGGATGAGGAGGGCAGGGGGAGAGAGGGGGGTTACTTGCACTGAATTCAAGCAGCGGTGCACAATGAGCCCACGCATCGCCCACGCAGGCCGGAATTGGGTAACACGCAACCACTTCGTAGTCCAATGGCAAGTACAGTAGTCACTCCGATGGGGGTTGATAGCACACTGAGTATCCTGACATGGAACGTCAACGGTTTGGGGTCCAAAATCAAGAGAGGGCTGGTAAATGCATACATTAAAAGGGTGGATCCGGATTTTACTTTCCTGCAAGAGACTCACCTCCGGGGTACCGCATGCGCTTTTCTCGCTAGGGGGAGACACAGGGTGTTGGCACATGCGGGATACACATCTGACTCCAGAGGAGTGTCGATTGTTGCCAAAATCGCTTCCCCGTTTTGCATTACCCGCACCTGGTTGGACCCCCAAGGGACTTACGCTGGGGTACAGGGTACCTGGAACAGACGCACCTACACACTGGTTTCAGTATACGCACCACCCAAACTGCAACCACGCACTCTCATGGCGCTCAACCGCATACTCCTAGAGACCTCAGATACAATACAGGTGGTGGGAGGGGACTTCAATGATGTCATGGACACCCACCATGATAGAACAGGAACAGGGGCGGGAGGCGAGAACCAGACACCACTCTGCAGACAAATGTCCGCCATAGGTCTTACAGATGTCTGGAGATGGCTCCATCCGGCACTACAGTCCTACTCCTACTACTCCGGGGCTCACAAGGTGTTCTCACGCCTTGATTATATCTTTATGTCCCGCCAATACTTGCGGGTAGATGATGTTGCTGAGTACAAGGCTAGGGGTATTTCGGACCATTCGCCGTTGTTGGTAAGAGTGGGACGCGGACAAGCTAGACACGAAGGGACTTGGCGCCTGGCGGCCTGGGACTTGCAGAACGCGACCCTACTTAGAGGCATACGGGCCGACATTAAGGTTTACTTGGCGGAGAACGTGGATACAGTGGAGTCGAAGGTCACCCTCTGGGAAGCCATGAAGCCGGTCTTTAGGGATAGGATAAACTCTAGGCGGGGGGAGGAACGACGTAGAATCCAAGAGGAGGTGACAGCCCTGGAACAGACTATCCTAGAGAGGGAGAGGGAATATCTACCCTGCAAAAGCGAGGTAACCCTCAGAAAGCTGCTGGATGTCCAGCAACAATACAGGGAACTGGTGACCGGTGAAGCGAGGACCCAGGCCCTTGCCACCATCCACAGGCTATACGATGTGGGAGACAAATCGGGGAAACTTTTGGCATGGCTTAGCAGGAAAGAGCGGGCGGCGAGATGGATTGATGAAGTGCAAGCCGATAACGGCGCCATCGTCAACACGGACAGGGGAATAGCCGACACTTTTGCCACGCACTTTGAGGCATTTTATGCAGCGCGTGACCTTGCCACGCAGGAGGAGGCGCAGAGCTACCTAGAGGCCACAATCCTGCCGTCTCTCCCCGCAGAGTCGATGGAGTCCCTAGAGGCGGCCATAACTGTGGATGACATTACCGAGGCCATCACCAGGTTGAGGCCCGGCAAGACTCCGGGACCCAATGGCTTCTCGGCAGAGCTCTTCAAGCGGACAGCAGACTTGCTGTCGCGACATCTTGGGGGACTTTTAGCAGGAGCTTTTGAGGAGGGAGAGCTGCCCCCAGACCTGACGAGGGCAACGATTGTTCCGATTTATAAGGAGGGTAAGCCACGTGGGGATTGCGCCTCATACCGCCCCATCTCCTTGCTGAATATTGAGGTGAAGCTGTTGGCCACCATACTGGCCACCCGACTGCGGGCGGTTGTCACAGATCTGGTGCATCTGGACCAGTCGGGATTTCTTCCAGACAGGGCCACTAAATTCAATCTCAGAAGGACCCATAACTGGTTGCAGGAGGTACGGGGCCGTGATGATCCCCACTGGTTCCTCTCCTTAGATGCCAAGAAAGCGTTCGACGCAGTGCACTGGCCGTTCCTTTTCGCAGTACTGAGTAAGTTCGGCATTGGTCCCAACTTCCTGCGATGGGTCCGACTCCTCTATACTGCCCCGAAGGCCAGAGTGCGGGTGAACGGGACCCTGTCCAGAGAGTTCCAGATCCAGAGAGGTACCCGGCAGGGTTGCCCCCTGTCCCCCCTCCTGTTCACGCTTACCATAGAGGTACTGGCCGCGAGGGTCCGACAGAACGCTGACATACACGGTTTTACAACTGGTGCCGACGGCACGCCGCCTGAAAAAATTTCATTATATGCAGATGATGTCCTATTGTACATAACAGACCCGGAAACCACGATCCCAGAGCTCTTCCGAGAATTAGACATCTATGGCAGGATGGCGGGCCACAAAATTAACTGGAATAAGTCAGTGATCTATGACCCTGGGGGACACGATCGGTGGGGTAATATACCAGACGACCTCCTGACAACAACCCAAGGTTTTCAATACCTCGGGGTATTCATTACCGTGAGAGAGGACCTCTCCTTTACTAGGAATGTGGAAAGGGTCATATTAAATGCAATAGCGGATATGACTCGGTGGAGACAGCTCCCGCTGACTATCTTGGGGAGGGCGGCCATGTACAAAATGGTCACATTGCCAAAATTCCTCTACGCTCTGCAAAATGAGTACTACCCGATCCAGGCGTCGGTTTTCCGTAGGATCCACGAGGACTTGAGATCTTTCCTTTGGTTAGGCAAGCAGGCTAGGGTGGCTCTGTCCACCCTTCAGAGGCATCAGTACAGTGGAGGGATCTCACTCCCAAATTTGGAGGCCTACTACTGGGCGGAACACCTGACGCCAATAAATGATTGGCTCCATGTCCCAGCTGACCACCCAACATACGCATTAGAAAGAGCTACAATGTCGGCCAAGAATCTTTTGTGTTTCCTCTATGGGACCCCAGGGCGGACCTCCCTCCTCCCAGCCACGTTAGTGACGCTACACGCGTGGAGGACGGCCACACGTCGTATGGGCTGGGACAGGAGGCCTACTAGACAGACGCCACTGTGGCACTGCCAGTGGTTGACGGAACTCCACAAACTGAGGGGCTTTCAGAGGTGGGATGATATTGGGATCTCCGCCATAGGGGATGTCATCGCCAAGGGGGAATTCAAATCATTTCAGACACCTAAATCCGACTTCGGGCTTCACAACACACAGCACTTTAAATATATGCAATTGCGACACGCGTGGCAAGCCCAAAAGGTCTCTCTCGTAGATCTCCCAGAATATGCACCTCTCGAGGGGAGGCTCCTACAAGAACAGCTGCAGGGGAAGGCAGTGTCCCTGACATATAAGACTCTGACTAATCATACGCTGGGGGATTTGGCTAAGCTCAGGGCCGCGTGGGAGGCGGAGGTGGGAGTGATGGAAGACCTGGATTGGGACACAGTGCTGATGCATCCCCGTGAGGTTGCCATCAAGTCCCGATTGCGATTAATCCAGCTAAACATACTTCATAGAACATACTACGACAGGCAGAGGTTATGCAGAATGGGGAAGGTTGATGATCCAAACTGTCTCAGGTGCACTCGAGAGATTGGGGGCTTTTACCATACGGTGTGGTCATGCAGGATAATACAAGCTTACTGGACCCAGGTGTTCCAAGAGCTGGAGGAGATCCTAGAGGTCCCAATCACACAAGAGCCCAAACTAGCTTTACTAGGCATGACCAACGAGGTAGACGTGGCCCGTCCCCTTCTCATATTCCTGGTCTTGGCGTTGGTGGTGGCAAAACGGGACATCGCAAAACATTGGGGAGCACCGGAGCCCCCTGACATGGAGGAATGGAGAAGGGGGCTTGATATGTACATGGCAGCTGAACGGGTGACATATAAGGCCAGGGGTTGCCCCAAAAAATTCCATAGAGTGTGGTCTAAATGGAGAAGATACAGAGGATTAGATGGAGGGTTGTGATTGTCCACCTACTGGTAGAGAGGGGGCAAAGGGCTGAGTTTGAGGGAACAGAGACATTGCACAGATGCAACATAAACAGCCCCTCTGGGGATAGTTGTACACTGCCTAGGAAGTGTGCCACAGATCCAGAAAAAGAAATACTGGCTTGGGTGGGGGAGGGAGGTGGGTGGGAAGGTGTGATTGCTGCGGGATCTACTTCTACATGTAGTTTGATGGATGCAAGTATTTAGTTGTTTCACTGTTCAACGGGGGGGGGGGGGGAGTTTTTTGTTAGTAACAGGGGATGCATAGGACAATATAAAAACTGCAGAGGTTATTATTGGCCCTCGAAATACACTGAATATACACTGGTGTACGCAGAAGCGCTTGGTTCAACATTGCCGCCCAACCTCCGGGGTGTGGGCTGAATGGCTGTGTATATACCTGGGGGGACCGAGGGGGGTTGTTCGTGCCAAATTGAAAGTGCTTGACTATTGTGTAAACTGATAAATGTGAATCTGCAATAAAAATCAATTTAAAAAAAAAAAGACTGCCGACTACCTTTCTTCTGACTCTTTGCCGTCACCATGAATAGCTTCTCCTCCCTTTCCCTCAAGGCTTTCAGATTCATCTGGCGACATGACGAGCAGGCGTCAACATCATGGTCAGACGACAAACACCAGAGGCAGTCTTCATGCGGGTCAGTGATGGACATCTGACTGCCACATTCCCTGCAGGGTTTAAAGCCAGACTTCCTCGGCAGGGACATCGTCCCCAGCAACAAAGTTATACCTTCCAAATAGAAGAAAGCGCCCACAAAATGGAGAGCCTGGCAAAAACGTTAGGCGTCAATGCCACGGAAAAAGGGAAACATCAGCACGCCAACGAGGTCATCATCTTATGGCTCTGATCAAGTCGCATGTGGAGCCTTGGTTTTATGACGTCCTCATCGATGTGGGAGAGCTATGGAGAATTATTTGAGTGGAATGCTGCACAAGGGGTATATTCAAAAGGTGACGAATCCTCAGGCAGATTTATTCATCATTAACAGGCTTACATAGAATATATCTCACAATATGGACCACGTAGGAGATTTGCTGATTCTGCAGTGGCAATGTTGGTTGCATTTTTAGCGAAGGATTCATCACAGGTGCATCTTGCACTCTCAGAGGGACCAGATGAGAGTCAAGAGGTTTGAAAGAGAATAAGAGAATATAAGGAGATTAAGAACATTTGTTGGAACATAAAACAGGACCTGAATGGGTATAAGTACTGATGTGAATAATTTTAATCAATCAATGTACATCCAAATCAAGAAAGAAAAATTCAAGAATGGGAATTTGCTACTCGATAGCTTTTTATTTCAAAAGGATTTTCTTTCAAAAGGATTTTGAGGTTTCTGATCATAATACAAAACAGGGTAATTAAACAAACACGTGGGACTTAAAAAAAATTTGAACATACAATCAATCATTCATTCAAGATCACAAGCATATCACAAACAACCATGTGAAATTCAAACACTATAAGAAAAGGGAATTTTTAAACATAATCCAGCAACAAAAGACAAACAAAAAACAGCCAGGGTCTGCAGAATAATTTCCAAGAACAGTGGAGTGGACTATTTTTTAAGGTACATTCCTGTATCTTGGGCAGGCTGGTTAGAACTCATTATAAATTAATACTGCAAGGTAATGTACAAAAAAAGGGGGGAGCTCCGGGTTCTACAACTTGGATGCCCAGATGCTCACGCAGACCAGTTGTGGCAAGGCCTACGCGTTTCGGATCCCACTGGAGTCGTTGGGGATTCTCTTCAGGGCCTACTGCAATATCTGTAACAATTGAAAAAAAGAGAGGAAAAGGAAACATCAGTGACACTGATCTTTGAAGTCTAACGGTTAAACTAAAGACAACAACAAGAGCACAGCTTTACGATACAGCTACCAGTCTCTGCAGAGGCTTACCAAATTATGGGAAGTCCTCGACGTGTGCTAGGAAGAATGACCTTTCATGGAGGGGTCTTATCCAATGAAATGGGAGATAATCGGCATCAGAATAGTACTGTGTAATTAAGATTATAGTTAGCTAAAACTACACAGGTCACCACTCAGAAGGTGTCTTATTACTCACCTGTAGACACCGTAAGGTGTGTATTCATATTAGGGAGAAGCGCTAACAAAGATGTAAGGGTTCAACAGCCCTATGAAATCCACAAATGCCTGAAGGAAAACAATCTTCGTTTAGACTGTTTATTTTCCGGAATTAATGGAAACATACTATTCACCATGAATCAAAACTCTCTTACCCCTATAGAATCTCGATATTAATTGGGGGCTGGAGAGACACACTGTAAGGGTAGTTCCAGGAAATGGTATTAACTGCAAGGGGAGATAGTCCTCGGTTATTTATACAGAAAAAAGCCTCACGGCCATGTTCTCTCACATGGCGGGTTCAAGGAAGCTAGATAGAAAAAGAACTATTTACCGGTCTTGAAAACTTGGGAAGCCTGAACAGAGTCAGTTAATTGAAGCGCGATGCGGAGAGGCGGTCGATACTGTAATGGAAGATGTGAACGTTAACAGTTGACTATTTTCAAGACCGGTAAATAGTTCTTTTTCTATCTAGCTTCCTTGAACCCGCCATGTGAGAGAACATGGCCGTGAGGCTTTTTTCTGTATAAATAACCGATGACTATCTCCCCTTGCAGTTAATACCATTTCCTGGAACTACCCTTACAGTGTGTCTCTCCAGCCCCCAATTAATATCGAGATTCTCTAGGGGTAAGAGAGTTTTGATTCATGGTGAATAGTATGTTTCCATTAATTCCGGCAAATAAACAGTCTAAACGAAGATTGTTTTCCTTCAGGCATTCGTGGATTCCATAGGGCTGTTGAACCCTTACATCTTTGTTAGCGCTTCTCCCTAATATGAATACACACCTTACGGTGTCGACAGGTGAGTAATAAGACACCTTCTGAGTGGTGACCTGTGTAGTTTTAGCTAACTATAATCTTAATTACACAGTACTATTCTGATGCCGATTATCTCCCATTTCATAGGATAAGACCCCTCCATGAAAGGTCATTCTTCCTAGCACACGTCAAGGACTTCCCATAATTTGGTAAGCCTCTGCAGAGACTGGTAGCTGTATCGTAAAGCTGTGCTCTTGTTGTTGTCTTTAGTTTAACCGTTAAACTTCAAAGATCAGTGTCACTGATGTTTCCTTTTCCTTCCTTTTTTTCTATTGTTATAGATATTGCAGTAGGCCCTGAAGAGAATCCCCAACGACTCCTGTGGGATTCGAAACGCATAGGCCTTGCCACAACTGGTCTGCGTGAGTATCTGGGCATCCAAGTTGTCGAACCCGGAGCTCCCCCCTTTTTTTTGTACATTACCTTGCAGTATTAATTTATAATGAGTTCTAACCAGCCTGCCCGAGACACAGGAATGTACCTTAAAAAATAGTCCACTCCACTGTTCTTGGAAATTATTCTGCAGACCGTGGCTGTTTTTTGTTTGTCTTTTGTTGCTAGATTATGTTTAACAATTCCCTTTTCTTATAGAGTGTTTGAATTTCACATGGTTGTTTGTGATATGCTTGTGATCCTGAATGAATGAATCATTGTATGTTCAAAAAATTTTTAAGTCCCACGTATTTGTTTAATTACCCTGTTTTGTATTATGATCTGAAACCTCAAAATCTTTTTGAAAGAAAATCCTTTTGAAATAAAAAGCTATCGAGTAGCAAATTCCCATTCTTGAATTTTTCTTTCTTGATTTGGATGTACATTGATTGATTAAAATTATTCATATCAGTACTGGCACCCCTTGTTTTGTTAGGTAAATTTCGGCTCAGCCTTACTGATTAGAGCCAGCCCTCATTTGTTTTTTGTTGAATGGGTATAAGGCAGTTGCTCATGGGATCCCCAGTTAATACAGTTTCTACAAGGCAGAACATTTTCACATTTCAATTTTTAAAAAAACGTTAACTTCATTGATCACAATGTCTTCTCTCCATATATCGAAAATAATATATTTTTGCACACAAGTAAGCTAATTAATCTGGTACAGTCACATATCTCCTCTTGCATACGGACAGTGAGGGATAGTTTATTCTGCTTCAGGGCCTCAAGATTAAACTACCCTCTTGTATTTATACCGTGAAAATATCTTAGTGTCAAATGAATGACCACTTCACAACCTAGAGTACACAGTTTAAACTCCAGACACCCCATACAGCTCAGTAATCCAAATGCGAACAAATATTGATTATGAAATTGCTTTATCATTATCAAGGGAAGAAATCTCATCACCTCCCTAAATTGCTTCTACCTTCAAAGAGAAATCAAAGATTACCTGTTTCAATTCTTCTTGATCACATCAAGTATCAAATAATTCACTTATTACTTAAACTAATGTAAGCACATAGCACCTCCTTCCACCAGTACAGACAAAGAGGAATTAACAGTTTTATCAGTCCACATTTCAACATTTCACACAGGGATCTAAAAGTGAATCTTCAATTCCCTCCCATAAGCCCAGCATGCCCATCTCTGACATGGAATTCAAACTTACAGATGTGTTGCATAATTAATTGCACATTCTCTCTAACTACTTTTTTGTACAGTAGGTGGACAAGGGGTGGGGGTTGCAAGAAGCTAGTGGATACTGCCCAAAGGCAGGTCAGTTGCTGGGTACTGATGCATATTTGAGAGAGAGTCAGCGTGAATATAGTCTATTATCCTCATGGAATAAGCAAGCTTTTAGGTCTTAATGAAAATTAATTTGGTCTACCTTAAGGGAAAAATTTTCAGAATGGAACCCTGAACAGCATGTCTCTATCAAAATGTTTGCATCTCTCAGGGTAGATGGAGAGTCTGTTTTTATTATTTGATCTTAAGCCTGTAGCCAGATAATACAGGACCACTGCTCAAAGGCCATGGAAATCCTAAACGGGAACTGCTATTGCTCAACTATACAAATAAAATACTGTCAGTTCAATGCATGCTGAGCACGTGGTTAGTACTTGCTTCAGTACACACTGGAGTAGGACCCTAAAAGTCTTAACTGAGATATAAATGGATGGTATTGCAGTAGTTGATGCAGTAGGCCATCATGAGTAAACTTGCAATCCATTGCAGGAGGAACAACGAATGCAAAGGTAGTCCCAATGACCGGAAGAACAACGAAAATGTTACTGCTAAAAGAAACTCCAAAAAACAGAACTGGTGGTGGGCAAGTCAGGCAGGAAGGCACCTTGCAACCGGCCAGACAAAACATATTGAGGTAGGGTCTCAGATGCCCAACAAGCAGAACAAAGTTTGCTAAACATTAAGGCAATTTAAGCTCGGTTTCTATCTGGGCTATAGTTAGGAAAACACTTTACTACACGACAATCCTAATGTTGAGACTGATGCTCTGGGACCTGGATAAGGGTTATCACAGAGAATGACACCGACTTTTAGAAAGAGTATACTACTAGAACGTTGGAGGAGATGTTGTTAAAGGCTGAGGTATAGGATGACAATTAAAACGAGTCATTTCTAAAATTAGAAAGGACAAAAATCACTGAAAAGAACAAGTTATCTACCATCAATAACGCTTTTTCTGGTGGATACATTATCGACCTGCTGATTCCTACCAACTTAAATATCCAATGTGCCAGCTTGTAACAGAAACCTTTTCGAAAGCTCTCCCACACCAACAGGGAGTGTCTGCTTCACACACAACACCACATTATGTCACAGGAGTCATAAATCACCCTGTTTTCATCCACTTTTTGTGTGCACTTGAGGCGAACTGATGAAACTAACATCAACATTGTAGGTGCAGTTTTATACTTTAATTCTTATTACAAGTTTTAAATAAAAGATTCATACAAAACTAGCAGGAATACCTAAACGGGCTTCTTTCAGTATAAATAGTCATGCACAGATGAGGAGGGTGGGTCAGTGAGGAATTCGCAGGTACATAAGGTATCCACCAAAAAAAGCGTTACCAAAAGGTAAGAAACTTGTTCTTCTGATGGATGCATCCAGCTGCGACTTCCTCACCTTCTGAATAGAGCACCCAAGCAGTCCCACACAAGGAGGTGGGTGCATGTCTGTTTATACCAAAACAGACTGCAAAACAAAGCGAGCAAAGGGACAGTCTCTCCTTACTATGGAATTCAAGCAATGCTTCACAAAAATGTGAAGAGAGGCCAAGGTAGCCGCCTTACAAATACCTGCCACAAGAACCCCTCTAGCCAATGTTGATGTAGAAGATTTAGCTTTAGAGAATGAGCACCAATGTCCTTCAGGAGGCTACTTGTGGGCCATGTTGTAGCAGATCTTGATATAGAGGATAATCCACCTCGATAGAGTCCTCTTGTGCACTGCTTTTCCTTTCATTTTTCCGATGTACCCCACAAAGAGCTGGTCATCCAGTCTGAATTCACATGTCCCGTCCACATAAAAAGAGACAGGTATTTTTGGGTCCAACACATGTAATCTTTCCTTCTCTTTGGTTGGATATGTAGGAGGATGAATGTGGAAAGTGTGATGGACTGACTCAAGTCTAAGGGAGTGACTATTTTTGCCCAGAAGGCAGCCCTGGATCTCAACACCAACTCAACCAAGAAAGAATGTAGTGAGAAGTGGTTTTACACTCCAAGCTTAAAAGTTCACTAACTCACCTTGCCCATTAATGGCAATAAAAGAAAAATTTTCAAATGTTAATAGCCATAAAGCAGAAATATGATGCAGTTCAAACAGGGAACACAGACATATCAAAACTAAATTAAAATCCCACCGAGGTATAATGAAGGGAGTGGGAGGATAATTATTTTTAAGCCCCTTCATTAATCTCAAAACTATAGAAGATTTAAACAGAGAAGATTGGTCTGGCAAACAGATAAAAACCAAAATGGCTGACAAATTACATTTTCCTGTGGCAACTGTGCAACCCTGCTAGTCTAAGCAGAGGGCATGACTCAAAACATAAGACAAATTTGCTTTTAAAGGATCTAATGAATTATCATAACACTTTTAAAAAATCTATACCATTCGCTACTGCAAAACGATTTGGTGGAGTGTCTTCTGGACAAGAAAATAATATCCTACATATCAGGAAGGAGAAAAGTTAAAAGAAACTCAAGTTTCCTCATCATTCAATCTCCAGGCATATATGTGCAGACTATGGAGGTAGGGGTGTAAAACCTGCCAATTCAAACTGCAAGAGGGGGGGTCTGTCCTGTGAGGGAGACAGAGCGGAGGGCACAAGGAGAGGTGAATGAGGTCTGATTACTGAGGCATGGTCGAGGGAAATCTTCCTCAGCACCTGAGAATTCAAGAACGGAAACATGTAAAGCAACCAGAAGCTACAGCTCAATTAAAACATATCCCTCAGTGATCCCTGCATCAGATACTGGAGGCTGCAAACGATGGGTAGTGCACGTTCTCCCAAGTGGCAGGGACGCTGTAGCTGGAAGATGAATAGAAACCCTTCCAGATGGAGACACCACTCATGAATGGATAAACAACGCCGACTGAGACTGTCCGCACATACATTGAGAACTCCAACCAGGTGATTTGCCATCACACAAATCTGAGGATCTTGATCCTAGGACCACAGTCGTAAAGCTTTTCTGCAGAGGAGAGACAATCGCGCTCCTTCTAGTTTGCTGATGTACCACATCGCAGTAATGTTGTCCGTCAAGACTTGGGCTGCCTGACCTTAAAGGGATGAGAGGAAGGCCTTAAGAATCAGACGTATCACACGCAATTCTAACAGCTTGATATGAAACTGTGGACACTGGAGGAGTCGAGTGAAAAGGTTGCCCTTGAGAAGGTTGCCGGTCATACTGTACCACAGAAGATCCACCGCAGTTTCTCTGGAGATTTTGACACAGTTATCCATTGTGTTGAAACCAGTGCCTGGGGATACAACACTGGAGGGTCTCCATGTGCCAGCGTGCATGGGTGACCAACAATATGCAGGAGGCTAGAAAACCTAGCTGGTGTAAGACCTTCAGGACTGGAGTAACAGCCCAATCCTCAAACATAGGGATCATAGCCTGAATGTCAGTTATCCTCCGAGGAGAAGGGACGGTTAAACTCACAGTTGTGTCCACTACTGCTCATATGAACATGATGCGCTGAGAGAGCACCAGGAGGGATTTGGGTTGGCTGATGGAAAAGTCCAGGCTGAACGACAGTTGAGTGGTCACCTGCAAGTGATGCAGCACCAACTCTGTAGATCTAGCTTTGATAAGCCAATCATCTAGATAGTGGAATATTTGTATCCCCAACCTTATGAGCTGGGTAGCAACCACTGCCATCACCCTCATGAAGACTCGAGGTGTGGAAGAAAGGCAAAATAGTAGGACCGCAAATTGGAAGAGTTGACATCTCTGCATGAAACATAAATGCTACTTGTGTGATTGCAAAATAGGAATGTGGCAGTAGGCATCCTGCAAGTCAATTGACACCATCCAGTCTTCTATCCAACGCAAGAAGAACCTGAGCTGGGGTACGACGTCTAACTTTTCCTGCTTGAGAAACGAGTCCAAATTCCTGAGGTCCAGGATTAGAGATAAACAGCCGTCCTTCTTGGGAATAAGGAAATACAAAGAGCAGCATAACTGACCCAGTTCCTGCTCTGGAACCAACTACACTGGGCCCTTTAGGAGTAGGGACTGGATCTCGTGTTGAACAGCTGAAGTTGGTCTGTAGCGAAAGAATGGGGCCATGGAGGAAAGTGTGGGAGAAATTCTTGGAAGGGTGGGGAATACACTAATTCCATTATACTGAACACCCAAAGGTCAGATGTTATAGACCTACAATGATGTAGAAATTGGGATTCCCATCCTCCCACTGGTAAAAGTGGGGCGTTACTACGGCGCGTGTCGGAAAGGTTGCCTGGTGAGGGAGCTCCGTAGGCAAGGCGCCAACACTCGATAAATAATAGCGACCAGGAGCACCTGCGCTGATGCAATTATATCATGCTGCCTGGTGAGCACATCGTGCACACCCGGAAGCATTTTGGCGATATTTAGCCAGCAGGAACCTGACTATCCGGGTGGAGACACTGAAGCTGAGACCGAGCAGAAAATGGTGGCCGGACTGTGGGCGGAGGAGGAGAGCTGTGCCCTGGCGAGCTGAGCGCCTGGAGCCCCGAGTACTGGAGGACTAGGTTGCGACTTCTGGAAATTCGGACTGTGTTAAGGGCGCCACTGCTTCCTGGGACTGTGACTGTTGGCGACTCCGGAGGGCATCGGGAGCGGAGGCGCTGCTCCCTGTTGTGTCGCATTGGAAGTCTGACGTGGACGGCGCTGTGGAGAGATCGGACCCTGATGCCTGCAGTGGATCCGTGATGCTGCTTGACGTGGAGACTGCCTTGGAGAGCTACAGTGGTGCGGTGAGTGTGGTGGGGGCTGCTTGCTCTGTCGGTGCCTGTTGATCTGTCGGGGCCTGGGGGTCCTTGGATGTTTGCTCTTGTGAGGCCCGGGTGCGCCGGAACGGGCTGGCCGGGCCCGGCGGGGGGGTCTCATCTGCTCTTCCACCGGAGGGGGAAGTTTGTTCATCACGCTGCTGCGGGCATCGAGGTGCTAGTGGATGCCCTCAGGTGCTGGTTTGCCGCGGCTGACAGGGGGTTACCTGGGGCTCTGCTGGCTCATCCACCTCGGGCTGGAGCTCGCTGCTGGGCCCTATGTGTTAGATCTCTGGTGGCTGATGGTTGGGAGGCTGACAGGCCTAGCTATTAATGTGGAGCAGATATGGCGGCAGGCGACTAGCTGGAGCTTGACGGCTTGCTTGGCAGTGAGCAGGAGGGCATCGTGATCTGTGCTTGGTTAGCCTTGTTGCTGCATTGTCCATTATTGCTGAGCTGAATTAGATCTGAGGCGGGCCAGGATTGTGAGCCTGCTGATCGGCTGTGTTACCTGCACTATGGGGTCTGACGCGTGGTCATATGGTGCTCAGCTCATCTGCATTTTGTTCAACTGCTCAGATTGCGTGTATGGTGCCCTGGCTGTGTCATAGGTGGCATGCAGGAGCGGAGCTTGTCTGACTGCCACCCTCATGCCGATCACGCTTCTGGGTCAGACTGAGAGTTGCCGCACTTCCATGGATTGGGCGAGTAGGGAACAGAGGGCACGTATTATCTGTGCGAGAGCTGGTTAGTCCTGCCACTATGGGCAAACCTGACCCCCAAGCAGCTCAAAATCCCATTAGAAAGTAAGCGCAGCACACGTGCCACGGAAACCATGACGGAGATGGCTGCGTCACAGGGTGCATCGGAGAAGGCTGAGAGCCCAGAGGACGATACGCATACCATACTGCTGGAGCTGCGCTCAGGCTTGAACACTATAGACAGTAAGATTGATGCCCTCACATCTAGTTTGGATGTGGTAAAAAAAGGTGGATACACACGAACACAGGCTCGAAGTCCTGGAAAATAGACTATCAGGCATGCAGGATTCGCAAGCTGAGTGGCGGACTCAGATATTGCAAATGGAGAAAGAGCTAGAAGTCTTAAAAGCGAAAAATGAAGACTTAGAAGCGCATTCCCGGCGGAACAACCTTTGTATAATTGGCCTGCCGGAGTCGACAGCAATAACCAAAATAGAGCCATTTATTGGGTGAACTGTTTGCCCCTGTGCTGTCTGCGGTCATGATAGTGGAGAGGGAACACAGATCGCGGGGGCCTCGACCTAAACCAGGCGCACCGCCGCATCCGATTATTGCCAGTCTTCTAAATTATGCGGACAGAGATGCTATTCTGCGGGAGGCCAGGGCAAAGAGCCCTAGAAACCACAAAGGGAACAACTTGACCTTCTTTCCGGATTTCACTCCAACTGTGCAAGCTGCCCGTAGAGAATTTGTGCCTGCAAAGAAGGTCCGGAGTGTTTTTTGAGAATGTATGCAAAGTTAAGAAGCTGGCCTGATACTACTATTATATGGGGGGGGGGGGGGGGGGGGGGGGGGGGAGAAGACCTCAACACCTAATTGGACCCTAAATTAAATCAATCTAACCCAGTGACAAATCATAAACCCAGAGTGGCTCAGAGTGTTTGCAATGCCATATTGGAATTCGGACTGGTTGACTTATGGAGAGTGCGGCATAGCTCAGGGAGGATACGCTTGCCACACCATTAAACAATAGTTGGTCTAGGCTAGACTACTGGCTGCTGGGAGGGGACACTGTAGACTGGGTGACAGCGGTCGCTAACCTTCAACGCACATTGTCGGATCACAACTCCGTACAGTTGGGTATTACGATCCAGACAGCACTGCGTCGCCCTTTTACATGGCAACTACATTCAGAGGCGTTACTAGATCCCCTATATGAAGCTACGGTTCGAGCTGCCATGGAACAATATTTCGAGCTCAACAAGGGCTCGGTAGATAGTGCCTCTACGTTGTGAGAGGCCTTCAAGGTGACCATCCGGGGAGTGTGCATTGGCACGACTGACTGCATACTTAAGGACATCAGAGCAACTTGTCAAAATTGAGACTAAGCTGCATACCTTGGAGAGTAGCTACACCATTTCCCAGTCGGCCGACACTATTGGAATATGACACTCTTGCTGAGTCTGAGATATGATATCTGTCGCGCAGGCACACGGCATACAGATATGGGGAAGGGGGGGAAGGTTGGGTCGTCATCTAGCCAATAAAATTAGGAATCATTCGGAACAAACACATATTGATAGGATAATAGACTCGGGTAGAGGGGAACATTATCACCCGCTTGACATAACTGAGCAAGTCCGTGATTTTTATGCCGACCTCTAGACTTCTAGGTGGGGTGCTGGTACTCCTGAGATGGAGGACTACCTTGAGGAAGTGGCATGTGCTTAGTTGACAGACGCCCACAGGGAATACTTGAGCAAGCCAATAGACGCTGAAGTTATTAAGACGGCGATCAATGCCCTACCAAATGCGAAAGCGCCGGGGCCCGTTGGAGTCACGGTTGAGTTTTACAAGGCCTTTGCTGACCTACTCACCCCCTACCTGCTTGAGGTTTATGCCAAGGCGCATGATGCTGGTACTCTACTCCCCTCGCTTAGACAGGGGCTGATTGTAACGCTGCTTAAAAAGGATAAGCCCCCTGATCAGTGTGATTCATACAGACCGCTTTAACTGATTAACATAGACGCGAAAATACTTGCCAAAATTCTTGCTATTAAATTGCAGCCTCTGATGACATGTCTGGCTCTACCGGACCAGTCGGGTTTTATACCAGAGTGATCTACATCACAATCTGCGGACTATTTTCCCAATGTTCCATGTGCATAGAACCAAGCCTGCCTGCGGCAGCGGTGCTGCTAGACGCTGCTACGGCCTTCGATTCAATCGAAAGTATATGTTCTTTGTCTGGCAGCGCATGGGGTTCCCGTTAATTTTCACAAAGTGGATTATGTTACTATATACAGATCCATCAGCCCGGGTGCGGGTGGGTGGACTGACGTCAGAACCATTCTCTATTGAACGAGGCACCAGACAGGGTTGTCCTCTGTCCCCACTGCTTTTTGCATTAGCGATAGAACCTCTGGCATGTGTGTTACAGCAAAGGCATAGGGAAACCGCTTTAAACTTTAATTATCGCCCAGTCGCCATATTGTTGTATGCAGATGACATGGTGATGTTTGTTTGTGAGCCCTCTCGGTATCTGGCGCAGCTACAACAAGAATATGTCAGATTTGGATTGCTGTCTGGATGGACTGTGAATTGGGATAAGTCCACCATTATTCCCTTGACTGAAACTACGAACCAGCCAGACATGGAATTTCCGCTGGTCTGGTCTCGTCTGCGGATCCGGTCAAATATTTTGGGGTCTGGATCCATCGTGCTCCGGACGTGGTCATTCGCGAAAACCTTGGACGGGCTTGCAGCACTTTAGATCAGCAGATCGATAGGTGGCTGTCCTTGGCGGATCGTATCACACTCAAGAAAATGGTGGTGCTGCCACGCTTTTTGTATCTGTTTACCAATATCCCACTCACTTTAACGAAGGGATGTTTTGATACCCTCTGCACAAGTCTGCTCAGACTGGTTTGGGGAGGTAAGCAGGCCCGGGTGAGTTGGTCTATCCTTACACAAGATTACGACAAAGGAGAGTTCGGGGCCCCGGACCTGTATGTATATTATCTCAGTGCTCAGGCATAGTATGTGTATTATTGGGTCAGACCGCATGCATTCACCCCTCATGTTGCCTCCCCTGTCCCTCTTCACAGCTTTCTCACGCAAGCGAATCTTGGAGTTCCGAAGATGGACATCAATATGATTCATACAACTATTGCGGCGTGGCAGGCGAAAGGGAGACTAGCCCACAGGCTGCCCATATATGCCCCAGCCATGCATATAGAGCACCATGCTTCACTGTCTGTTACTCATGAGGTGGGACCGATGCGGCTTCTGCAAGAGGCAGGACTGCAGTTGATGCAAGATCTGTATACTGGGGGAACATTTCATACCGCAGACACCCTGCAATACATAAGCAATCCCACGCTGCTGTTCCGATTTGCGGTACACAGACTTAGGCACGCAGTCAGATCACACCATGTAACTTACCCCTGTGAGCCCCCCATGCTGCGCTCCCTGCAACTGGTGCTAACTACCCTCACCAATAAAAAACTTATCACCAGACTATATAGGACAATACGTGACAAGAGAACGGACACCCCTGATAAAAGTTGGGAGAGATGGAATGACAATCTGATATCCCCAATCTCTGAGGTGGATTGGGCACATATATGTGGACTGACAAGCAAACTCACCTCGAATGGAAACTTACGTATTATACATTTTAAGTATATACATCAGGTGTATTATACACCAGCAAGGTTACATCGCTATGGTCTACGTGATTCCAGAGGTGCGGACAGCCCGAGGAAGACTTTATGCACCTTGCATGGGAGTGTAGAGGGGTGGCCTGCTTTTGGAGTGCTGTAGTGAGGGATATAACAAATGTCAGGGCTGGAGATACAATGCTCACCCTTGGTAGGTTTACTGTGCTGCATCTCACATGTGAAGGGAGTGGCGAGCCAATTTGTACGACTGGCGTTGTTAATGGCAAGTGTAGGGTTGCTATCACATGGGGAGGGAAATGCTCGCCAAAAACTGAACATTGGATTAAAGATCTTGTGTATTGTAAGGATAATATGGAGTTATATGCAGAGGAATTGCCAACAACATCATGCCCGAAGGACAAATGGGAACCATTGAGACCATTCTTGCACCAAAGGGCAATGGCGGATGCACAGAGTGACGTGAGTTAAATAAGACACTGTCATACGTACCATACGTTGAAGACACGGCATAGCTACAAAGTCAATTTGTCATCTTTATCCCTAGGGCCGACTGTAGATCTACGATTGACAAAGATATGAGCTTTTGTTTTTGTTATGATTTGGTGATTATTGTTTGATATTTGTTTGAGGAGGGTAATGCTCGAGATCACGTTGCGTGGTGATAGTGTGGAGCATGTTCCTTTTTGA
The DNA here is from genome assembly GCF_964261635.1 of Lissotriton helveticus. NCBI lineage: Eukaryota > Metazoa > Chordata > Amphibia > Caudata > Salamandridae > Lissotriton > Lissotriton helveticus. Next base: position 1,311,378,710 of record NC_136069.1, on the reverse strand, counting down.
GAAGTATTTAAAAGCAATAAAAAAATTTTTTTTTTAAAGTATGCTCTAAGATGGGAAAACAAAAGCTGCTGTTTTTCTGTGCGGTTATAGGAAGAGGAGGATAAGGTGGAAGACAGGAGGGAATTGGCCTGCGGTCTACCCCTACCATGGCCTCTGTAGGACTTTTACAGGGGCTTATAGGATTGCTGTTGGTTTCCCATGAAATCAAAAGCTGCTGGAGAAGCCTTGAAATCTTTTGAATTTTCTATAGTCCCTTGGTTGTGATTGGTGGCCCAAGGAGTGAGTGGTTGCCTTACTGTCCTTGAAACGTTCTAAGGTAGAATCTGTCTTAGCTCCAAAAAGGAGAGAGCCATCAGAAGGTAAATCCATAGGGGTATTTTGCACATCCATTAACAGCTCTGAGAAAGGACCCTGTACTTCCTCAGCAAATTTAGTAACAACTGCCTGCGCTGAATCTATAAGGGCAAACATTTATCTACTCCTTAATCAGGTTGCATTAGTCTACTAGAGACGCATGCTGCCTGGAAAAAAAACAAATCGTTTTATTTAGCCAATTTCTCCATTTTCTTGGACTCTGTCCTGCTGAAAGGTGGGAAATGAACCTGGTGTCAGCTTTGGTAGTCCTAGTTTCTTCTTGTTCAAACTCTCTGGTGTAAAATGCCTGCCTATCTCTCTGGACACAGGGGTTTTGCCAAATATCCAAAATGGGTTCTATCAAAGAAGTAAAGGGTAGTAAAGGCTTATAGGACACTGAAGATGAGTGAAGGACCTCAGTTAGGATACTCGCTTTCAGCTCCATGGTTGGGTAGGAAAACCCAACATTTGCGGAGTCTTCCAGACGACAGAATAGCATGTAGTGTCTTTAGGAGGTGGAATGCATTTTGGAGGGCTTAACTTCCATTCTGGTGATGCGTCCAAACCCCTAGTCCTTCAAAGTCTGGATCCATCGACAGTTGTTCCACAATCTCTCCTTTCTCTTCTTGGGCTCTTGTTCCCCATTAAAAAACTGCTTTTTTTTCAAGCAGCTGCTATGCTTCTCTTCTGGATGTGTGCTTAGACATTAAAGCAAAGGATCCAGGGGAAATGGAGTACGCTGAGGTGTTAACAATGCCGGTACAGGCACCGGGGACGTCAGAAATAGGACCAGAGATAGTAAAAGAGGTACTGGGTTGAATCTCGGAACGTTGGTGCAGAGGTAAAACTGTGCCAGTGGCATTGTTTACGGCAACAGTAAAACTTAAGAGGAAGGACTAAATAAAGGAGGTGGTTTCTCCTTCCAGGTAACTCCCATCGGCCCCCGGAGTTAGCTAGGGCATCTGGGCTATCAGCATGAATGGCATAAAGGGCACCTGCTGGTAAGAAGTGGAAAGGCCTCCCAGTTAATAAGCTAGAGGACCTACTGGTTGCTCAGATGCATCAGATGGGACCATTGCCCTATTAAAAATGCAGAAGATAGCAATCAAGAACTGACAGACTGGAACTGGAAAAGATGGGTACTTCTGTTGGGGATGAGGTAGATCCGAAGCCCGCATCGTATCGGATGCCCTCGGATCTGGACCCGGAATAAGGGCCGTCATCGAAGGAGACCCTGATAGCCATGCCGGAGATGAAGACGGCATAAGCGGAGCCAGCTCCAAATACTGTTGGGGAGAGATCAACCTCAATGACTTCTCTTTACATGTCTGACATCAGGACTCAGGACATCACTTCTTGTTGTGCTTACGTTTCACTGACTTTGAAAAGCGAGGCAAAGGTCTGGTGCTCCCTGACTTGACCCTATATTACAAACCTGCACAACTGAGAGTCATAGTGGAATGGTCCCAACACGAGTCGGACAAACACTGGCTGCACATGGATCGGGTGATCACGGGAAGGGTGATATGGGATTTATTAAGGTAACCAAAGTCGGACCACCTGGCTAATGCCTACATAAGCACCCCCACCAAAACAACCCAAAAAACATCGGACGACGTTCTAAAGCAGACCGATTGGACTTCGTTCCGCTCACCGCTCACCCCAATAAATTTAACCCCCCCCCCCTTCACACCTGCATTGGAGCCGGGCCCATACGACGTATGGAGAGAGGGAGGGTGTCTGACCTGGCGGATATTTTCCATAACAGAGACATTTTAACATTTGAGAATTGCCAAAGAGAATTCCACCTACCCAACACCGAATTTTTTCGCTATCTTTGAATACGCCACTGGGTTCTGCAAACCAGAATTACAGAAGGGACGACAAGAGACCTCACAACACTAGAGCGCTTTGTGAAGGGAGCCAGCTCAGCGAAGGGGGCAATTTCTTTCCTTTACTCGCTACTGTTGCACACACCACCATCCAGACGGCCAAGACCTCTCAAATTCTGGGAACGCACACTAGACCAAGACATCACAGACACGCAATGGAAAGCCCTTTGGAAGAATATAAAACGTCACAATCATTTGTTAGGTCAAAGTGAAGCTCACAATAAAATACTATACGATTGGTACCTATATCCTACAAAACTGAAGAAAATATTCCCTAACACATCAGAGCTCTTTTTTGGAGAGGCTGTGGCCTCCTGGAGACTTCGCCCACATATGGTGGGATTGCCCAACAATCCGACCTTTTGGTCTGATATCCTAGCGCAAATTAATGAGATATTGGGCTATCCCATCCCTACCTCTCCGTATTTTGCACTTCTCAGGACCGAGCTCCAGGTCTGAAATATCGAACAAAAGCTGATCAGGCCACAATGTGGCTTTGCTTAGGGGCAGCTAAAACGGCAACAGCGGCCGCGAAGAAAAAAAAAAAAGACGCTACATCCCTCACACAATGGCACGCACAGCTATGGCAAGCTCTAACCACGGACCGAATAAGGGACATTCACAGAGCCGAGTTAAAAAAAATTGAATACTCGTGGGGGCCACTGGTTAACTTCCTCTGGAGAGACCCCCCAATGATAACCTGCCCTACAACGATTAGAGCACTACACCTGTTCCAATGTTAAGCCATAACAGTAACAATATCAGAATCTACTCCAGAAAGTGATTGGCACTCACCAGGACACCCAGGACCCGAATGCCCCAGGCTACTAGGCATTTCTTTTATGTCCTCTCTTTCTTCTTTTGATTTCTTTTCTCTGTAGTGTTTAATTTCACCCTTGTAACCAGATTTAACTTTCGGATCTGATCTCATTATCCTCTCTTCTCTGCCTCCAAGCAGAAGCAATAACGTAAGCATTTCTCTCGGAACATGGATTGGTGGGAGAGGGGAAGGTTCTGGGTCAAACGGATGATTGTATAGAGAATATGTTATGATCTTTTATTTCCCATGTGGTAATTATATACAATGCAAATGTTTAGGTAATATATGAAGACACAATGGCAAGGAAATTGACTGACTCTCCGATAAAATCTGTACAAGGAAATAGATTACTAATAGATATAAACTAGTACAAGGCCTCAATGTATTACAATGGTTAATATTTGATATGAAAACCTAATAAAAAATAAGTTTGACAAAGAAAATGTGAGGCAAAGGATATCTGGATCATAAGCTTGATTTTCAGCAACCTCTCCTCATCGTTTGCTCTGGCCTTAAAGAAATTGGTCTCTCTCTTTCAGGTCCTACGGATTCATACTATGACAACTGGAACAGGCATCAATGTCCTAATCTGATTAACACCAAAAGGCAGATGTTATGAGGGTCAGTGATGGACACAGTCTATAAAACGGTTTTAATCTCGATTTCTAAAAACTGCACTTAAAAATTAAAACGTCAAAAAAAGGACTATTCCTTAACAGACAGAAAAAAACCATGCATTGAAGATGCGTAAAAAGAGGGAACGTGCGCAAAATAAAAAAGAATGGACGTTAGCGGGGGCGCTTTATGGCTCCAGTGACGTGAAATGCAGTCGCGTGCATAGTCGCGTGGAACCAGACACCCCCGTCAATGTGGAAGAACTATCGAAAAAGTTTCTGTTCCTAGCTGCAGCATGGGATAGTCAAAAAGAGAGGAATCAGCAGGTAAATATATCCATCAGAAGTAATTTGTTGTAAATGGTGTTGAAAATCATTGTGAGAGGAGGAAATTATTGCGAATGAGGCCCTGATCATAGGAAATATGTAGCTCTTTTCTAACTATATTAATGTAGTCTTTGTTCATCTTTGCAGCAGGATCACAAATTAGGTTACTGAAGAGATTACCATCTTATTGATTATGTATGCGAAGAAGAAGAGACTCAAGATCAGTAACTGGTAATGATCTCTGGGTCATGGTTGAGCCACCATAGGGCCGATTTACCAATTTGTTTATGCGCAGTAAGAAAACTGTCCCAGAGAGGAACTGATGAACTCTTTGAGGAACAGGTTTGAAATTGGGCTTGCAATAGCTGTTGACTATGGCATTACGTGATATGTTTGGTGCAGGGGTAAGAACTGGGAAGAAATATTAAAATTGTGGCCTGGCAGGGGTACGGCATGCAACAGACCAGTTTATGCATTACAATAGAGTTAATATAGAATTTGAGCTTTGCCATATGTTCACATACTTTGTTTGTCCAGTTGAATGTCCTCATGTAGCTCAGGATTTCGGAACAGGAGAAGTGTGGTCTTCTTGCACCATTGGTGGAAAACAAGTAAATTAGATTTTATTTTGTGTATGTAAATTACCACATGCCTTAAATTCTGTTGGTAGAGCTGAAGGGAACTATACGGTATCTTTACAGCCATATATTTCTAGTAGCTGAATTTACAAGGTAAACTTTCCTGTACAAATACCTTGTTGAGGCTTTGACACTTCTGCTAACGGTGGTCTAAAAGTAACTTTAAGTAGTATTTACAAATGCCTCAAAGGAAAGCACAGCTCACAGCTCAATGTTGCGATGTAAGATTCCAAATGAGAAGTAACCCAATAGCTTGCAATAAGAGGCAGACAGGGATATTGTCTTACAAGGGCATTTAGCTGAACACCATTGGGACCACAGTAGGTATGCAGAGTAGAATACCACATGCCTCTGTAATAATAACATACTGCAACAATGGAAGGGATCTCTAAATTAATCTTTTAGGGATGTGTGGTGACCAATGTTTGGAGCTGATATGTTCTTCAATCTGATAACATATAACCACAGAGTTATCCCTTAATATGATTACAACCGAAATCCATATACTTTACAATAGGTTAATACATAATAAACACCAATTATAGCAATGCAAATATAGTGAGGTTACTCTAGGCGTTCTGGATGGGATAACTCTTCAATACCCTTCAAGAAGACAAGTTTATCGTTCGGTCAATTGAATTCTAACCAACCCTATGAGCATAATCTAGAAGACTGGATAGGAAATACTGGCCCATTTTCTTAATCTCCAAGTGGGCAAGAAAGATCTCTTGGGGCTTAAGAACTAAACCCTTGTGGAACTTCCAACAATGGGGAAGGAGGAAGTGTGTGTCGGGGGAGGGACACAACAGGAGGCATTCCAGTCAGGGTCTTATGCCTGGAGTTAGAGGGAGTAAGACTGGGGAGTTAAATTGGAGATACGTTTTACTGACCTGAACTGACCATTTTTCATAGTTATAATCAAAATTGCTCTGTTTTGGAAAACTGAGTACACATGTCAAGTTTTGCCTGACAGTCACTTCATATCTGATACCGTAAACAACAACACTATGCAGAAAATCCAACAGAACAAGTATTGTTCAAAGACAGTTTCAGAAAATACTTTCTTGAAGGCACAAATTCCTGGCATTGACTATCTCTAGCTTACTGTGCTCTTTAGGGCTGCCAAACTGCAGTCAATGGTTTTAAGTTGAACAATGTGTGTCTACAAGGAACATGTTGAAATTCGCATTTTAAAAGTGAGAATGTGCCTTGTCATGAAATATTATATGGTAATGTAAAATTCAGTTTGGATTCTGAGAAGGGCCAGGGTCAAGTATAATTAAGGATGGAAGTAGTATGTGCAAGTTGGTTTGATCCTACCACCATGCAGTAGGTGTGTTCTCCCAATTTTGGAGAAGTTTTTTTGCTTTTCTTGAGCAGTTATGTGTGAAGGACTTATCAATGGATTTGAAGGGGGCTAAAATAACTAGACTAATACTCACTGAAAGGTTTGATTAGGGACTCACTTTAGGCCTGTTGTCCAATAGGGTCAGCAGCATTGAGACAGACACCGCACTGTTTGCTTTCAACTCCTTTTGTAGGCAGTTTTTTTAACAGTGTGCAGTGTGAACAATACTGACAACTTCAACCCTCACATTACGATTGTGGAAAACCACATCCGGGGGTCAAGTCTTGTACATAGCTCGAGCGTGAAACTAACTGCCGCTACACACAAGAGCCTCCTTCAATTCTTGAATTCCACAAGATGTTGAAAGCTTGGCATCGGCCCTTAATGAGGCTAGACTCATACCTACTCATCTTTAGCATACCCTCCCAGGTGACCGTGCACTCTACAAATCTGCATAACATACCATGACATGATTCTGTTTTGTGCAGTTGATCACAAACTCAAACCTTTCTTCACCATATTCATTTAAACAGAGGGCAATTTCTAAGGATTTCAGTTAAGAATATAGTCATCCTTTACGTAACAGACTGCCTGCTAGTCATTTGACATTGAAATAGTTATTTATACTATATAAATATCCTATGTCTGACCTTTACCACTGATGACCGAGAGGAAATGTGCACTCTATTGCCGTGCTCCATGTACAAATATATAGGTTTCATGCACTACAAACAGACATGGGAAAAGCATTACAGGAGTTTTTGTGCCTAACCAGCAACAAAAGTGGGCATGTACATAATCTTGCCAATACATGTGGGTTGAGCACCCACTTTTATAGAGCATTCGAGACCCAAGAAATGTTAGCAAGACATGAAATCGCTGTATTCATCACATCACACGTCTGATCTGTTTAAATGAACCCACTCTTAAATATCTTTGAGCAGTCAACTGATGTGTTCACCCGAAACAAATGTACCCCATCCTTAATTAAAAACAGGTTTTAAGTAGTGCACATAACAACCTCTTTGACCATTTTAAGGAAATGCTGTAAGTGGTGCTGGCATTGTAGTAGTACAAATCTGAAGAGTCACTGAAGTACGCGCTCAATTGACAACCATATGCACCTTCCTTTTTGCAATGCTGTAAGGGGAACAACTGCACACAAAGTTTTGGAAACCTTCTAACATTCTAAGACTAGGGTGACTAACAAACGTCAAAGAGTAGACCATTGCAGGGAGCAAAGTGTAATCTCCTGGATTTTACATTCAGGCTCAGAAACTACAATTATTTCTCAGTCTCTTCTTCTACATATCAAGGGTATCACAACTTTACAAAATCATTTTAAACAGAACTTCACAAACGAAAACATAAGAGGCCATCATTCTATGTAGCTGTCCACTTTCATTGCTGCTCTTCAGAAAACAAAGTATATTGTCCTTAGATGTTTGTGGAGTATTTTTGTTTGTGCTAGAACACACTTAGGAGAGTTTTAATACCAGGTGAAAAGTTGATTGTGGTACTCGCCTGGGTACTATTTGAATCCATAAATTAGTATAATTTGTGAATGTTTTAGGAACCCAGTAGTTGTGTTTTTCATTGGTTTTGGCAGGCACCAAAATAGGGAACAATACTTTTGGCCTTAAATGTGCTATGTTTTTCTAAACTGTGGTTTTTGGAAGCCACAGAGTTAGGTAACCAAATTTCCACCAATCTCCCTTTTGTGGCAGACGCCAATGCCTGAAGAACACACTGCACTTCTACAATCACTTAAAACAGGCAGATAATGCGGACAGCCATTTTCACAATACTTGCTAAACGCACCCTACTAAACTGATAGAAATAACAAGACTTTTAAAGTCCTAGTGATTCAAGCCAGTGAAGGCCAGGGAGACCATCTCATATCAGCATGTTGGTTCATTCACTGTTAGGAAACAGTTATTACAGACAATTATGTTTATAGCTGCCAGGCCAAGGCCCCCTTGGCTGCTCAGTCACATCACGTCTGCTTAGAAGCAAGTCTCAAAGGCACTGTGGGCATTGTGGCTCCTAAGGCGTCTAGTTTCTTGATGCAACTAGAAAAGATTGGTAGGTGTAGCAATTAGAAGACGAAGTCTGATATATCAAATGAAAGATTACGTTTATTATAATCAGCCCCACACCTTGTGCGGTGCATAGGTCAGTTAAGCAGTCTCAGCAATGACAGTTGGGTGTCAGGGAAGGGACCAGAGGCAGTGTGGAAAGTTGGGGGACCAATAGGACCGGTGAGGGCAATGGGTGCTCTCGCGCAGGAGAGCTGGGTTGACACCACTTGCTTAGGGCTCAAGGGAATACAGAACTAGGTTACAACACATCTTCCTCTTGCGAGTTTAAACAGATAAGCCACAAGATGTGGTACAACAAAAACAATTGTGTTAGAATAACTGATTGTCATTAGTCACAAACAAAGTCTTCATAGCGTTTGGGTTTATGGATGGTTCTCCCAAACCTTCCCGTGACCATATGGGAATCGGGAACACTTTCTGTGTCAGAGTGAGAATCATTACTGGTTCTACCAAACCTACCACTGAAGCTGTGACCGTCAGACGTGGCTTCAGAGTCAGAGTGTGAGTCACCATAACAACTCCGATTGGGAATAGGAGTGCGTGGATTGACACCCACAGATTGGTCTGATGAGTGACAGTCAGCTGAGTCAGTGTCAGGTGGGAGATCGTGTGAAATAACATTTCTGGGCATGAAACCATGTTCTAAACTGGTTCTATCAACATCAACCCACAAATCTTTGCAAAAAGTATCATGTTGCAGTTGGTTGGGAACATTGACTCCCTGATGGTATCTCGCCAATCTACTCATGTGCCATACCTTCCCATCACTGAGTCTGGCCGCATTGTTAAACAGTTCATCAACATAAATGTGAAGAGGAGCGGTGAATCTGCTTTCTCCTTTCCTTACTTTTTTTTCTAAACAAACTTTTACAAAGTCGCCAACCTTAAATGAATGTTCTTTTGCATCATGTTTGGAATCATACCATTCCTTGTAGTATTTTTGGGCTTTGATTATGTTATTTCTGATGACATCCGGCGACCATTCAATTTGTTTGGAATTTGGCATCCATACAAGGTCAATACTCAGGGGCTGTCTGCTTCTCATGAGAACAAATGGTGCATTACGGGTGCTGGCACAAGGAGATATTCTGAAGGCCCAGATGAGTTTTAACACTTCTTCTTCCCAGTTTAGATTAGCATTTCTTGACAGCTGTATGTGTCCTTTCAAGACACGGTTGAAGCGCTCGGTGAGACCATTACCTTCAGGATGGTATAATGAAGTGGTGTGATAAGTAACACAGTTTCTCTCAAGGAATGACTTGAACGCATCTGAGCAAAATTGTGGACCATTGTCAGTGAGCACAAATTTGGGTAACCCTTCGCTCAAGAACAGCTTATCCAAGAATGAAATGATTGCAGAGCTATCAATTTACGAGACTATTTCTATTTCAGGCCACTTCGAGAAATGATCTATAGCCACTAGAATATACTTGACCACTCCGTCATGTCCTTCAATGGGCCCTGCGATGTCTAAGCCTACTTTCTCCCATGTCATTAAGGGGGGTTGGAGTGGAGAGAGAGAGAGAGAGAGAGAGAGAGAGACTTTGGACGTTTTAAGGGTTTTGTCTGAATCACAGCACTCTACACAGTTTCTTATTTGGGTTTCAATTTGCTTGTCAATACCAGGCCACCAGTAACTGGTTCTGACTCTCTGCTTTGTCTTAGAAATGCCTAGGTGACCAATGTGGCAAAGTTTAAGAATTCTGTCTCCGAGTGTGATGGGGCTATAGCTTTACCAATTCTGTATAACACCCCGTTTTCCCAACTCAGTTCATTTCTTATTTCCCAGTAAACTTTGACATTGTCGTGAAGTTGGCGTTTTTCTGGCCACATGGTGTTGACGAATTTGCATACATCTTGGAGAGTTGAATCACGAGACATGTGTTGTTCCCATTCTCCAGCAGCTATTCCATCCAAATCTGTGTTGAAGAGTAGAGACACTTTTTCATCATCCTCCGGTGTATCCGTACTCTCATTGTAAGGAAGAGGCAGTCTGCTAAGGAAATCTGCAATTTTATTCTTAACCCCTGGCCAATATTCTGCAGAGTAGTTGTAATCCAATAATTTGATAGACATTTTGCTTAGTCTTGGTGAAGCATTTTGCAAACCAGAGGCAGACAGTATTTTAATTAGGGGTTTGTGGTCTGTGCGAAGATGAATATTGTATCCCCAGATGTATGCTCTGAAGTAATTGAGCGCCCATGAACAGGCCAGCATTTCACGTTCGATTGCGGAGTACTTTTCCTCAGCAGGGGTGAGCGACCTTGAAGCAAAGGCCACAACCCATTCATGGTTCGAGGTATCCTTATGTGCTAGCACAGCACCTATTCCTTTGTTGCTAGCATCGGTGGTTACAAAGATTTCAGCTTTTGGATCAAATCCTTTGAGAAACGGAGCTTTGCTGATTTCTTTTTTGATTGTTTCAAAGGTGTTCTGACAATCCAGGGACCACTCAAATCTTGCTTTATTTTTCAATAATTGTCTAATACTGTACGTTTTCTCTGAAAAGTTTCTAATGAATTTTGAGTAATACTCGGTCAAACCAAGAAAAGCTCTGACATCTTCTTTGCTTGATGGGCAGGGAGCATTGAGAATAGCGTCCACTAAACCCTGTTTAGGTTTGATGCCATCCTGGCTAATGGTGTGCCCCAGATATACTACTTTGTCTTGGGATATTTTACATTTGTCTAATTCAACAGTCAGTCCATGCATTTTAAGTTTGTTAAAAACCTGCCTAAGGCGTGTGTCATGCTCCATTTGGTTGCTGCCCATGACCAGGATATCATCTTGGAAAAACCTAATACCATCAACGCCTTCAAAAATGGAAGTCATGACCCTTTGAAAAAGCGCTGCGGCCGAGGCTAAGCCAAACGGTACCCTGGTGAAACGATAACAACCAAAAGGGGTGATAAAAGTGGTGTATTTTTTGCTGTCCGCTTGTAGGGGAATTTGAGGATACGCGGATTTTAAATCAATTATTGAAAATACACACATATCATTTGTGGCATTAAACATTTCACATATACGTGGTAGCGGGTATTGATCAACAATTATATTTTTATTTAGGTCCCTGAGATCGATGCAAAGTCTAATTTTCCCATTGGGACATTTGACCACCACTAAGGGAGAAACCCACTCCGCTGACTCACCTTCTATTATTCCATCCTTGACCAGTCTATTCAGTTCGACTTGAACATCATTTCTTACTGAAACTGGTAAATGTCTTACCTTGTGAATGCATGGGATAGCTGAGTCTTTTAGTTCAATTTTATGTTGAAACCTGTTAAGAAGACCAACTTTACCAGAGAACACTTCTGGAAAATCATTTTGGATGGTACATTTACAAGACTCATCAACAGACAAAACAGGATCAGCGCTATTTGGGTTGAGGATGATGCCAAGATCAGCTTGATCGCTCCAACCAAGGACCGAAGGACCCTTCTTAGCTACAAAAAGCCTGCAAAATGCTTTCCTGTTTTTGAATTCGAATTCCAGATCTCGTGTTCCTAAAAATTCAATGTTGTTTCCCGTGTAACTTCTAGCAATCACTTTAGATTTTTCTAAAGATTAACCAATATTTGTCATTGAATTGTTTCCATACATTCTCATTGATAATCGTGAAAGGAGAACCCGAATCTGCCATTAGATTCACTGTTACACCACCCAATTTCACATCACACATGGGTTTTTGTTTTCTTTGTGGGTGTGAGTTCCAGTATGTCATACTCTATTGAGAATACATAGCTGATGCTGTCAGAATCAAAATACTCCGAATTTTCCTCAGCTGAGTCACTCTCCTCTTGAATTTGTTTAACATGTTTGCTTTGTTTGGAAGATCTTCTATTACAAGCTTTAGCAACGTGACCTGTCAAGCCACATGACATGCACTTCTGATATCTAGCAGGACATTTTGTTGAATCAGCTAAATGGGTGGGAGACCCACATCGAAAACATTTAAGTTCAGAGAGGTCGTTATTTTTCATACTGTGACGCTTCTCACTGGTATGTTTGGATTTGTATTGTTCACCTTTCCTGTGATGATCATGTCCAACATCTCTTTTGTTTACATTCAGTCTTAGTTTGCTAGCATTGGAAGATTTAATTGCTTTAACTACCACAGGCTCATCTAAAACTGCCTTAAAACATCTGCCAGTAAGTTCTGCCTTCTTAACCAAAGCGACAACTTCCTTCAAAGAAGCTTCACCATTAACCCAGAGTTTGTCTTGGATATTAGGGTTGCTGGCATGCATGATAATTTGATCTCTAACAAATTCTTCTTGTAGTTGACCAAATCTGCAGGTTAATGCCAAATTATTCAAAGCAGCAACATAATCATCAATGCTCTCATCTTTACCTTGCTTCCTCCTTGAAAATTTGTAGCGGTCAACAGCAACACATACTATAGGCGAGAAGTGAGCATCAAGATCATCCAAAGCATGTTGATAAACATTGTTGCCTTCTCTCACTTTTTTCTCTATGTTGTTGTAAGTTTTGACACCTCCAGGACCTAAACAGTACAAAAGGACTTTCTTTTTCTTCTCAGCTGTGAAGTCCTCATCCTCCACCGTTTCGATATAATTAGTAAAGTACTCATTCCACTCCTTCCAAGGCATACATGGAGCACCTTTGAGGGGCAGAAACGCTTGAAGCTGCGTAAGATTCAATGAACTTAGAGCACACATGGCGAATAGTAGTTAAATAAGAAATTGAAACAACTTCCAGCTGTGCTTGCAAGGGTGAAGGTCAGCATTGAATTAACAAAGAAGTGCTTTCAGTGCATTCACTATTTAAGCATTGATAAATACACAGGTCAATAACATAGAAATAATGTCAAAATTGCCCAGGCAGAAAGCTTCCTTCCCAAACAAGACTACTTTCAAATGTAGAAGGCAACAATTTCACATCACCTATTTATGGGAATATAGGCTGTTAAATGCACTCATGAATGTCATCCATTATGTTGGTTATGCTTGCTAAGACCTTGCAGAAGAAAACGCTTTATTTTTGCAAATGTTTTGAATGTAATCTTATTGGTGTGCACATTACCGTGAATGTGCAAGGATCGGGATCGAACTCGTTAACCCGATCAGATTACACAAGTATGGCGCCTCACGCTGCGTTCCAGTGACGTAGCGCTCACCAGGACATGCGCAGACAAAGTGAACAGGAAGGAGTCTGAGGCGCGAAAACCCGCTGACAGGATTTCCTTGACGTATCTGCTCAGTGAGCCGAAAACCTCAGGGGGATACGCCAATACACATGAAATATGGTACCTTGTAATCTTGAAGTCGGCAGACGAAGGGCACCTCGTGGTAGAGCTGAGTCGCCGAGCTAAATGCGCTGTGGAATGAGGAAAATCGCTGGACGGGCACACATCCGAGAAAATGAGTAAGAACTCACTCCGATGTTCAAAACAGGATCGGATGCGCTGGACGGGCACACTCACGTGAACAGAGTCAGCACAAGATAAATCAACTGAGAAGCACGAGAATGAACTCAGGTAGGAAGCCAGTTCTTCCGCAACCCAGTTACAACGCTTTACTCATTCTTCAAGTTTCGCCTTATGTCAAGCTGGAATGCGGTGGGTCCGCGGTGAGGGGCTTAAGTTCCACTCGTCGCCACTTGTAGCAATTAGAAGGCGAAGTCTGATATATCAAATGAAAGATTACGTTTATTATAATCAGCCCCACACCTTGTGCGGTGCATAGGTCAGTTAAGCAGTCTCCGCAATGACAGTTGGGTGTCAGGGAAGGGACCAGAGGCAGTGTGGAATGTTGGGGGACCAATAGGAACGGTGAGGGAACAATGGGTGCTCTCGCGCAGGAGAGCTGGGTTGACACCACTTGCTTAGGGCTCAAGGGAATACAGAACTAGGTTACAACAGTAGGCTTTGTGATTACATGCTCCTTGTCTACAGTAACGCAATGGAGGGTGCAGGCATAAATAATATGCTGGATGGTAAACATCTTGACACTTAAAAAATGAGATGTCCTTAGAGACGCAGATTGTTGGTACGTTTTTGACACAGATGTTAGGATAAATAAGATACAAATCAATATATGATAGGCTGGTCCTGATATCAGATTGAGAGGGGTAAGAATTACCTGGTTGCCCACAATGTGATAGAGGAGTCACTCTCACATGTGACTTCAGAGATATGCATTCCAAAGGCCAACAATAGTGACCGTAAGTAGACGTCACTCAAGGTCAATGGACGGGTGGTCTTTGGATCAAAAATCTCAATATATTAAAATAAAAGATAAACCACCCCATGGAAAGGAAGGCAAAAAGTAAACCCACATTTACTGGAAATGAATGTGTGAACTAGTTCATTGATCTTGACATTATTAGTTTTCCTTATAAGCTGGAACTGGATCTCAGAAAGAGGTTGAGGTAGTTGCTCAGACAGTGCCTGGATTACCCTATTGAGATACTGTGCTTGTTGGCAAAATGTTTTAAGACGGAAGAGGCCAAAGCTAACAATGTTACAGTGGATATTTTCATCATAATGGGCTGTTTCAACATTCTTTGGGTTTATAAAGGAATAAACATTCAGCACTGAGTACAGAAGAGCAGACAGCCTTTTCTCATCACTTATCCACTAACGTTGTAACAGCCAAGGACACTTAAAAATAAAAATAGCTAAGGGTCTCAAGTAAGTTGAAGGCGTAGTAACCATTTTTGGGGAAAAAAGTGTCCACATTCACAGCTCTTGAAAATATTCTGCATAACATGCAGTTTTTGTGCCCTCTGTTTGCTTTTCTGTACAAACCTGAAAGAGGATATGCACTTTTTGCCAATGGTTCAACATTCACATTTTTACCTAGTGCATGGAAGAGCCATCTTCAACGTTTCAATATGGCTACTGGTTGTAGCCAAAACAGCTAACACTTTGCCAAATAAAGCACTCAAAGGCTGTATCAAAGTCCCAGACCTGAGAACAACAACAAGTACTTATGGATTCGAATATGGGATTCTCCTAAATAAAGAAAAGTGCACGGCAAAGAACTATATGTAAGCATGGAACTAAAACAATTCATATGGTGGCAGAATGTTTACGGCTACCTCCTAGTATGTATACGAATTTCTAACTGAACCAGTGGAGATGCCAAAGTCTCCCACAGTGGTCTTTTTAAACAGAACAGTTCATGCAGGTTGGTGTATGAATACATGGGTTGCTTGTGAAAGGAACTATGTAAGAGTTTCAATAGAATCACCAGGATTTCTAGGCAATTTCTTTCTGGACCAAAAGCTAGGCAGCTACATTCTAAGAGTTCAACATTTTTGTGATTTACAGGCATTTCAATATAACGAAAAGTTCCTTTGAAAGGAATTTTGCTAGTTAAGTTAGCTTCGAAGAAAGAACAATTTCTCAGCTCTAGTTAGAGATAACAACCACTCTCCGCTGCTCTGACATCAAGTCTGAATTCTGCCCAATAGAGTTTCTCTAAACTTCTCAGGCTAGTGTGGCTCATCAGAAAACACAAGTGTGAGTGTGAATTTGGATACATTTTTAATATCGCAGAAAAGCAAGATTTTTAGCAAGTTTTATCTTGAATGGTGAAAAACATGTATTTTTGTCTTGGTTAGTTCAGAACTCAAGAGTATTCAGCTTTGTAGAAGACAGTAAGGCAGCAGGTTTTAAGAAGAGGAAAGGATAGTCAGCAAGAAAACTTCAAGTGGAGACTATGACATTGTGTTTTCATTACGTTATTAGCTTCAACTCTAACATGTCCTCAATTGCCTGGACATTAACAAACATGTTCATCTCAGAGCAAGCTTTGTTGCAGAGACTGAAAATAGTTTTATGTCCAAGCTAGAGACAAATGATGGTGGATTTACTACATGGAGTGTTCAAGCGGTTAGGCAAAGAGATACAAGACTTCAGGGGAGATTATGAAACAGGAACAGAAACAAGAAATACTTGCAAGGGAGACTGCTTAACTGAGAAGGGAGGGAGGCAATATGGCCCTCCACAAAATAGACAAAGGTTAGAAGTAAAAAGTGCCTGCATGAGCACAGTAGTGATGTGCTTTTTTTTTTAAAGATTATCAAGGAGAATGGGTCAGCTGTTCAATATATTAACTACTTGTATGGCATAAAGTACTGCAGGCCTGAGTTAAAGACTTGGAACCATGGCATGGATACCAACATGCATTACAAAGTGAAAGAACTTGTAGGCTCCTCCAAAGTGACTGCAAACTTTAAGTTGTGATGAAATACTACTGGAGCAATGAGTTTCTGTTTCAATGTAGTCAGAAGCTTGGGGGCTTCTCATTACCAGTCTAGTAGGTCTGTCACATCAGAGATGGGAATACCTCTCCCTAAAAAGCCACGAGAGGTAAACTGGAAATTTGGATGTTGTAATAGGGAGTTGCACAATAAAAAAAATTATAAAGACATGGATAGTTAGGAAAGCAAATGCTCAGTCATTTGAGATCAGTATGTGATTTTATTTTAGTTCTGTGGGCTATTTCAAAGGTTAACAGTAAAGTCATTATTTACTGGATTCAGGTGTGTGTAGGGACCCACTTCTTTTACTCATGATGTTTATCTGAGATCACTAATTATGCAAGGGTGATTTTTGTTTTAATGTGAGCATTAGACAGCGACTTCAGATAGCACTTAGAAGCCGCGCATCAATGTCAGATAATTAGAAGTGCTAGATCTTTAAAAGTGGTATTATATTCATCATTAAAGAGATGTATGTATAATGTTATCGTTTCCATTTTTAATAAAATCTTGATTCGCCAGTTTTCTGTTAAAAGGAGAATGGTTATTTACTGAAGACAGGGGTAAATTAGTCAAATAAGCCAGTATGGACTTCTTTGCAGAAATGTAGCAAATTGTCGTCGTTCAACCACACAAAGGAAGTTCCTGAACACCTCTCCAAAGCAAAAGGAGATTCTGGTAAACTACATTTATTTCCTCACTAACAAGATATTCTGTCAATAGCTGCTTATAATCTCTTGAGGATACACCATGACATGATCACCAAGGAAACTCATCCTATCAGTGGTTCAGAGGAAAGATAACTTCACTGATCCCAGTTCCAAGATTTGCCTCTCCTATGGCACAACTTCAGATACTTAGAGTAGAGGTGCTTCTCCAGAGTTCAGTAGACTCGGAGATTCAAAGGAGTTAAGGAGCTAAAGAAAATCTTACAGGAAATAGCTCAGGAAGTCACTCAGCAGCATCTCACGAGGCTATATCAGCACACTCCTTCCACAGACTCCAACAAATACCGTCAAATCACCTGGGATCAATCTAAATAGGTTATCAAATCAATTAAACAGACCAGTAGGAACAGTGACTAAGCATGCCCCTTAAAGCAGATGCCAGTCGTTCTGCTAACCACTGCATGACTGACACCATTACCCCTGCTCCACTAGTGAAACCTAAATAACACTACAGAATTTCTGGTGAGTCACAGTCTGTAAGAAATTGGAATATTTGGGGTGGGCGACTACCCACCTCAAGGAATAATCACAACCCTTGTCAGGGTGAACCCTCAAAGTCACTATACTAACCCGAGCCCAACCCTTGGGTAGCTTTGGCACTCAGCAGGCAGCTTTACCTTAGGGCAATGTGTAAAGTACTTACGCAGTACCAACACAGTAATGAAGTTATTCTACAAAACAAAAAAAATCCCAAACAGAATTAGAAAAATGGAGCAAAATGTAATAAACAAGTATCCATTGGGAGAACCGGTGATATGAAGTTTTTAAGTAGGAATAACACCAAGAAGCCCAATGTGCAAATGATGGTCTATGGTCACAGTAGACTGGAACCTATCAAGAGGAATGGGATAAGAACCATGCATACAGTTCATCTAAGCTTTTTCCTAATGCATTAAATACAACCTTTGTCACTCTTTTGAACAAAATGTGTACATGCTTTCTTAGTAAAAACGTTCCATGAATCAATCCTCCACCACAACATATAGCTGGATATACAAGATTTATAAAATGTGTTTATTTGCAAACCCAGTCACGACAAATCCACAGTCTTAATCCAACAGTAAATTTTACTGTCTATGGAAGCAAACAGGTGAGGGGACGCAACTGAAAAGCATTTCAATTACCAGTTTAATTTGGTCTAAAAGGTTGAAGAAAGTAAATGTACTAATCCTACTGCATTCCAACATAAATGAGATGTTCAACTGCCTACATGGCATTCTTGAAGGCTTTTAAAAGTCTAAACGGCACAAGTCCAAATCTAGCCTAGTAGCACCAACAGTCTTACAATCAGTGAGCCGTTGACAAACTGTGAGGTCCAAAACCACATCACTTGAAAAAACTATAGATATTTGTCTGATTTCTTCACAATCTGAAACTTCAAAAGGTTGGAAAAGAGAATATATTTAAACAAATTTTGATGAACTGACAACTTTTTGGGATCCGAAGCAATCAACCTGGCAACATCTGCATTGCCTTACTCATGAGAGATTTCAGTTACTTTGAATCTTCACAGTTTTTAATATCATTATCAAATTTCAGTTATGGAGAAACAAACACTGAGCCACAAGTCCAGATTAATTTCGGTCATATTATAGCTTCTTCTACCCAAAACTTAAGTAGGAGAAGAGTGTTAAAGAGAATCAGGGACGAAGAAAAACCTTCCTGCTTTGAAATGCTGTCTCAATTTGAACATGGGCAGACTTCATTTCATGAAGAAAACAAGCAATAGCAAAGCCAATACATCTAGCCTCAGCAAGCTGGTATGTTAGTTAATTAAAAAAAATATATATAGTGCAAGCATTAGTCACAGAAATAAAAAGACATAAAATAACTTTTCTGGAGCGGGCCAAGACTCAAAGGCCTAGAAAGCCCTGCTGCCATTGGAGTCGGGAAGCCCTTCAGCGCGTCAGTCAGACGCATTTAAACACCACTCATACCCTGCGGGGCGTGCCCAGGCGAAGACCAGGCCAAGAGTCTGATGTTGAATCCCCTCTCTTTCACTCATTATAGGAGACTTTATGCTCTGTGTCCACCTGGCGAGTGCTTTTATTCATCATGGGCAAACATAAGCTGGCCAGTTCAAACAGCACATTCCACAGAGTAACCACGATAGACAGCCTGATAGAAAGAGCGGTAGGCGTTTTAACACTGGAAATTACCCTGACGGAGTGTAGACCACCCCATGAACAGAGACTAGCGCGTGGTGAATTATTCGATAGGGACAATCTAAATACTAGCGGGACAGGCATTGGTGAGGGTCAACAGCTACTTGTACCTCACGCACACCACGTGCTGTTGACATGATGGACAGTCCCTTGGCCTCATTCATTTCTGTGGCAATTCTGTCGCACCAAGAACCAGAATTTAAGTGCAAGAAAAGATGCCTCCCCCAACCACAACGGATGAAGGCTCGAGATTCCCCAGATGTGGGCTAATCCCATATCGAGAACTATTGTAACAAAGTATCTGACATCTTATGGGAAGAATTGCATCCCCCTCATTGAATGTTTAGGACACACTGAGGAACGTCATCAACCTTCATCTGACCCAAACAGATGGGAGCAGACCTATTTGGACACCAAATTCCTGTTCTCAGTGCATCAGACAGTTAGTAAAGCTTCCTGAGGGAGTCCAATCGACTAATGCTGATGAAAATGAACTCAGCCCAGTAAGGGTACAGAGAAAATCTCTCCCCATCGGATCTCATTGGGTGATGGGTAGTTCAACCATCGCAGCCGTCATCCGCCCCATTTTAAAAGCTCTATGCACCCTGAAGGAAAATCAACCATGTGCGGCCCTAACACATGTGGATGGGCCTAGTGTTGTGGCACTAACCATACGATTTAGAATTTACCACCATCGTCTTGTCATTTTGGCTGGAGTACTCCCTCTAAGACATAACCAACCTGAAGCTTGGGTTCATCTAAGCAACAAAATAATGGAATGATTATGTAGGAACAGAAATTTTAATATAATGTTCTGCAATTAGATCTTCATGTTTCGCAGAGAGGGCTGGGGACGGCACTCAAGTAAAAACATTGCAGGGGACTGTATTGTGGTCAATTTCCAACACCCGATCTGTGAGAAGACCCTCCTGAAATTGCAAGTAGGTAGAGAGTTACTTCGCACAGGGGATTGACATCCTGCCCCTGGGCTTCTTCTAAAAAAAACCCTGGTGATTCTACCATCACAAGGACTCCCGCCAATTATGGAGACCAGGAACAGATTTGCAATTCTGACAGACCTGGCTAACAATGACTGGCGCCCCTGTATCAAGAATGCAAAACAAGGATCAGTCACTGAGCAATTCACCCCTTCCAACTGTACAGCGCCTACAAAAAAAAAAAAAAATCGTAACTCCCTAGTCTAAGGATTTTGAGTTGAAATATAGCTCATCTTCATGTAAAGAGGTCCCTATCTGATTGGCTAATTTCTATAAGTGAGATTATTATATTTTACTTTTATTTTCATTACCACTGGGCTTTGACGGTTACAAATGTTTGCGTGTGCCAGCAACACCTCGTCAGCATGGGCGACCCTCTGGGGGCTTATCCATTTGGAGCAAGGGAGCTCTAGGTCCTACTTTTGAGTCACTGTTATTATAAGTATTTTGTAAACATACTGAACACCAAGTTCCCAATTTTGTTTTGAGTTTATTGATTACATTCAGTCAAAACATTTTATTGCAAGGCACACTTGTTTCTTGAAGGTGATTTTAATGCCAAATTCAGGCACTTCTCAATGATGGGAGATCTGGAGTGCAATGTGGTGTGTGAAGACCACAGAAGAAAAGAACTTTGGAATTAATTAACTTCTCATGACCTATGTAATGTCATAAAAATGGAGAAATCTCACTTCCCACTTATAGGGGAAAAGGGCATGCCTCAGTAATTGATTTTATTTTTATTTCCGATGGTTTAATTAATTCAAAAGAGCATGTTACTGTAATTCGCTCTCCGGACCTTCTCAGATTTCCAATCCTTAAGATTGCAAAACCTTCATTAGTGCCTCAAAGAAAGGGTCACCCGATAATTCAAATTAATACTTAAACAATACATGGTGTCAACATGTGAGCAAGTGTATGTACTAATTTTTCAACTCGCTATCCTCATTTGTAATAACTCTAATAACACTAACCTTGTGAAAGTAGCGAGGGGCTCCAATGTCAAAGACATTGAGCCAAGGCTACCATAGTCTACTTCCTTTGCTCTTTCCAACTTAAAACTGGGAGAAACCTTACCATTAGTCTTATATGTGGACTTGACCTTTGAAGAAAAGATCCTAAAGAGTTTACGTTACTACCAAATCTAATGTAAGCTTGCTATTTCCAATGGGTACCTTTTCCCTAGCAATCGAAATTATTACTGTAGTATCTTAACTATCTTTGCTTAGTCTTACTATACATGATGAAGTAAACATTGTCATTACCATGCGGTCGATTAATAAAGTCTACTTGTGATGTTTGCATCACCCTTTAAAACAATAGGGATTAGGTGAGAACACTTCAAATATTTTATATACCCGAGTAAAGTAATGAAGAAAGCCAATATTTCTTTCATCTGGTCCCATCCTGGTTTTTACAGCTCAACCTATTGTAAGGTTCCTTCACTGAACCAGACACATCAATATCATGACTTGAGTTATAAAAATAAAAAGTTAAGAAAACCGCACGATGATCCCCATCAAGAGTCCTCTATCAACTAAACACCCATCTAAACTATGCATTTTACTATTACCAACTGATTATTAGCCCGTCACTCCCAGAGTTCTAATGTCTAATTCCAGATTATATCTACTCCATCAGCAAACAAGGAAGCTAAAACTTTGTAATACACATCCATCTTATCTCTAGAAAGTTATAAATCATTTCATTATACTTTATGGTAAGCAATTATGAAGTTAACATGTCATCTGAAATAGCTCTCGTTCACAAAACATTCATGCTTCTTTGCATCTTTCATAACCACTTCACAATTGCTTTCCAGATCAGTTTAGCCTTCAGCCCAACTATACTATTTAAAACCCGAGTTTTTTCCTTTTATTATTACTAAGGTTTCCACTTGTCTGAGATGGGAGAAGTCTTCTCCGGCAACTCAAGAATCGTTTCTATATATGCAATGCACAGCTAATTAACTCTTCTCAATGCTGCTTTTAATAGACCAGAAACAGAGGCGATATGAAGATTGTAAATGATCATCTATAAATAATTGTACTTTTATGTATGCTACACAAAACAACTATTTATCATTCAACAGTTGCAAATTCAGAAGCAGACCAGTCAGATTTTCAAAATTTTCAACAAAATCTTCAGAATAGCACTAGCATGATCCTGTAAAACAATCGCCCTACTATCCATTCCTTCCTTTTTATTAACCAAGTATCCAGTCCTCTAGAGGACAGTACAACTGAAAAATAGGAACTATACAGAGCTGGATCTAAAACTACATTCAAATGTCTACAATAATTTTCTCCGTCAAAGTGTTTCTGGTTTTCAAAAAGTGAAGGGCCATATTAGGAAGATTAACATTATCCAATATCAAGCCTTCCATCTCCAACTTCACCGATTTAAAATGTAATCTTGCTTTGCCCTGTGAGATTTCATTTATGAGCTTCTGAGAAGATCACAGTATTGTGCCACCTCTGGAAAAAAATAATTTTAAATACCATGCATCAGATAAGCCTCTTGCAGAAAAACAATGTCCATTTGTATGAGGTTCGGGTTGTTTGTTAAAGCACAAGTCAGCTGCTCAACAGAGGGATCCATTCAACTCAGCCAAATCCATGTAAAAACATCCTACACCTTTGAAGGTAAAAAACTCAAAGTCAAGTGGCGCTTAACATTGGGAATCACTGGGCAGAAAGGTGAGTCTGCGTGAAGCCAGTGAGGACAGTGCAAGGGCAAAGAAGGTAGTGGAAGCTAACACAACCCATAGTGTGTTCCCTTGGATACTCAGCAGTAATTGGGACCACTGGTGAGCCTGAGAGTTCCCCCTTGCATACCCGCTGAGTCTGGCAGGACTGCCAGCATTGTTATCTAGGTGACAGTGAATGCAGAAGCTGTTGGAAGTGCGGAGAGAGCCGACCATTATCTTCAGAGAGAGGCATACAGCCTTAGTAGAGTACAGACTGAAAGCGCTCTGATCAAGGCACTATCTTGGAAAGGACAGGGCCACAGCTTTTGCACAGAACTCAACCACACAGCAGGAAGGAACATAAGGCTGCCTACACCAGTTAAATAAGCACCAGAAGGAAAAGTTGACCCAATGTGCCATGAGAACCAATTCATCATGTTACTGCCCTACTGCACATCCTGTGAATGCACTGCAATGGCTAGTGACCAAAAGGCGAGTCACTTGGGCCACTACTAAATTGGAGCAGAGCATGCTACATTTCAAAGCTGGTGTAAGAGACCAAGGGCATGCCTGAGCAGTGTCACCCTGAACAGACCTAAATTTCAATGCAGAAAAGCAAGAGAATATGGGAGAAGGGACAGCAGAGCTTCTAAAACTCTAATGGTTCGTGCCCACCAGATATAGCTACTGGCCTAGGGTGTGCATTATGGGTAGAGGATACAGAATCAGTAAGTCATGTGTGGACTGAAAGCTTGAAGATGGACAACCAGTGAAATACAACAGGTGCGAGCTACATGGCAAATGGGTGAGACGTTGGCATTAAGCTGCTTGTACTTATAGCACACCCTAGCTATCATGTACATTATTCTGCCTGTGATGACAGCTGAAGATGTGCGGGATTGACAATAGGCTCAGTATTTTAACATTTGACTCCAAAAGCACTGACCAACCAAATATGGATGATGGTGCAGACTAAGTACAGAGCTCCTTTCAAGCCCAACGCTTAATGAAGAATAGTGACACAAAAGGCTGCTCCTGCACTTGAAAAGCAAGGTCAATTCCATAGAAAGCAAAACTGATCCAGTACCCCGGAGAAGGGACCGTGTCGAGGAACAAATGGAGAAGCTGGCAACAAAGATATATATGGCGGAGTTATGGATGTTAGACCTAGAGGACTGTAACACTGGCCCTAGTGAAAAAATTCTTCAAATGGAGCTAATCCTGGAAGTGATTGATGCAAACAATGAGAAGCTGGAAGCAAGATCTAGATGCAACAATATAAATACTGGGGTGGGTAGAGATTACGACTATGTGCAAGCCCATTGGTGGGAGTCAGTCCTGGCAGACCTACTTCACAAGACAATTTCCCCAAAACGTTTCATAGCTAAAACAAAGCATTGATCACTGGCAATGAGACACTTGATTAAATTCCCCGCAGCCCACCCTGCATCTCAAGTATATAATTTCGCCAGGCTCTGGAATAATTTGGATTGAGATAGATTATTCTGCCTTTTAGTTTGCCAGCCAGAGCACTATCTGGGTGTGCTGCTTTGAATGCACCCTTTCAGACAAAATGGGTGCATTCAAAGCGGCACTAAAACAGACAAAAATGTGAAATTTGCTATACTATTTTCAGCTAAGTAAGAAGTTATAAGAAGGGCTCTTTGTCAATAACACACACCCTTTATATCAAGTCTTAATTATATGTACTGAGGTTATGGTTTATGCAGCCAATCTAGGTGTGAGCCCCCAACCATAATTAAAAAACAGAAGGTGTCCCAAAAAGTTTGGTAGGGTGTGGGGTAAGTGGCGCCGATATCATGGACTGGATGGAGGTCTCTGAACTGTACAGAAGGGGTAGGCGCTTGTTCTTAAAAGGAGGGAACAGGGTGGTGCACGGTGGAACTGTTCTCCTTTGGTCTGAGGTAGGAGATGTGATTGCATTGATAATGTTGGGGGATTGTGCTGGAGGTTTGAGGGTGGTGGATGGAGGAACGGGGACTGACGAGAGGGATATGTTGAGTAATAGTGACATGCTTGTTATGTGGTTGCACATTGGAAAATGTGATAAAAATATATATTTTTTAAAAACATAATTAAAAGACAACATGCACAACATGTTACATAGTCAGGTTTATATCACAAGTAAAGCAAAAAAGACAACTATTTTTCACTTTTGTTTCTTGATAATATTTATAGGATATCACCTTTCTTTTACAAGAATTTCACATGATCAGACAACACGTGTTTCGCACTGTGATGGCACGCAGGTGTAGGGTTATTTCTAGGCTGCAAATAAATACAAGTGGAAACCGAAGAATGACCAATTTAGACAAGAAAACTTCTTATATTAATATTTGAATATCATGTTCGGATTGTATCTGAGAGAGCACCGTGGAACACAGCACTCATGAAAGGATGGGGGAAAAATATATATATATATATATATATATATATATATATATATATATATATATATATATATATATATATATATATATATATATATATATATATATATATATATATATATATATATATATATATATATATATATCTCCAAACACCAAAGATTTGCTCCTTGCGGGGAAAGCCTTTAAAGGTGAACTGTCTTATTCCATAAATGCAGGTGCAGCAAGCAGACGGCAAAGACCAGTGCCTCACATCACAGCCATACGCGTTTCGGGCCACCGCCCTTGTTCACTGGCAGCAGAGAAAAGAACTGTAGTTGCAGTCACATGCTTTTATTTAAATCAAGCCGCGCCCCACCGGGCCTCTCGGCATCATGGTATTTGTAGTGCTGCATTTATTAAACCTCAGTGGGTTTCAGTTACATTCCCCTTGTTCGTGCTTTTAAAATACATCACCCCAGTGGGTTAACAACAGTCTCGCTTTCCGCTGGTTGCCATTACCATAGCCTGCACTGGAAGTTCCACCAATCTTAAGGAAATCAGCCTTGTCATCCCATGGTCCGCTTTTGCGCGGCGGGCAATCCCCTCGACTGGGCCAGCCGAAAAACATCCAAACACCCGAAACGCGTATGGCTGTGATGTGAGGCACTGGTCTTTGCCGTCTGCTTGCTGCACCTGCATTTATGGAATAAGACAGTTCACCTTTAGAGGCTTTCCCCGCAAGGAGCAAATCTTTGGTGTTTGGATATATATATATATATATATATATATATATATATATATATATATTTTAGAGCTGGAGGTGCTTTTTACATGATCAAACTCGCTAAGGTAGAGGAATGGTTAGCAGAGCACTCGAGAGATAGAAATAAGATTTTGTAAATACAGCTTTAGCAAAATTTTTATTATTATATCCAGTAGGGAGCCAACAAAAATGACGTCCCATTAAACAAGACTAATTTAAAGGAGTTAAGATGCTCATAAAATATGGAAAAAGGTCACGGTCTGTGTGCGGTTGTATGATGGAACAATGCATGCGATTACCATGCATGCCTTTATAACGCAGTGGTTATAACGCGGATACTGTTACCATTAGTTACCTTGACCACACATGCCTTTACAAAATGTTAAAGGCATATAGGTGGTAAAGGGCCCTAGCCCTGAGCCCTAACGCCGGACCCAGCCCTAAACGCCCGCCCCCCCGCCCTGAGCCTTAAAACCTACTCCCAATCCCTGCCAAAGCCCTAAAACGCCCTTCTGTGCATTCCCCCATACGTATGGCAGGAAAAGCGAGGACGAGGGTGTACCAGTTCCACTTGTGTGAGCTGCGTGGGCCACTATTTGTTTAGAAGCTCCACAGCATTTTCCTGAGTTATTCCTGCTGCTCTTTTGCACGGCAACTACATTTCAGCCAAGCCGAGCCGCACAGCTGTTAAATGACATGCCTGTTTAAATTCAAGTAAAATTAGGGCTCTCACCGTAATTTTGTGTACGATGTGGCGTGCTTTCCGGAAATGTGTTTCATACAGCTTCCTGCAGCATTGGAATGTGCTATGGGTTGTGGTTTGTCATGTGACTCAGTTCGCTGCCATTTCATTCACTAATCCTTATAAACTGATAGGTTTCTGCACATGACTTGTTTTTACTGCCATTAAACTTGTTTATCATTTTCTTCGAACCTTTTGACTGAAATCTGCAAAAGGTAATTTGCCTGTACTGATATTAGAGCTAGGTGCGTTTGTATGTATGCGACTGTTACTACAAAGCCATTACCACGCATATGCCTTTATCATTAGTGGTAAAGGCAAATGCGTGGTAATGGTTTTGTGGAAACAGTCAGGCGTGGTAACGACCACACTGTAAAGGCTGTGTCCCAGGTAGAACAAAACTACCATTACGGATCCAGTTGGTTCGCTAAATCCTGTCTACTAAATATTTCAGGATGCAAGAAGCAGAGAAATTAGAGGAGGAAATAAAATAGAGAAAAACAAGAACGACACAAGGACACCACACGAGAAATTTACTAGGAAGTTTAACTTGAAAATGTACACCTCAGTTTAGAGAACTAAAGCAAGTAGTCACAAGAAAGCCAGAAATTATGAATAATTTGTAAATATAAAAGGGATACGAGAGAAGGACAGGGAAATTAAATGCAAGCTCATTCAATGAAAAATGGGGGCGTTTAAAAAAAAAACCTGATTCCATAATCAGATTGCATACATATTAATGAGAGGTTCAGAAACATGCCAAAATATAATATGAACAACAATATGAATCATCATACCAGAATAATTAGATGTTTAATTAGAGAAATAGGCCAATGAGCTTTTAGGATAGTGTGTGGCCGAAAGCAGGTGAGAGTAGTCATTGGAGCAGGAAAAAGAAGTGAAGTTGGCTAAATCGTGCATGTAATTCAGTCTGCTATGAAAGCTGGAGGGTTTAGTGTCTCATGCGGTCTGTTCAAGAAAGTGATCCTTGGTGATTTTAACATCTGTGGGTCCGGATATAGATGAGACAATTCCAGCCATTACGGAAATGCGCAATAAAGGTCACCATGTTTGGGTGGTGTACACGAAATACAAAAAAGGGGGGAGATAGAGGGAGGTTGCTAGGTTCACCCTCCTATTCTAGTGTAGGAAATAAGGAAAACGACTGAATACTTGTTATGTCATATGTATATGGTTTAATTTAATGCTAATTAAGAGGCATTTTTCTCACTGCATTTTGGAGTGGTACGCACAGGGCTGGCCCCTGTGGTGTCCTGAAGAATAGCTTAGGGGTAAAGCTCGTAACATGTTGGCACTCTACTAGGGCTCCTGACTCATTGAAAAACCAGGAATACCTAGAGACCCACCCAGTTTTTAACCCCTTCGACGCTCATGACGAGCTGGGCTCGTCATGAGGTAGCCTCCTGCTACGCTCATGACGAGCCCAGCTCGTCATGAATAATGGGTTTTTGTAAAGAAGAGCACAGGAGGGGAATTTCGCTAGCGCTCATGTGGTTAATATATCGACTAGGAGCAAGAATAAAGTATTTCTGCCCACTAGTTCGGTATTTTTAATTCACACCACTCCACCCACACATCACTGCACCACACATAGTTCCTCACTTTAAGTCGCAGCATGCCTCAACCCGCAGCAGGTTGGGATGGCCCCAATGATGAAGCATGTCACCGTGAGGAAACTCCGGTGAGTGAGGGGACTCAAGAAAGGACATTTTTCCTTTCAAGATTACATCCATCACTGATAGTAATCTACTCTACCAGCTAGGTTCTCTATCCGATATTTCGGATTTTACTTTTTTTTTTTTTAGGGGATGGTGTACACCTCATATTTAGACTGGCTATGCGGTATAAATGGGAAGGTGATTCCAGTGGTGATTAAAAGCCTGTGTCCAAATTAGATGATGTATCATGGGCATATATATTCAAATTACGCACTGGCACCATGTTGAAATGTTGAAAACGAGTCTTTAAAACAATCCTCATGCTTCCACGATAATCAGAAAAGAATCAAAATAAAACTATAACCATGAAACGCGGTATATGCCACTTTATAAAGGAAAATTGTATCAATGAGTGGTAAACTGCATGTTGCTAATTAAGCGTACATTGGAGAATATGTAAATGCATTTTTAGACGCAGAAATGTGGTTGCCACATTGGAGTGGTGTCCAATGAAGCACGTGAGTGCAGGAATACTGTAGATTAGTACTAGATCAAGAATGTATTTAGGATGGAGAGGGAGTGAAAGAAATGAGATCGTGCAGGAAAGTTTAAAAGGGCATCAATAGGAAATTCAAGTATACAGTTCACATAGTTTCAAGTAAATCCTGGTAGGAAATGAAATACATGTGTGCAGATAAAAGCCAAAATCAAATTCATCTTGCACCAATTGATGAATTCTGATAGAATCACACCTAATTTTGTAAGCCCAGGTTAAAAAGTAATAGTTACAACAATGCATGCAGTCTGTAGTAATACAAGAGATATTGGTTGATATTTGACATATAAAGTCATTTTGATTAAGTTACGGTCAATGACTGACAATGTGTGGCAAAAGAAAAGTTAGCAATGAAATCAGTGGTATTAATTAGTTGATAGTGAAAACTATTTGCACAAAGATACAAAAAAATGCATTAGTATGCCCAATTCCAAACCGATTTAGAGGCACAGATGAAAAAAGTGGAGCAAAGCCAACCACGTATTGCTCAAAGACATCTGGTGACACTCGGTTGAGAATAGGATTAAAAATTAAGATAATGCAGGGGAGAGGTGTGTGGTGGGTGGGGAGAGGTTTAAAGTACCATATGTAATTCAGGAGGCCAGCGACACATGAACGAGTAGACTAGAGAGGAGGTTTGGGAGGTGTGTGAGAGTAACACGTTCTGAAATGGAGGTGGAGGAAAGTATTAATGAAATATGTACAGGTGGACCTGAACTGCTACCATCTGCAGATAGGGGTCATGGTCCAGATATGCATCTTAAATGCAATATAGGTGAGCAAGATGAACCACCCTGAAATGAGAAGATTGAGGTCACTGTATATGTCCTAGTGTTCCGATTGTATTGCGGACATGTAAAAGATACAAATGTGATATTTAGTTGAGTCAATTCAAATCCTATCATAAATTTAAGGAAAGCGCCACGCCAAATCTGTCCACAAATGTTTATTCATGCAAAACAGGTTTCGGCCAAAACGGCCTTTGTCAAGTTTGCATGATGGAGCCAATGTGGCAAATAAAGGCATATGACTTCATCAAGGACAAAGAAAATTTCTACATAAATATCGAATAATCACTTGTGTACATCCGTATTTTTGTTCTTTACAATTCTTGTTGCATATTATCATTCTCTGATAAATTACAATTGAGAATAAAGAAATAGTTCCGAACATTTTCTTATCAAATTCGATTGCTACGGACAACAATAGATATGGTGGAAAGACTTTCCATTCAGTCTAATCCGTTATAGTTTATATCTATACACAATATCTATTGTGTTCGTAATTTCTGGCATAATGGATAGTCATCTAAATTTCTTAAATATAAGTGAATAGAGTGCCCCAATTTCAACCACAAATTCATACGATCTTATAACGGTATTGTAAAATCATATGGCCTACATACTTCGTATTATGGTAGCTTCATATAGACAGTCTTTACATTCATGATCCATTAAAATTGGACAAGTGTCCTATCCCAAAATTGAGATACCGACTCATCATTCTGACATTATACCATAGCCGTTTGTTTAATACCGACCAAGTGCCCCATTTATAAGTCAGATATACAGCATGGGCTTACTGAATTTAGAAATCCGACCGTAATACGGATGTGGTGTGTTATAAGTGTGCCAAGATAAAGAGGAAATATGCTAAAAGATAAAAAATAAAATAAAAGAAGTGTGCTATTAAAACTTCTCCTCCAAATGATAATATTGAGAGTACATGGGATACCGTAAATTTAGAAAGTTCAAGAAACTATACTCCTATAGGTGTTGCCAATTCCTCCTCCCTGTTCAGACCAAATGGCATCCTAGTATGGAGATCAATTATGTAACGAGATTCGAGGATGCGTAACTGTTTTTCTCTTTTGCCTCCCCGAATCGGTTTCATTATTCGGTGTATCGCAAAGAATTTGAGCAATTTGTTATCACTGTTGAATGCGCAGCACATAAAGGCAGGCGTGTGGCATTTTCCTTGGCATTCTCCCAAAACCACACACACATATATATATATATATATATATATATATATATATATATATATATATATATATATATATATATATATATACACACATATACATACACACACATTCATATATACAGTCATACATATTTATACATTCTTACACACACACACACAGTTTACAAATGGCCTTTATTAAGGGGAGCTTTTTGACCACAGCATTGCTATGAATATGCCATTGCTTTTGATAGGCTGGAGTTCTGATTAGGGTATAAGTTCTCACGGCGTCATTGCACAACATTTGAACTTAGTTAAGGACTTAAGTACCTTATGAAATGTTTTGGAAAAATTATTTTCAAATATCTACTCAATGTCACAAAATTAAACTGTAATTAAACCCAGATAATTTGCCTAGGTCTGCCAACTGACTATCAACAAGAAAGCTTTTATTCTGACGTGCTCAGCTTGGGCACATCGCATAATTTATGGGCAAATCACTTCATGTCACTGCACCTCAGGGCCATGGTTTGCCATAATTCAAAATTGGTTAACATTTCACAGTTAAATGAACTTTGAGAGGTCTTGTAAGGGTCAAAATATTACAGTCGACCCAACCTGCTATAGGCCAATATCCTTATTAGATGGCCTTATGAAATTAGCAGGGAGGATTATTTTAAAGAGACTTCAGGAGTGGGAGGAGGAACACAATGTAGTCTCACATTTTCAATATGGATTCAGGAAGGGTATAGGGACTGCTCTGTTGTCACATATTGTGGATCGCTTTAAGGGGGTAACAATATTGTGGGCAGGGGACTTTAACTGTACTATTTGCCCAAAGTCCAATTCTCCTTTGTGTGGCATTGCAGATATTGGTGAGGAAAACCCAATCCATTTTGTGCACACAAAGAGGGGGATGTTGCTAAATACATTTGTTTTTAAATTTGATCTTGGTTTTGCCAACCAGTCCTGTCCCGCACCCGTGCAGTTTGAGCCAACCTTTTTTGGTAGAAATTGTAATTCAACTATTGATTTCATCCTGATATCTACTGCCAACTCTGGAATCTTGACCTCGTGGGTGGTCGGCAAGGACGTATTTAGTGACCACTACCCTCTTTCAATTAGTGTAAAAACAAAGGAGCGAAATGCCAAAAATCCTACCCTTCTCACGTATCCCTATAGGATTGAACTATCCAAAACTAATGGCTACGTGGTGAAATGGGAGAAGATTGTACCCGGTGTGTTTTTGAAAAAGCTACTATCCGATTCCGTAAACGATGTTAATCTCTGCCTAGAGGAACAGGCGGACCCTTCTTCTGTCATGACTGCTTTTGCCAATATCCAACAGCGGATAAAAAATTTGCTGACTCGGGCAGCAAATAATAACTACTTACCTAGGGAAGGGTGGTTCGATGGGAAGTGTACAAAAGCTCTAAAAGCCCTTAAAAAAGTTTTGGCACTTAAACCTAGGGACCCTCCCACAATTCGCAGTGCTAAGCAAGTATACAAACGCGCATTAAAAGAAAGAACTCAGGCCTTAAAAAAGCAAGCATGGGCCACACTAAGAGAAGCATCCGCCCAGAAAACTACCACTAAGTTCTGGAGATTGGTCAAATCTTTGTACCAACCGAATTATAGCGGTAATAAATTAGATCTGGCTATAACAGGTGACAGATGGTACACACACTTTAGGCAATTGTACTTGGACATAAAGCAAGCCGACACTATCATTTCGATAGGGCAGGCCCCAACTGTCTCACAAACCATAGATAGTAGGAGGGACACCCATCCCCTAGTTTGTCCATTCCCGATTGATATAACTTTTACAGTAGGGGAAATGCAGGATGCAATCAGGGACAGTGCATCAGGCAAAGCACCAGGGCCAGACTGTACCCCGGTAGACGTGTACAAAGCTGAACCAGATTTCTGGGCCCCCCTGCTCACAAATGTGTTGAATAAGGGCAATCTAAAGGGGTTTATAGAAACCTGGTCGGATGCAATAGTGGTCCCCATTTTTAAAAAGGGCAGGCGTGACGACCCAACCTGCTATAGGCCAATATCCTTATTAGATGGCCTTATGAAATTAGCAGGGAGGATTATTTTAAAGAGACTTCAGGAGTGGGAGGAGGAACACAATGTAGTCTCACATTTTCAATATGGATTCAGGAAGGGTATAGGGACTGCTGAGCAGTGTTTAAATCTGGCCCTTTTATGCGCTAAATATACGCAGGCTAGAGGTGGGTCACTTTTTATAACTTTTATTGATTTAAGTTCTGCTTTTGACTGCGTGGACCATACTTTGTTATGCTCAACATTGGCCGAGATGGGCATTGATGCACGCTTAATTACCTTCATTAGAGAACTGTATCATAACTGTGGGGCAAGAGTGAGATTTGGCAAGCAGGGCGAATGTACCGACAAATTCTCCCTGTCAAGAGGGGTTAGGCAAGGGTGTATCCTAGCCCCCAGGCTATTCACTTACTATATAAACTCAGTGGGCCAATACCTTTCTCGCTTTCAAAATGATTACCCTACCGTGAAAGGTTCACCGGTGCCAATCCTCTTGTATGCCGATGACGCGGCCATAATGTCCCAGACACAAGTGGGACTGCAGAGGGCAGTGACTAAATTTGCAGGTTTTATGCAGGATAGAGGGCTGAAAGTGAACATTTCGAAGACTTTTACCATGCCGTGCACCAACAAGCGCAGGAGGGCGCCATGTAACGTGTCCCTGGACAAACAGAATATAGCCATTGTAGATAAGTTCTGCTACCTGGGTATATTGTTTGACAGGAAATGCCGTTGGAAACAGGCGATTGAAGCAAGGAAACTGGCCTTCACTCACACCATAGGCGCTTTATGCGCTTTTTCTAATAGAGTGGGTGGAAAACCCATTAAAGAACTGGTACAAATATATCAGGCGAAGTGTGTGTCCACAGCCACCTACGGGGCGGGACTTTGGGGCATCGAGAAGGATCAATCTTTGCAGAGCTGTGAGAACCAATTCATTAGCTACCTTCTAGGTGTACCAAAAACCTCATCTTCATTTATGACGCACATAGAGACTGGAGTTAAGCATTTGAGCGACATAATTAAGACGGCCCCAATTCTTTTATGGCATAAGGTATGGACAACAAGGGAAGCCAGTTTTAATAGGAATCTCCTGGAGGATTGTTTGGCCCTAGATGGGGTTGCAAATTTCCGATGGTTGTCGTACGTAAGATCTGTACTCAGTGAGATAGGCCTCCCAGATTATTATGTAAAACCTAGAACCCTGGAGGGCGTAGCTAGATCAGTTCTCAAAAAAACACTGACCTCCCACCTGGAAACTTTGAGATGGAACGTTGAAAAGAACAAACAAACCATCTTAAACTTTCAAGAAATCACCCCTAACGAAGGCATGCAAATGTATCTAAAAGTGGACCCCAGCCCGTACCACAGAATGCTTTTGTCCCGTCTCTGCCTTGGGGTTTTCTTTCGTATGGTTTCTGTACCGGAGATGAATAACTGGTCTTCACTGAAAATGACATGTTTGTGTGACAATACCGCATTTCAATCTAATCTGCATTTAATGTTTTTTTGCTCTTTCTATTCCACCCCCAGAAAACTCTATCTAAAACCTCTCTTAAACCGTTGGGGTGCAAGAAATTGTAGGCCTGCCTTCTTAAGATTGTTAAAACTTGAAGACGAGCACGTGATTTTTGCGGTATCTTGTTTTTTAAGATCTGTTATGTTGTTGCGGAAAACCATGCTGTAAAACATTCTGGCTCGGGTCCCTCTATGTCTATTGTGTTGGACAGCACAAATTCTATTACATATTGTATTGTACTTGAATGAATTTTTATGACTCGGTTATTACAATTGCTGTTTTTTAACTGCTAATTTTATATGTAAGCATTTATTAATTGCGATGTTTTTAAATGTATGCGTTGTGCTTTTATGATTTGATGAAAATCGAATAAAGCTTTATATACTACTTGATACTACAGTCCCTATTGTCAAAACTATTTAAGCCTGCAAGTGTGCTTTATCTTTAAAAAAGCTGGTTTTGCACTCAATAGGATTTACTCGCATTAAGTATTTCTTGTATGAGAAAATCCATTCACAGGGGGTTAATGGTTGATAATTTACTCATGATAAGCCAAGAGTAAAAAACGTTTTGAAGGGCGGGAAGGGATCACACACCCTCCAAATAATAAAGTTTGGTAGCAGAGAAAGGAGTGGCTCCACTGGGGAAATATTTTCTCGCAGGAGAAAAAAAATTACAAAGTGAATTTTCATTAGCTCAGAAGGATTTCACATAAGCAAATATACATGTGTATATCTGCTTCATGCCAAAATGGAACTCACAAACGTATGGTTTTCAGGCCTACCTTTTCAAACCTGTAAATTTCAGAAGTCTTAAATCTGTACCAAGGTCCTGAAACAGTAAGCGCACTTTTGTGACTTTAAGAATGGAACCATTAATTATTTTTTTTTTAATGTTGCCCTAAAGATTTGAAAGCGATAAACCATCATATTTTTTTTAATTCTGATATGTATTAAACATCTTTTTTATTAGTGAATGCCTTAGAGAAATGGTATTTCAATTTGTCCATTAAAATTCCATGACTGTTTAGAAAAACTATCCGCAACTTTCTTCCACTGTTTCCAAATTGCAAATATTTGGGATTATTTTGTTGTTGCAAACAAGCTTGCTGTTATTTTTCTGTATGTATTTACCAACGTCAGCGTTTTATTCTACCACTACTAAAAAGGGCTTTGTACAAGCTAGACTGGCAATGATTTATCTCCAGATGCTATTGAGTACACGAGTCCTTTTATGTTGCAAATTTTTTTGTGACTGCAATCCAATATAGAAAAAAGTGTGCTCTGTAATAATATTATAGCGCCTTTATATTTAGTTCGCCCCTGGTTGAGATGCATTTTTGTCGTATTGCGTTTTTTAAAATTATTTATACGTCAAGAAAGGGGTTCCAGCTATCAGATGACCAATAATGGAAGACAACCAATAGGTCTTCATTCACTTTATTCACAATCCAAATATGTTCTTGCAAGTTTAAAGTATGCAAAACATTGTCAATAAAACTTTATTTACAGCACCACATGCCAGAATTATTAATTGCGAAAGCCCTGTCAGAAAGTAATGGCTTGTAAATGTCAGGTTCACAAATCAGCTTGGTGAAACCTTCAGCTTGTCACCATGGTAATAAAGAAAAAATAATCAAGCTGTTTCATAAATGCTTTATTGCATCTGTATACAGCCACTACATCAGGATCCATTAAGACAGACTGTCAAATGCCAATCCTGTTCTAGGTGTAGACTTCAATACTATTGCCTTTACAGCAGCCAAAGGATGTCTATATCACCATGTTACAGAACCCACACACACACACTTTATTTTGTATATAAAGCGGTCAAGGTTGCAATAGCTATAATCAAATAACTGTCACTAACTCAACTTTGTACACTGCTACGTGCATTATACTGAGCGCCTTACTGCTTAGCGAGTTTGACAGATGAACGAATACAGTCATGTTGTTACCCTTTCGCTCCGATGCTCTGTACATATCACTGACCACCCCTCCAAATGAGTGCAACAGCGAAAACACCTGTACAGTCCATGCCGGAAGAACGCCCAGCAATGCACTGATTTCAACATTCCACTACTTGCTGCCTTGAAACTGCATGGTAGACGCACTGTCCTTTTAATACTCCATTTCTGGTAAATTCTTAGTACAGATGCAACAGCAGCGGATCTGGGGTCCTTTTGCTTCAGCAGTGGACTGCCTCCCTGGAGTAAATGGGAGAGGAGGGTGGGCTGTCGTGGAAGATAAACATAAGAACAATGCTGCTCTGTAAGTACCAAGCATAAGTTTTCCACCACTTGCGCAATGTCAGTCCCTTTCCTGTACATTACCAACCCCACACATAGCTCCTGCTCATTTTGCAGAACATTCAAAGTATGGCCGAGTAGGTGTTTTGAAAGACACGGAGCAACGACAGGGTATTGTAATCACCAAGAAAAAAACTGTTTCACTTACTTAAGGAAAAGAAATATGGGAGGGGGTGCCTGCCCAGACCCAGCGCCAAAAGCCACAAAAATTATTCATAAGTTATATTTAACCGCATGCGTGCGGGCGGAATTCCGCTCGTACGCTGAGATTTTTTAAAGCGCATTTTACGTGACGAGCTGGGCTCGTCATCAGCGTGCGAGGAGGCTACGCCATGACTAGCCCAGCTAGTCATCAGCGTGGAAGGGGTTAAGAGAACTTACCATTACTTATGGCCCCATCTTTGAACAAAACAAGCACATGTACATAGTTTAGTACCTGGTGCACACAGTCTTCTTTAACCCCTTCCGTGCTCCCGTCGCACTCCCTCCCCAACGGCCGACGCAGCCCCGCCCACCCTTAAGAACGCCCGCACCGAGGCGGGTTAAGGCGTTAAGTAGAAATTGTCACGCTGAGCCGATTGTGTCTAATAACTCAAGGCTGCTTACAATACTTAGTCTGTAGGATCTTTGCCCTGCTAGAACCTTCTACTGAAACAAAAAACGAGTGTGGGACTTAGTGGGAACAAGTCAACTGTCACCTGCACGCAGTTACTCTTCAATACAAAGATAAAGTGTTCAATCCCTCTACACACTTGATATATTAGAAGCACATGCATTTTGTAAACTCTTATACCGATTAGTTGGACACAGGCGGTAGAAAATTAGGTAGAAAAGTAATATGGTAGTTACCCTCTACTATGTAAACTATAAAACAAACTAACACACATTGGATGATGTCATTTGAAGTGTCTTCAGTGATTCATATCAAAGTGGAGGGAAGAGGATTGTAGGTCCATTCAGTTCCCCTGGACAGATACACAATAATCAAAAATAGAATGGACACTAGTTTCTACAAAACCATTGGTTTGTACTCGAAGACCCTCATAGACATCCTGATTAAATCAGTGCGGTATATCTTTTTATCCGCCTCACCAGGAGTCATGGCGTATTCATAGGGTAATCGATTAACGTGCTGGGTGCCAGCCTCACCCGAGGCTACCTCCGGTACAGGTAGAAGTGTCCAGAAATAATGACAAAGGAGGTAAGGAAGGGATAAAAATAGTGGCTAGTCCAAAATGATAATTTTATTGAAAAGAGGGTTCTAGGCACTATTAATAAAAAAAATTACGATATGAAGGTAATCAAGTTACTGGATTACCACATGTCTATGGAAAGTATGTCTACATGTTTCAGCTCTCTAAGCCCAGCCGGGTCTATGGAGCTTTCGTCAGGACAGGAACATAAACAAAAAAACAGAGATTAGGTAAAAAAACTCCCACAACTTGTGTAGTTTTTGATGATAAGTATCGATGACTTATATTCAGAATGCCAAT
Organism: Lissotriton helveticus; assembly: GCF_964261635.1. Lineage (NCBI taxonomy): Eukaryota > Metazoa > Chordata > Amphibia > Caudata > Salamandridae > Lissotriton > Lissotriton helveticus. Next base: position 1,311,340,315 of record NC_136069.1, on the reverse strand, counting down.
GCTGTGGAGACAAAAAGCCAAAAACACTAAAATTTATATTAGGCTAGAGACTCAGCTTTAGGCAGGCAATCATGTGTCTATGACATGTGGAGCACGCGAAAACTCCATATTGGGAGTCACTATCATATTAATGGTTACAAAATCACAGCGAGGAGGGAAAGGAAACGAAACTCGGGTCTGAGTATACATATACAGTCTATGATAGGTACTTGGTCTACACGTTGTTATACAGAACTTGGGCACATTACACTCTCTACTAAATGTGTGCCAGTGATGGTAATGAAACAGTCTTACAATATGATTTTACACACTTATAAAGCATCTTACTGGGGCAGTTGGGCACTAGATATTAACTAAAGAGAACTTCAAGGATTCTAATGAAGTTACCTGTATTCAGCTTGGTGATAGCTTCAACAGGGATCAAAGAGTCGCTTAGTGGTCTTTGCTGTGAGGGTTACAAGGGAGTATCGCATATTAATCGCGCTGCTAAGCCACTTACCAGATCGAAGATAACAGGATATGCTGCCATTCTTACCCACGTGGAACCGTGTAGATTCGCCTGTGCTGACTCTGCCCCTGGCCATGGGCGTTGCTTTTTTGGGTCCGTTCTTTATACCCGGACTTAGACACTAAAAACGGACTGCCGTCTAAACAGCGGGCTCCATCTAAGATGGATGCCTCGGGGAGAAGAAACGAGTGTTGTTTACTTAATGTAATTGCAATGTTCGGCATATACGATGTCAAAAAAATGTAACCCTGTAGTGCAGAAAGGGGTAGTATGCTGCCAGGAAAAATGTCCTCAACCATAAAAAGGTGTGTAAGGGAGGGCTGTGCCTCACATAGGGAGTGTAGATGGATTATGACTGATTAGTCAGAGAACGCATCTGTCCAGATAATGGGATCGTTACTAAAGGGATTGTTACAGAATGACTCAAGACGGAAACCAGATTCGGTTCAGTAGAACTGGTTCCAAGGGATATGATCGTTCATCCCCACAATGTTCGTTCTAAGGCGGTCCACCCACCTCTGTTCCTTTTCGAAGAGGATCTGCTCAGCATTGTAGTCTTTGTCTTTTAACATTTCGAGGACCGTCCATCTAAGGTCGTCGCACGTGTGACCTGCTTCCACGAAGTGAGTACATAGTTTGGTGGTGTTCTTTTTGAGTCTCACTTTACTCCTGTGTTCTCCTATGCGGAGTTTCACCTTCCGACAGGTCATTCCTACGTATTGTCGCAGGCAGGGACAGGTTATCAGATAAATTACATGGGTGGAGTTGCAATTTGTGTGTTGTTTTTGAGTCCATAACAGGGTGTCCGTTAATTGTGGAGTCTTGGTGGTATTCGTAAACTTGCAGATTCCACACGTGCCACATGGATAATGGCCTGTAACTGGAGCCATAGTTATGTCTCTTATTGCTGGTTTCAAAAATTTCTTTTTTGGCCTGGTGTGTACTAGGACATCCTTGATGTTTTTAGTTCTTCTGTTGGCAAATCTCGGTTTTGGCCAATTGAATTTGCCTGACGTCACTATCTGCCAATTTTTCCTGATTAACTTCTGAACCTCATACGTGGCAGGACAGTAGGTGGTAACACATGTGACTAGATCCTTGATGGGTTCTTTGACAACATTCTGTAGGAGACATTCACGGGGCTGGTGTCTTGCTCGCTTTTTACACTTCGAAATTACAGCTGTAGTGTAGTTTCTAGATTGTAACTTCTCGCTGAGCTCCTGTGCCTGTTTCTTATAATCACTTGCCTTACTGCAGTTCCGTTTATGTCTAAGGAACTGACTGTAGGGCAAATTGTCTCGCAGGGGTCGTGGGTGGAAGCTCTGATACGAGAGTAGGCTATTCTTGGCTGTAGGTTTTGTAAAGGTTTTAGTCTCCAATTTGCCATTTTCAACAAAGATCGTCAGATCCAAGAAATCAATGTGGTCATTGCTAGAGGTATGGGTGAATTTCAACCACCTATCTCTGCCATTGAGCCATTCCATGAAAAGAGAAAGATCTAATCTGATGTCCCAGATTAGCAGAATGTCATCAATGTAGCGTTTCCAGTGTAATACACTGGAAACGTATGGGTTGGTATCATTGAGGACAAATTGATGTTCAAACTGACTTACATAGAGTCCAGCTACTGACGTCTTCAGTGATGTCATAAATGATGTTATGATGTTATAGAACATGTCATGAGTGATGTAATATGTGAGGTCATAAGTAGTGAATGGCGGGGCGCAAGTTAGTTTTCTTTGCTAATGATAACTGGTGAATTTCAGGGTTTTGTTTTGATAAAATGTTGCGTATTTTCACCTAACAATAGCATTACCTTAACCCCTTCCCTGCGCCGCAAATTGCAATGTGGGCGGGGCTAGGGGGTGAGCGTGGCGCTCCGGTACTTATGGCGGCTCCACGCCGTCATAAGTCACGGGTGGCGTGTGAGCATGACGGCGTGGAGCAGTCATGACCCCGCCCACTCACTAAATCACCCGCAGAGGCGGGGAATTAGTGCCACATGGGCGGAGCGGCATGACGGCTCCACGCCGTGCAGCCGTCATGAGCATGGAATGCCAGAATTATTAATGGTGAAGGGTCACTGCAAGTAAAGGCTTGTAAATGTCAGGTTCACAAATAGGTTTTGGTGAAACATCCAACTTGTCACCAGAGTATATTTCCCCGCCGAATGTTAAGATGATGTTATAGTTAGGTGAAAATAGCAGTTAAAACTTAACATTTTACACAAAAACAAAAGAAAATCACTGAAATTCACCAGGTATAGTTAACTGAAGGAACTGGCGTGCCCAATATGTACAGTGTTGTCATCAATGAAGTCACTTCAGATGTCAACAATGATGTTATCAATAATGTCATAAACAGGTCATGAGTGATGTAATATATGAGCTCATAAGCAGTGCATGGCGAGGGTGCAAGTTCGATACTTCAGTAAACTATAACTGGTGAATTTCAGTGGTATTTTCAGTTTGAATAATTACATTTCAACTGACATTTTCATCCAATTATAGCACTTGTTTTTTTCATTTATTTATTTATTAAATTTAGAAGGCGCAAAAGCTACCCAAGAAGAGATTCCCGGTGCCATGGCAGATCAGAGAGAGTGTGAAAACGGCTTACAGGTTATTGGTTAAAGAGTCAAGTCTTCAATGATTTGCAAAATTGGGCGTATTCGGTTTCATTTCGACGAGCTATGGGTAGGGCATTCCAAAGTGAGGGACTGAGATATGCAAATGACCTTCCGCCCATCCGAGATAGTCTAATTTTAGGAACAAAGAATTTCCCCTGAGTGGAGATCTCGAGGAGGGACATATGGGCGGACCAGAGATTGCAAGTACTGAGGGGCAACCCCTATTTTAATTTTGAACATGTAGCTCAGGGCTCTGAACTTGATTCGGTTCTCCATCCTGAGACAATGCAAATCTCGTAGATGGCCAGATATAGAGGTGGTTCTAGGAACCCAGCAAAGTAACCTTGCAGCGGAGTTCTGAACCATCTGCAGGCTACAAGTCACCTCTTTGTTTGAACCCAGGTATAGAACATTTCCGTAGTCCAGCCTTGAGGTGATCAATGCCTGGACTACTGTTCACTGAGTGGACTCTGGTAGCATCCAGATGATCTTTTTTAGCCACTTCAAGATGGTAAAACATGTGGCAGCTACCTTAACAGCTTGATGATGCATACTTAGCGAGTCATCAACAATGACGCCCAAGTTGTGAACTTGACAAGAAGGTATAGGAAGTGCACCCATCTCACAGGGCCAATGTTGAGGGCCCCAGAGATCCTTATTTTTCCCAAGTATCAAAACCACAGTTTCCTCACGGTTGAGTTTGAGGTAATTTGATTGCATCCATGACGCGATTCCGCTCAGGCCCAACTGAAGGGGTGATGGCCCAGCCATACTTTTCATGGAGAGAGAGAGAAAATGATCTGGGAGTCGTCTGCATAAGAGAACAGGGTCAGCCCAGCATCTTCGGCAACATCAGCTAGAGGTCTGACGTATAGATTGAAGAGTAAAGGGCTAAGAATGGAGCCCTGAGGTAACCCATGGGGTGATGAGTGAAGGTCGGAACTAACTGTAGGGGAAAGACTTGAAAAGTGCGATTTGTAAGTAACAAAGTGAGCCAGTTTAGCTGCTGCATTCGGTCAGCAGAGAAAAAAGATGATTATTTGAGTTCAGTGACTTTCTAAAGTTTCTTAAAGTACAATTTTATTACTATACATAAATATGCCAACTGCCTTCCATGCACGGCAGTCGCCCATGCCTGTGCCCAAGCTGTGGCAAAACCACCACTGCGCACAGTTCTTTTTTCAAAACCCTATTATCTTGATCTAGTAGCACTTCTGTAACAACCGCTTGGGAGCACAGGGGGGCAATGCAGCTCCCTATAGACTCCTGTGAGATTCTGGCGCCTTTGAAAAAAAGGAAATTCCCAAATTTGACTGGGGGGGGAGAATTGGTGTCCCTCATGGACTTCCGCCACAGGAGCTAGGGGTCACGGTATCCCCATGCTGACCCCTTCTACCTTTATTATTTAGCATTTTCAAGACACAGGCATACAGTCCCCGAGTGCAGTAATGGTGTATCCAACATTTCCGTTTGCATTGCGGCTAGCCAATCAGAGCAAGTGCTCTCTTGGGTCTGGCAAGAGCTTCTCGCTCCCGTGAAATCGAGATGGCCAATGGGAAAAAAGGCTTTTGCAGCTAATCAGATCGCTCCATTATCTGAAGTTGCATCCCCAAGGGAAAGTCACAAGAATGTCCAGATACCTATTACTTTTGAACCACTATTTCTCAATAAGCAGCTAACAGATCTACACTAAATGGTAAAAAGTATGGTTTCAAAGTTAAGATCTAAGTTTGTGCTAAATTTGGTTTAATTCCGTTCATCCATTTTGGCTGTGGTACCATCTAAAATCTACTATGGAAATTGAATGGGTAAATAACATTTTGGGACCTCCCTACACCCTCCTCCCACCAGATGGATAACACAGAAACTTTATAGGAAGATGCGGTGTTAGATTGACCTCGTTTTTGGAAAATTTGAATATTCATCATCTGAGCAGAGCCGGTAGCAGTTGCACTAATTCAAATTGCACCGCCTGGGAGCACGTGATCTTTTGACACGCTGCCCTTTAACTACTGATGGTTGCTGGTATGCAGCTAATTGGCAGCCATCAGCTACAGAATAAAGTTATTACAGCTAGCAAGTGGGTCCCAGTTTTAACAGCATTGGACATTTCTCTGCACTTTGGCCATTGCAGGGGTTCTAGGTGCACCCACTCACTTTTGGTTACTTTTGGGAGACAGATGAGTGGTTGATTAGATCGTTTATATACACAGCACTTTTTACAGTTGGTATTCACACTTCCATAATTATTTGGGCGTTTTTCTCTGTTTGTTTTGTCACGACAAAGAGAGAGTGACCAATGATGAGAAGTGGGTAAACTGGCAATTCTAGGTCAGGAACCCCCTCGGGTGTTACTACCGTGAGGCGCTCCCTCTGTTTTCACAGGTTTTTTGTTCCACTGGTGGGAATGAGATAAGACCTTAGTAAACTTTGCAGCATATACACCACGACCTGTAGACTAGTTGTTGGACCCGGTCCTTTGGGCAGGTTCACCCCGTGACTTTTTGCTTTTTCCTAGCCTGTTTTTGGAACCTGGGTTGGTGATTTTAGGCCTCTGCGCACTTTTTCACTGTGGTACAGTGTAAAGTGCGTGTGCTTTCTGTGTATGGATGGTGAGCGCCCTGCCCTCTCATAGGAATGAATGGGAAATATGTATGCCCATGGTAGATTCCTGATGCGTGGGGAGTGCAGGGGCGAGTTTGATATCTCGTGAGAATGAATGCTGCAGAATGGTGTATGCGGCATGGCTGTATCTAGTCCAGAAGCGCCACTTTTAGAAGTTGGCCTAATTGTGTAGTGAGTCTGCTAGCACGGGATTGGCTGATGGGCCTGGCCCAGGCATGCCTGGGCCTGTTGGTAGATGGACTGTCTGGAGGAGGGGGGTCTGAGTCAAGCCGTAGATGAAAGGCCCCCATCTGCTGTTAGGGGGGAGTGGAAAGAGCTCTGGTGGTGCCAGGCTGTGTCTGTCGGCCCACCCTGGATGACTCTCCCTCCCGATGGCCCCCTGTCACCTCTGACCTGAGGCTGACAGGAGAGGGAAACCAGATACTCCCAGAGCTTAGGGCTCGCCTACACAAAGACTTCTAAAGACTTCAAAGCTTTTTCTGTGGTTAAGAAGGGGCTCTGCCTCTTCCAAAATGTTCTTGTCTTGTTCTTGTTTGCTGGACTAGAATCTATCAGGGGTGGGCGCTGCCCAGCCCCTGGATGCCTAGACTCCTGGAGGGGACCCCTCTGCCCTGCCTGGGCTGATGGGGAGACTTAGCTTTGCCCCCCTGGGAAGCTCTGGGGCTTTGGCAGCATGGAGGAGCTGCATTTTCCTGGGGAGGAGCGCTGGAGCTGTACTCCTAGCGCCTGGAAGCGCTCTGCCTGTTGTCTAGCGCTTTGGAGCGCTTCATTTTCCCCAAGCGCTTGAGAGCGCTTTGTCTGGACTTTTCCTAGCGCTGAGGAACGCGTCATTTCGATTATAGCGCTGGTAGCGCTCTGCTCCTCATCCCTAGCGCTTAGAAGCGCTCTATTCCTGCGGCCAGTGCCTCCGGTATCTGGCCTGTAGAAAGGAATCCGCCCCCGCCTGCCTGCCTAAGGATCGGGCCGCCGCGCTGCCCGCGGCGACCCGGAAGTACCTGGCCGGCCGGCCAATCCCAGCGCGGCCGGCCGGAAGTCCCGCCCCGCAGCCCGGGTGCCGAGGATTGGCGACCGCGAGCCCGGGGAAGGAAGGGAGAAAAGAGGACGCATGGCGGCAGGTCGGCCGGGCTCCCGTGAGCTGAGGGAGCCCGGTGGCATCTGAGGAGGAGGCGCGCCGAGTGAGGAGAGGAGCGGCAGGCGGAGACTTGCGGCGGGGGCGCGAGGCACATTGTCGGTGCCTGCCCCCACCGCGAGCGAAGAGGAGCCCCCGCCGAGTACAGCCCGGTGAGTCAAGAGGGCTGGGGGGGGCTTCGTGATGTGGCTGGCGGTGCCGGTAGAGGCACCAGGGCAAGAGCGGTCCCGTGTGACAGTGGACTGCTCCGACGTGGCGAAGAGTAGTGCGGGAAGGGCGGCCCCGGTTGGCAGCGGGTCGCCCCAACGTAGTAAAGCCCAGAGAGGCCCGGGGGCCATTATCGATTGAGAGGCTCCCGAGTCAGCCGCATTGTTGTTGGAGAGCAAGAGGGCTCGGGGCATATCGGGGCAGATTGTCGTTGCCCGTCCCCAAGGGGCCCAGTTGTGTCTAAAGCCACGAGGGCTTCAAGGGCGGCCCCGGTTGGCAGTGGGTCGCCCCAACGCTTGGAGTCCAGGAAGGCTCGAGGGGGCATTGTCTGCTGAGCCTGAGAGCTCCAACGTTTGGCTATTTACAGTAGCAGAGCCTGTGCGGCTCCAACGCCTGGGGCATGTGCGATGTACCCAGAGCCTGTGTGGCTCCAGCAGTGGCGCAGTTGGCGCCTAAGGGCCAGTGAGGGCCTTGGCGCAGTTTTGTTGTTTTCCAGCTGTCCAGCACTTTGTGGGCAGCTGCCACGTTTAGGCTTTTTGTACTTTGAGACTGGCGCTGCATGGCAGCGCACCCTGACTTTGGACTCAGGGCATCTTTGCCCCACAAGGCCAGTTGGCCTAGGGACTGCCACAGGTAGTGGCTTATGTAGTGTTGGCGCAATGCGATTTCTATGCTTTTAATAGTAATTGCCTACTGTGTGTTTTTGAGCTATGGACTTATGTTATGGCACCTCTGAATGTTTATGCATTATGTGTCTTTCTTTCCAGGCGCTGCACCTCTGAATGTTTAGTCATCCTGTGTCTTCTTGCGCTGCACCCCTGAATGTATTTTACTGCATCATGTGCTTTATTCTTAACACCTCTGAATGCTTTAGGCCTCATGTGTTTCTCTTTATTACTCCTCTGAATGTGTTCATGCATCATGGGTAAGGTGTGTTTATTCTTAGGTGGTTGTCTTTTCTACTCCTCTGAATGTAGGTTTATTGCATCATGAGTAATGTATTCTTTCTTAGACCCCTAAATGCTGTGTGATACTTAGGTGGTTCTTCTTTCTTAGTACAGGTGGTCCTAGTAAGGTCCTGGCCCCCTGCGTGACAGTCTCCCAAGGAGTTTAGGGTTGCGTAGGTGGTACTTACCTGTTCCCAGTAGTTACTGGATGTGATCTATAACTGTTACTTTGTGTTACAGTGAAGTTTATATACTTTTATTCTAATTTCTGACAAGTATTTCTATATCTGCAAAGTGTTGATTCAGACAGTGGCCCATGTGGCCCTGTCTTGTAAATAATCCCTTGTGAATATTGCCGTGCCAGTTGGCACAATGTACATGTGTAATTTCTATCTGATATGTTTTGACAATACAAAAGTTATTTTAATATAACCTTGTGTGGAGTCTCTTTTGTGGTGTACCTAGTATGTTGTTGCTGTTGTGCGCTGACGCAAATGCTTGACACATCGCCTCCGAGTTTAGCCTAGACTGCCCGCGCCATGCTACCTAGAGGGCGAGCAGGGGTTATCTTGGCGTGTGACTTCCTTGCCCTGACTGGAATGGTGGTTTCTGCCTGGCTTTGGCATCAGCCTTAGCCTACCAGAAATAGCCGGTTTCCAACACTAGTGTTAAGTATACACTTCTTGAGTGAGAGTATGACCTTTTGTGCAACTCTGCCCCAGGTCTGTTTGACGTGTTGGTGTTTGTTGGAGGAGGTTTTTTTTTTTTAATAGAGGCACATGCAACCTGTGTAGGACAGCGTGGCTCTTTACCCAAACACACAGACAGGCAGGGTGGGAGGATTCGCCCTCAATCACAACCTTTCCATTGAGTGGGTTTCCCAATGTATATGGCTCATAAGAAGTGGACAGGACAAGACATGAGGACACGTGAAGCAGAGGGAGAGGAGTCATCACAACAGGTTGGTGGCACCGACCTCAGTAGAGACAGACTAGCTGCCATCAAGATACAGACACATGGAGCACTCCAACCTCACAACAAATCAATCAACTGGGCAACCGAAACCAGATTGAATAGGAGCACTCACTACCAACAAATAGTTACAAAGCAAGCAGCCACAATAGACCTGAGAGAAACGTGGAAGTATGTTGAGGGATTGGGAAACAGAGTGAAAAACTTTGGAGGAAACGTTGAGAAGGTCGACGACTGACCATCTCCAAATGGAAGGCCAAACCATTGTCCTTCAGGGGAAAAGCAAGGATCTGGAAACTGCTTTAAGCAAACTAATATTTGCATTTAAGGAGGGAGGGCATGAGGGGGGGGGGTGCTACCACACATGTTGATCACAGAGGTCAGTATGTGTAAGATCTACTCAATGTCATTCAGGAGTGACTGGATTGAAAGCAACAAACATTCACCCTGATATGCTTCCAAAGTACATTTCTTCATAGGCAAAGAGGACTTAATGCCCAAGGTAGGGAGGCCTCTTCTCCAATAATGGAGCAAAAATGTAGCTTTTCCAAGACTCTTCTAGAACTCCAACGGAGCAACAAGTGGCAGACCCTTCAGAGACTTTCTGCAATCTAGAGCAATCAAACACCACTGGTGCCAACCATTTAAAGGTGATTTTCCAGTGGGAGGGTTAGCAGTGCTCCTTCACCTCTTTGAAAGGGGCCCAAGCCATGATGGGTTTGAACAAGGGGGTGACCAGAGCCTCACATCCACAAAGGGTTGATCAACAACATCCATACAATACAGGTGCCATCTAGCCTCCCAACATTACAGAAGGAATTGTTTCAACACAGTAGGGATTACATCAAGTAAGGAGTGGATAACCAAGCCCCTGAGATGAGTCAGCGGGGACCTAGACATAGGTGGTCTAGTCAATTAAGAGGGTTAACTCTTCCAGGAGCTGTCTGAGAAGGACACTGAAGCATGTCAAGAGGTCCAAGGGGACTAATCCAAGACTTACAAGAAAGTATGAGGGGCTTGACGTTCTAGGAGCTGTACAGAAAGTTATTGAAGAGTGGGGGTGGCTGGATGGGGTTTTCCAGGGAGGGTCAACAGATACCCATCAACTTTAGGTGTTTTCTTATTGTGTTGATGGATTGACAGAGACCTGAAAGATTGGGTGGCTGGGTCATAAGACTGGGACATTTGGGGACCTGGTCGGAAAATTACTAACGTTTTGGGGTAGTGAATCCTCATACCCAATATTCACTGAATGTGAAGAATGAAAAATCTCCCGGTTATCAAGAATGAAGAGGTGAAAATCACAGAACAAGCAGTGCAGCATAGCAATGGGTCTTCGAAGGGGGCATTAGCTAAAGCAAATGGAGCCACCAAAAAAAGAAAGGAAAAGAAAGAAACACTTACTGCAGGAAGCATTTAAGAGACAAATTCAGTTGTTTATTTAAGACACAAAACAAAAACAGGTCACACTACATGGAAGTGGCAAATTAATCAAGGGAGTATGAAAAAGAACCTTTAAAGAACAGACTGTGAAGAAGCACACGAGGCATGCCTGTAGAGAATGAAACCTCCCGATTGAATATTTAAAGCATTAAAAATGGAAGTATTTGGAAATACAGTGCACAATCTTGAAATTTCCACTTAATTCTAGCATCCAGATACATGTAGTTGGAGCCGAGGGTAAACAACAAAACTAGTTTCTTTTTATGAATCACCCCATAAAACGAAAAACCACAGAATATTAATGTATTAGGTGGTAACCACTCCAACATATGTCTGATCAAATAACTTAAATAAACCTGCACATGTATGTGTATAATGCAGAGAGACTTGCAGAAACATAATCTAAAACAATACCTATAAGAAGGAAATAAAGTGAGCCATTTCAAGGAAGAGCATACTACACAAAGATCACTGTAGATCAATTAAATGGAGAAATACCAATAAGATTAAATCTCTAGAGGCATAAAAGTTGCTTTCTTGGTGATAATGATGTAGACTCCTGCTGTCCCGCCTTAACCACTGATTGGAAATTGCCAACATAGCCAACAGATCTGAAAAACCTTTGCTGAAAGAAGGATGTTACTTTTAACGTGACAGGGTGCTCGTATCCCCTCAGCGTATAATGTATCGTTTCCGCACAGTCAGTCCCTATATGTTTACTAACATGTAAAGTTGTGAAAGCAGGGGCTAAAACTAAAGGGTATTTTTGTCAGTATTCTTTTGTCCAATTTGTTCTGTTCCTGGTTTCCTAGTTGGTGTGAAACAATTACAGAGTACAAAAAAATAGTGATTAGAGCATAGGCCCAATAGGCTTCAAACAAAGACTTCAGTAAATTCCAGATCAAAAGTTAGATCTATACAACAAGATGCCTCAACACAGTAATGTGTACAGAAAGCCAGAGCAGTGGCTGCCTTTGTTGCATTACAAAACATCCACTGCTAAAAACAAAAGAGTCTTTGAGTGGTGGAACGAGCAGGTACTGGAAGAGTCAAAAATCCTCTAAATTTCATAGAAATTGAAAATGGAGATTAACCATCTGACAATAGGAACATTGCCTGAGTTACTGCATGGATGGTCCACAATAGGTTATAAAAGTATGGTCAGAGCTTGACATTTCAAATATAAATATATTAAGGCTCCAAAGATGACCAGATAGTGACATGTAAGCACTTCATCTAGTTTCTGTTAAAACTTGAACTGACCATTCAACCACTTGGACTTAACAAAAAATATATATATTTTCACTGGAAAAAACAAAATGTTACATGGACTATATAGTTAGGCTCAGGTTTCCCTCATACAAAACTAGAGAAATTCAGCTGTTATAGTTGTCTGAGTTAACTATAATTCACACCCCACAATTATCTGCTTATGGCCTCACATATTACATTACTCTTGATATGGTGAGTGACCTCACAGATGATATTTTCCAGTGACTGAATATTTTAACAAAAGTTTACAAGTGTTATATATATATATATATATATATATATATATACACACACATATATATATACACACATACATATATATATATATATATATATATATATATATATATATATATATATATATATATATATACACACATGCACCAAACAATTCCCACCACTTCCGGCGTGCGGCGAGGAAGGAACTCAGACCACCACAGCGAGTCAGGCAAGATGCAGATTTTTTATTTGCGCTTCTTCTCCAGCCTGCAACGACGCGTTTCGGGCTTCAAGAGCCCTTGATCACATTTCAGCAAATGTCGCGACCGTTAATGTTTTATGTGTTTTTTCTACATCAAAGGAACACACCCCCCTACACCACATGGTCAGTAGGTCACATGATATATAAACATGGTGAAAAGACTAACTTACAGATATACGTCTTCCTCAAAATATTTTACAAAGGATAAAACTATTATTTTTCAAGTGAAATTCTCATTATGGTAACTGCATAAATGCATGATTAAACAATATTATGGTGTAGTGGTTTTTTAACTTACAATTATAAGCTTATGTCAAATTGCAAATAACAGGTTAAATCCTTATTATGGAATAGTTGCCCGCCAATGGGCATTTATATGTACAACCTAAAAAAATTGTTTGTTTAAACCAACTGACATATACCATATCAAAATTAAATCCTATGATCATGAGAAAAACCTGTCAATCCTATAAGACCATGGTCAATAATTAATTTTTTGACAAATTCCTACATAAAGTGCTTTTGGTGATGATAGTGCAAGAAGAAAATTAATAATAAAAAAGGGGTTTTTACCCCCTTAGTGTGTTGATGTGTGAGTGAATAATAACATAAATGGTCAAATAAAATTCTATAGGCATACATTTGTACACATATACAACAACATATAATTTTATGAGATCCATTATTATATTACAGGATTCTTATATCAGTGTATATATACATCTAAAATAAAGTCATTTGTTATATGTTGTGTTTTGTAAATGGTAAATGTAGGCTATATTTTTGAGGACATGAGAAAGTCATGGGAGTCGGCAAGGCCGAGGGCATGGCAGTGAGAAGATTTATATCTGGGCTCAAGGTTGAATGCAAGAATAGCTATACATCTATAGGCGTGAGTATTTATTACAGGTATGTATACATATCCTCCGAGTTATTAAGACCCCTAGGCCACTTGCTGTCTAGTTCCAGTATAAACTTTGTCTCCAATTGTCTGAGTTTTCTTTCTCTGTTTCCGCCGCGTTTAGATTTTGGGACCGCTGCGATGACAAAGTAAGAGAGGCAATTGATGTCTTTGTTATGACATTTGGCAAAGTGCCTTGCCACAGGATAAGAGGCGTCATTATGAAGAATGGCCCTCAGATGTTGTAAGATCCTGACATGCACCTGTTGTTTTGTGCTTCCCACATAGTTTAAACCGCAGGTGCATGTCAGGATGTAGACAGCAAAGTCTGTTTTACAATTAAAGTTCCCCTTGATGGACACTGGGGATGTGTTAAAAGGGGTCACATAGGTGGATTTGTTGCAGCCAAATTTGCAAGCCCGACACGAGGAACATTTTTTAAATCCCCTCATAGGTTGAAGCCATATTGTCGGTTTTCTGGTTTCTGGTGAACTTTTGTCCACATCATTGCCCATAGATCTTCCCTTTCTAAAGGTTACAGCAGGGGGGATAGATAGCCTCTCACCTAAAACATTGTCAGTGAGGACAATTGGCCAATGTTTTTGAATAATAGACCTGATTTTTCTCTCCTGATGTGAATAGGTCATGATCAACCTGGGGTTGTCACCGTTGATATTTTTGGTAATGGGTTGGACCGAATTATCATTAAATAGACTGCTTCTAGGTCGATCTTGTGCTCTGGCAATGGCTGTATCAATGATTTCATTATTGTAACCTCTTGCCAGAAGTCTCATACGCATATCATCAACACACTGTCTAAAATCATCTTCATCGCTGCAAATACGTTTAAGTCGTAAGACCTCCCCGTATGGTATGCTAGCTATGAGATGCTTAGGATGGGAACTGGTCGCGTGCAAAGTGATATTACCGGCCGTGCTTTTTCTGTGTAGGGTGCTCTGTAGGGAGTTGTTAACAATCCTAAGCTTTACATCCAAAAATTCTATTTCAGAGGTGTGGATGTGAGAGGTGAAAGACAGGTTGAGATTATTTTTGTTGATGCTATCGACGAAGTCTTGCGCAGATGCTGTTGTACCGCGCCAGATGATGAAAACATCGTCGATATATCGCAGATACAACGCCATATGGTCATCTATGGCTTGTATGTATTCCTGTCTGAGGACCTGCTCTTCCCACCAGCCAACGTGTAAACACGCATAGCTGGGAGAAAAGCAGGCCCCCATAGCAACTCCCCTCCTCTGTTTATACAAGATGTTATTAAACAGGAAAAAATTGTTGTGAAGGCACCACTCAATGAGCTCTACAATCACTTTGTTGTGAGCATACATTTCTATGGGTCTTGTAGCCAAGAAATGTTTAACTGCCGCTAATCCTTGTGTGTGATGGATACTGGTGTACAAGGATTCTATGTCTAAGGTCATTAGACATAGATCATCCGACCAATTCACATGTTTGATTTTGGTCAGGAAATCCCCGGTATCTTTTACATAACTCGGGAGCAATTTAACCAAATCCTGCAGAAAATGGTCGATGTATTGACCAATGTTCTCGCTGGCACTATTAATAGCGGAAATAATGGGTCTCCCAGGTACAGGTACCACCTGCTTATGTATCTTAGGAATAAGATACAAAACAGGTAGGACCGGGTGTTCTTTGTGCAAGAATTTACTCTCCTCATTGGAAAGCAAACCCTCTCTTCTCCATTGAGCTATCTTTTTCTGCACCAGTGTTCTAGCATTCTCATATTCTTTGGAAGTGGCTAATTGGTAACATTGTATATTGCCCAGCTGTTTTTCAGCCTCCGCTACATATTGTTTTTTAGGCCATAATACCAGGTTACCACCTTTATCGGATTTTTTTATCACGATATTGCTGTTATCACCGAGTTTTTTGACCAATTTGTTATATGCAATTCTCTTAAACTTAGCACCCCGATGGTATTTGTTCTTTTTAGTGCTGATGTTTAACTGTTTGAGATCTCTTATAACCATATCATGGTAGGTGTCAATGGAGTCTTTTGGCATCAGGGGTACAAATTTAGATTTATTCCTAAAAGGACTTAGACCCGCCCCCTGTTGTGTGTAGTCAATTTTTCTTAGTCTATCTTGGGTAGATATATCAATGGGATCAAATGATGGGCTATTGGGCTCCTCTTCCTGAAGGAGATCGTGCATGGTTAATACCCCCCCCACATCTGCAGCCTGTAGACCCGGGGTTTCTTCACATTCATGCACATTATTGTCCGACACATAACTTTGATTTTTATCTGCTTTTAATGCAAAGTGCTTCATAAGTTTGAGTTTCCGTATAAAACAAAAAACATCAATTCTGGTACGTGCATAATCAAAGTTATCTCCAGGGCAAAAATTTAAACCTAATGACAAAAGTTGTTGCTCAGCCTTGGTTAGTACTACATCACTTAGGTTGATGATGGAATTATCTAATTGCGATTCTTCTTTCTCCAGAATGTTTTCTTTTTTGTTGCTGTTTTTGTGCCTTTTGCGTTGTTCTCTCCTACGCTTATTTCTGGATTTGCGTCTTGCTTTTTTTGTGTCCTGGGACGCAATGTTTTCAGTCTCTCCTCGACTAAAAAATCCAACTCCTCACTCATATTGAGGATTGGATGGTTTGAAGAGATAGTTTCCCCAGATGCACTCGAAATACTTGACCCACTGGTTACCGACATTGTGTCAATAGATTGGTCTCCACTGGTAATTTCCACTTGCTCCGCATTTTTGGTGGTCGAAGTTTTTGCACAATACTGTTTCCGCTTAGCCAAATCATACTTCCGTGAAAATGTAAAGATCTGGCCATTTTCATAGTCCGCCAGATCCCTAGCGAACTTGTGGGCCTTCCTTGCCTTGATCTTTTCCTCATGTTTTCTTAGTCTTTCAGCTATATCCGATTTCGTTTTGCTGATAAAATCAGTGGGGGACAGTTTGTCAATTTTAGCTGTAATTTCATCAAGTTCTTTTAGAATTTCCAAGCGATCTATTTTGGCATATTTACACAAAATACGAACAGAGTTCATTGATGCTTGTAAATGATTCTCACCCCACTCACGGAGCATTTCTGGATTCGGTTTGTTGAAACTTGGGGCCAGTAAAATCCTTAGCCCACGGGGAACACGACCCGCCTCGCTGTATGCAGAGAGTGATTTATTTTCCCACCATTTTGTGATCTCAAGTTTGGATTTCGTCTCAAATAGTTTTAGTAGAATTCTTGCCTCATTATTTTTATCGGGTTCCGGGGCTGGCTGTTGTGTTTTGTTACGCGCCCCCGCTGGTTGAATAGAAAACATGCTCTCCGCCGCCAGTTCCCTTTCTCTCTCATGCTCTGCCGTCGCTGACATGGCAGGCTGTACTGTGAAGCGCTTCAAATATTCGTTTAAATTGACAGCAGTCAGTTTTATTCCTCGTCTTAGCCTGCTGGCTATAACCCCCTTCCTGATATTTCCAAAGAAATGCCCCCACTCACCGGCGAACGCAGTCTTCCGACGAGCCCTCCGACTCGGTAGAACACGTATCGACGCCGGTTTGTGCTCCACGGCGATTATTATACACATATACACATATATACACACACACACACACACACACACACACACACACACACAGCAAGGTGTATTGGTAAAGTCAGTGGGTGTACGAGTGCCTGTATGGATGATTTAGTGGATGAGTGACTGAATGTAGGTGAGTGGTTAGGTGTCTCAGTGAATGTATGGTGGTAGTAGTAGTCTACCAAAGAATGCTGAACACCCAAATGCAACAACATTTATGTCTCAAAACTAATGTCCCTCTTCGAGGTCTCTCGCCTTGCTATACTGTTGAACAAGCCAAAAAGGTCCTGGCGCAGCAACCACTAACAGAAGCACCCCCTAGACCTATGGAAGCGAACCGATAAACCATATTGCAAGATGCCAAGACAAAGGGTTCTCATGCCTTCAAGACCTTCAAACTAACGTCTTCCCTGATTATACTTTGGCAGTCCAAAATCAGAGGGCTTCTTTCATGAACATAAAAAAGTAACAGAGAGCTAGGACTCAAATATGCCCTCATCTAACATGCTTGGCCAGCGAGCATGCTACTTCACACGCCCTCAATATGATTTGACTTTGGTGGAACAATGCTGCAACATAGCAGAAGGACCGCCCTGTCAGCTCTCATTATAACCACTTTCTCACAATCCTTGATCGGAACAGAAACAAAGCGTTTTGTCAAGTACTATCACCAACAAAAGCTCTAGAGGAGAGTGGTACTGTTGGTAGCTGTGACCCTTAAGGTTATTAATATGCTAAGAATGCAAAATGAAGGGGTTTCACATCTAAATCCACAGTTGTAGGTTTCCAGTAATCTATACTCCACCCGCAGCGATTACACCCCAGTGCTAATGATTTACCATAATCCTTATGGTCGAGAATGCACTTTTCTTGCTTGTAAAACACTTTAGATCAATGTGCGATTGCCATAATTGTGGCTTGATTATTATAATGATACATTAACCTAGAAACACAGCGGACGAACCTGGTGAGACTACTTTCACTGTCAATTGGACAGTTTTATGATCTATTTCAGGATTGGTGGGGGGGGGGGCAGTTGATAATACCATTTGGACCATACTTACTAAGTACACCACTTAAGTATTGTTTGACCAGAACGGTCACCAGGGACTTCACAGCTGATAATCTTTTGTCATATTTTCCCAGCCTTTTTACTACAATTTTAAAATTCTAACTTGGAATATTCGAGGAATGAGCTCCCCAAGCAAACAGTACGCTGTATATTTCATATGACAACTGATCTGGGGTAGGCATCCTACTCAGATTTCTTCTGGGAAGCTGAAATCAGCCTGATGGAAGATACTATCTTCCACAATACGCTTAGGAAGATAATAAAAATTACCTTACCCTAAATACAGGCACATCATCCCTCCTGATTAAATGGGAGGTTTTCAAAACTGTTATCAAAGGACTAGTACCATTGCCAGAGCCGACGCTGGAAAGACAAAAGAAAATTACTTCCAGCAGGTTGAAAATTTACTCCTCAGCTTGAACAAGAGGCTGCTGGAAGTGCAGAGAGAAGATAGCATTAATGCAAGTGAAAGAAAAAAATTCTGCTGAGTTGGTCGAGTTATTAAAATGTATGGACTATTTATTTTTGTTCCAAAACCCATGTGAAGGCAGATTTTTTTTTTTTTTTTAAAGTGTGGCTCACTCACCAAGACATTTAGAAAATCTGATGGTGACAATCAAAGACCGCTCAGGCAGAACTTGGCACAAGCAGGGCGATATTGACTTAGTCTTTTATAACTACCGCAAGCAGTCGTACATTAAACCTAGGTGAAAAAAAACATTAATGGATTTCTCTCTGGGATGACATTGCCCCGCCTAACACTTCTCTAGGCTAACAATT
Organism: Lissotriton helveticus; assembly: GCF_964261635.1. Lineage (NCBI taxonomy): Eukaryota > Metazoa > Chordata > Amphibia > Caudata > Salamandridae > Lissotriton > Lissotriton helveticus. Next base: position 1,311,321,772 of record NC_136069.1, on the reverse strand, counting down.
AGGAAAAACACATCATAGAGCAGGAAATAAGAGGAGCCCTCTCAGAGTTCTAGAGAAGAAAGGCTTCCAGTCAACTTTTATGAAACTTACACTGCATTTTTAGTTACTCAGTTAGCAATTCTATACAAAGGCTTACGCAGGAGACCTATTTACCCCTGTACAATTAATAAGGCAATTCTACCGGCAACCCCCAAACCACAGAGATCCAACGCTTATTGCATCTTATTTGCCAATATCCATTCTGAACACCAAATACAAAATACACAGTAAAATATTAGCAAATAGACTTCTACCCCTTCTTATAAGATAAATACATTAAGATCAGAGGGCTTTATTCCTGGGCATACCCTTACTCTGATATGGCGACCGTTTAGTATTTGTAAGGAAAGCCCCAAACATTGACCCAATTTGATCTGCCTGGCCATAGACCTGGAAACACCCTTTGATACTGTAAATTGGAGATATATGCTTAAAGTCTTAAAGAGGTTTGGGAAGCAAGCGACCAGCGGGATCAAGGTGCCTTACTCCAATCCTTCTTACAGGCTACACACAGTCTTGTTATCTCTGGTTCGTTCCATGTCTGCACGGGGACGCATCAGGATGGACTTTGTCCCCTTTGCTTTTTGCCCTGATCATTAAACGTCTAGCAACTATGATATGGGATATTGGGGAGGGTTGGAGTCTCCGAATTAAAGGTATCACCCATGCCATCTTTATAAGTGTGGATGACATCTTGATATATGTCAAGGAGGCCAATATGGAGTTTCTCTCATGTCCCGACAGAGTTCCAGGGAATTAACTGGACTAAATCATGCGCCTTTCCTTAAAGCCCCACTCTGTACTTTTTTAGAAATCAATCTTTTTTATTAACGGAAGACATAGTTGATAAACACAGCTTCCTGCCTACATGTTCACGCCGGCAGAGTGATTAAATAGTACATGACACAGCATGTTCTGCCAACAACCCGGAGGCAGGCCGCGCATTGAGCAGGACTGGTTCTGAATAGTAGCATAACTTCCGAGGTTTTGAACAACAGATAAAACCTCACCTGACAACAGTACAGATGAAAAACAAAAACCAAAAGAGAAGCCCTCCCGCCCACCATTCCCACCCTCCCCGCACCAGCCGCCATCGTGGCACAGAAAAATGGAAAATATAAGGTCAAGTTACAATCAAACTTGTAAGGAATGCTATAGCGATCAATCTGCCTAGGTCAGGACCGCTGTCCCCCGATCCAGCGTTATCAACTGGAGAATTTGCAAGTATTTGGGTCAAGTAACTTCTCTCATATCTCTCCAAAAAGGGCGCCCACAATTTAGCAGTCTTTACCTCCTCCCTCTACTCTCATAGACATCCGCTCCATTGCTAACAAGTGCCACATGTGTTGTATCCAGGATAGCAGGACAGGTTCTGATGAGGTACCCCACTGAGCCAGAATAACCTGTCGAGCCGCCAGCAACGCAAGAGCAATCTGCCTACTACATAGGGACTTTAGTGGGAAAATTTTGGGATGTGAAAGACCGAGTAAGGTGTACTCTGGAACTCTGGGCAGTGTTATGTCAAAGACGTTATCTATGTTATTGAGAACCTAATTCCAATAGCGCTGAAGCTTCGTACAATGCCACAGTTCGGTGCGCTAAGGTCCCTGGCATCCCACATCCCCTCCAGCAGCGATCAGTCTTACTCTTGTACCAACTCTGTATACGAGCAGGCGTGTAATATTACTAGGAAAATCGCTTGAAAATAGATTCCGCCCTCGCTGTGTGGTGCGGTGTGGTGCGGTGTGGTGCGTGCGATATAGGACATTCTCCCACTCCTTGGATGTCAAAGGTCTGCCCAATAACATCTCTCAACGAACCTGTGCCTTCGTGCGTTTTGGAGTCGGTTCCGACATCAACATAGCATACAATTCAGAAATGAGGCGACGGTCAACGCTTTTACAGACCAACCATCGCTCAAAGCTGGTGAGGGGCAGAGACATGCGGGAGTAGTTAGAGGGCATGGTCACCCAGTGGGCCAGCTGTCGATAGGAAAATTTGTCAGTGGGCAACAGACCATAATCAAGACGAAGCTGCAAAAAGGGGATCAGTCCATCCTCATCGAAGAGGGAACCGACTCTCTTGCAGCCAGCCTCCCGCCACCTATGAAAGACCACCGAGCCCTGACCCGGAGGGAAATCGGAGTTGTCCACTATGGGCGACATCGGTGAGGGAAAAGAGGTCCAGCCTTTCCGCTGCACCCCACTGTCCCAGATTCGAAGCATCGGCACTGTGACCGGAGACGAATAAAGGCCCCATGCCTTATGTTTGCGGGGCAGCCATAATGCCCTCCAAATATTACACCCTGCGACCGACTGGTCCATAAAGTTCCAGTGCTTGCACGACATCGATCTATTCCACTCCACTATATAGCGGAGGTTAGAGGCCTGATAGTAGCCCCTAATCAGAGGCAAGCAAACGCCGCCTCGGGTTTTCGAACTAATCATCTGGGACAGCGGAAAGGTGCGGCTTCTTCCCATTCCACACAAACTTATTAATGAGATTCTGCATTTGATGGAGCGCGCAAGGCGGTGGGGACAAGGGCAGCAACTGGAAAGTGTAGAGGATGCGGGGGAGAATGGTCATCTTCACTGCTGCTTTCCTTCCAAACCATGCCAGGCGCAAACGAGACCAGGCGTCCAGCGCCTTGGATGTCTGCGCTAGGAGCCCCTCATAGTTAAGCGAAAGCGTGCGGGCAACAGTGGGAGCCAGTCAAATGCCAAGGTAAGGCATATCTTGGCTCGTCCATGTAAACGGAAATCGTACCTGCAGCTCCCTCACCTCATCAGAAGGAATACCCAGGTTCATGATAACTGCCTTAGTCAAATGAACCTTAAAACCAGAGACTGTGCCAAAGGAAGTGAGCTCTTCCATCAGGGCCGGCAAGGCGGTTTGGGGCCCCATAAGGGAGAGAATGACGTCATCTGCGTAAATTCTGATCTTATGAATATCCACACCAAATTTCAACCCCTGAATACGATTGTCTGCCCTAATCCATTGCGCCAAAGGCTCCACGTAGAGCGCAAATAAAAGAAGGGGTAGGGAGCACCACTGTCTAGTCCCTCTAGCTATTGGAAATTAATGGGATCTAGTGCCATTAACTCGCACAAAGGCGGAGGGAGCGTGGTATATCCAGCGAATACACTTAACAAAATTCTCTCCCAGCAAAGCAAGGTGTCAAAGAGAAAGCCCCATCCCACCCTGTCAAACTCCTTCTCAGCATCGATCGCCATCAAAAAGGCCTGCCGCTGCGACCCATGGGCGCTATCAAGGAGGTGCGGGAGCCATTTAGTATTATCCCCACCTTGCCTGGATGGGATGAAGCCAGATTGATCAGGCTCTACCAGATCAGGCATGAGAGGACTAAGGCGGGCGGCCAGGATATAACTGCGAAAATCTTAGCATCCACATGAAGTACAGAAATGGGCCTGTAAGAGCCACACTCTAGGGCATCTTCACCCGGCTTCAGGATGACTGAGATCGCTGCCTCAGATATAGAGGGGGTCACCTTGCCAGATTCCAAAAAGGAGTGAAACAACTTGGTTAAAAAGGGAGCCAGCTCCACACAAAAGGCCTTATAAAAAGAGGCTGAGTAGCCGTCAGGCCCCGGGGATTTGGCTACTTTTAGCTTGGGAATTGCCGAGATCACCTCTTCGATCCCAATAGCTCTATCAAGCCCTGCAGCAGAAGCTTCAGATAGAGGGGTGATATCACAACTGCCCAGGTAAGCATTCAAAATCAAGCGCAGAGGAATCCTGGTCTGAATACAGCGCGGCGTAGTATGCACGGAAGACTTCCAAGATGTGAGCGTCCAAAGAAAGCTCCTACCCCCGCTGGTTCCGAGAGGCTCGGATAAGCGTGCACTGTGTTTGCGCCCGCAGTCTATGTGCCAGCATTTTACCGCACTAATCACTGCTGAGGAACTATTTATGCCAGAGTCGCAGTAAGACATACTCCGCTCGATCCAGATGCTTAAGCGCACAACGGCGCTTCTCTAATTCTCTCCAACTCTCGGCCCTCGGTTCGTTTATGAATTGATTCAAGCTCCAGCACCTCTTCTTCCAGCGCTTCACGCTTTTCTTTACGAAGATTGTTGAAGGCTGCCGATAGAGCTATGAACTCCCATTTGACCACGAGCTTTAGTGCCTCCCATACCGATGACAGAGAAGCGGAGCCCACGTCATTCAGTACTAAGTAGTCCTTGATTACCCACTTAAGGCGCAGCTAATTCTCCTCAGACTGCAGCAGGGATTCACGGAGACGCTAGCTAGGGGGAAAGTTTCACAGCCGCTGCGCTGGGAGGTGTGTAGCTATAAGGGTGTGGTCAGAGAGCGAGGTTCTATCGTAGTAGTGTGAAGCTGAGGATATAGGGATGACGAAGCGAGGAAATGATCCAAACACGCATAAGTTTTGCGTGCCGCAGAATAGTATGTGAAATCCCACTCCCCAGGATGCTGAGCCCGCCACACATCGGTCAACCCATTGTCCCTCAACCCCCTTATCAGAGAGTGCCCCTGCTTGATCTATCAAGCCCAGAGTCCATAACAAGATTAAAATCCCCACCCTATTAAGATCGTAGCATCCAGAGAGGTGAGGACCTCCGCAAGAGGGGATAGGAGAAAGGATTCCTGCTTCGTATTTGGGGCGTAAAGTGTGGCTACAGTAAAAAAAAAAGTGTCCCCCCAGAGTATTCTAATAGCCAATAAGTGACCCTTTATTTCCGCAACAGTTGGAAGTACCTTGCCAGGAAAGCAGGCCCCAAGTAAGATAGCAACCCGTTCCGCTTAGAAGGCCCGAGGACCAAAATTGTTGAGGGAAGCGCCTATCCCGCATCCTTGATGTATCCTTGGAAAGGAGATAAGTCTACTGTAAGAGACGCAAGTCACCCTCTACACTCTCCAAGAGGGACAAGACCACTCTCCTCTTCACTGCGTTGTTCAAGCCTCGTACATTGAGGCTCACAATGTTGAGATACCTACTCATTCTGAATGTGGGACACAAGCTGTAGGCCAAACAGAGTCATGGTACGACCGACTTAGTAAACCAAGCATAAGGTACAAAATGCATTCCAATAACAACCCCATAGCAATGGCTGGTGCGGAGTCCCCAAAATAATCACACACAAACAACCCCCCCCCCCCAAAATAGAAAGCAATGCAAAAGTCCTAATAAAGCACATGGAAACTGACCAAAGTCTGCCAGAAAAAGGATAGACCAGTCAGGACATGGCCCAAGGCAGCAGGATCGCCCAAGAGGGGTAGTAACCCCGCCCGCCCAGCAGCAGAGAGGCCATTGACAAGAGTTCAGAGTAAGTCTCCGATCCCCCCCCCGCAAAGTGCCTCTCCCCAAAACTGTGCTGAAGAACCTCATGGTGGGTCCGGTCGCTCCGTTACCTGCGACCGCGTGGTGAGAACATCCACCCCTTCCTTGTCTTGCACCGCTTGATCAGGTTTCCGTGTCGCAGCGCCTTTACCAACCCTCTGCCAGACTGTTAGTCGCCTGCGACCTAGATGTCTCGACTGACCTTCCTGTGTCAACGTGGTGTCCTCCAAACCAAGGATACCAGTGGTCTCTGCCAAGGAGCGAAGCTGAATAAGTTTTCCTTTGTGCTTGAAGATGATGCAGAAGGGATGACCCACGCATAGGGAATTCCTTGTTCTCTAAGATACGTCGTCACCACCTTGAATTCACGTCGCTGGACTACAGTAGAGGCCGCCAAATCCTGGTAGATCACTGGTGAGTGCCCCCTGAAGTGGAAGGGCTGTGACTCTCTCGCACGCCGCACAATACGTTCTTTCAGCTGGACATCGTGTATACACACAAGGATGTCCAGCGGTGGGAAATTAGCGCCACTTGGTAGGCCCACTCTGTGCACACGGTCTATTTGAATATCCATATCATCCGACTCCTCCAGAACCTGACGGAACAATGCCCCCACATATCCACGCAAATCATCCCCTTCTTTCTTCCACGGCACACCTCGGATCCTCGCATTATTACGTCGGGACCAGTTTTCGAGGTCCTCCGAGTGGGTCTGCAAATCAAGATGCTGTTCACGCAGCCTCATCATATCCTTTTGAAGCTGATGTAGGTCCTCCCCCCCGGCTCACATCATGCTCCTCTAAAGTGGCCACACGTTCCCCGATAGCATCCACATCCTGTCGCACTTCTCTTAGGTCCGCAGCTAGTTGATCCTCGATATCTTGGATGTCTTCCTTTATTGCCACAAATCGCTCCATCATAAATGCCTTGGTGGCTGGAGCATCATCCCCCTCACTCAAGGTCTGCACTTTTTCCCCCATCGCAGAGGCTGCCGCAGTTTGCTTTAGAAGCAGCTCTTTCAGCGACTTCTCTTTGGCGTGCCGTTGCCATGCTCAATGGTCACCCAAGGCCCACCGGGTTCCGAGCCAAAGCAGAAACCCCACCCAGAAGTTGCAAGAGGGACGCTGAGAGGAGGGACCCCGCCCCTGCCTTCTTACAAGTAGAGCCCACTCAGAGTAAGGTGCAGCAGCGGCATCTGCAGGGGTCCGCCTTGACCCACAGCTTCAAGGGCAGGACCAGGGACCCGGCCCCCAGCGCCACGCAGCTCTCAGGTGATGGGTGCTGTTACAGAGTGGGCGCTGGTCTAACGCAGCCAGAGCACGTGTCTAGGTGTGTAAAAAGCCAAGCGTCCTTCAGATCCTCAGTAAATCTTTCCTCCAGCTTAAGAGCATTCTCCTTGTAATGCAGCAAGCCCTCAAAGCAGAGACCTCAGTCCCTGTAACATTGCCCACGTCACCTATCTACCAACCTCCACAAGGAAGCACTGTCTCAGGCGCCCACGCACTCAGGAAAATGACGGTTTTCCTCCAGGACTGGAGACACTGCTCCCATATCATGCCTGCATTAAACCCCAGAAAACAATAGTCCAGCGGGGCCCAACAGCTGTGAGTCTACTTCTGCAGGGTCCAAGCCGTCTGACTCCCCCACGGCTTACACTTACTTCAACCACAGCTGGAAATTCAAGCGTCACAGACCAGCTCCGGGACCGGAGCTGCAAGGCGCAAAATGGCTGCCGAGGGCAGACAGCGCGCCCACCAGCCTCCCGCTGCTCTGTCAATCCCCGCCACCAGAAGCGGGAGAAAGCACCTCGGGGCGACGAATCCCCAGCACCCCCTTCCGACGTCCAGTCACCGCCACCACCCGACATCGCCTAGTCAGTTTCGCCACAGCGCTGCGTCACTTTCACCTCAGCTCACCCCTTCAGACGATAGTCAGTCTGCCTGTATTCAGGCCTCTGCCGCCACTTCTCAGTGTCTCAACAATCCGGGGAGCCGGGAATGACGCCACTGCGAGGTCTGAAGGCACCTGACAACGTTCCGCCCCTGCCGACGTCAGACTACACCCAGCATTCACCGCCGGCGCAGCTCTGCTGCAGCTCACTCCCTCAATGGATCTCCAGGATCCGCTCGCACCCAGGCCTCGGCTGCCACTTCTCGGTCTCCCGGCAGGTTCGGAAGCTGGGAATGCAGCCGCTGTGGTGCCTGAAGGTGCTCCGAGACAATCCGGACACCACACACTGTGGAAACCAGGAGTGTAGAGGCGCAGAACAAGGCTAATGCAAGGTGGGAGCAGAGAGACACAGAATCACTCCCTGCTACGCCGCCATCTTGGCCACGCCCCCTCCTCTGTACATTTTTAAATCGAATGTTCGGACATAAAACATTGACTACCCCACTGTGAAAGTGAATGAACCTTAAAGAAGTCAGTTAGTTGACAGGATCTACAAAATGGGAACTGGTGGGAATAGAGGCCAGGAGTGACATCCTCCACCAAGGGGAAATGAAAACTTTAGCGAGTTTACAAAAGAAATATCAATTAGCCCCCACCCAAAGGTACTAATACCAGAAACTAAGGTACGCACTTCGGAAAGACAAGGTTACTTGGACAGATACCCCTAAACACTCTCCCTTGGTAAACTGGGTGTTGCATGGTGAAAACCCAGAAAGTGGTGTCACAATTTTTTCTTAATAATAATGTTTGATTTTTACTTTAACGTTCTTGGACATCAGAGCACTTGAGGATTGCGCATGTTTTGATATAACATTTAGTACAGAATTGCAGTATTACAATGCCATAGTATATATGCAGTTCGACATAATTATATCAATCTGTTGCAGCACTGTTAAACAATACAAATTTTACAAACTAGATTCAATGTTGCTTATTATCAACATATGGCTTAGGAGTTTACTGAACGGGCCCTTGGTGCAGGTTACCATTACCTTCATGAGAAAGTGGTGTCACAACTTACTGTACCTTGATAAAGCACATTTCAGACGACCTTTGAGCCTTACAGGCCAGATGGAAAGAAGATATCGGGAAATGGATTACAGCCTGGGAGCCAGCCTTCATTGCACCAGACGGAGGTAGCCATTACGTCCTGATTACAATTAGTACAGCTGGCAATACTGAACTGGATTTTTTATAACCGTAGTAAACTATTCGTAAAGGATATGGCATTGAGCCCTGAATGCCTGAGGTGAGTTTCCAATGAAGGAATATTCCTACATAATATATGGGGGTGCCCCAAAATTCGATGCCTACTGGAGGCTCTGAGAGTTTGCATACTGGAGTCTACGGTGGCTAAAAGAGACATGGCTAGGTTGTGGGGGCAAACACACGTCCTGCAATAGCTAAGTAAAAAGAAGGAATGAACTCGTGCAGGGAAGTAGAAAGGGTGGTATTTGAAAGTAGGGTGTGGGAACAGTGGAGAAGCTACCATGGACTTGATGCGTTATGAGGAGATACATGAAATGGAGTTACTCTTGAACGAAGTTGCAAACCCAACCCAGTGGGAAGAGAGGTTTATGGAACAAACTGGAGATGAACAGCCCAAGCACTAGGGATATAGGTCATGGGGAAGGGTGGGGGGAATCTCTACTGTACGAAACCAACAGTTTGTTATTTGTCTGTACCATGAGTTTGGTTACATGCTTTTCAAAAAAGGGTTTAAAAGGTGTTCCAATATGAAATATGAGAACCTGTTTTGTCTATTGAATAAAGGAACTATTCTTTTCAGTTTTATTTTGATGTATAGTTTTTGTATCCCTACATGTAGTTTATCCCTCTGTTGAAGGACCCATCGGTCCGAAATACATTGGGGGATGAAGTAAGATTGTTTGACGGAGATCAAGATTCACATTTACTACCTGGGTAAAACATAGCCTCTATCAACATGATCTAGCACATCTGATATGCACACATCAATGTTGCCAAATGTTTTTGATATCGAGATGTCTGTACTATCTGAATATATTCATAGCTTATCTAACTTGCTTTGTAAGTACGATACTATAAAACACTGAAAACATTTATTTTTTAAATTCACATTTGTGATTTTAATACTTTAACAATTAGGGAAGATCAAATTGCTCAAGAAAACAAAGTAGAAGTATAATTCGTAGTGGCTAATACTCTGTAAAAGTCAACAATACAAATGTATCAAAGTATAATGAACATCTGGAGATTGCAAGAACAATGCTTGAATGCATCAATGTTTGCAATCATTTAGCAGTGCACCTAGGGAGTATTTCCCAGGGAGGAGATAGCATGGTATACCCCGTACAATACCTTTCATATTCATTCACCATTGCCTCTTTAAGTCAACATTACAATATGGCATCCATAAAAATCGATACTACAATCGTTTCGCATTCATCTCTAGGATATGCTTGCCGACAAGACAGAATCTAGAGCTAAGCTGGTGCAACTGTTAGCACTACGTTGCTTTCCATTTAGAGTTGTGTTAAATACCAACACAGACATGTGGAATCGGAATTATCTACCGGTCACGGTTTGTTTTGCTCTACTGAACTTTGAAAGCTGCTAAAAACTTTGTGTTCTTAGAATTAATCAGCGCTATTTGCACTGAAGTTATTTGCTGCTGACCACTTTCAACAGGTATCTAGGTCTGAAAGAGATGTTATCTGTTTAGTGGATTTAGCCTGCATCAGACCCTCAAACCCAGTTTTAAAAAATAATAAATTACGAAGATTTAATTTGGATCTATTGACTGATCCCATAAATAAGAGAAAAACATGAATTCGATCTTAAGTATGACTTCAAACAAAAAACGTGTTACATACTAAAAGTCATCATATAGTAAGATGCAACCACGCTTCTGCCATCGATATTTTGGGACCGGGTGGTGGATAATTGGCGAGATAAAGGGGTTTCTCTAGTTGGAGGTTTATTTCTCGGTGAGGGATTAATGTCTTGATATGTTAAGGGAGCAAATTCACCTGCCTCGGTGTGAATTCTTCAAATACCTACAAATCTGTGACTATTTGCTCAAAATACGATGTGAAATACAAACTAATCCCCTTATTGAGGCTGTATGGAGAAGCGCACGGATTGGTACACTGTATACCATCTTGCTGGATACTTGTGAGAACGATCTAGAGGCCCAAAATTATAAATGGGATATTAGACATGGGTGCTCTGGCACTCGGCTAGAAACTTCAATTGATTTAGCGGGGAGACTGTTTTTGTCAGCAAATCTCGCTGCCCAGCATTATAAAAACAGCTTTTGATTTATATTATACTCCAGCTAATATATCTAAATTGGGGGGGACCTAACGAGGGTAAGTGTTTCCGCTGTGGGAGTGATGCCGCTGATGCGGTACATGTTTTCAATATGTGTAGACATTTAAGTACTTTGTTTGGACATATAGAAAAGTTCCTAGCCGGGATTATTGGTGGACCTGTACACTATCTGCCGCTCAGGTAATAATAAATGTACACTGTTTGAGTGCTAGGACTGTGAATACAAGGTCAAAATGGCAAAGAAGTTATATAAAATACCTTGATCTCTTTTTTATACGGTTATACTTAATCCATCTTCATTAAATGCTTTTACCACCTCCTTCAAAGCTGAAATCACAATCGAGAAAAATCTAGAAGACCAAGTCTTTGTCTCAGATATTCCAACACAGTGAGGGAAGAAAACAGCCAATTAAGAGGACTATTACTCTAATCTTAAGTTATACATTGTCAATATTATCCAAGAGAGGTCCCTCGAACTTCAGCCCCATAACTGGTGGCATCTATAAAATCATTAAGGCCTACAACAAGCCATGGGTTGTTGTATCCAAACTTAGGTCAATCAAGAAGTTGCAAAGAGTAAGACTGGCCAAGTACTTTGATTCCCAAACACTGGCCTCAAGCAACCATGAATATGATGAAGAATGCTGTTAATTAACCTTCCCTGCACTGATTTTATATCGAGAAGGAGCTTGGTCCAATTTGTCTCTCTTTTAATAGATGTAAAGATATCAGTTTATTTTAATCTCACAATTATTATACTGTTTTCACATATCAGTCCCCTAGATTCCAGGCATGTTCGTGGATGCACTATTGTCTTGTTTAGTTAGTTACCCTTTACTGAGAATTAAAATGTAATAAAAATGAGGGGGAAAAAATATATTACGCCGATTTGTGTCACAGACAAGAGGCCATTTAGTATGTATATGGAATTAGAAATATTATACAAACACCTTGACAGGCTAGGCATGTGCAAACTATTTATCAAGGGGGGGAGGGAGGGGAGGGCTGAAACAAACAATGGCGCTACAGTTCATTAAAAAGCATACACCTGACTTAGTCTTGATCCAGGAGACCCACCTCATAGGTAACCAATGTAAGGCACTGAATAGGTGCGGAAACATGCTGCTTGCACACGCAGGCTACACCTCAGGGTCCGGGGGGGTAGGAATATTGTGTAGAGCGTCATTTCCATATACTTAAGTACAGCAATGGTCTGACCGACTAGGAAGATACGTGGCAGTAAGTGGCTTATGGGAGGGGAAGACCTTAAACCTCAGCTCGGTATATGCCCTTCAGACTAATTTGCATATAGCCAGGTTCTGAACTGGGATGGTGCAGTGATCTAAAAAACGGTGATGGATCAAGCCCTGATCTCTTGACTGGGTAGGAGTGTTCTGCATTAATTCGGAATACTCTGTCCATCACCACCCCCTTTACTGTATCGTTTTGGCCACCATAAGCGTGGAAGGGTATACTCGGATGCAAGTCCCTTGCTCACTGCACCATCAGGATTCAAGCAAGCCGGGCCGAAGACGGCTGTAATGCCAGAAACCGGTCCCCGGAAGCTTGTTTCCTTTCCAGTGAAAGAATTGGCTTGGTAGTTTGGGCTGCCCTGTTCCCATGATGCACTGGGCCAGGGACAGACTAATTTGCATATAGCCAGGTTCTGAACTGGGATGGTGCAGTGAGCTAAAAAACGGTGATGGATCAATCCCTGATCTCTTGACTGGGTAGGAGTGTTCTGCATTAATTCGGAATACTCTGTCCATCACCACCCCCTTTACTGTATCGTTTTGGCCACCATAAGCGTGGAAGGGTATACTCGGATGCGAGTCCCTTGCTCACTGCACCATCAGGATTCAAGCAAGCCGGGCCGAAGACGGCTGTAATGCCAGAAACCGGTCCCCGGAAGCTTGTTTCCTTTCCAGTGAAAGAATTGGCTTGGTAGTTTGGTCTGCCCTGTTCCCATGATGCACTGGGCCAGGGACAGACTAATTTGCATATAGCCAGGTTCTGAACTGGGATGGTGCAGTGAGCTAAAAAACGGTGATGGATCAAGCCCTGATCTCTTGACTGGGTAGGAGTGTTCTGCATTAATTCGGAATACTCTGTCCATCACCACCCCCTTTACTGTATCGTTTTGGCCACCATAAGCGTGGAAGGGTATACTCGGATGCGAGTCCCTTGCTCACTGCACCATCAGGATTCAAGCAAGCCGGGCCGAAGACGGCTGTAATGCCAGAAACCGGTCCCCGGAAGCTTGTTTCCTTTCCAGTGATAGAATTGGCTTGGTAGTTTGGTCTGCCCTGTTCCCATGATGCACTGGGCCAGGGACAGACTAATTTGCATATAGCCAGGTTCTGAACTGGGATGGTGCAGTGAGCTAAAAAACGGTGATGGATCAAGCCCTGATCTCTTGACTGGGTAGGAGTGTTCTGCATTAATTCGGAATACTCTGTCCATCACCACCCCCTTTACTGTATCGTTTTGGCCACCATAAGCGTGGAAGGGTATACTCGGATGCGAGTCCCTTGCTCACTGCACCATCAGGATTCAAGCAAGCCGGCCCGAAGACGGCTGTAATGCCAGAAACCGGTCCCCGGAAGCTTGTTTCCTTTCCAGTGAAAGAATTGGCTTGGTAGTTTGGTCTGCCCTGTTCCCATGATGCACTGGGCCAGGGACAGACTAATTTGCATATAGCCAGGTTCTGAACTGGGATGGTGCAGTGAGCTAAAAAACGGTGATGGATCAAGCCCTGATCTCTTGACTGGGTAGGAGTGTTCTGCATTAATTCGGAATACTCTGTCCATCACCACCCCCTTTACTGTATCCTTCTGGGCCTCCAAGCAGCTACTTTTGATTCACTAGGTTCTCTGTTGCTGACACTCCCTGAGGGTCGAATAATAATAGGACGAGATAAGACTGATATTGTCTCGGAGGAACTTGACACCCTGAGAGGTGCTGCGACAGAGATAAGGCTAGGTCCTCTGGGTGAGTTTATTCGAACCATAGGACTTAGCGGCGTTTGGAACACCTGCACCCTGGAATAAGACAAAATATACACACATCGGCATCATATGGGAGCCTCTCTAGACTAGACTATATTCTCACCCAGGCCAATATTTTAGGAGACGTCCGCAGGGCAGCGCTGATAGCACGTGGGGTCTCAGACCACTCCCCAGTGGAGGTAGACTTAGAAGGTCCCCACTAAGACTACGCTCCCCCTACCCCCAAAATTGATTCATTGTACCTTAAAGACCGAAAAATCAAAGGCTCTTTGAAAAAGGGCAGAGACATATTTTGATGAAAATATAGGTTCTGTAGAATCTAAGGTAACACTTTGGGAAGCGTTCAATACTGCAATTAGAGGCCAGGCCCAAGATCCTATAGGAGGGATAAGAAAAGACCAAAATCCCAAAGGCCGGAGACTAGAGATGGAAATATCAGCCTTGGAAGCTCAATTGGGGGATAGTGGGCAAACGAAACTGACACGAGACAAACTGCAAATGAAGCAAAAGGAGCCAAGACACTTAATGGAGGACAGCGCCAGAACTCTAGCACGGGCCACGCAACATAGACTTTATGACGTAGACGATAAGGTGCACAAACTACTAACATGGTTAGTTTTGTTTTTAAACAAGCATTTGCAATGCAATAGGTCTTGCATTAGGAAATTTTGAGCTATTGGTATTGTAAACGACATTTTTTATTTATGTGTTGGTTTTGAAAATAGCGAAATTAATAGCTTTGTCATTTACAATGCCAATAGTTTTAACTTTCGCAAATGTGACACCTATAGCATTTGTAATGCAATATATGTGTTGTATTTACACAACTTAGATGTACTGCTAATACAAATAACAATGGCTTTTAATTTTTTCAAATAATTAATACTTAAATAAAAGTTATTGTAATTTATAATGGCAATAGCTTAAACTTTTGTAAATATCTTTTGTCAAGATTATGTTCAGTGTATTTTATTGTGATGAAAATCCAAGAACAGAAGTCAAATATTAACATCTTTTTTGTGACATTTTTAATAAAGCTTGAAACATTGAGAGAACTTTTTTGAACCAGTTGTTGAATGGCTGCACAGATTGATGTTGTGGTGGCGACGAGTGATGCTGTGGTGCTGCGATAGATATAGGGCGATAGATAGATAGATAGCTAGAGTGAGGGCGATAGATAGCTAGCTAGATAGATAGATAGATAGATAGATAGATAGATAGATAGATAGCTAGCTAGCTAGAGTGAGGGCGATAGATAGCTAGCTAGAGGGAGATAGATAGATAGATAGCTAGCTAGCTAGAGTGAGGGCGATAGATAGATAGCTAGCTAGAATGAGGGCGATAGATAGATAGCTAGCTAGCTAGAGTGAGGGCGATAGATAGATAGCTAGCTAGCTAGAGTGAGGGCGATAGCTAGCTAGAGTGAGGGCGATAGCTAGCTAGGGCGATAGAGTGAGGGCGATAGATAGCTAGCTAGGGCGATAGAGTGAGGGCGATAGATAGCTAGCTAGGGCGATAGAGTGAGGGCGATAGCTAGATGGTTGTGTGGCTGGGTGCGCAGGGTCGTGTGTGGGGGGGTCGTGTGTGTCGAGGGTTGGGGTATGTGAGTGGGGTTGGGGGTATGTGAGTGGGGTTGGGGGTATGTGAGTGGGGTTGGGGGTATGTGAGTGGGGTTGGATGTGTGGGGGGTTGTGTGTGGGGGGTTGTGTGTGGGGGGTTGTGTGTGTGGGGTTGTGTGTGTGGGGTTGTGTGTGTGGGGTTGTGTGTGTGGGGTTGTGTGTGTGGGGTTGTGTGTGTGGGGTTGTGTGTGTGGGGTTGTGTGTGTGGGGTTGTGTGTGGGGTTGTGAGTGGGGTTGTTATGGTATTTAGGTGGCTAGGACTGTGCTCCAGCCGTAGAGCTTCGTACAGAATGGTCTAGCGATGGCATTGAGGGTTGTATGAACTTGTCTAGGGCAAAAAAAGTGAGCATGCTCATTGTTCAAAAAAGCATCCTCACAAGGACTTTGCTAAAAGTAAACATACTGTTAGACATTTGAGACGATGTACTCCAGAGAGGAGAGAAGGCAACCATGTTTGAATGATCTTTTGAATTTACATTCCTGTAAGGAGCCAAGTCGGAGAAAGATTAATGTAGGCAATAGTGAGAGACTCTAAATTTCCAACTATAGAAAACGGCCTGTGCGGACAGTATCCTCGTGCACCACCCGGGCGTTCCAGAGTCTGGGTGAAGAATGTGGAGACCTTGAGGTGAGCAGCACTGAGCAGGGGGCAAAAGAGCACACAAAGCGTGGGGTCATAAAGCGTGTGCCGGAAGTGCGACAGCCGTGAAAAGGACGTTGTGTTAAGCTTCCCTAAATGTTTAAATCAATAAAAATAACATGATGCGAAGCTTGTGCATAATTTAAAAGAACATTGGCTTCATGAAGTGGGTGCCACAAGTGAAGGGCTCTATTACATTTAAGCCCTGCGGTGGTGTTAATCGGGAGCCACACTAAGTGGGAAGTGCTGCTCTGAATGTAAAACAAGCTCTCGCCATTGCTGTGGCGGGGTGGGGAGCACATTCCTTTGAAGTCTGATGCGGGGCAGGGGACGGATTCCTTTGAAGTCTGATGCAGAGGCGCACAGGCTCCCAAATGGTGTGCGATGTGCACGCGCCCGGCTCACATGCACTGTACCCAATCCGCAGTTTGGGTACACTTTTGAAAGCCTTACTATAATCTCGCCAGCATCCCTAACGGGATTGCTTAGGCAAGACCTAAAAACGAATGAAAAGTAAGGTGGTCCCCAGATTAATAGATGAAGAAGGCAAAAGGTATGAAAAGGGGAAAAAAATTGCGGAAGCCTTTGCTACGTATGATGAATCACTATACTCCTCCCCATTAGCAAAGATCGAGGACGAACGCAAGGACTTTCTTAGAGACATACGAATGCTGACACTACCTAAGACAGATAGGGAAATGCTGGACAGCGACTTAACAGTAGAGGAACTAAAAGCTGTGACACATGCCTTACATTTCGGGAAGGCAATAGGGCTGAAAGGCCTGCTGGTCGAATTATTTAAATTAATGCTTGCCAAAACAGTTGAACATCTACTCATAATATATATAGAGGTCAAAACCAAAGGGGTCCACTCCCCCCCACCCCCAACCAGAGAGTGGCAGTAATCCCAGAGGAGGGCATACCCACTGAAAAATGCGGGTCATATCGTCCAATATCTTTGAGAAACTAGGAGGCAAAAGTACTAGCCAAAGCCCTGTCTACACGCTTAGCGGCAGTCGTCCCATCACGCATACACTCTGATCAATCCGGATTTATGCTTCATAGAAGTACAATTTGGTTCTGTCGGATAATAGTCAATTTCTTTGTTACACAATGTAAACTCCTATAACATTTCTTGCTTTGTTATACATGGAATTATTTATATAAGAAATTCACACACCACACATTTTTTATATCAAAGAAGCAAAGTTGTTATTCATCAATCCCTTTGCAAACGTTATTTTTTAACCATTAAAAGTTCGGTTGTCCACACAATATAAAATATCAAAAAACAAAGTTCACAAGTGAATAAGTGTGATCAGGTGATTTAAGTGTACAATACAGTGAAACAATTTTTAGAGCTAAAATTAAAAACACATGTCCAACAATTGCTTCAATTTCCTCACACAGTGCAATTATTTCTGTTTTTCTGCTGAGATATAACGAGGACCAATTAGTGAAATAACGTCGACGTTTCGACCCTGGAATACGGTGCTGTCTTATTAGCGACCAGTTCAGGTCTTCATCAGGACGAGGGGAGGGAAGGACAACCTGAGAGTTCGTTTTTTGGGGGGCGTCCTATTTGTTGCCTCTACAGAGGATGTTTACTTCTCCTGTGTTCTGACGTTGATTCTTTGTGTTAAGGATTTGTCACCGTCCGGTGAACAAATCGGATCTGGAATGTTGCAGATCGAAGTTGTGGACGTCCTATTAATGTCTTTACGGAGGTTTATGTCCAAACGTTGAATCTTTTGTGTGAAACGTCACCGTCCGGTGAGAGTTTCGGATCTGAAGTGCCGCAGCCGCGATCACTTGAAGAGCAATAACAGCAACCGTCTGTTTCTCTCCCGTGAGTCAATGACTCACGGGAGAGAAACAGACGGTCAATGACTCACGGGAGAGAAACAGACGGTTGCTGTTATTGCTCTTCAAGTGATCGCGGCTGCGGCACTTCAGATCCGAAACTCTCACCGGACGGTGACGTTTCACACAAAAGATTCAACGTTTGGACATAAACCTCCGTAAAGACATTAATAGGACGTCCACAACTTCGATCTGCAACATTCCAGATCCGATTTGTTCACCGGACGGTGACAAATCCTTAACACAAAGAATCAACGTCAGAACACAGGAGAAGTAAACATCCTCTGTAGAGGCAACAAATAGGACGCCCCCCAAAAAACGAACTCTCAGGTTGTCCTTCCCTCCCCTCGTCCTGATGAAGACCTGAACTGGTCGCTAATAAGACAGCACCGTATTCCAGGGTCGAAACGTCGACGTTATTTCACCAATTGGTCCTCGTTATATCTCAGCAGAAAAACAGAAATAATTGCACTGTTTGAGGAAATTTAAGCAATTGTTGGACCTGTGTTTTTAATTTTAGCTCTAAAAATTGTTTCACTGTATTGTACACTTAAATCACCTGATCACACTTATTCACTTGTGCACTTTGTTTTTTGATATTTTATATTGTGTGGACAACCGAACTTTTAATGGTTAAAAAATAACGTTTGCAAAGGGATTGATGAATAACAACTTTGCTTCTTTGATATAAAAAATGTGTGGTGTGTGAATTTCTTATATAAATAATTCCATGTATAACAAAGCAAGAAATGTTATAGGAGTATACATTGTGTAACAAAGAAATTGACTATTATCCGACAGAACCAAATTTTATATAATATTGATTGCCCAGGTTCTGAGGGTTACTGGGTTACCCCATTACAAGTAATGGATATCATAGAATTACAAGGCTTAACTTGCAACGCCTATTTGGGGTCCCACGCACAACATCTACTAATGGGTCGGATCAGACAGCTCTCCTATCACTCGACGCTTAAATGGCATTCGGTAGTGTAGAATGGAACTACCTTTTTGCAGTACTAGGCCATCTGGGCTTTGGGCCCGACTTTATTGGATGGGTGAAACTCTTATATTCAGGGGTGGGTAATTTGTATCGCCCGACGCCCTGGACATGAGGATTCTTGTTGTGGACAAGAAGTTTTATTGTCTGCTTAGTCCTCGGACAAGTAGACGTTCTCTTTAACCCTTGTGCCTCTAATATAATCACAAAGCAGTTATTATCCGATTGGAATATGCAATCTTAGTGAATGCGCCTTTTTTTAGGTAATTACGGTAACTAAAAGCCTGGCTGCAGCTGTGAGAAAGTTTGTGCTGTTGTTTTAATCTCCCCTCCGTTGTTTTAATCTTCCCATCGGGATGATCTCCCCATCGGGATGATCTCCCCATCGGGATGATCTCCCCATCGGGATGATCTCCCCTTCGCATCTGCACGCATATTTAACCCTGCAAGTGCATTTGCAAAAATAAACTTTTGCCATGTCTTTCTGAGCTCCCCAGCCGGCCCTGCCATAAAGCCAAAAAATACCGTTATTGCTCACTGTATCTGTAAGGTCCGTCAGGGCTGGCTCTAGGGCAGTGCGATCAGTGCCACCACAAATGTATTATGGCTTAAAAACCACCTGCTGCCTCGTTCCTTCCCTCCAGCAATTTTAAGAGATCAATTAAAATGTCAAGATTACTCTGGTGATTAATCGGTGATTAATGTTCTTCCTGGAGAGAGGAGTTTTGTCTAGTGGAAGTTTGACTACTCGTAAGTTAGCTTAGAGGGTTACTATGCCTGCTGCTAAAAACGTGTGCCATGCAGATTGCAACGTGCATGTAATATTAATAGGTAAATAGGTTACTGCTATTGTCCGAGAGATATTTGTTATTTTGCAGTTTATAAGTTAGAATCCTAATAGAGAACCATGAGGTATTAACTGTCATCAAAGGTCTGCATGCAAACTGCAGGGTTTATATTAGACCTAGATGTCTTTTTTTTGCCCGGCTTTTCCTTAACCTGATCTAGCTAAAAAGGTTCATTTGGGTAGAAATGAATTATTACTATTGAAGAAAACCCCTAACAATTAGTGTTAGGTTTTAAATTCTGAATTTGTGCTTTTCCAGACCAAGGACTATATCTGCCTATCAGTAAAGTATGGATGACATGTGACTCTTACATCTTGTAATCCTCTGTCTTATGTAACGTGTTTCTTATACACTGATTTACACGTGTGATTGTCTCTGTTAAATGTGTGTATGATGTAAAGTGCTCCGACACCTCACACTGGTACGAGTGGTGCTATAAAACGAAATAAATCTGAGAGACTGGTTATGGAGATTTGAGGGGCACTGTTAACTGGTGGTAGTGAGGGAATAGATGGTCACTCGAGGGCGCCAACAAACATTGTCACACAGGGCGCCACCAATGCTAAAGCCGGCCCTGAGGTCTGTGTTAGAACACCGGCTCCCATATTAGTTATGCTTCCGGGTGCTAAAAGTTGCTGCACATGCGCTCTTAGTTAAACAAAAAAGATATGCCAATAGTGGTGCTGGGTGGATTCCCCTGCAGTGGTAGATGCCTACGTGAGCGGGGTCAGGGAAGGTGCATGTCGTACGTTACAATTCCTTGAGAGTGTACAGGAATGCTGTGTATGCAAATTCTCAAAAAGAGTAAGAAGTCAGAGGAGCCCTGCGAGCTGAAGTTGAAGGCAAGGAAGCTGAACAAGGAGGATGTGGTGCCACTGGACGCCCTCCATTACATAAAGGGTTACGGATATAAGATGTACTTGTTTGATAAACATATACAGATTTCTCACTGCTTAAAAGCCCCTGAAGTCAGCTGTGTGTGAACACCAGAGAGCCTTAAAACCAGTAATGCAGGAAATATTTGATGCACTTGTAGAGAGTTCTGAAGTCCCCGATTCAAGGAACTGCTAGGACATTCCTCTATTTACTGTGCAGAAAGATGCATGCTGCCATTTGTGATGCCATTTTCCACAGGAAAGCAGTTTCTGTCCAGGGGAATAGATAGTCTCATTTGCGTAGGCTGTGTCAAGGTTGATAAATATGAAATGCAGGAGCTTTCAGGAGGCACTTACCGAAAGCGCAAAAAACTCAACTAGTGGGAACAAAATCCCAACCAAGAGGCAGGCAGCAAGCAACGGAGTGGGACATTGGGCGTGTTTCAAAATGCCCAATCCTTCTTTTACTACATTGTCTTAAAGGCATATGTTTCCCAATGGAGGTGGTACTGACCTTTCTTCACTGGGAGCTCGCTGTTGGTGGTTAATGCACCCTCTGTGTCCCCTAAGGTGCCCAGTCCTCCTCCTCCCTGTCTTCCCCAGTTTTCTAACTTCACTGTTTTCTGTTCCGGTTCAAGTAACCTATCTGATCAGCTGCTACAATTTGTGTTTCACCATACGTGGCTCACTTACCCTGAGCCTGAGCCTAGACTCTAATGGGGATGATCAGGCTCCCCGGGCGAAACGCTAGTAGTCTGACCCGCTCTGCGCGCTCTCCCCCACTTTCCTCAGGTATTTGGATCCTTTTCTCTAAATACCTCCTTTGTTTAATGCCACACCATAATCATAAATGCCCACCTCAAGCTGTTCTCTAGTGCCCACATATCTGCTTTGAATCCTTCAGTTGCTTGTGCCCAGCCTGTCTCTTCCTCCCACCACATTCACTGAACTTTTAGCACCACATTCTAGTGCTATATCTCAGTCGTTCACAAGTTCTCACCTACTAGCCAGTACTTGTTGTTGATATTATAGTGCTTCACACTTCACTCGTGTTCTTTTCAAGCACTATAAAAACAGACTTTACCACTACTTAATCAGATGATAATCAGTGACCTTAGAAGGCTGAATGAAGGAGGCTGCCCTGCCAGGGTTTTAGTAATCTTCTCTTCCAGCTCGAGCCCAAAACTAAGAGAACATTTAAAGTGCCATCATCCCTCCTTCTGTTCGAGTATAATCCTGGGTGGAAGCTATCTAGATCCTAACACCTAAATGCCACAGTAATGGGGGAAACAAAGGCACACAGCTTGTTATCACTTAAGTAAAAAAAAGCTAAGATTTGGAGGCTGGTTTTTGATTTTCTGTAGCTCCTATGTGTAACACATATGCATGCACTGTAAAAACTTCAGCTGTAATGGTGCGTATGAGTATTTATAGGAATGACAAAATAAATAGCAATTCCTAACTTTTTTAATGTAATACTTTCATAGCGCTACTTATCCCACTGTAAGGTGGCAGAGCGGCTCAAGTGTGTAGTGTCATAAACAGTCTTTACTGGTAGGTATTATATGCCACGATTGTTTGGCTGGTAGAAATTGAAAGTTGGGGTTTAAAATATGACACTGCCTGGATGGTCTATTAATAATGCTCAAAAAAACTATTTAGCAGCCTTATAATAACAGATTGAGAACAAACAAGGTTCTAAACCCATGTCTTGCAGTTTACATGCAGGTGCTTGATGCCAGTTTATAGCTCACTGAATATTGCCTGGTGATTTTTTCAATATTTCACAGCTTGGGTGTCTGTTCTCTCCACCTCAATCCAGCCTGGTCCCCTTGAGGTCTACCTCGGCGCCATCTGTGAGTCTCATAACATTCCCTTCATTGATTCGGGTATTATGCTATTGAAATATCCACTCTCAGGGCTGTATTGTGCAGGCTTCTCAATTTTGACTCTTTCCTCTGTTTCTGTGGAGGCAGTTGGCAGGGCTGATGGAAGGCAGGAAGCAAAGTGAGCTGGTTAAGGTAAAAGGGTTGCTCAGAGCGCTTAGATGAGATCGCAGAGGGGGTAAAGAAGGCTGAGCAGCCTGTGATAAGTGGAGGCAAGGTAGCAACAGTAGACAAGAGAGGGTTTTGGAAGGGATGAAGCCTATGGTGAAACTGGAGATGGATAAAACCTCTTATGAGAGGGGAGGAGAACCTGTAGTGAAATGTGCTTGGGGTACAGAGCCTGTGATGAGGGAGTGGAGAGAAGGTCATGGAATGGGTAGTGAGAGGGATATCCATTCCAATGTATATAGTGTGAAGGTATATTTGTAGTAAGGGAGTGGTGTAATTTAACAGTAAGTGTGTGAAACCCTTGTTGTGAGAAAAGAGAACAGGCGGGTTAGGAACCCAATGATGAAGATGTGGAATTGGTATGGGCCCTATGGCAAGTTAGTAGAAAGGCAAATGATTACTGCTGATAGCAAGAAAACAGTGTGGAAGGTAATACTTTATAATAAGAGAGTTTGCAAGGGCAAAGAGGCAGAGATGGTCATGTATACTTTGGGTTTTATACTTTACTAGTAATAAGTCCTTGCTAGTCTGTATAGCTTTTGGTTTTATAGAGTGTGTGGGACTAGTGGATTTCTTTACAGGGCTAGAAGATTATTGTATCCCTTTGTCCCTTGGACAAGTACAGTTTTTCAAAAATTCCACACCCCTGTATATTGCCAACCTCTCGCAAGGGTGAGTCAATTCAACTGTCTCACGCACATTTACACTACAAAAGGGAACCAGACCAGGCTGGCCGCTGTCCCTCTTACTCTTTGCTTTAGCCCTAGAACCCTTGCAATCCGGGTACGGCAGGACCCACTGATTTGGGGGTATACCAACAGGGAAGGAATGGGAAGAGCGCATATCTCTATATGCAGATGATGTTCTACTTTATTTTAGGTAGCCGAAGCAGTCTCTGGACAGAATACTCCAAATCTTCTGCATCTACGGGGACTGTTCAGCATATCCCATAAACTGGGATAAATCAATACTATTACCCCTAGCGGGAGGCACCCTAGAACTCACAAAGCGTTGTGTGATGCCGGTTGAGCTCGAAGGCTTTAAATAATTGAGAAGCAACTTCACTAGAAAACCACAAGAATTCTATCATCGAAATGCCGGAAAACAGCTAGTCCGGTTCGTTGCAGACACCAAACGTTGGAAAACACTTCCACTTACAGATTCAGATTAATTAATCTTTATTTCGGCTAATCATAACCATAAAAGATGCATTTAAAATACAGTTTGTACAATATCAATTAATCCAATAGATCAGGTACAAGGGGAAGGGGACAATAATTGATACGCAATTTTTTTTATGATCGAGTGCAAATATGCCATAAACAGTCAACACCTCAAAAAAAATAATTACAAATTAAAGGAAAAGCAATTAAAAACAAAAGTTGAGGTTTGTTACATTTTGGTATAGCGATATTGTACATCATACAAAAGAAATAACTGTGCATAGTAATTACTGATTGGGGCAATATCCTTGTCCTATCGGGTCACCATATCTGAGTCAGGGAATAGGTTTTGGTGGTTATGAGTGGGGATCTGCTGGTAGCTGATCGATACAGGGCCCCTCCTGTCCACCCAGTAGTTTTCCTCTACACTCCAACTTGTGGTTGGAAAATACGCAGTTCTGGGGTAGAAGTAGCACAATTCCCGTGTTGCTATTGGCCCATCTCCTCTTTGTGGCTCCCAGCTACGGAGATATGAGACGACCTGGTCGTCCCTAAAGTTAACAATTTCCAGGTCTCCGGCTATGGTCTTGGATCGGGAACCTATCCAACCCACCCTTCTCACATGTAAAATTCTTCCGTCGATATTAAATGGAAGAGGTCTGTTCTTCGTTAACCAAAACTGTACTTTGTTTTTAAGGTCCTGTTGGCCTTCAATTTTTCCGGTAGTGAGCTTAGGCACTCCCGAGAGGACACACACATAGGGTGCTGCCTCCGGTGGTAAATGTATACATCTATTACTGGCAGCTAACCCCTCACGACCCTTTTCTACTTTGTTTGGCCCTGCTCAAGACCAGAGCTAAGGGCCATAGTCGAATTTTTGGGTACCTCCTTACTTTTAGAAGCTAATGGAACGGTAACTAGTAGCTGGCTCTGAGCTATGTTGCTGTTTGCATTGATATCAAGCTTATTAGAGGCAACTATGCTCTGGGGTTGGATCTTTGGGTTGGTGTTTTCATCTATTTTCGAAAGCTTTTCCCCAATTCTCTCTATTCTCTCAATGAGCGGGGATAGTAAGGACTTAACTAGTTCTTCTAAATGGGCCAGCAAAATAGAAGGTAAGAGGGATACAGGGGTTTCCGGTGTTTGTCGTACTTTGGGTGACTCGAGGATGGTGGTATCAATAACTGGAGGGGGGCTTGAGTTTGTTTTTTGGAATTTCGCTGGTTTCCCCTTCTGGTCCATACCTTTGCGTTTTCTGCTCTGGGAAGAGACCTGGGGATGTACTGTCGCCTGAATGGTAGATTTATCCATTAGTGCGACAGGAGTTTCCAGGTGACTTTTACTGGATTGATACGAATTCCTAGGCCCGGGACTTCCAAAACCCGTAGGGGATGTTGGGGAACCGGTTTGTTCAATTCCCTGCTCTATAGGTATATACCTAGTATTGCAAATTGCATTGAGTTCCCTAAATAGTAAGGAGTTGGGTGAGGCGGTAGGATTCGAAGGGGATCGTACACAGCATATGGTATTGTTAAGACGGCTGTGTTCTATTGTCTCAATGGCCGATGTTACCCTTGTTATATACATGTCCAGTGTCCCCTTGAGTGTCCCTCCCTGAGAAGAAGATTGGTTGGGGGGCCCTTTAGGGGTCATGGTGCAACTAGCTTGAGACCCAAAAGCACACTATGTGTGGGACCAGTGGGTATCCTGACCATCAGTGGGGCTACTTAAAAAGGGCAAAGAATATCGTTTTCAGCCTCTAAATAAATTGGGTCCGGATAAGTGTACCTTAGTTCAATACGTTAGTCCCAGAAGACCAAGATGGTTGTTCCGACCCGACCTCCTCTGGCCTCTGAGGGCCCGCCCTTTGCCCGGGCTTAGCCCGGCGCAGTCCCGCGACGTGGGGGCTCTCGCTGGTACAAGAGCACCTCCGGGGGCGGGACTGGGCATGCGTGACTTCTGCTGGCAAGGGCCGCTGGGGGATGTAGTCCCCGGTCCGCCGCGATGTTAGGCGGCAGAAACGGCAGATGACAGGCGAGCAGGAAAGCTGCGGCGCTCCTCGAAGTTTCCTCGGTCCCCCTCGCAATGCCCAGGTGAGTGGCTGTGTGTCCTCCGCTCCCCCGGGGCTCTCGCTGGTACAAGAGCACCTCCGGGGGCGGGACTGGTCGTGCGCGACTTCCGCTGGCAAGGGCTGCTGGGGGATGTAGTCCCCGGTCCGCCGCGATGTTAGGCGGCAGAAACGGCAGTTGACAGGCGAGCAGGAAAGCTGCGGCGCTCCTCGACGTTTCCTCGGTCCCCCTCGCAATGCCCAGGTGAGTGGCTGTGTGTCCACTTCCACTTACATTAATGGGACGTGCAGCCTTATTCAAAATGATGACTCTGCCACGATTACTTTATGTCATGCAAAATACCCCCAACAAGCTTCCAGACTCGCTATTTCGACGACTTGAAGCCGAATTGAGAACCCCAATTAGTATGCGTTAATGACTGGGTGTTTGGCGACAGGGAGGAACCGGCTTATCGGTAGATAGAGAAGCTATGGGGCCTAGAGTATACCCGTCCATCCTATATGATAAAGGAAGGGTTAAAGAGCTCCCGGCACACACTCAAACCATGGTGGGGGCATGGCATGCAGCCACCATACACCTCGGCTGGGAAAAGAAGCGGACAAATGACCCCACTGTGGTACAGCAACCAACTGCACAGGGTGGGCACACTACACAAGTTAAGCAAGTGGGAGCTACTGGTGTTGGAGAATCTGGGAGGTGTATGGAGAGGCCAAGCCTATGTCACATTTGCAG
This sequence comes from Lissotriton helveticus, assembly GCF_964261635.1. Taxonomy (NCBI): domain Eukaryota; kingdom Metazoa; phylum Chordata; class Amphibia; order Caudata; family Salamandridae; genus Lissotriton; species Lissotriton helveticus. The sequence goes on along the minus strand of NC_136069.1, from coordinate 1,311,295,275 downwards.
TACTGCAGCAAGAGTATGAACTGGGACACAGAGTATGGCTGAGTTATCTTTGATTGGGCCTTGCCCTCAAGACCTGCATTCAAGAGGGGACATTCCTCCTTCAAGAGGGGACATCCCTCCTGGAAGCATCCCAGTTAGATGACAGACTATTGATAGACCCACTGACTACCAAAGCCATTTCAATTATATACAGAAACAAATTCTTAATAACTCACCTGACTCATTAGGGGCACTGAAAGTCCATTGGGAAGACAACTTGGGAAAATTAGACTAAGAATGGGCAGAAGCAATTCAGGGACCGCGGGAGAATGCAATTTGTGCCAGGTTTCGACTGATTCAATTAAAGATCCTTCACAGGGTATACTACCCCCTAACCACATTACACCGGATGGGACACCCCGAAACCGGTCAGTGCACAGGCGATGCGGAATAGAGCGATCCTTCCTTCACTTGCTGTGGGGCTGCCCAGTGACACAAACATATTGGCAAGGTATCTGCAAAATAATGGCAGAAGTGATGGTGATGGAGGTCTCAGCTGACCCAAAGTGGTTCCTATTACTGATTTCCAGTGAACAGCCCTGGCCTAAACATATGACAATGTGGCTTAAGGTGGCAGCAGTGGTCACCAAACGCAATATCGCTAAGCAGTGGGGGGCGGTTGCCCCTCCTAGAGAAGCAGACTGGATCTCCAACCTTAACTGGTGTCAGCCAGCAGAGTACACAATTTACTTAAGCAGAGGGTGCCCGAAGTAATGCGGAAACGTCTGGGGGAATTGGCCAACATATTGAGGTATGTGGTGGGTGGGCAAGGAAGGGAGAAGTTAGGAGAGGGGGTGGGGGTCATGAACGAACCTTCAATGTAATTGCCTAATTTAAGTACCAAACTGGAAGGTATGTAACTTATAAATGTGATCTAAGAATGTGTAACTGAAATGTTGACTACTGAGCACGATTAATAAAAATAATGTTAAAAAAAAACAGCTAGCAAGTGTCCACTCATAGCTCCCCATCCTTGTGAAATATCACAGGTTACCCTTTGAAATAAGCATGCAGTTCGGGATTTCAGTCTTATGTACAAATATGCTCACCTTAGTAGAAATTAAAAGGAGATTCTGGAGGTTTGATAAACTCCTTCAATAAAACGATTAGGATTTGATTTCTAGATTCCAAGTACCTCTCCATATCAACCACTATGACTCTGCAGTTTTAAAATGGATCACCTCCCAACAGACAGCTTCAGACTCCGTTTCCAGCATAAATTATTGGATTTTAAAAAGTGCACAGTGTAATGTTTTAAGGTTCTAGCTGTAGTCACCTTATAGATGTACTGTTTTAAGGTTCTAGCTGCAGTCACCTTATAGGTGTACTATTAATGCTCACTGTAAAGCCCTCCAAAAATCATACTGTTCAGCACACTGCATTTAAAAAGAAATAACAGAATGTGTTATATAATACACACACACACACACATCCAGCTACCCAATAAAGTCTATTCTTAAAAACTGTGACAAAAAAACTGTTAATCCATAATATTGCATTTTGGTTGTAGCTATCCCACTATTGCGTACACCTAAAAAACCTAAACAAATTGAGAAAAGAACAAAAGCAGAAGCTTATGTCTAAACTATCAGAAGAGCAGCACAACAGTTTGCACCTTTTAAAATGAGGAGATGGAGACATCAGCAGTGGGTGTGACATTGAATTTCGATGGTGGCATGCTACAAAGTAGACCAGTTATGAATTGGGAGATGGGGAGGGAAAAAGTAGGCCACAGTACCCCATGGTATTGGTTTCTATGAATATCGAATGGTGTGATGCCTGGTTCTCTGAACCGGATGGAATAATGGCAGGCCTGTGACAAGGTGCATTTTCTAGACAGCCAAAAGCACCAAACTATCTACAGTCAATTCCAACAGCCGCATAGCATTCTATATTCTTACAAAAATACATATTTCTGGCAGTTCCTCGGATCAAATATTTCTGATTCACCAAATATACAATTGTTTCTGTGAGAAGGACATAATTCAGTTATAGCACAAAAGTTCAGTTTTGCAATATACAAATATTTAACAGACCACGTTATAAAGGGTGGAAGTATCATCATCACGTGACCCCTAGCGGGAAAGGACAACAAGTTTCAATGTTTATTTTGTTGTCCAGATAGGAGGAATTGGCCCTCAGCAGCACAAACCCTTTGCCTGCCCTTCTACAATGCTGTAGTAAGGTTGTGTGAAGGAGGATTTTATGCTGCTGTTAAGGCAAGACAACGTATTCCAACGTGACAAATGTTCAACCTTTTACATAGAATTAAAGCAATACCTTTCATGTTATTATGGCAGTGAGCTTTAAGTTCATTTTGCTTTACTGATAGTGGTTTGAGATACTTTTACAAAATGTAACTAACTATTCGTGGCTGTTAATGCTGCTTCCTGGTAGTAAGCAAATCGGTGGGAAAAAAAACACAAGCAAAACTGGAGCTCGTTTTCATTCAAAATAAAATGTATCCAAAAAATATTTGCAACTTAAGGACAGCTATATGTGTTATTTCTTCAGAAGGAAGAGGAAGAAGTGAAGGAGAGAGGAAGGAGGAGGTTCGTGAAAATGTTACGGGAGTTTACAGAAGGCCTGAATTTCTGAAACAGTTGTAGATTTCCAGGTTTACTCCTAGCACGTTGTTTTTAATTACATTTTTATACGCATGTATATTTTCTCACGCGATAATCTGTTTAGTAAATGCTAATTCACATGTTAAAAAAAAAATCTCCAGAGGGGAAATATTTTTCTCCCCAGAGAAACTCCATTCTCTACACCTAACCTTTTTTTAATGTGCTGGGGTACCTTCCCATCCTGTAAAAAGATTCACTCCAGTCCTGGTCAGGAGTAATAGTAGTCCTTTTCCAAGGCTGAAAAGAGTTGGAGGAGTTGATCAATACCACTAAAGGTGAAAATAAAATCCAAAAGCTCACAGCTCAGACATTGTAGCCCTAAATCTACCACCACCTGGCTGCTTCCAGCACCTCTGATTAGATATGCTCACACGAAAGTCTTCACGCTTTGTAAATCCTTCAATGAGTGCAAAAGCGACACTTGTACGTCTATGTCATACTGACACACCTAAACGGCTTTGAGAATGAGGCCCATAACATTTTGGCTTTTCAATTGCAGATTTCATCTAAATGTAAAATGCATATGCCCACTCATTTATATTACTGCTACACATATGCTTGCATTATCGCAACCGAAGGAAATAAAACAGAGTCCGATGAAGCAAACTGCCCAAGAATAACACAATATCAGGCCAATAGATTGGTGCGGGGAAGGCCTGGAGGGGCAGGGGGTAGTTTGAGAGGGGTTTGACAGACCTCTCTAGTCCAAGCACGACACAATTGGTCCTGTTGACCCAAGGGGCAGTCGGTTGGATAATGGGGGGAGTGTCGGGGGAGGGGGTGCGGGGGCGGGGGCTGACCTCACTATTATGATCACGAAGCAGTTGGTCCTGATGATCATAAAACCTTTCAAATAAACAAATAAAAATAAGTCTTGTGGGCATGCACATAAAATTGAAACCCCAAAGAAGCATTTGGATCTGCCAATGGAGGAACATATATATTAATATAAGTTGGTAGTTGGATGGAGGCGGGGGGTGTGGGGAGGAGGGAGGGAGAGAGACTGGGGAAATGGAGGTTAGTTACAGTAACATGGCAAAACAATGAGACAGCAGACGTTCATAGATTGCAAAGACCACAGCAATGGAGACGGGGGAAGCAGGCCAAACGGCAGGCTGAACATCATACACCATAAAGATGCATATACATGATCAAGAACAATATTCTGACCTTTCATGGAATGGGATGGGGAATAAAATTAAGAGAGGACTGGTAGCTGCATATTTTAAGAGACTAAAACCAGATGTCATCTTCTTGCAGGAGACTCACCTAAAAGGGTACTCAGTGTGGTTTCCTAGGCAGTGGCGCATATAAAACACTGGCACATGCTGGGTTCTTCATTGGTGCGCGAGGCGAAGGGATATTAATTAGGAAAAGCCCACCCTCTCGCCTAGAACGCACCAGTACCGACCCAAATGGTACTTATGTTGTGGTCAAGGGGGGTATAAAACAGAAGGCACATCACCGTTGTTAGTGTATATGCTCCAACGTCCCACATTGGACAAACTCGCTGCTATTTTGTTGGAGGCTGACTCTGACACACACATTATTGGGGGCGACTTTAATGACGTGATGGGCCCCACGATAGATCGTACCATCGTCACAATGAGAGATCCCAAAGAGACACCACTGAAACGATTCACAGGCACACTAGCACTTATGGACCTGTGGCGTAGACGCCACTCCCAGACTAAGGCTTATTCATTCTACTCTGTGGCACATAATACCTCTTTAAGAATAATTACATATTTGCTCCGGTTGGGGATCTGGGCGAGATACGTGAAGTGGAATTGTTGGCGAGAGGCCTCTTGGACCATTCGCCCCTGCGGCTCATAGTGGGCACCCGCACACAACGTCAAAACAGGGAATGGAAAACTAATGCATGGGATTTAAAAGATATGCAGATTGCGAAAGAACTAAGGACTGATACTGAGCTACATTTTAAATAAAATACAGGGACGGTAGACTCTGCTGTCACACTGTGGGAGGCATACAAACCTGCACTCTGGAATAGGGCACAAAACATCATAGCTCATAAGAAGCGGAATGAAGAGGAGGAGATCGCTAGGATTGAATCCAGACTCCTGCAGCTCGAAACAAGGTTGAATACAAGCAATGATCCCTCTTTGCTCCGTAGTTTACAGCTTCTTAGACAGGAATATCTCGCGCTTGCCAGGAAAGATGTGCAACATGCAATACAAGCATTACACAGGAGACTGTATAACACAGGAGACAAGACGGGCAGACTGCTCGCATGGCTCAGCAAAAAGAGCTTGATAATAGGATGGTAACCCAACTACAGGAGGAAGATGGGCAGACCCATGTTACTCCGGTTGCAATAGCCAATGCTTTCGCAGACTATTTCGAGGCTTTCTATGCGCCACACGACCTGGCTGAGACTGAGCAAATACATGAGTATTTGCAGACAATGCAGCTCCCCAAGCTAGAGAATGGGGAATCACAGTCCCTAGATAGTAAGATTACAAAAGAAAAAATCTTGATAGCCATCAGTCAGTTGAAAACTGGGAAGGTGCCTGGGCCGAATGGACTACCCCCAGAGTTTTTTAAGCAACATGCAACGCTCTTCGGCCCCCACCTCCTCCAGCTGTACCTGGAGGCTCACAAGATGGGGAGCCTCCCTAGAGATTTGCGGACTGCCACAATAGCAGTAATCCCGAAGAAAGACCGACCCCCGTAACGGTGTAGTTCATATCGTCCTATCTCACCGATTAATTTGGAGACCAAAATACTAGCGAGGATATTAGTAAATAAGCTCACAGGGGTAATATCCTTCCTCATTCATACAGATCAGTCGGGCTTCATGATCAAACAGTCAACGAGGCTTAACCTGAGAAGACTGCATAACTGTCTGGGGGTGGTGGGCAAGAGGGATGATCCACACTTCGTCTTGTCTCTTGATGCCGAAAAGGCATTTGATACGGTACATTGGCCCTTTCTTATGTCCGTATTAGAGAAATTTGGCATTGGACTGGTGTTCCGGCAATGGATTGCTCTGCTATATGACAGACCCGTGGCAAGGGTCAGAGTCAACATGGTGCTATCAAGGGAATTTCCCATAGGCAGGGGCACACGCCAGGGCTGTCCTTTTTGCCCTCTGCTCTTTGCGCTGGTATTGGAAGCACTCGCTTGTGTGATCCGAAAACACCTGGGCATAACGGGTTTTCGGGCAGAAGAAACGACAGGGCCTGACAAATGCATATCATTATATGCGGACGATATATTAATGTATGTGACAACCCCTGAAAGTACACTCCCAAACATTATGAGGAGTTGTGAAACATACAGTGCACATGCTGGTTATAAGATTAACTGGGGGAAGTCCTAACTATACCAGGCGAGTGGGGTTGATATATACACCATGGGCCCAAGCAAGCTCCAGATTACCAAAGACGGCATCAAATATCTTGGTATTTATGCCACAACGATTGCGAAACTAGCACTGGACCACAATCTGTACAGGGTGCTTGGGGATTTTCATGAAGGTATGGAGAAATGGAAGTCCTTGCCGCTGACTTAACTGGGAAGGGCAGCCCTATATAAAATGATAGTGCTCCCCAAATTTCTCTACGTGTTATAAAACACTTATCAGTTAATACCAGTGGAGGTGTTCGCTAGAATTGATGATGCACTGCGGACATTCCTTTAGGATGGACGAACTCCAAGAGTAGCACTGGCGATGTTGCAGCATAATCAATACAGCGGCGGCATTTCCCTGCCGGACCTTCGGGCGTATTACTGGACAGCCCATCCAATAGTAATGAATGAATGGGAACATATAGAGTGGATCACCCCACATATGCACTAGAGTGCACACAATTAATTAAACACCCGTACACACACTATATATATGGGGGAAAGGGGTCACGCAGCTCCCCACGGCGACACGGATCGTTCTGACAGCGTGGAAACAAGCGGAAAGACAGATGAAGTGGGGCAGCTGGGTCACCAGGGAGGCCCTGCTATGGGTGGGTAATCGCTTGCCAGAGATTAAGAAGCTGAGAGGTTTCAGGAAATGGGACCTGTTGGGCATTTCGCAACTTAAAGATATACTATACCGCAAAATGCTAGTCACTTTTAGACGTCTGCAGCCCGAATACGACACGAACACAACCCAACACTACAAATACCTGCAGTTGACATGCCTGGCAGGCACAGGGCCTAGACACCGACAACATCCCTGAATATGCACCCTTAGAGGGACGACTCATGATGTGGGAAATAGCGGGGAAAGCGATCTCCTGGACATTTAAAACAATCATAAATAACAAGCCTGACACACTGCAGAAATTGCGAATGAAATGGGAATCAGAACTTTGTGAAATGGACGACCTGGATTGGGAAATGGCGTTGATGCATCCTCGAGAGGTAGCCATCCGATCCCACCTCAGGCTGATCCAATACAAATACTTGCATAGGTTATACTATGACAGAATGCGATTACACTGCATTGGACGGGCAGAAACATCCGCCAGTTTGCGTTGTTTCGGGTCAGAAGGCACATTTTATCACACGGTGTGGGAATGTTCTAAGATTCAATGGTACTGGACAGCTCTGTTGGGGGAGATGGGGAGTGTTATGGGGGAAGACTATTCCACTCAGCCCCTTGTTTGTTTTGCTGGGAATATCCACGGACATTGACTTCCCTAAACTGAAGCTGGTCTTGCTACAGCTGGGACTGGTGGTAGCGAAACGAGATATAGCTAGAACATGGGGGGCAGCGGCAAGTCTGTCTCTTGTAGAATGGAAAAAGAGCATGGACATGTATATGCTAGGAGAGAAAACTACATATAAAAGCACAGGGCTGCCTCTAAAAGCTTTGGAAAATATGGAAACCATGGCTTGCACACTATGGACTCTCGCTCTCTGATTCACAATGATTATAGATGACTGGACATATGGTTGGGAGGGGAAGATGGGGCTCGCAACAATGCTCTGGTACATAATACTATTGTTTGATTCTACTTTACCGCTGATTGGCTATGCAGCTGCCATCTATTTGAATATGTCTACATACCATATAGTTAATCACTGTTGTCTTACAATCGTAAAAAATGTCAATAAAAATATTTAAAAAAAATAAATAAATAAATAAAGAACACCACAATGTGGTCAAATGGAAAAGGTCAGGCTGTGATGGGCAATACTGACCCTCAGTTAGTAACCTAAGCACTGGACCTCAAGTATAATTTGGACTTATTTACAATAAGGTTTTGTTAAATCAAATGAATGCTTACAAGTAAATTTGCTGCATTAATTCACAACACAAATTTTTAGAAACAAAAGTACCGTTAGATGAGTGACATTTCCAGTACTCTACTAAAATCTGAATTATTGTATAATGAAATTGCTGGCATATTTAGAGCCCAACCAGGACGATCAGAAAGCTGCCCTAAATAGACCCCTTAATAAACAGAGGCTCTGCACTGCCGGTGAATATTCAAAGATTTGACACAAATACAATTCTGTCATGTTCCAAGTTCTGTTATTCAGAGCCTTCCTAGAATCCAAACCCTAACTGAATGCACCCAGCTAATTCAGAGAAGCTACTATCAGAGTTCTGATGTAATTATACTGCTGCACTAATCTATCACCTTACTGCAGGGTACGAGTAGATTTGTTTTTAAACCAAATAAGTAGATTTGTTGTCAAATTCTACAACCCAAACTTTATGATAAAGGACAATATCCATGGGAGCTTTGCCATTCACGAAAAGGGAATTATATTTTTGGGCAACTGGGTGCAAGGATTACAGTTAGAAGTTCAGTGGAAGAGAAGAACCTTGAGGTGAAAATGACCAAAAAGAGAAGCCTGTAGAGAGATCACTAAACAATAAAGAGAGGCAAAGTGAATGAACAGCTTAGAGGGATATGGGAGACAAGGACCCAGGGGTGTGGAATTCCTGGATGGGTCAAGCGAAACACATTTTCATGTTTATTGTGTCCTTGGGACAAGTAGGCCCAACCCCTGCAGTACAAATCCTTTGGCTGCCAATTTACAGTACCACGTTATGGATCAGCGAAGTGTGTTGTCTGCAGTTAAAGTAATGTGTGTGTCCATATGTTAATGCTGTTTGAACTTTTATTCATGATTCATTAATGCAAGGCACTTACTATTCGAGTGAGAGCTCAAAGAAAATGTAAGCTCGGACTACACTACTGTGTGATTCTATTATACAAATGTGTACATGTTTGCAAAGTGTAACATGAGGCTATGCATAATGCTCTCAGATTAGATGCAGATATTTGCAGAAGTGTGAAAGCAAAATTGTTGATTCTTTGCTTTCAAAATAAAAGGTTTACAGAAAAATGCAACTAGGGGAAAAAAATGTCTTGCTAAACTACTGTGATATTTTAGGTACCATTTCTTTGAAGCATCATTTTGTAAAACGTATTGATGGATGCCAGCATTTTTTCGGCACACTGAGTTTGGCTCTTTAGGAGACACCTACACAAGGATGTTAGTTGGTTGGGGAGGGCCATTGAAATACACTGACAATGTTTATCCGCTATTACCATTTGTGTTGTGGGACAGGTTATTTGTTGGAGCTAGGGATTGGGTAGATACAGAAATGCAGATCCTAGACCGTCTTGCCGAGCTGATGTCATGGTTTCCTTTGATTCCTTTTTTTTTGGTGCTTCCTGGCTATCGCCGTACAGCCTCAGGGATGTGGGCTAAATGGCTGTGTGATGCTTAAGTTACGATTAGTGTAAGATGTCTGTAGGAGGTGGGAAAGTCGGACCAAATGACTGTATATTTTCTGAATCTGCAATAAAAACACAATTTACAACAAAAAAAAAAGGAAAAAAAAAAAAAAAAGGATGCCAGCATTTCCCAAAATAATTCATTATGGAAAATGAGTGTAACCAGTTTTAGCAAGATTATTGAAAACATGAAAATAAACAGCCATTGGCAAAGCCAATAGGTCTGACATTGGTATTCAGCTTTTTAGTTTTGTTAATGTGCATCATGTTTTGACATGGTTTATGTAAAACTTTACTGTTATGGAAGCTGCAGGTGACATCCTCATTACAACAAACATTGGCAAAAAGCAAAAATATTTTTGGTTTCAAAAAGCACACATTTCCACCGTAGTTCCTGGCACTGAACAAAACTATTTGGCCTGCTGGTATGCTCCTTCTGAAAGAGCAGAATGTTGTCACTTACAGTATAGCTAGCAGATAGAGAGAGATATAACTTTAATAAAAACGAAAGGTGAAATAATGGTAAAGGCTGGGCAAAAAGCGCACACTCAATACTGGTACACTTAAACACTCGTTATTTCAATGGACATATATTCCAATCAGTGCTCAGGAGGAGGGAGAGCCACCAAATCTTCCTCAATTGGAAAAGAAAAATTCTCAACATTTCATAAATTCTCCAAGCACTCAATGAGTGAAAAGAATTATAGTTGTATGTTGAAATGGTCAATGTCTTTTTCAGACATCCAGCCTTTCTTTTCACATTGCCTTTGTCAAAATTGTTCTCCGTCACATATCACTCCCTGACATCAATACAGCTCCTTGCCAACACGTGTTTCGTCTGTTTATGTAAAACAAGACTTCATCAGGGCATTACAGTAATTTCTATTGTCCTTGTTAATTTGAAGAAATGTTATTTCTTACGGAGCATCAGTGTATCAAAATAACACGCATCTAAGCGTAATAGGTGTTATAAGGATTAGTCAGTTATGCTTCTTCCTCTTCCTGCTCTTCTCTTACCATCTCAGACCTTGCCTCCACTGTACTTTCAATGCTTTCAATGCTTACTTGCCCCCCTCTGAAGTAAAACTAGGCACTGGGCTAAGCGGATGGGAGTGATTTAGCATATCTTTTCCATTTACCCATCACATTCCACAAAGTTAAAGATTTACGGGAGCATGTTGCGCTCAAAATAGAGCTAACAAAAAGTCTACATGGATTAATTCTGAAACCTAAATATGACAAATAATCCACAAGGTAGAGGCCCACGAGCTACTGTTGACAAAGATTAGACTGGAAATTACAAAACTCAAGCCCATGAAATGGACTATAAATTCAAGTCTAAAAAGCATGGTGTAGTTGGAATGGTTGTCTGCAGAAGAAATACAGAGCCAAGAAGAGAATAAATCACAAAACAGATTTGACCAACTGAAGGAAATTTGCACAAGCATTCCTCTGCCCCCCCCCCTCCCGCCTCACCACCTTTACAAGAGAATAATAATCACTTCAGTTTACGTAGGATGCAAAACTTTACTGTGGCACTGTTAGTTCAAATGCTAACTACTTTAACAATGATACAAGTTAATGTTGAAAAGGTGTCTGGATTTACTCAATACTGTAAATTATAAGCAGTTCAATCTCTTATTTGACTTGAAAATGTCAAGATATGGATGTGGGTGGATTAATCTTAAGCATTTATTTAGAGTTTGAAAACGGATGAGAATGGCCAAAGTTGTTTTTCCGGTATTAACAGCAGGAAAAGAGATCATGGCTTAAGAAATGGGCAGTCTAAAAGAAAGATAGAAAACTTTGGTAACTTGGGGGTAAAAAGAAAAGAAGCACTAGCATAAAAAAGTGCTGAAAATAATTACCAAGATATATAAGTGGTCACCTCTGATGAATATACTGGAAAGGTTACAAATGAGAGATAGGAAAGAGAAGTAAGCCATAAGGAAAATGATGAGGGGTGTAGTTTTAGGAGTACAGTCAACTTTCTCACAGGTTGTCGTGATAACAATAGTGAATAGTTTTGACTAATTTTATTGTGTGCAGTTAGTTAAAAGCCATTACAATTATCTGGAGAAAAAAAAATCATAATAAAAAGTTTCGGATCATAAATACCCACATGGATTACAATGCAACAGTAAACAATGAAATATAAAAACACACATATTGGCTGAAAGGATAAGCCTAAGTGACCTTTGGGCTTGTGGCTCGTAGGCAAATGGGTCAGTTTAAAATACCACAAACAGGAAAAAGTCCTACATTTGTTGACCGTTACGGTACTATGCCAAAGTGACAAAAAAGTCAGAGTGCTTGTGCAAAAACCAAATAGCAACAATGCCGAAAACAACAGAGCTGTACAGCTGAAATACCTAGGCAACCTGATGTGATAAAACAACCATGATATATAAATGCCTCTCAAGCGAGAAAAACAACCATCGGATAAAACGGTGAAAATGACAAGAAGGCACCTGGGTCCAATGCAAAGTGATAGTGGAAAAACCAAATGATAGCAACAGTTTGTCGGGGTAAAAAACGTAGCCTAACCGGTTTACATAACACATGAATTACTGACCCATATTGGAGAACACACAAAGTTCAAAAGTTGATAAGTTTTCAAATGAGAGAACCCCTCTTGCAGCATTCGATAACCAAGGAGTCAATACCCTGTATAAATGGGAAGGGCCAAATGATGGCGGCACAGCACAGAAGTGTGTTCTTACAGTATTCGAGGCAAATGGGCATACACTGGTGTTTGATGAATATACTAAAGACTAAAAGAAAGGACTACTTTAAGTTAGGCGAGAAATGCAGTATTACAGTGTTCAAAGAGAATAGGGTAAAGGTATATGTTGACAGATACTCTAGAGCTCTGGACGAGCAGGAGCGTACAGTTGACTCTACGATTCAAGGAGCACTCATGGCTAGACGGAGCCTGGCAAAGGAGTGCCAGCAGTGTTGGGGGGGGGGGGGGGGGGGAGGGGGATATTGGACCCCCAATGACCCTCTTGGGCAGCTAAGCCTCTTGATGGGGAGGGAAACAAATTTGGTCAAAGCAATGTTTAAATACGTATTATATGGGTTAAGAGAGGCAATCGGGGGTTGCCAACACAAGCTGACTTCCAGATTGTTCCACTCTTGCCTTAGTCTGGCTTTGTACTCATCCAACAGAATAGAGTAGAGGCAGACGATGTGTTCGAGTGAATCCTTGCACAAGACACAGCCCCTGCAGGTTGTTCCTTCCATAGGTCGGCGCCAACTGGCTAGGTGTTTGAAGAATGGCCACTCCCTGAGCCTAAGAGCCCAAACTCTTACCTTAAGATGGTTTGAGTAAGTACAGACAAGGTAGGATAAAGGAGATGTGGCTAAGTGTTAATAACCGCCCATGCGAACTTCCGCTTGGCCAGTGTAGCCACGTCAGAGTGGTAGGACCACAGGAGGACACATTTTTCGATACCTAGTTTAAAGGCACGATGGCTCAGGTTGGCAGACCAAAGTTAATTCGCCTCCAAGGAGAGCTAGCAGTCCTCGAAAAACTGATAGAACATTTGCCTTGGCCCCCTTGTGTTGATTTTGGCCCATTATGGCTCCTCTGGGCTGGCCGCCCACAATTTGTGGGAAAAGTGGAGATATACTCCTCATTGACTGCCTGCTGATCCAGGAGGCGCATTTCTAGCCTGATCTGGGCAGCGGAGGAGGACAACCTTTGCAGCTGAAGGACACATTTGTATATCCTGGTGACAAGTTTATTCGGCAACCTGCTATCTTCACCCAGTAATATTTTGGTGCCATAGGACAATGCTGGAGAAATTGAGGCCCCTCATAACTTCCAGGAGAGGAGAAAGGCTTAGCCCCAACGACGAGTTTGATAGTTTGGGGAAGGTCACCTGGAGGACCAGGACCTTTGCTTTGGTTTCCTTCCGTTGCCTTGCAAAGGAACCTCTTGCATCAAAATGGACTCCCCTCCCGCCCAGTACTTGTACAATTGGTATTTTGTGATCCTATTTCCATCGTAAAGCTAGCCACCACCGTGATACAAAATTCCTTCCAAATGTTTCTACTTTGGTTTTTTCCAAGTTGGCCTCCAGGTTATTGGTAGTTGTGTAGGAGTGAAATTGGGTTAGCAAATGCTGTAGCCCTACTCTTGTGTAGCTGAATTGAGCGAGATCGTCAGCATATAACAAATTATTGTTCTGTTTGCCACCAATATTTGGGGAGGGTAACACTTAATGGAGTCGAGGTATTGGGACACATCTGCAATAAACAAGTTAAAGAGAAGGGGGGGACTAACACGCACCCCTGCTTTACACCTTGAAATGGTGATTTTTCGACACAGGCAAAGTTACCTAGTTTGATGCAAATCCAGGTGTTGGAGTGAAGCTGAATTATGGGTTCCAAGGGCTTTTGGTGGGTGAGGGGGGATACCCAATTTTGTTAGTTTGGACCACATCGACCCCTTTGGTACACGTTGAACGCCGCTTTAAAGCCCACAAAACAGTAGGGCGTGCAAGGAGATTGCTTAATCCACTAGAGTTGATATTGCTTGTAAATTGGATAATGTACCAGATTTTGCAGAGAAGCCGCTTTGGTGACAGCAGTCCAAATTAGCCCAGAGGCTTAGTTTGGGGTGGAGGCCAATCAACTAAAAATTTAATAATCTAGTAGGAAAATTGGTGCATATGGGTAAATAAAGTACAAACCCCATGTGGGTCTGAATCAATGAAGATTGAAGGGGTTTGGAACTAAAATTATGGACTTCTTTGTGCAGGCATTAATTTTTTCTTGAGACCAGTGGGGTGGAAAATGCATGATATATATATATATATATATATATATATATATATATCAGTGGAGGAGAGAGGGATAAATTACAGGAATAAACAAGGATTAAAGGTCAGTTTGAACATGCTTTACACAAGTACAGGAAAGCTGCATTCAGGATAAATCGAAGATTTTATGATTGACACAGGTGTGAGCAATGTTCCCTGCAGTGCTAACCATCAGCCCAGATTCTGGGGTCAAAAAATAGTTAGCATAAGGACACAAATTATGTTTGGAACTTCAACCACAGGCAAGGGGACAGTAACCACTCCTCAATTAAATTGATACTGCCACTGAGCAGTTGCACTTCTCGCACCAATGACAGTTTAATAATATATCATAGTAGACGCTGCCTACTAGGAGCAGAAATCGGCACTTTATTCAGCAGAGTGATGCGGCTCCCATACAATACTCCTAGGGCCTGGGTCTGTGTCAACGAAATTCTGTCCCCCTCCTTTCCAATCAGACGGGGTGCACGACAGGGCTGCCCCCTTTTCCCACTACTATATGCCTTGGCTATTGAGGCGTTGGCCCGTCTGATACGCTGTGACTCCCACATTTTGGGCTGGAGGTGGGGCACTGGATTTGAAGACCAAATCACACTCTACGCCTTTCAACATTCTCCCCTTTCTTGCTGAGCCCTTATCCTCCAGTCCTCGATGCCTGGAGATCCTTCCCCTTTATAGGGATATACCTCTTAGGCAGAACTCCTCCCTCTGCTTGGGAATCCATGTGCCCCCCGCACCCTCCCTGATCTGGCCTGGACCCTCAATTTTCAGCATCCGGCTGCATCCCTGGACTGTGACCTTCATCAGTGGAACCAATTACCCCTCAACTCTATGGGTCGCATAATTTCAAGTAATGTGCCTTCGTCGATACTTATACATCTTGTCTAACTATCCTCATTCGATACCCGGGAATGATTTTGTTCCCTGGACTCAAAAAATGAAGATACTTTATATGGGTCAGTATGTGCCATTGTGTGGTGGTTAATACTGCACGTACGTCACCCTTTGATGGTGGGCTGTGTATGTCAAACGTCTATGCCTACTAGGTGGCAGCCCACTAAGTCCCCATAAATTAATGGCTCATGGGGGTTGGAATGATCCTGTCTACCACCTAGAGCTCTACCTTATAGGCTTTCAAGGATTCCTTTATCTGCACTATGGTGGTCGAATGGCCCTAAATATTCTATTGTGCACCGCGAGCTGCGATATACTGCATGGCAGCACTGCACTCTATCCACTGGGAGCGCTGCCCGACAAACTGGACTCCTCTTTGGCAGGGCCCGGGCTCCAAAAGGTGTCTAGCCTCGAAGGCTTTGCCCACTGCGACCGCATTGGGATTACATACTTAGGAGACTTATATCGAGGGGAGGTTTTGTTGTCCTTTCAAGAACTACAAGATCATAACAGGGTTTCATACGCAGTTTTAGCATTTCCTCCAGTTGTAACATGCTTTGCAGGCCCATCTTCCCTCAACAACTCGGAATCCTGAATTTAGCCCGCTTGAAGTCAAAATCCCTATGGGACACTTGGGCAGGGAAGTGGTCTCTGATCTACCGCTTCTTGATTATCAAAACTATCAATGCACCCGATGGCTTTTACATCTTGAGACAGAAGTGGGAGGGCTAGGTGGGTGGACTAGACAATGATGATTGGAGGTAGGCTTGCCAGGCCCCTAGGAAGCTGGCAATTTCTTCCCGTCTGCACATGATCCAAATCAACAACTTGTACGCAACCTGTCTGTCCCCTTATCATATACCATGGATGGCCCCGTCTATTCATCTAGATTGTGCTAGATGCGCTCTTCCCGTTGCAGATTTCTTCCACATTGTGTGGTGTTGCCCTTTGTTGCACTCTTTCTGGGACGGGGTGGGTCGTGAGCTATCAGCAGTTTTGGGACGTTCCATTGATAAAGACCCGAAGAGAGTGCTATTTGGTCATTTGGGTGAACTTGTAGGGACAACGCCCTTGGAGGACTTTCATAGCAACGGGTTGTATGTTAGCCAAGAGAGCGTTTTTTTGCCTGTGGATTCACCCCTCACCCCCTTCACTGCAACTATGGGGCAAACTTGACTGGTGCGCCCACCAAAAGAAACAGATATACGAGGCAAGGTTACTGTCCTCAGAAACCAGATAAAATATGGGGGGGGGGGGGTGGGCTTACTATGGAATACCGTCATGATGCTTTTATGGTGCGAGATGACTGATGACTGTTTTGTGTACTTCTATGCTCAAGTCGCTTTGTTATTGAGGACTATGAAATTGGATGATATTAGCTGTGTAAACTCAAAAAAATTTGGTAATCAAAAAAATAATATAACAGTGGTAATGCATGCCAGCAACTCATGACCCCTTATTGTATTATATTAACACCAAGGGAGACATGAAACCCCTGTGCTACACAACGCATAAGCAAGCCATCAATAGATAATGGGAAACATACCACTGATGTCAAAGAATCATTAAAATTAAGAAAGCTTAACACCACAAATGCAGAGCCTACACCACACTAATATTCGCACCAAACAACTCAACATGGGTCCCTTCACCTCAAGTACCAACAACCTAAATCCCGGACTCTGAGAAAGGAAGATCTAAATATTCTGCCAGCAATTGGCTACAAACAATGAAATAGCTTCGAAAGTTAGAAGGGGGGAGTAAAGCTTTCCCATGAAATAGCACCACTGGCTAGCAACAAAAATAATAATAAAGATCATTTTTAAAAGTTCAGCGCCCAGGTTCTTAAGTACTTAATGAAGAGGAAAAAAACAGAGCATAAACTTGAAAGACCTTCAAACCCCAAATACAAGCTCTAAAACTGGCCCGAAAATATACTTATAACGAAAGCCCCCTCATTCCAACAAGAATTACATATGCAAAGAAAAGACCAATAATAGTTTGAGATTGTATACAAAATAGCCAACTCATCTTTACAGACCATTCCAGATGCCTTGAAAACCAAACACCACCAATATTACAATTTCATTCTGGACAAAACACAAAGTTAGAAACACTATCCAAAGAACACATTCCAATACCCCCTCCCCCCCCCCCCCCAACTTACACAAAAAGGAAATGTATGACCAAATGAGGCGCCTTTGAACTCAACTCTACTCACTCTTTAAAAAAAAAAAAACGGCAACCATCACTCTTGTGGACCCTATTACAAAGTACTTAACTAAACTGTGTAATTCATATAGCCTTGCCTGACCTACCTCAAATTGCTCACTAAAAGAAGGAATGTCCCTGAATACCCCCAAAAAAAAGCCACACCACACAAACCTTCTGTTGATACTGTATAACTCAACAACACCAGGCCAGTACCTGGACTACCTTTCTTTGGCAAAACACTGGAATGAGCAGACAACAAAACTAAAAAGCCTTTTTAGGAATATCAAACTTATCTGACTCGATCCAATAAGGCTTTTAGGAAAAGTGCAGTACTGAAACTGCAACTCTATCAGTCACAAATATATTAAAGATAGTAGACATTGGAGAATCCTGCATTCTGCTTCCCCATGGCAGCTTTTGCCACAGTCGACGAGAATTTACTCAACATTATCTAGGAAAAAGCAGTTGTGGACGGTGTTGTTCTAAAATGGTTAAGTTCTTACCTGGAAAATAAACCATATACAGGTAAGATGGTAATCTTCTCACCAGAACCAACTTCATACGGTAACTAGCCCCTACATTATTTAACCTCTATAAAGAACCACTCACTGAAACAGAGAATCCGGCCTGACACTAACAAATGACTATTAGTGTAAGTCTGTAACCCGCCTGCCTCCAGCTCACTTGGCACTAAAGCCTAGGGGCCAAATTTACTTTATTTTGAGCTATACGACAGGAAGTGAGACTACTCCTTAAATCTTCAACAAAACCTTGATCGAGATGGGTTTTATGCTATTTGGTGATGACCCTATGTGTACTTTTATGTATCTTTTTAATGTATTTTATTGTGTTCTGTATTGCAACGGTTTTAACAATCAAGCAATAAAGACTTACTTGCTCTTCTTTTTAGTCTTCATATACACACATGCGCCATGAAAAGTATTCTGTGAACTGAAAGTAATCATGTAATTTTCAATGTGTTTCAGTCTTTATCAATATATAAATCTCACTCCAACATAAAGCATTCTGTCATCAACTGCCATCTCTATCCAAACTACAAATAATTAATTACTTTTCTCAGGTACAAATTCCTAAATTTATTTATTTTATATTCTTATAAAGCGCCAGACTAGACTCCCGAAGGGGTATCTCTGCGCTATTGCTGTACCACGAGATTGTGCTAGTTACGAGAGTATGACTAATATAGGGTGCAGAAACTGAATAGTAATTTATTTATCGGCATACAAATACGTCTTTAAATTCTTCCGAAAACACAGATGACTGGAAATTGATCTGAGTTCTGGAGGCAAGGAATTCCAGAGTGTTGGGCCGGCATAGGCTAGTGCACGGCCACCTTGTCTGGTCTTTTTTACTCTTGGTATCTGCAGGAGCTGCTGATGGCTGGAGCGCAGAAGTCGCCCCGGGATGTAGGGCTGAAAGATCTTAATCATGTACTTCGGGCCCTCCCCTATCATGCTTTGTGAATAGTGCATAGAGTCTTAAATTGGACTCGCTTCCTCACTGGAAGCCAGTGGAGTCTCTTCAGCAGGGGACTGGAAGGAGTCCTCGCTGGAACATTCAGGACAATCCTTGCTGCTGTGTTTTGGATTACTTGCAATTTACTGAGCTGCTCCTCGTTAGCTCCGAGGAGCAGCCCATTGCAGTAATCCACCCTGCTGATGACCAAAGCCTGCACGAGCGTTTTTCTATGATGGTCTGGTATAAATAAAACTGTAAACAGAACAGCGGTGTGCTGAAAGCATCTTGCTTTCTGACGAGTCATTCATTTTCTGTTGCCACTGCTTGCGTGTAGCTCAGGTTTCGGTAAAGTTGCTTGTCAACAGCCACCTGAGGCCGAGAACTACTACTGAAATGAGAAAGCGCAACTCTTCTCACGGAAGTGAAGGCTCAGAAGTGTGGCTCACTGGTTAGAGGAGGCAGACCTGGAAGCAGAGGTCAGCCCGGGACCAGGGTTCAATTCCCGGCTCGGCGGGGTCTTGAGTCCTAAAATGTCCATGGACTCGACAATTCTCACTCTGGTGCCTACTCGATTCACGGGTTCACACTCTGCGACTCTGGGCAATAGCTTGCTTAATCTCCACAACGGCCCCTCGCGGCGGGATGCCTGGCTTTCACCTTGCGGATACCCTGCCGGGGTTATCTCACAGGGGAATACCAGGACGGGTTCCCTAAGCAAGCGCTTAGAAACCGCTTGGTGATTTGCGCTATATAAATTCCTGTACATTTACATTTACATTTATATATAGGGGAAGACTCGTCTCAACATCCCGATAGCCCGGAAGCAGGTACCAGCAACCTGATTGACATGTCCCTTGAAAGTAAGTTGCTGATCAAAGAGCACTCCCAGGTTCCTAACAGAACTCTTGGGGGTAGGGACAGGGCCAAGCTCCACGGGCCACCAGTCAGATGACCAATATGTTGCCGCTTGTCCAAAACACATGACCTCCGTTTTCCCCACATTGCACTGCAGACAGTTAGTTGACATCCAGTCTGCAATGGCTCTCATGCCATCTGCAAAAGATCTTTTTATTGCAGATGTGAGAGTTTTAAAAGGGAAAAGGAGTTGGGTGTCGTCAGCATACGACACCGGGGTGAACCCGAAAGATCTAGCTAAGTTGGCTAGGGGTGCCACATACACATTGAAAATTGTAGGGCTGAGGCATGAGCCTTGTGGCACTCCCTTATTGAGCTCCCTTAGCGTGGATTTGTGGGAGCCCAGCCTAACTTCTTGGACACGACCAGTCAGAAAGCTCTTCAACCAAGTCAGAGCCTCTCCCTCCACACCCACATCACCTAGGCGGTCAAGGAGCACCGTGTGAGACACCGTATCGAAAGCGGCGGAAAGGTCCAACAGCACCAGAATCAGGGAGCTGCCCTCATCCAGTGCCATTCTGATGTTATTGGTCACTGTTTGAAGGACTGATTCTGTGCTGTGGTTAGGCCTGAAACCAGATTGTGAGTAGTCCAGGCCTTCCGTCGCTTCCAGATGTTGAGAGAGATAGGTGTTCACGTGTCTCTCTGTAACCTTACCCAGGTGAGGCAGGAGGGAGATAGGTCGTAGATTGGAGAGGTCTGTCCAAGGAGAGGATGCCTTTTTCCTGATCGGGTTCACCACCGCCCTTTTCCAATCTGCAGGGACCTGGCCTTTAGTTAGGGAGATGTTAATCACATCCAGCATGTGCGGGCCCAAAATGGGAATCATGGGGCCGACCATTTTAGTTGGAATAAGGTCATTAGGCGACCCAGATTTAATGTGGCTGCAGAGGGAATGGAACTCTGTGTTGGTAATCGGAGGAAAAGATGAAAGGGTGGGTTTGTTACCAGATACCGATATTTGAGGATGGGGATGGCCTATATTGGAAATTTTTATAGCATCATTGGCTGCCACTATTTTTTCATAGATGTTCTTTATTTTATCCTCAAAATATCTCGAGACTTCATCACATAGGTCTTGTGAAAAGTCCTCAGAGCTGTCACAAGCAGTCGGCTTAATAACATTCTGCAAAATGTTAAAAAGCTCCTTAGAGCAGTTGCCGGCCTGTGCAATCTGCTGTGTTAAATGTTGCTTCCTGGCTTGCTTGATATTTTTGTAGTACTTGGATTGAGTCTCTAAGAAAGCTACTCTACTGCTCTCGGTCTTCCCTTTCCTCCAAGCTTTCTCAGCTCGTCTGCAGTTTTGCTTAGCTACCCTCAATTC
Source organism: Lissotriton helveticus (assembly GCF_964261635.1). Lineage (NCBI taxonomy): Eukaryota > Metazoa > Chordata > Amphibia > Caudata > Salamandridae > Lissotriton > Lissotriton helveticus. The sequence goes on along the minus strand of NC_136069.1, from coordinate 1,311,274,232 downwards.
ATGGGTATACCAGCTGTCTTGTTTAGACATTGGATATTGTTTGTGCTTTTTTAATGGGGCTACAATGTCAATAGCTTGCTTAATTGAGACATTAAGCTTAGTTAAGGGCATATCAGCGGTGTCAGTTGCTGAGATTTCTGGATTTATCCAGAATTCCTGGATTTTATTGGCCGTGACTTTATGCCACTCTCGTCGCCAAATAGGGGGAAGAGGAACACTCTTAACAGTTTTTACAGGGGTAACCAAAAGGAATTCAAGCATGGAGTGGTCTGTCCATGCTATTTCTTTTGCCGGGGAACAATTAACTTTAGCACAATTACAAAAGAGTAGATCTAACGTGTGTCCTCCTTTATGGGTGGGTCCGTGATTCTGTAATTCCAGACCTAAGTTGGCAAGGTCTGTAATCAGGGCAGTGGCATCAGAGTGTGTGGGTAGATCAACATGTGTATTGAAGTCTCCCAGAAGAAGAAAGTCTTCTTTAGATTTGATGTGAGGGGCCAGGATTTCTTGAAGAAGAAGAGCAAAATTCGTGTTAGTGCCTGGGGGTCGGTATACCAGAGCACCTTTCCAGGTAATATGATTGGTAAGAGTGAATTTAAAAATCATTATTTCTGAGGGTGCATGTGCTGCTCACTTATAGTAACTTTTATACAATCCTTATGTATAATAGCAAGGCCGCCTCCGGTTTTTATTTAGCGTTCTCATTAACTTAAAGCACTTCTGACATTATGTTCCGGCTATCTGTATTAAACACTTATTAATGTAACCAGAATTGTATGCAACCTATCTATTGTAGTGGGTGAAAAAGTGGATAAAAAACAAAAATAGAGCATCACACAATTTCTTGAATACCACACGTTTTTTGGCTGCCATCTGTCCACAAAAGAGGCTTCATCATCAACAAGGGGACTTTAAAAGAAACTACCGTCACATCTAAATCATATGCCTTTCATATTCCCATTTGTATCTTATTTTTTCTTTTTTAAGTTGTGCAGCTTCTGTCCAGTGGCTGTAGGTTAGGGGACAACCTAGTATACAACGAGTTGGGTAGCAGAAATACATTATCACATTTTAAAACAGGACTATAATACACATGCTTATTATTCTAGTTTGTTTATGCAATAGTTCCACAACACCTGATGCAAAGAAGCTGGCAACCTATTGTACATTTGGAAAAACATCACTAAAGAACGAAAAGTCCACTGAACATCAGTGTCATAATCATAATGTCCTAAATATAAATGGCACACAGCTAAACAAATCAAGAATGCTACTAATTTTAAAACATTAATTACAAACCAAGTTTTCTACACGGGACACTTCGTAAACCACTTATGCAGAGCAAATTGATACATTCATCCATTTCAACGTCTTAGTAATAAGTCCCAAGTTTAGTAACAAAAATATGTCTCTCAATGAAAGGAATTACATATCAACATGGATGGTTCACTAAATAAATTATTGAGCAGTCGTACAAGATACCTAGTAAGGCTTTCAGAAGTAGATACAAGCTCTGCCTCAAATTGTAAGTTACTGTAGCGCCATTTGCTTTTTCTTTCTACTTTAAGAACGCAACTGTCCTTTAAAGGCTACTCCATCTTTATGCAAACATTTCAACTAAAAATACCTTACTTTTTTTTCTAAGGAAAAATTAAATGTGGAATCTTATTCAATGAATCAAAATATGCTCAACCATTTCCGCACCTACATCAGCACAACTACGCCATCCATCAGAAGCAGCATAATTTGGCATAAGTTAAACTTGGAACTCATTCCCCAGACATCTACACCTAAATAGGATTAATTTAAAAAAAAAAAAAAAAACAAGTGTGCATCACAACTACAGAAAAACTATTTCTTCAGTACACCATTATGTATCTAGGTATGTACGTATGAGGTACTTCTTAGGCAGCAGAGATCTGTGAATGGTCAAAGATGAGCATAAAATCCACAAACGATGAGTAGTAGCCGGTTTAAGTACAGTTAATGCATTGTGCTGTCGAAAATATATATATTGTGTGATCAAGGGCACTTGATGCCCGAAACGTGTCATGGAGATTGAGAAAAATAAACAACCAGTTGCCGAAATTATCCTGATGTTTTGTTTCTCGCAGTTCGCCGTAAGTAGGTGCTGAGAGTGAGATATATATATATATATAGGGCTTTTACAAATGTAGTTCTTGCCGTGCGTGCAAGTTTGGGCAGAACACTACACACTATGACATTCCTTTTTCCAGTACAAAAATTGCCATTAAGGGCAATTTTAATTGTCGCACCGAGTTTGCTGTGTATGTCCTGACGTGCACCTGTGGTTTGTGCTATGTGGGTAGCACGAGGGCATAGGTGCACATCAGGATATTGCAGCATCTCTGCGCCATTGTAAAACATGATGTAGCCTACACCGTGGCCAGACATTTTGATTCAGTACACGCCAGGGACCTGGCGTGTTTGAGGTATTATGTCATTGACGCTGTGCCCCCTTTGAGGCGGGGAGGTGATAGGGACAGATTGCTAAGAAAATTGGAGACCCAGTATATTATTGCGTTAGACAGCAAACAGCCATATGGATTGAACGCAACTTAGGATCTTCACAACTTTCTCTAAAGTATCTTTTTTGCAAATATCCCTTCTGTTTATCCACTTTTGACATGTAGCTGTTTTTGCAGTAATGTGCACAATTCTTGGTCCATTGAACATATATTTTGGTAGCCATGGCCTAATCGGTTTCTGAACCAACAGCCCACTGAGCTAAACGTTAGTACACATGGCAGATGTATATTATTTGTATAAACATCTGCTTATACTTTTAATACCATGGATATACACGGACTTGATATCTTTTTTCTTCATATTTTTTGCACAGAATATTTTTTTCCCTTTTTCCTCACTAGCACACACATGCGCAGAAGGGCACTTCTATTTTCGTTTTTCTGTAATATAAACTGTAAATAGGTCTCAATATTTATGATGTATATAATTCATGAAATTTGAATTTTAAATAAATATTTTAGACATTAGCTTGTGGGTAGTTTGGGTGGAGTGTCATCACAAACAAATTCAACAAAAGTCATATTTCAGTGGATTGGGCGATAAATACAATATTTCATATCTGATGGTTAGCCCACATCAATAAGCACTAGTCACTTTATATACCTTATGGTATATGCATTCATGCAGTAAAGATATAGCACTAGTCACTTTTTACAGCCTTTAGTTGTTTCTGCATTTAAGCAGTTATGATATGTGGTGAAGCCATTTTTGAGATTTGTGCAATGTTTTATGGGTTAAGAAATAGACTGTTAATCTATCATCTATTTTTAAGACAACATATCAATTTTGAAAATGAAATTTAATTGTTTCATATAATGTATTGTTTTTTCAGGCTGAGTTTTCAACCAGTTACTGTCACGACATGAAAAGTTGTTTGTCTTTCCCCTTTACAAAATTTGCACCCTTTCTATGTCCATGTCCACGATCATGTGACGCACGTAGGTGTGGCCCATAGGATGGGTCAGGGAAACTGAGCATTTAAAAGTAACAGGCTGACTTGTTAACCGGTGTGTGAACAAGAGTACATGGTACTCGAAACGCGTCGTTTGAAAGGTGTTTAATAAAATCTAACATCTTGCCTGAAGTCGTGGGGTCCGTTTCCTTCTTTCGCCACACTGCCGGTGTGGAGGTTTGAGGATTTTTTGCTGTATATAATATATATATATACACACACACCGAAAGTTTCGCCGCTAAGAGCCCAGAACTCCCAAATCTCTTGGGAACCGGAACAGACGATAACAGACCCAGCTGTAAGTGCAAGTGAGTATTTTTATTCAAAGCTCGGCATGCCTGCTGACGTGTTTCAGCCTACCAGAGGCCTTGCTCACAAATATATATATATATTTTTTTTTTTTATAAACGATTTGTTAGCTCACTGGACCCTATATAAAAAATGAATAGATTAATGACACGTGAAAAAGAGGCAGAGGTTGAATCTAACAAGCTCAAAAAACAATGGCATCTGTCTATTTACCGAGAAAAAGTTCAGGAACCTCTGCCCATGAAAGCAAAGGTATGACCTCGAGATTTCCAACACATCGAGCAAAAAACTCACATGTTCCCTTTAACTACTTTTCCATTTATACTTATTTTTACTTTTCAGATGACTTAGTTGGAAAGGTAAAACACATTTTAAAGAAGAACTGAAGTGGACACTGACAAATCAAATACGTAACTAGAGAGCTTGTGCTTTAATAAAAGGGGGCCCTAAAAATCCCTTTCCAAGCAAGCAACTCCATTTGAAGAACAGCATGCGTGTGAAATAATACTAAGGAAACTAAGCAACTTTAGTATAAAGTGTACGCTCGTGAATAAAGAATACAATACAAATTATTCAGTTTTCAAAAACTTCCACAAATCTTTATAAACTCTACCAGTATTATAATTGAGAGTCAACAGGATTAAGCTCATCGGTGTGCAACACCAAATTAAGTAAGCTATTTGAGTCAAGCAGGATTATTTTTAAATTAAAGAATATAATTAAAAAAACAGTTGTTAAATATATCCATTATGGTAAGTCGGACCTACTAAGCATGCTGCTTCTTGTCTACACAAATATATAAAAGGTAGGAAGTTATAGTATAAAGAAGCCTGGGCGCACATTGCAAATTACTAATAGAGTAAACATTGATTATTCACAAAAGCGCTTGTCACAAGTTTAATTTTTACTCATAACAAGACTATTGAAAACCATAGCCAAAGATAGAGTATCCCAATTGGTCTAAAATACATGACATTATAAAAGATCTACAAGTGATAAGATGCAATCGACTGAATAACAGAGGGGGAGTTGACAACGTGTGGAGACACAAACAAGGGTTCGAGCGAACATAAGGAGGCGAGTAAAGACAGAAGGGGGAGCATAGTCTCTAGCTATGCGGAACAGGGCAATTGCTAACTGATGGGGTGCAAAGAAAATGCACAAACAGAAATGATCAAGGACCGCAAAGACACTGTCGGGGATCTAAGGAAATATTAGGGCTAATAGACATCACTGGCAAGACGAAGAAAGCGAATGTGTTTGGGTCAGGAAGTGGAGTAAAAAATGGGGTTAAAAGGAATTTACATAGGCGAGTGGTAGCAGTGAAAAGTCATGGATAGAGAGTGAATACAAAAACAAGGGTGAAGGTGAGCAAGAAGACACTGGCGAGAGAGACTAGATGCGATAGAGCAACAACACGTGGGCAAGGTGACTGGCAACGATACTAGACATGGACTAGACAGAGGGGAAACAGCAACACTAGACAGACGAATGAGCTATACATCACAGTGGTGGTAAACTATACATAAACGACCAAACATTTAGAGGGGGTGACATAAGAAGAATTAACAAAAGGGGGACGATTAAAGAGCATGAGAAGCAAACATTATGGGAAGGAAATGAAAGCTAATACCGGAGGGCGAGAGAACAACAAGCTTGAAGAAAAATTAGCAAATTGCAGTTTGATAGAGAAATCAAACAGGGACTGTTGTGTTTATTATACAAACTAACTAACTAACTCGGGCACTCGTGGCAAATACAACATATCAGACGATTCTGGGTACATGTGCCAGTAAATACAAACTCATTTTGAAAGCCTTGGCTTAAAGGGTATGTTTTCTGACCGACACCAGACACGAAGAGACAGTTTAGAGAGTTTCTAAGGTAGATATCGACAGCGGTGCCCAACTACTACTCTCGCTTTTAGCCTCTCGTCACACAAGTATACGGCCGGAAAGAAACCGAGGCCTGCTATGCTGGTCAGGCCTCCATGCTGCCTGCCCAGTCCGCCTGTCATGGCGTTGACGGGCGGGCCAGGCCCGGCACTACGCCGGGAACACTTACTGGAAGGATCAGCTAGGCTTGTACTATAACTCAGACCTCACTGGTTGAGAGACTAAAGGATCGGTCACGCCACCTCACCCCAAAAACCTGGACTAAGTATATAGCCTATCCCCGCAATACCCTTAATGTAAGACCACAGAGGCCCAAGTAGCCGGTGCACAAAACATGAAGTAAGCTGGGCCCCAAGCTGTCACACCGGTTGCTGTGGGATATCTTCGGTGGGCGACATATGACAGCGACAAGACTGGGTGGAAGGAAGGACCTTCCGTCTTGTTGTGTAAATACAATAACACTAAACACCGTTTACCATGTCACATTCTTCTGCCAAACCAGTGACACTTACCACACGCCGGGAGAGCCTCCCCGCGTCCCCCACTCCAGGGGAAGCAGAGAAAGGGCTGCCGGGCCGCTTCTCATAACAGGAAACCGGACTGAGACGGAAACCAGCCAATAAGAAAAATGAAACCGAGCAGGGAGACAGTAGGGGTCTAGCGGCGCTTCCGCCGGCTGGCTCCGGTCTGCCAGCACCACTTCAGTTCATTGCAAACGACCAGGTCCCATCTTTCGGGAACCGGTCTGTGGACCTGCTGGTGGAAGGGTATGGGTTTGTCCAGCTGACTTTTTTTTTTATTCCCTCCCCGGCGCCGCCTGAAGCTGCGTTTCTCGTGCGTCACCGCCTGTGGCCGGCTCGAGACCAGCGGCGCTTCATGCACCTCCTTTTTGTCGTCCGATGAGGGTGCGGGTCCCGCAACTACCTCTAGGCACCGGTAGCCCCTCTACCGCCTCCCTCTCAATCCTTCGCTTGGGTTCCGGCGGGTGTCAGCGACGGTCTCTCTCTTTCCTGTCTCTCCTTCCCCCTCCCTCCCGCTTGTCTGTTTCCTCCTGACTCCGTGACCCTCCCCTCTCTTCCCCCACCAAATATGGCGGCTCCGGCAGTTTTGCCTGATCCACGGCGCTTGCCTGGGATCAGTGAAACGAAAGGCTGTAGAAGCCAAAGGATAGCCAACTGTGACCCTCACCACCCTACATAAAAATACGCTTCTACTGTAGGTTAACTTGTACAAGAACCGTGCAGTCGTTTACACGCGAGCATGGTTGTCTGGATCTCACGTGGGCAGCGTATAGTGAGTGTAAGTAACCAATTTACATTTTAAGTAGCGGGTGAGTGTTCTGATTATTACTTCTTACCAGCACCATCGTACCACGTTTATATGGGTAGTCATTTAAAAGTGAACATTCTACAACTCGCCCACGAAGGGCTGACAGTTAAGCGCTGCTTATACCGAAGGTGCACTGCAGAAACGTTCAATCTAGACAGGTTAACAGGGCGGCACTGCCGTACAGACCATCAGCGTTCTCTGACGGTTTGATGTCAGTTGGACATAGATAATAGACACTCTTGTTAGTTAGTTCATTGTGAGCCATAGGACTTGGGTGTGCGCGCGCACCCGCCACCTGGCTTGTGCGCAGATGCGGCACAGTCCCCGGATGCTGATGTCATCTTTTCTGCTGCGACCCTGTCCCCAGCGGACGACTCGCGCTGTGCGTGAACAAGGAAACAGACGAAGGACTAGCGCACTCACCCTGACGTACTTGACAGTTCACGCCCCTCCTCTGCTCCAGGCCTCTCGTCCAAGCTTTTGCAGTCAGTGGTGGGTGTTCTCGTGTCAGTTAACAAAGTTACCGATTGTGTCGCTATACTAGGGCGATGCAATTTATCAGTTTTCTATTTTATTGGCTCTGTGGTTACAAATCACAATTTACTTTTAGAATATACGAGAGAAAAGCACGTTGATAGCATCTGGGATACGACAAGTACTCATCAGGCAACAGCCAATCTTATACCAAGACGGTTTTGAAATTGGCTTCCTATGCCAAACCTTGCATACAACTTATTTGTCTTTTTTGTAGTGTTAGGTTTATCATAATGTTCCTGTTACGTTAAAGAAGGCAAAAGCAGGTAGGTAGACACTTCTTTTATTCAAGTACAAGCAGAGTTGGGGCCAACACGTCTAATCTCCTCGGTAGGCAGCAGGTAGCCGCCAACAGTGGGACGCAGATATGTAAACCCCATAATGATTCAAGTACAAGTGAAGTTGGGGCCGACATGTCCAATGTACTCGGTAGGCAGCAGGTAACCACCAACAGTGGAACACAAATACGTAACCCCCACAATAACCCAGCACATTTCATACTACATAATAACCCCCTTGTGACTACATATAGTAAACACAACAGTTTCGGTTACTTACCGGAAAACGTAATTATGTTGAGTCCAATATGTCCATGTCTCGGTCAATACAACCCGCCGACCCTCAATGTATTGTCCAATGTCCTACGTCCACATCCCAGTCATTACACCCGAGGCATACCAAAACCATTTTTTATTTTATTTATTTAATGAATTTTTATATAGCACAGACTTTACCCAAAGGTGTCAGAGCGCTTCACATTAGAACCAAGTACGTTACATGAGGAGAATTTCACATTTCACACAGCCACTCTATTGCGCTCAGACTACCTTTTACCTGGGAAGTGTAATTTGGAGACTGAGAGTGCCACCATATTGTCAAAACTTAAGGAAGCCATCGAGGTTGTGGCACCAGCTCGTAATATCAGAATTGTGGACAAGGGTAAGGGGACACCTTGCTTCAATATTGCACTTAGGGAACTAAAACAATCACTTTGTCAGTGTGAGAGAGCCTGGCGTAAATCATATGAACCCAGTGCTCATGCAGCCTATGTATCAAAGTTCGCCGCCTATGAAAAAGCCATCCTGTTACGGAAGGCCAAATCTTATGAGACTACGATTGCGGAGGCCGCTAACCCCCAGAAAGAGATCTTTAGGATCTTAAATGAGTTAAGGAAGGATAGGGTGCAAAAATCTACCTTTAGCCAAAAAGATCGCCATGAATTTCAATCCTTCTTCTTAGGAAAGATAAAGGATTTGATGACAGAAATCCATCACACACCAATCCTTCCCTGCTCAATTGAGCCTATCACGCCTCCCACCATGCTGGCTAATTTATTGACCACCTTGCCATTACTCACCAAAGAGCTTTTGACCATCTTAGTTGGGCAAGTGAAATCGGGTTCACCTGCTGACCCCTGTCCTCCCAAAATTTTTAAGATGGCATTGCCGGGTATTGAGGACAAGGTGCTCTCCCTCCTGAATCGCTCCTTGGAAACAGGGCTTGTTCCCTCCAATTTTAAGGAGGCCCGTGTGGTTCCGCTCTTGAAAAAACCGGGCGCTGACGCTAAGAATCTAAAGAACTTTAGGCCAATTTCGCAGTTGCCTTTTCTAGCAAAAATACTAGAACAGCACGTCTTACAATCCCTCTCCCACCATCTGGAAGCTAACCATCTTCTTGAGTTTAATCAGGCTGTGTTCTGAGCTTATCACAGCACGGAATTGGTTATGCTCTCCGTGCTGGATGATTTGAGACTCAGGGCAGACAGAAAAATGCAGTGTGCTCTGGTATTACTGGACCTATCCGCGGCTTTTGACACTTAATCACGGCCAGTTACTGTCGCGGACCTAGGAATTCAGGGCACGGCTCTTGCCTGGCTAACCTCCTTCCTTAGGGACCGCTCCCAGCGAGTCCCTAGCGGATTTGGTGTCCCATCCAGCCACACTGGCATGTGGAGTGCCTCAGGGTTCAGCATTATCACCTCTGCTTTTCAATGTTTATTTGCAGCCCTTGATTACAGCACTGAACCAGATGGAGAGCCAGGCTTACAACTATGCTGACGATACTCAAATTCTTATCCAGATTAACCATTCACCTATGGCTCACTTAAGAATGCAGGATATTCTGAAATTTACCGTCAACTGGATGTCGGTCAATTCGTTAAAAATAAACCCTGACAAAACTGAGGTTTTGGCGGTTACCACAGTCTCTAACCCCTGGAATGATCTGTTTTGGCCTTCAAAACTTGGTCCTTCTCCCGAACCAGCCGTGGCTGTAAAAAGTCTTGCCATCAAAATTGATGCCTTGCTATCTTTGACACAACAGGTGTTGGCTGTGGTAGGAACTAGTGTTGGTCTAATGCGACAGCTGCAAAAACTGTCCCCACTGTTGTCCTTTGCTACACTTAGACTGGCGGTTTCAGGGATGATTCTGTCGCGTCTGGACTATGGCAACTCTCTCGCTGCTCGAGGAAGTGATATCGAACTTGGGGTCATCTGCGCTGGGTGAGGCAGCAGCAGCTGGGGGACACGCGACCAGCAGGAAAGCGCCAGCAGCACAGGAGAGGACTCCTGGGACCAGGAGCCTCTAGGACCAGCACACCTGTGCCCGAGCTGACGGCCCCGCCCCCATCCTCCTCTTAACGTCTCGCGGCCCCCGCTTCACGGGAGCCGCTCGAGGAAGTGATATCGAACTTGGGGTCATCTGCGCTGGGTGAGGCAGCAGCAGCTGGGGGACACGCGACCAGCAGGAAAGCGCCAGCAGCACAGGAGAGGACTCCAGGGACCAGGAGCCTCTAGGACCAGCACACCTGTGCCCGAGCTGACGGCCCTGCCCCTATTCTCTATTTAAACAGTCAGAGTTCCCAGGACGCGGGCGGGCGCCGGGCGAAGCCCGGGCAAAGGGCGGGCCGTCTGTGGCCATCAGGGGTCAGAAGAGGCCGGGCTGGGCCCATTCCCTTGGCTGGCCAACACAGGGACTGTGGAGACCGAACTGGACTTAAGAACATTGGTAAAGTTTTAACTCATCAGTCAATAGCCATATCTATGTCAACTCCTAATTGTTGATTCATAGTATGTTTACAAGCTTTCCTTATTTGTATTTTAACTAGTTTTATATCGCATTTTGTATTGTTTTCTTTTCTACACTTGGTGCGTACCTTTTGATCAGAATTATGGGCAAAACCATTCCTCCAACCACACTTCCCAACACACGACAGACGGCTGGCTCATCAACGGCACTCCCAAGCCTAACTGCAATCGATAAAATGCTTCAAAAGACTATAGAGGTGGTAGCTTCAGCCATAGAAAACACTGAAAGGCGTCTCTCATTGACATCTGCTATGCTTCCTAACACACCATCTGGGAATGCCTCCCTAGCTACAGCTAACTCTCCTGATTTGCTGCTAGCAACTTCCTTTGCGGATCTCCCATGCGCCCAGATAGAGTCTGAGGTAGCCTCTAGTAGCAATCCCCCACCCCCTCTGGCTTGCCAGGCAGTTAACAAGCCACCTAAGATCTGCCCTAGGAAAAAGAAGCCTAATCCACAAAAAAAGGCTGTCAGGCCTAATACAACTGCATTAGATACTTTACAGCCAGATGAAGGGGTTCCTTTTTCAACCCTAGCTCCCCCACTGTGGGCTACCCATCTAATAATTGATCTGCAAGCCCATTTGGAACAACTTATCAAATCTCAGTTTAAAACCCTCACGAGTAGAATTGATAAAGTTGTGTCCATGCTAAATACTAAAAGTGGAGCCCCCCCCAGTCAACACCGACCAGGATTATTCCCCCGATTCTGGACATAGGTAATGCTAAACTGGCAACCCAAGACCAAAGTCAAGGTGTAGGTACTAGACCTGATAACCGGGAACAAGGGCCAGGTCCTTCGCCTATGACTAATTGCCCTGCTGGGCCTACCATTTGTTGACCAGCCAACCGCCCAAGTAGATAATCAAGTATAGTGGGTCCTTCCACAAGCATCCCGACACCAACCCTATCAGGGCTGAATAAACAGCTGTCAACCCGAGGAAAGGTACCCCATAAATCTACATCTAACCCGCCAGTTATCACCCCCAAACAACCACTACCCTCCATCCAGCTACCCCCAGAGGCTTCTCCCTATGTGGTGGTACTAACCGGAGTTCCGCCACTGGCTGACGAGCGAGGTGAAACGTACACAGAGTTAAAGAATAAAATCATATTCTGGTTGAACAAATGCAGACCACTAACAAACTCGGGTCAAGGGGAAATATTATTTGCCAGAAGAGTTGGTTGGATAGGGAATACTTCTAAAGATATTGATGGGGATTGTGTGATCATTAATTTTAGAGATCCTGGTGTGGTTAACCATATACTAGAATGGGGTGGTCCCTATCATCAAGGCCCTATTACCCCCCTTCACTTAGGGCACTTTTATCCACTGGCAAGGTCCCCCGGTGGCCCAGGAGCATCCTACTACCACAATGTCGGTGAGAGGTACATATATAATATTCCTGTGGAAAATAGATTTAGTACCTTGAATAATGTGGACTGACTAGACTCCTCCCCCAGGCACTACAATAATAACAGCAATAATAATATTGATTATACTCTAACAGAGTGCCTGGAGGTGAAGTCTGGTGAAAGGCTAGGGGAGGACCACCCTCAGACCGTAGGGGGGGAAGCATCGGTTGACCTATTGTAGCCCCTATCCTCTGTAAATTTCCAAGTCCGCAGCCAAGGAGTTGGGAACCGAACATCTAATGAAGAAGGTACCCCTTGTATTTCGTTGCCTCTGCCCGCCACAGCTATCTCCACAAGCAGCTCTTTTATAGGGTCTTGGAATGTAGCGGGGCTAGGCACTAAGCTATCGAATCCGGATTGGGGGGAGTTGGTGGATCAATATGATGTGTGCCTGTTCCAAGAGACCTGGATGACATCCGCCCCCCTCCGGGCGGGTTACGCAAGTTACCATATCCCAGCTGTACTGGGACCGAGGGGCAGACCATCGGGGGGTTTGTGCACATGGGTAGCTGTTCATCTGGGGTGCTCAGTGACAGTAATTGATACACACTCCCCGGATTTTCAGTGTATTGCCCTTAAATATTTGGATGGCACGACAGCGGTGTTATTCAACATCTATTTGCGTCCCACCCTCAATTGTAGGGGGTCATCCATGATAGAGGCTATTGACGAACTTCTAGCACTGTACCAGGCCCCTGCTCACAGAATATTGGGTGGCGATTTTAATTTTAATTTCGAACCTTTGGTGGGGATCCCGTCTGTAACTGCTGAGGAGGACTCCATCTGGCATATCCAGGAGTGCTCAATGTATCCAGCTAAGCGCCTGACGCCACTAGCCCTGCAGTTAAACAAGCTCTTAGTTTCCCATTCTCTTAGAGCGTGTAATGGCAGATTCTCTTCCGACTCCCCAGGGAAGCCCACTTATAACAGAACGGGGAAAGCTATGACTATTGACTACATCATGGTCAACGTCGAATTGTGGTCCCAAATTAATACCTTCTCTGTGATCGAGAGAGTAGATAGTGACCACAATCTTCTGTCCCTAGAACTCTATCTAGCATTGGGAACTAAACCTGGGGCGGGGGAACAAGATCTTTATTCATACCCCAATTTAATCACAGTGGCAGGCGGCGGACGTATCAAATGGGCTAAGTTTGCACTGGCCCCGGATAAAGTATCTGAACTTTACCGACTAATCGCCACTTCCCTTGAAGAGGCTTTTTCACTGCCGGTTACCTATGATTGCTCCTACTTCCGGGCGTTTGAACTTATCCACTCTAATATAATAACCTCCCTAGCTGAATATTTCTTTACCCCAGCTCACGGGAGGGCCCGGCCAAGAACTCAGGAGCAGTGGTTTAATAAATCTTGTAGGGAGGCTAAAAGTGTCCTTGTTAGGGAGGTTAAAACTGGCTCAGTTGAGAGCATAAGAGGGGCCAGACTCGCCTATAAAACTATTCCAGCGGAGTCTAAATCAGAATGGGAGGCCCGTAGATGGGATAATATAAAAGATGCCCTAGATGGACGTGATTATAGGGCATTTTGGAACTTGGTTAGATCAGGTTCGCTTGAGGGGTCGAGTGCCATAACATCTAATTTGAGTGAAGATGTGTGGATAGCGCACTTTAAACCTCTTTTTGCGCATACCACTACTGTGACTATAGTAGATTTATGTGTATTTGCCTCAGACAGAAAGGTCTCTACTGACCCAGATTACTACCCAATAACTGCTGGAGACCCAAGGCGCCCTCAAAAGTCTTGCCACAGGGAAAGCCCCCGGATTGGATCACATACCGGAAGACCTGTTCCTGAGTGAGCTGAAGGTTTGGGTTTCCTACATGTGCCTATATTTCAATGCCATACTTTTGGGTATGGAAATTCCTCCAACTTGGCTGGGTGCTGAGATCATTCCCATCCATAACAAGCATTTTCAATGCAATAGGTCTCGCAGTTGTGAGAGTTTGAGCTATTGGCATTGTAAATGTGTGAGTGGCGTTGCGTGTGTGAGTGGCGTTGCGTGTGTGAGTGGTGTTGCGTGTGTGAGTGGCGTTGCGTGTGTGAGTGGCGTTGCGTGTGTGAGTGGCGTTGCGTGGGTGAGTGGCGTTGCGTGGGTGAGTGGCGTTGCGTGTGTGAGTGGCATTGCGTGTGTGAGTGGCGTTGCGTGTGTGAGTGGCGTGTGTGACTGGCGTTGCGTGTGTGACTGGCGTTGCGTGTGAGTGGCGTTGCGTGTGTGAGTGGCGTTGCGTGTGTGAGTGGCGTTGTGTGTGTGAGTGGCGTTGCGTGGATGAGTGGCGTTGCGTCGATGAGTGGGGTTGCGTGGATGAGTGGGGTTGCGTGGATGAGTTGTGTTGTTTGGGTGAGTGGCGTTGCGTGGGTGAGTGTGGTGTTGCGTGGATGATAGCGGGCTTGCGTGGGTGTGAGTGGCGTTGCGTGTCTGTAAGTGTTGCTGTGTGGGTGAAAGTGGCACAGAGCCTTTGATGTGGCCACTTACTGATTAGCATTATTAAAATCTGCATGAAAATTTATTTTATTATTACTATTTATTCTTTGCCAAGCACTCATCACTGATCTGGGCAGCAGTCAAAGTGCATAAATAAAAGTAAGTGAACTCTGATCCTGGGGGATTTTGGTAGATGTTTACGTACAGACATACACAATACAACGCACATACCTTAAATGGAAAATATAAATGCAACTTACCTTTATCTGTCGGGGAAAAAAATTGGGTAGGAAAACTAGTTTGGTTAATGCAATCACTTTAGGCCCCTGCATGCTACAAGCGGGGACGCATTTTTAGTTTGAAGAATGTGATAAGCTGAAGGAGGAGGGGGTGCGAGGGATGAGGGAACACGGCCTGGGGGAAGCTGGCTGGGGAGGGGGAGGAGAAATGCAAGGAAGTTAGGGGAGGAGAAGCCGATAAGCCGCAGAGCGCACGCTGGGCGAAGCCCTTTGATGTGCTGTGCGGCAAATGGAGGGAGGCTGATGCGCGTTCATGTTTGAACACGTGGTTCACATGAACTGCATGAAAACGCCAGCAAAAAGCTGGTGGTTTCATGAGCATTTTGAGCACTTGAATTCTCGTTCCTCAATGCGCTTGCGCGCATTTGAGGTCACGAGACCTAAAAAGGCTTCCCCCCTGGACCCGGCCAACTACCGCCCCATTAGTCTTATTGACGTCTTGCAGAAATTAATGGCCCGCATTTTCCTTTGTAGGTTACTGTTAGAAAGGTGGTCCCGGGGGGGGGGGGACAGAAGATGTCTGACTGTCCGCCCCGAGACCCCTCCCTCTATGGAATAGGCCGAGCGCCGTAGGGAGGTCTCCTTGGCGAGGCTCCTCTCCTACAATCGTAACAGCTGAGCAATCACACTACTACAGATGGACACCACACGAAAGAGTATTCACAAGTAGTTTTATATAATAAAAGGAAGGCACGTTCTTGGCCGGTTAGCAGGCAGGGATCGAGGGATCCGTAAAGTCTCGGTTTCGGGAGAAAGGGGGGTAGCGGGACAGTCTTGGCACCAACGGGTGCGTGGATAGTTCACGGGGTCAGGCCGCGACAGCGTCAGCAGGGCCTCGAAGATGGTTCAGCTTGGTCAGGCCGCGACAGCGTCAGCAGGGCCTCGAAGGTGGTTCCGTTCGGTCAGGCCGCGACAGCGTCAGCAGGGCCTCGAAGAGGGTTCAGCTTGGTCAGGCCGCGACAGCGTCAGCAGGGCCTCGAAGATGGTTCAGCTTGGTCAGGCCGCGACAGTGTCAGCAGGGCCTCGAAGATGGTTCAGCTTGGTCAGGCCGCGACAGCGTCAGCAGGGCCTCGAAGATTCCAGGGCAGGAGTTCGGATCAGGATCAGCCGCGACAAGGTCAGCAGGGCTTCGACTCCAAGATACAACTGGAGTCCTACTCCAGGGCTGGCCCAGATATAGGACTGGAGTCCTTTGATGTCCGGACCCTCGTGCCTGGGGGTCAGAGGGGCCGGGATGAAGGTGTCCAGACACCCAGCAGGGGGGTGGAGCCAGCGCCCAGGGAGGCTGGAGGGCGATCGATACCAGGCGTCCGGGGACGGCTGGAGGCCCATCGAAACTCCCCTCCTCCGGGATCTGTCAAGTGGCCACTCTACCACCTGGGAGGATCTTGGTGCCTCGATGTCGGGGCTTCGCTGGGGCCGGGGCCAGGGATGGCGGCGGCCACGTGCTCGGGACGTGATGGGCCCAAGATGGAGTCGGGCCGGAAAGGGTGGCCTGGCATGGTCTCCAGACCGGCAGTGTTGGCGAGCAGGGTCTGCCGGGGTCCCAGAGGGGAGAGCCGTGGGTTGCCAGGGGGGCTGCTCTCGTCGATGGTTCGTGTTCAGGGGGGTTGACGGCGGGTCGACGGAGGCCGATGCCGTCCTGGGCCCGCCATGCGGGAGGGGTAGGACCACGCCACGAGGCCGGGTCCAACACACGTCCCCTCCAGCTGAAGGCGGGGAGAGTCACCCATCTTCCTGGGTATTCTCCTCGTAGAGGCGGAAGAAGCGGGACAGGCCGTCAGCGTTGGCGTGGTCGTTGCCAGGGCGATGCTCCACAGTGAAGTCCATCCCTTGGAGGGAGATGGACCATCGCAGCAGCTTTGGTTTTCGCCACGCATCTGCATCAGCCACCGCAGGGGCCGGTGGTCAGTCTGGACCCGGAAGTGGGTGCCGAAGAGGTAGGGCCTGAGTTTCTTGAGGGCCCACACAACGGCGAAGGCCTCTCTCTCAATGGTGCTCCATCGCTGCTCTCTGGCCAGCAGCCGTCGGCTGATGAAGGCCACAGGATGGTCAATCCCCTCGGGGTCAATCTGAGATAGGACCGCCCCAATGCCGTGCTCCGAGGCGTCGGTCTGGACTACGAACTCCCGGCTGTAGTCAGGGGCTTGGAGCACAGGGGCGGTGCACATGGCTGTTTTCAGAGTCTCGAAGGCCACCTGGCACGCGGGTGTCCATTGTACTTTCTGTGGCCGGTTTTTCGAGGTCAGTTCAGTGAGGGGACCCACAATGCTCCCATAGTTCTTTATGAAGCGCCTATAATATCCAGTGAGCCCCAGGAAGGCTCGGATGGCTGTCTGGCTTACCGGGGGCTCCCAGGCCACGATGGTGTCAATCTTGGGTTGGAGGGGAGCCATGTGGCCGCTCCCCACTTGGTGTCCCAGGTAGGTCACGGACCCTTGACCTATTTGGCACTTGCTGGCTTTCACAGTTAGTCCGGCCCGCCGGAGGGCCATCAGGACCTCCCAGAGGTGCTTCAGGTGCTCGGCCCAGTGGAGGCTGTACACGGCAATGTCGTCTAGATAGGCGGCGCTGAATTCTTCTAGCCCCGCCAGCACCTTGTTCACCAGTCTCTGGAAAGTTGCGGGGGCGTTTTTCATGCCGAAGGGCATCACCTTGAATTGGAAGTGGCCATCGGGCGTGGAGAAGGCCGATCGCTCCTGGGCGCCCGGGGTGAGGCTGTGAGGTCGAAGGTACTGAGGTACTTGGCGGCTCCCAGGCGGTCGATTAGTTCATCGGCCCGGGGGATGGGATGTGCGTCGGTTCTGGTAACCGTATTCAGTCCCCGGTAGTCGACACAAAACCTGAGTTCTGGAGGGGTGCCAGGTGCGGCTGCTTTGGGGACCAGGACAACTGGGCTGGCCCAGGGACTGTCGGAGGGTTCGACCACCCCCAGGGCCAGCATTTTGGCAACTTCTGTCTGGATGCAGGCCCGAACTCGGTCGGGAACTCGGTAGGCCCGGTGTCGCTCTGGCTGGCTGTCCCCGGTGTCGACATCATGGACACACCACTGGGTAACCCCGGGGGTGAGGGAGAACAGGTCCGTAAATTGCCCCAACAGCTCTTGGCAGTCTCGGCGCTGTGCGGGGGTCAGGTCGGAGGAGAGAGAAATTCCCTCGACGGAGCCGTCTTTCTCCGCGCACCTTAGGAGGTCGGGCAGGGGCTCGGAGTCGTCTTCTCAGTTGTGTGCGGGCGAAATGAGGCTTGAGCCGGTTGGCGTGCAGAACCCAGAGGGGGTTTCGGGGTGACTCCATGTCCACGAGATAGGTGACGGGGCTCTTGCGCTCGATCACTTTGAAGGGGCCCGACCATTTGTCCTGGAGGGCACAAGGTTCGACCGGGGACATGACCCAGACCTGCTGGCCCGGCTCGAACTCGATGGATGAAGAGTTCTGGTCATACCAGCGTTTCATGTCCTCCTGACTGGCCTCAAGGTTGGCCTCGGCAAGGGCCCGGAACGTCCGAGTCTGGCTTCGGAGGGTCAGGAGGTACCGGTAGACATCCGGCGGTGCGTCTTGGACTGTAGTTTCCCAGCCTTCTTTGACCAGGCTGAGGGGACCTCGGACAGGGTGCCCGTACAAGAGTTCGAAGGGGCTGAACCCCAGGGATTTCTGTGGTACCTCCCGATAGGCTAACAAGAGGCAGGGCAACAGGACGTCCCATTTGCGGCGGAGGGGTTCTTCTAGGCCCTGGATCATCCCCTTGAGTGTTCGGTTAAACCGCTCCACAAGTCCATTCCCTTGGGGGTGATACGGGGTGGTGAACTTATATGTGACCACGCACTGTTGCCACAGGGACCGCATATACTTCGATATAAAGTTTGTGCCCCGATCGCTCACGACCTCTCGGGGGAACCCCACTCTGGAAAAGATCCCCATCAGTGCTCGGCCCACCACGGGAGCCGTTATGGTTCATAGGGGGATGGCTTCCGGGTAGCGGGTGGCATGGTCCACCAGGACGAGGATGAAGCGGTGCCCTTGCGAGGTTCGGGGGTCCAGGGGCCCCACGATGTCGATCCCCACTCGCTTGAAGGGAGTGGTCACTACTGGAAAGGGTTGGAGCGGGGCCTTCATCTTGCCCCCGCTCTTTCCGCTGGCTTGGCATGTCGGGCAGGTGCGGCAGTGGTTATGCACATCGTTGCGCATTTTCGGCCAGTAGAAATGGGTCACCAGGCGGCTGTAAGTTTTGTCTTGTCCCAGGTGCCCGGCGAGGTGCACATCGTGCGCCAGGTTCAAGAGGAAGTCTCTGAATCGTAGGGGGACCACCAATACTCGGCTGGCTCCCAGCTCGGCAATTTTCTGTTCACTGTATAGGAGGCCGTGGTCCCAGTATACCCAGTGGGACCCTGAGGTGTCCCCGGCGGCTTAGGCTGTGGCTTGCTGCCGGGTCCCCTCGAGGGAGGGGCAGGCCTTCTGTTCCTGCCGGAATTGTTCTCGGGTGGGACCACCCTCCTGGCGCCATTGGGCTAGTTCGGGTATGTCGCTGAGTTCGGCGCTGCCGTCTCGGTCATGCTCCGATGGCTCGGGCTCGGATTCTTCACTGACTGCGGGCGGTGGTGGCGCGGGCCACTCCGGTTCTTCAGTCGGGGGAGCCTCGGTTGCCGCCGGGGCCCGGGCAGTCATAGATCGGGTCGTAGCGCAGACCCACTCTGGTAGTCCCATCATTCCTAGATGTTCTCTCCGCTCGACTTGGGCCCAGGGGGAGCTCTCGAGGTCATTTCCGAGGAGGCAGTCCACAGGGGCGTCGTCCCGGACGGTCACCTTGAGGGTGCCCGACACCCCCCCCCACTCGAAGGGGATTCGGGCCATCTGACACAGAGTCTCGGAGTTGGCGGCGGTCCTTACGGGGCATCGCACATTTGGTAGGATCTGTTCGGGGGTCACCAAGTGGCAGCGGATGGCCCTCACACTGGCTCCCGTGTCTCGGAGGGCTTTGGTCCGCCGTCCATTGATGTGGACCCACTGACGGTATTTTTGAGTGTTGCTCGGTAGCGGGGGCCTGGGGGACCATGCCTCTTTCGCCCAGGCAGGCTAGGGCCATGGCGGCCGGTTCATACTCGGTCTGGTCTTCATTGTAGACCTCTTCCTCTTCTCCCCCCCCTTCCCCCAGGGCTGCAGCAGCGAACTGGTGGTGCCGGGGCGCGGGTTCATGGGGCAGAGGGGGTCACTGGCATAGTGACCGGGCCGCTGGCATCGGTGGCAAGTAATGTTCGGGCGGGGCCCCGGCCGTGCTGGAGGGGGCCCCCTTCTGGTCAGGGTTGGCGAAGGTTTATTCGGGGGGGGGCCCCCGAGGCGGACTCCGGCCCGGGGCCAGCGGAAAGTCTCGGCTCCTGTTCTGGCCTCCTCCGCCGCCACGCTGGCGTGGGTGCCCCTGGCCGTTCCGTCCCGTTTCTCCTATCGGGGTCCGGGGGACCCGGGTGCTCACCCATCGATCAGCCTTGACGGCGAGTTTCCGGGGCTCGGTCAGCTTGCTGTCGAGGAGATGCTGTCTGAGCTCGACAAAACAGTTGTTGGAGAGGTGTTCCCAAACGATGAGGTCGAACAGCTGTTCGTAGGTGGACACCTTGCTGCCCTTGATCCATCCTTCCAGGGCCCAGCTATAAAAGTTCACGTACTCCACCCACGTGGTACCGGGGATCTTTTTGCAGTCTCTGAACCTCTGTCGGTACATCTCGGGGGTGAGACCATACCGGGTGAGCAGGGCGTCCTTCATGTGGTCATAGGAGGACATCACGTCCTCGGCCAGCTCGAGCAGGGTGTCTCTTCCTTCGCTGACAAATCTCCCCCATAAGCCGGCACCCCAATCTTTTCGCGGGATGCGGTGCGCGGTCATGGCCACCTCATACGCCTTGAACCATTGCTGGATATCGTCATTCTTGTAGTATTCTTTGACGATATCCTTGGGAATGTGGACCTTCGGGTCGGCAGGAGGTGGAGGGTCCCGGGTTATCGCGGCGCCAGCCTCTTCGATCTTGGCCTTGATTTCTAGTTCTTTGAGGCCACGCTCATGTTCGTACGTGAGCTTTTTTTCTTCCAATTCCCTTTGCCTCCGCCTCTCGTCCAGATCTCCTTCTAATCGTAGTTGCTCAATGGCCATTTTCTTTTCTGCTAATTGAAGTTCTCCATCCAGCCGGAGTCGGGCGAGCTCGAGTTCATGGAGCCGACTCCTCTCTCGCTCCCGGGCGTCTTCGGGGGAGAGGCCCGGTTCTCTGTTGGCGGTTCTTTCTTCCACTGGGGCTATGACCGTACTCAGGGGTACTTCTAGGATAATGTCATCGTTAGTCTGGGGTAGGGTCGCTCCGGTCTCCACCCATGTTTGCAGCGCGTCTTTGAAATCGTCTTTTGTGCTTAGTCCGGTGGTAGCGATCCCCAGGGCTTTGCAGAATTGTTTGAGTTCTTTATGGGTGTACTCCTCTAATCGTTCCTTCTGGAATTCTGTGGTCGTTCCGGCTTCCTTAGTAGTCATCGTGGTTGTGGGTCTCTGTTAGTAGTGGCGAGTTACTCGCTGTACGATTTGCGCGGGCTCGGATCCCATCGCTTGCCACCAATGTTAGAAAGGCGGTCCCAGGGGGGGGGACAGAAGATGTCTGACTGTCCGCCCCGAGACCCCTCCCTCTATGGAATAGGCCGAGCGCCGTAGGGAGGCCTCCTTGGCGAGGCTCCTCTCCTACAATCGTAACAGCAGAGCAATCACACTACTACAGATGGACACCACACGAAAGAGTATTCACAAGTAGTTTTATATAATAAAAGGAAGGCACGTTCTTGGCCGGTTAGCAGGCAGGGATCGAGGGATCCGTAAAGTCTCGGTTTCGGGAGAAAAGGGGGTAGCGGGACAGTCTTGGCACCAACGGGTGCGTGGATAGTTCACGGGGTCAGGCCGCGACAGCGTCAGCAGGGCCTCGAAGATGGTTCAGCTTGGTCAGGCCGCGACAGCGTCAGCAGGGCCTCGAAGGTGGTTCCGTTCGGTCAGGCCGCGACAGCGTCAGCAGGGCCTCGAAGATGGTTCAGCTTGGTCAGGCCGCGACAGCGTCAGCAGGGCCTCGAAGAGGGTTCAGCTTGGTCAGGCCGCGACAGCGTCAGCAGGGCCTCGAAGATGGTTCAGCTTGGTCAGGCCGCGACAGTGTCAGCAGGGCCTCAAAGATGGTTCAGCTTGGTCAGGCCGCGACAGTGTCAGCAGGGCCACGAAGATGGTTCAGCTTGGTCAGGCCGCGACAGCGTCAGCAGGGCCTCGAAGATTCCAGGGCAGGAGTTCGGATCAGGATCAACCGCGACAAGGTCAGCAGGGCTTCGACTCCAAGATACAACTGGAGTCCTACTCCAGGGCTGGCCCAGATATAGGACTGGAGTCCTTTGATGTCCGGACCCTCGTGCCTGGGGGTCAGAGGGGCCGGGATGAAGGTGTCCAGACACCCAGCAGGGGGGTGGAGCCAGCGCCCAGGGAGGCTGGAGGGCGATTGATACCAGGCGTCCGGGGACGGCTGGAGGCCCATCGAAACTCCCCTCCTCCGGGATCCGTCAAGTGGCCACTCTACCACCTGGGAGGATCTTGGTGCCTCGATGTCGGGGCTTCGCTGGGGTCGGGGCCAGGGATGGCGGCGGCCACGTGCTCGGGACGTGATGGGCCCAAGATGGAGTCGGGCCGGAAAGGGTGGCCTGGCATGGTCGCCAGACCGGCAGTGTTGGCGAGCAGGGTCTGCCGGGGTCCCAGAGGGGAGAGCCGTGGGTTGCCAGGGGGGCTGCTCTCGTCGATGGTTCGTGTTCAGGGGGGACGACGGCGGGTCGACGGAGGCCGATGCCATCCTGGGCCCGCCATGCGGGAGGGGTAGGACCACGCCACGAGGCCGGGTCCAACAGTTACAGTGTTGGATGGACGAACATCACATCCTGACCTTCCTGCAAGCGGGTTTTCATGCCAAGGTCTCCACCATCAACCAAATGTTCAGACTACAGATGGTATTCTGGAAGACGGTGACTCTGGGGGCTGGTAGCTTGTACCTGATCTTTGTAGATCTTCGATCTGCATTTGACCTGGTCCAGAGGGAGCAGTTATGGGCCATTTTGTTGGAGATGGGAGCTCCAGCCTATCTGTGTAATCTATTTAAACGACTACATCAGGGCACTTATGCAAGAGTGAGGTATGGGAGGAATGGGGAGCTCTCTGCTGCTTTTCCGATAGAAAAGAGAGTGAGGCAGGGGTGCGTGTTGGCCCCCACGCTCTTCTCGCTTTTTCTTAATAGGTTGATCAAACATCTTTTGGACGCACGGGACCTAGATTCTCCCAGCTTGGCAGCCCGAAGGATGCCGGGCCTGATGTTTGCTGATGATACCCTTCGGTTATCAAAATCATCAACAGGTATTCAGCGAACATTGGAGGCTTTCTGTTCCTTTTGTAAACTAAGGAACCTGGAGATCAACCTGTCCAAAACCAAATGTATGGTTTTTAACTCTAAACTCCCTAATTGTCCCCTTCCTCACATGGGCAGCACGGCCCTTGAAAGAGTCTCTACTTTTGAATATCTAGGGGAAATCTTGAATGATAAGATGGAATGGGGGCCCCACATAGCCAGGGCAAATATGAAGTTGGCTCAAGCAGCGGGAGGCATCCTAAAGGTACATAACGAGTGCAAATCTAAAACCTTGGGACCTCCAATAGAAATCTATAAAACACAAGCTAGAGGTGGGTCGCTCTATGGCGTAGAGCTCTGGGGCCACGCCAACACTTCCTCGCTCTCAATCTCTGAGAATAGTTATATTAGGCATCTGTTGAGACTCCCTTAGAGCACACTGCTGATCCCGCTATGCCTTGACCTGGGTCTGGTCCCAATTCATGAATTTATTTCCAATCGCCCTTTATTGTACTGGAGGAGACTTTGGTCCACACCGAGATACTAAGCTATCGGGAGGAACTTAGTTACCTATTGACGCTAAGGGGTGTGGGAAAAATCCATTGGTTAAAGCATGTTAAAGACCTATGCTTGGCCCTGGGGCAGGGAGATCTGTGGCTTGCCCCTGCAGCCGCCTCTGTCATGATTCCAAAGAGGGTGCTGGTCACAGCAATTAAACATCTCCGATGGGATCAGATGGCTTCAAGACCATCTCTGGGCAGGCTGACAAGTAGTTTCCTCGAAGCCAAGGATAGGTACTTCATTGAGAATCTCTTGGACGATATCCAGCCCCCACTTGTGAAGAAATTGTATGTCCAATTTAGACATGGGTCTCTCCCAGTGAGGGCAGTCACAAACAAGTGGACAATGGCTCACCATGCATCTAGCCTATGTCCGGGGTGTGAACACGCCGAAGAGACAGATCTGCACGTTCTGCTCTTCTGCCCCTCATACTCGACGGCTAGAGCCAAATGGATCCTACAATTATAGGCGCCGGGACGCCCCTTTGCTGGGGCAGCTGTGCGCTTTACAAGTATATATATAACATATATATATATATATATATATATATATATATATATAACAATTATGCAAGTCCAGGGGTTTCAGGGACTAGAAGGTTGTGTATAGATTGCTGAAATACGACACTTCTCCGCTGATTGTGTTTGCCACCTCTAGATACTTGTTCTCCATGTGGTGCTCTAGAAGAGCAAAACTCAAGCAGCAAATTGCTTCTATTATATAACTGTGTTGTACCCCTCTGCAGTTATTAGAGAATTTTAATACCACTATGAGTAGGCTACTTTTACTTGTTTTATCAGTTTTAACACTATTTCTTGTCTTAACCTAACTCTTAACCCATGTACACTATGTATTGTTGCCCACTGGTGATCAATCGGTTGTTTTATGTAATTATGTACTTCCGCTTTTATGGTTTTCAACCGAAATAAAGCTTTTTTTGACTGATTGACTGTATTATGGTCTACCAAAAAAACTATTGGCCAGGCTCCAGGTTGTCATGAACGACGCGGCCAGATTAATTTAAAAAAAACCTAGACGTACACATGCCACGCCCCTACTTCGTGATCTACATTGACTCCCGATTACACAGAGAATTAAATTTAAAAGCCTCTGCATTGCTCATAAAGCCATTTACGGCTTAGCCCCCAGTTACATCAGGGACCGATTGACCAACTACACTCCGAGCAGGATGCTTCGGTCAGCAGATGCATGTCGCTCGGTTTGCCCCCGGTTTAATCTCTCATCCATGGGTGGAAGAGCTTTCTCAACCACAATTCCTCAGGCATGGAACAGCCTCCCGGAAAATCTACGCAAGGAAACAAATCTCCTTCCATTCAGAAAGAAGTTGAAGACTGTGCTTTTCTCAGAGGCATGGGAGACTCTGAGCAGGCCACCTATTATTTCATCTGGTGTAGGGCTTCCTCTGATAGCGCTTAGAGACCTCAGTGATAATGCGCTCTATAAATTCACAATAACATAACATTTTTACACGTTACAGATACAAACGAGAAAGAAAAAAAAGTAAAATAAAACAATAGATGTCAGTCACACAAAAAACACATAGGATGAAGATCGTACAGGAATAGATTACAGATTTACAATATTGAAAGAACTTCCTTGAGGGACATGAAAAGGGATGTATTATTTCTGGACGTGTCTTTGGAAGAGAAGAGATTTGAGGTCAGTTTTAAAGGTTCGGGTAGAGGTGGTGGTACTGCGTAGTTACAGCCAGGGTGAAAGGTCCAGGAGTCCCAGGTCTAAATCTTTATTAATAGAAGGTTCAATCAGTGAGGGAACACTGCTCAAAGCTCTGGACCTTAGGAGCTTCTCAAAAGGGAATTGAAATTGGGTTTGAGCATACGTTCCTTTGTATTTTGAATAGCTGGTCTTTAATATAGCATAGATAAATCCATCCTTTTATATGTAGTATAATAACAAACTCAGTTGTTACATATTTTGTACATTCATCTCCTTTAAGAATTCCATTCTCGATATAAATGTTCATAACTATTGAACACAGAATAGAGGACAGCCGACACGTGTTTCACCCTATATGGCAAGTAGCGCCAGGGCTTTCTCAAGGCTAAGAGATTATATCACAACATTTCCAGGTATATCACCATTCGAAGTCACAGTGTAATACGTATGTATACAAATCTGCTGATTTCGCAAAGCACAGAGTCTCCTCCCTTCCGTCTGGGACTTCGAGCCACAGTCTCTAGTGGCCTTCACCTGCTGATTTCGGAAAGCACAGCGCCTTCTTCCGTCTGCTGATAACTTCAAGCCACGCTCTCTAGTGACCTTTACCAGGCGCCACTGTTACAGGATTCATTCAAGGTGCACTCAATCATTTGCATGTCCCAGTCGCGAAGGCATCTTGCAGTCATTAGCGCGCGGGTTGACATCACGCGCCCTTCGTGTTACGGAGTAGTGTAGGAAGCGAGTTCCAGATTCTAACCACATTGCCTGAGAAGGATTGAGCCATCGATCTTTCCCTATTGAAGGTGGGGGGGCTCAAGCAGTACTTTTTCAGCATTACAAGAAGGTCTAGAGCCTCCAGAGATTTTAAGTTTATCCACCAGGTATCGAGGTGAGGAAGTGTGCAAGGATTTGTGGGTGATACAGGCAGTCTTGTAGATTGATTTTGCCTCAATGGGAAGCCATCGAAGAGAAGACAAAATGGGTGTGATGTGGTCACTTCCTTTGGTCCCAAACACACAACGAGCCACTGAATGGAGAACGGATTTAAGAGGGGAAAGGTGGGATTTGGGGAGGCCAGCAAGAAGATAATTGCAATAGTCCAATCTAGAGAGAACCAGAGATTAGACCAAGGTTTTTAGATCTTGCTCCGGAAAGAAACGTTGAATCCCCCAGAGAAGGCGCAGTTGGTATTGTGCATTCCTCGTAATGGAATTGATGTGGGAGAGTAGATTGAGCCTTTTGTCAAGTATGACACCATGGGATTTTGCGCTGTCGACACCAATAGTTGTATTGTTGAGTAAATTCAGTTGCTCCATCCAAGATTGAACAGGAGGAGGAGAATGTGAGGTAGAGAGGAAGAGGAATTCAGTTACCAAAACCATTGGCCCTACTGAGAAATCCAGAGAAACAACAAACTCCTCCGCACACACGTACTTAACAGCAGAAATCATCCAAGTTTATTAACATGTCATGTATCCAAGTCCTAAGTCAAAACTTATAAACCAAACAATTTTAGGTCTTGACCCCCCCCCCCCCCCAAGTTTGTAGTGTCTGACAAAAATGTGAGTAGGGGCCCCAGTGGCTGCCCCACTAATATCATTTAGTGACACACCCTGCTCCTCCGCCCAGGATGTAGACACACTTTTAGTGGACCTCCCTTGTACTCCTTATGGGATGGGATTATGGTACAAAGAATATGCCAATATAACTGTCTCTCGGATTCACAATATAATAGCCTTTCTGATTCACTTACTAGTAGTAAGCGCTATATAAATACAATTACAATACAATACATGCTGCCAACACCAAGCACGCCATGTGCTCTTCCTTACATCAAGGGAGCAAATGTGCTGCTTCTGACAGTATACCACTTCCATGCCTTTAAAAACATTGTTAAGCCACAGTAAAGAACTACAACTCCCATACTGCACTGAGGTGGCCATTTAAATCACTGGAGTGAAAGCATGATGCTGACACAGAAGATCTGGCTAAACTACCTACACCAGAGCTCACACTTTTCCCAAGCATTGGCAGTCTGGGGCAGGGTAAGTAAACTGAGGAGGGCTGCACTGTAGAACAGTGCAGAGTGCAGTGCACACAAGAATGCCTTCCCCATCACCCCTTGGAACTTTCTAACCATTCCTACTCCTGCTCTGAAACAGTTTAAATAAACCTCTTCCTGATTTGTCAGAGCCCAACGGAGCGGGCAGACTTTTATTTTACTACAGCTGTCAGGCTCCTCTCGCGCCTGCCGCCGCCCTCCCCCTCTTTCTAGGAGCTGCCGTACACTGCACCGTGGGAAGAGCTGGAAGACAAAAGGAAGAAAAAAAAACACCCCTGCATTCCGGTGTTTCTTGGAGCTGTAGCAGGCAGTGATTCTGAAAGCACACGTGTGCTTGTAGACTTGCATTTCTTTTGGTACTAGAGCAGGCCAGATTGTGTGCTGCGCTCTATTACCAAAAGAAATGCAGCATGTCAACAAGCACACATGTGCTTTCAGAATCCCCTGAAAGTACACGTCGTAGTCCTTTAATATTGCTGCCTTCATTTGGCAAAAGGGCGCGCCTCCAGGGCAGATTGTATGCCTTTGTTAAAGTAATCATGCTAATTGCAGCACATGATGGGCGCTGCGATTAACATGAATACCTTCACAAAGGCATACAATCTGTCCCGCAGCTGTGGCCTTTTAACAAAATAAAGGAAGCAAGTGCGGGAGGGACTTGCTGCTAAACTCACCTCTGTGCGCATCAAACACCCCACTGCGCGCTCGAGATGAGAAAGGTGCGCGCAGGTTTAAGGGAACAGTGCAGAAGACTCAACGTTGCTGAACATCGTATCCGCAGGTGAGAATCCCTCCAGAACTTCCAGTATCATGTAGATTGAGCAAAGATGGTCACCTCTGGTTCCTACAGCAGCCGCCGGGGAAGAATTAGATGCCTGCACACCTGGAACCGATGCCTATATCTCTGTAGCAGAGCCGATGTCCCTTCCAACAGGAGCAGAAGCATCTCTTGGAGGCTCTAGAAATGCCATCCTCAACATAGCAATACGCTGTTGACAACTGTACACGTGGGTCTGCAAGGGCTCCAGGATCACTTCTCTCTGGTGGCGCAACTGATGGAAGTGTCAGACACAGATC
Source organism: Lissotriton helveticus (assembly GCF_964261635.1). NCBI lineage: Eukaryota > Metazoa > Chordata > Amphibia > Caudata > Salamandridae > Lissotriton > Lissotriton helveticus. The sequence goes on along the minus strand of NC_136069.1, from coordinate 1,311,245,638 downwards.
CAACACGAATCTGCAGATGAGGCAGCGGAACACTTGCAGGACACAGTCTAGCCAGACTGGTCTAAAAGACAGGGACCAATGCTCACTCAGCTCTCGAAACCGAGGCGTACCCAGGTAGAACACCATACACTCACAACAATGTAGTTCCAGCAGTGTTCTTTCCATGTCTTGAGGGATTGAGACGTTGATTGCGAAGCAATAGGATTAAAATCAGGATGCCCACTACTGATAGCAGGACCAAAGGAAGGCCTCAAAAAATGCTTCCAAGTACGGAGTGTATGAAAGCTGAAATTACTCCGAAGATGGTCTGAAAGGTGGTTAAGAGTCCTGATCCAAGACGCTTAAATAAGTGTACGAACCCACTCGTATCAGACATGTTAAAGATTCGATGAACCATTTCTCCAAAAAAGATCGGGAAGTTCGTACGGACCATGGCCTTTATCTCTGCTGAAGACCTTGCAACCTGGAGATCAAAAGTCTCTCGGGCTGAAGTTAAGACCACATTTTGTTGAAACAACATGGCTTTCAGTCTGCTCAGCGAATCAAACCTTATACTGGAAACATTCAATGAAGGCCACAGTGGTGCCTCCCTAACTGTGCGAGCCGGAGGAAACAATGCTTGCTTACAACAAACAACCCTGAGGTTTACTGTGACTAGCTATGCGATGCCTGGCGCCATCCTGCAACAGCCTTGATCATTCAGCATTAAAGAACTCCCCACTTCAGAAAACTTCAGTGTCCTTATTTCTACACCTATATCCGTATGGTAACTCCCAGGTTTCCTGTATGTACCCTTCACCCAATGATTCATACCTGCTTGCTTGGATGTTCTAAGGCAGTATTGGACCTGGAATGTCGTGATTGGCAATGTGATATAGCCATGAATTAACCATTCCGTAGACAGTGACTCTGCTAATGTAAAAGGTAACGTCTCAAAATTTTCAATGAGCAGCATGGTGTACTTTGCATCTTTGCGTGCAATGGTCAACTGTCTGTCGGTCAGATTATAAACTGAAAACTGATTTGAGCCATAATGTACCACCATGGCACGTGACCAGAACGCAGTGAATTTTGCATCCAGCTTAAAAGCAAAATGGAGATCAATTGAGATTGCCCATGTTGTAAAATAGACAAATCTTGATTCATTATGTCAATTGTCGGAGGCACAATGTTGCCCAGTGAATAAATACATGAAGAAAGTGTGGTCATACCATTGTCTACCACAGCCAAGGCCTTTTCTAGGTTAATCCTATTAATCTCACGTAATCTCTCAGCAGCAGCTTGTTGGGAGGCTTTCCACAGTTCATTGAAGATGGCATATAAGAAGCGTTTTTTACGCGGTTTCTTGGGACCTAGTAAGAAATCCCTAAGATCCATGTTGTTTGACAGAAGGGACAAGTGTTGTTTCACCTGTTGTAGTGTTGAGGTTTTTTTATCAACACTATAAGAAGTCACTACCCCTGGGTCGTCTGTGTGTACATAGTGTGGGTCAGGCCTATGGATACTAAAACCTCCGTTGGTACCCTTGAATCTTAACTGACAGCTATTTGTGTCAATAGGCCAAACCAACCATCCCTTCCGATTAGGAACTGGTGAATTGTATGTACCATTCTGTATCATCGCACCCAGCATCTCTTCACTTATTAGTGTGTCATTTACTGTACCTTCAAAAGGTATGGGCAAGGGGATGCATGGTGTTTTCAGATCTTTTATTTTTGCAAACCTGTAGCAGGTAGTCTGTTGCACTGTTCTGTTCAGGTAAATTATCTGTAATGGTATGAGGCAAGCTCTAAATAATGCTTCTGTTTCCTGAACCTGCCAAACTTTCACCCCCAGATGGATTTTGTGTCTATTGTGTCCCTCCAATAGCTTGGTATTTGTCAGCATCATTTTCTTCGCAGTTGCATTAGTTTGTCTAACTTTATAATAATATGACATTGGGTCTGATGTATTGAACCCTGTAAAGTACGCAATTTTCTGTGCGAATGTGGCAGATCTACCTTTCGATGGCGTTGGGCAATGTTCCCCTTGATGGTAAGTGTTAACAGTGCGTGGGACACTCGCTTTATGCAAAAAGTGATGACCATAATGGTGGTAACAATACATACTGTCAAAGTCAGGTGTATCTTCATACAATTCCCTGTAAGAAAATGCACCAGATTGTTCTAAATCTAAGAGCATAGTATTTACAGTCTTAATGTCCCAATCATCAGAGAGTGTACTGGGGGTAATGAAATCCTTCAATGACATTTTAAATACATATAGAATTTTCAAATGTTCAGTAGGACCAAATACATCATATGAAACTCTATCCCAAACTATATCATCCGGTACTGGAACTGCTGAAATGTTCACTAGGGACTAGTATCTTTGTTCACAGTGGGATGACGAATGTGGTTTCAAGACAAAGTTCACAGGTTGTGGTGCAGTGCTTTGTGGGAGGTAATGTCTATTCAGTAGTAGGAAAAAGACAGTTACTATACCAATCCAAATGAACAGGAACAGGATCCCTACTGCAAACCAAAGATGCAACCAAGGGGACACAAAGTAGTACGCCTTTTTCAGCCAGAGATAGAATTGCCCAATATTTTTCTTTTTTAGAAATGGATGGCGTTTGCTCCTGTTTACTTTGATGTGAAGAAAAGTCATTGAAGTTGATGAGGTAGCCAGATGCAGTTTGCTCTATCTATGGGAGCTCCGCAGTGTTTGTAGAACTGGCAGTTGCTTCTAGTGAAGAAGGCACATTGATGTAAATTTCATTGTTGGGCCGAATTGCAATTTGCTTTTCAGTTTCATTTGGATGTTGTTCTGTTTCAACAGGTGTAATTCATGCTCCGTTATTGGTTACTCCTGCATCTTGTCAGAGGAGTCTTGAAACGTTATTAGTCTTTCCGGCTGAACTTCCTGTATAGTAGTTATAGAAGATATGCTCCTACTCAGGACTCAACGAGGCCACATAGTGTGGTTTGATCAGATCAATGGAGACAAATCTTTTTTCTTTTTGCTGGCAAGAGGCAGAAGAAGTTCTGTTCTTGTTCATTGAACCGCCAGGACAGGTACAGGTGTTCTGTAAGATGGCCCAAACTCCTTCTTGTCCATGTTCTTTTCTCTGACCAGGTCCCCAATCTTCGAGACCCACACAGGTCTTGCCGGTACCGGTACCGGTATTACTACCCCACCGTTGGTGCGTTTTACTTGGACGTTGCTTTGTAATGCCCGGAATTCATTGAGTTCCTGTAAAACAGCCAAACGATCATTCAGTTCAAATGGTTTTACATCCGCCATGGTGCTGGCACAATCGAGGTCAGGTACCCACAATCTTGTCCCAAACAGTATTTCATAAGGGGTACGTCCTCCCAAGGATTTTCTTGGCATATTGTTTAGTGCCTTCTGGACCCCATATTGGTGAGTGACCCAACTACCACCTAATACCCTTGCTGTTAAGGATTGTTTTAGGTCCCGGTTTTTCCTCTCCACCACCGAATTTCCCTTGGGCTGGTAGGGGGAGCAGTACCGCAAGGCCACGCCCATATTTTCCATGGCTTCCTTGTAAGACAGAGAGCTAAACGCAGGGCCACGGTCAAAATGTAACGTGCCAATATGTACTTGTAAGCTTCATCTGAAGTTAAGGGGCTGCAGTGATCCAACATGTGAGAGGTCTGTCTGAAATGAGTAATGTTGTTTATGGTGTCCATGCTACGGGAGAACCTTTTCATCTGCTGGCAGATGTTGCACTTTACGACATAAGCCTTTGTTTGTTTACACCAACTTAGCCACCAGAATCACTGCTTCAGTAATGAAATTGTAGCAGTGACTCCTGAGTCTGCTGAACCCAGACCTTTGTGTGCTGCTGGAATTAAACCCAATCGGCGATCCATGTTTGGTATAACTCTATCCCCACTCCTGGAATTTGAGCATACAGTATTTTTTGCACATCTAATTTATAGGAATATTTGAGTGGAAAGCCTTTCTGGACGGCTGAGCCATTCTTTGAGTAGTTGACAAGTATCAGTATGTCTCCATCTATCCTTGTGTTATAACGAGTGAGTGCAGCAATTGCAGCAGTTTGCACTGTCGCCTTGGCGGCTTCATCAGCCAGTGAATTCCCTTCAACAAGTATACCAACTCGTTGATGACTCAAGGTGTGAATAACTTGAGCCCGTAGCAAGCCTGCTTTCAACTTTGCCACTTGTTCCCAGAACAATTTATGTTTAATTGTGCAACCCTTGTTATCTCTAAACACATTCTGACTCCAGTAATGAAGATATTCATCATAGGACTGCACACAGTAAAACAAATCGCACTCTACCAGTGTGGGGAATTCCCGATCTATGTATTGTATTGCTAGTATCAGGGCTTTTAGCTCTGCCAACTGTGCTGCACAATCTCCTAGAGACTGCGTAGTCGTATTGCTGGGATGGAATTTACCGTCCCGCATACATCCCTTAACTCTCGCACATGCTGCGCTATACTGTTTACTTTCTGAGGCAGGCTGAGCAGAACCATCAGTATAAATAATATATTCATATTTCCCTAAAGGCAAGATTTCATTCGCGAGAGGGTATTCTTAGTCGTACTGCAGGAACACATGTGTCCTTAATATAGAATCATATTTGTAATCTACATCTGTTGCAGTGAGCTAATTAGCCCATTGTATTCATCGTGGATGCAGTGCTTTCGCATTTTTAATGCTTGTGTTTATTTATTTATTTATTTTAAAGTTTTATATAGCGCGAACAAGACCCTTACGGGTATCAGAGCGCTTTACAGTAAATGTGTATAGGTATAACAACTCAATAAAAATAAGCAGGACCATAAGAATAAAATCAAAAAGCTAAATAAAAGAACAAGGCACCGATCGAACATTATGAATATAACAGCGCATTACAATAAATGTGTATAGGCATATCAAAACAATAAAAATAAGCAGGAACGTAAGAGTAAAGTCAAAATGCTTAACCCCTCCTGTGCTCATGACGAGCTCAGCTGGCAGGGCATTCCATATCCTGGGTGCCATTCCTGAGAAGGACGATTATAATTTTTTTTCTTCTTCAATTTTTGTGGTTTCAGAAGGAAGTTTTTCGCACTTCTTGTTGATCTTGATCCTCCAGATATTGTGAGTTTTTGTGTGAGGTAGCTGGGTGCACTATGATGTAGGGCCTTGTGCGTCATGCAAGCTATTTTCAGGTGGATTCTGGCTTCAAATGGCAGCCAGTTTAGAGATTTTAGATCCGGGGAGATGTGGGCCCTTTTTTTTTGAGCCAGTGATGAGTCTCGCTGCGGCGTTGGTGGAGGCTCTAAGAGGAGCTGTGGGGGTTTTTGGGAGACCGCATAACGAGACACTGCCATAGTCCAGCTGCGGTAGAACTAAGGCCTGCACCGCTAACTTGGTCATTTGGGGGTAGGAAGGGCTTAAGCTTCCTTAGTGTGTTGATTTGAAAGTTTGCACCCTTCGTTGCATTAATAATATGCTTCTGCATATTAAGGTTACAGTCCAAGGTTATACCCAGTGATTTCGCCGAGTCCACAATAGTTGGTTGAACATCTAGTGCTGTAAGGTGTTTTATCAAATTGTGCATAGTGGGGACTTTGGCGGGAGGAGCAATGAGGAGGAATTCAGTTTTTGAGGCATTCAGTTTGAGGTGATTCAGTGCCAGCCAGGTTTGGGTGGTCTTAAGAGTATTGTTGAGCAAAGTAATGTCGTCCAAGGTATTGATCTTGAGGTAGAGTTGGGTATCGTCTGCATACATGTGGAATTGTACGTTGGATGTTTGTAACAGATCGGTAAGTGCTTCCATGAAGAGGTTGAAGAGTGTAGGGGATAGTGAGGAGCCTTGTGGGACTACTAGCGTAACCGGAACTGGTTTGGACAGTGTGTTGTTGATCTTAAATTTTTGAGTCTGGTTTTGCAAAAAGGAGGTGAACTAGTCGAGCACTGGACCGGAAAGACCCATTCGGTGTTTCAACAGATCTATCAGGTGTTCGTGTTTGACCGAATGCTGAGGAGGGGCCTAATAGGATGAGGAAACATGCTTCATTACGATCAAGGAGTTGAAGTGCATCATCAATGATGTGTGTCATGGCTGATTCCGTGCTGTGATTTGCACGGAAGCCAGATTGGTGTTTATTTAGGAGGTTGAAGTGGTACGTGATTTGGGCATTATGCTATACAGCTCTCTTTCAATGAAAGCACATGTGAATCAAATATCAGGCATATGTTATGGTATACTTAAACAACTGCGTAAAATCTTTAAATGGTTTTCTCTAGAGGCAAGAAAACCTCTGGTTCAGGGGCTTATTATCAGCCGTCTAGATTATGGCAATGCCATGTTTATGTCAATCAATGAAGGTGTGCTTACTAAACTCCAAATATTGCAGAATGCGGCAGCCCGGTTGGTACTGGGATTACCACCCAGGTCTGCCTCTGTACCTAGCCTAAAAAAACTACACTGGCTCCCAGTGCGGCAAAGATGTCAGTTTAAAATCCTGAGTCTCATCCACAAACTCCTCTATGGTACAGGCCCCACCTACCTTGCAAAGAAATTAGCGTGGTATAAACCGTCCAGAACTTTACGTTCAAGCACGAAGTCCTTTCTTGTTCAACCTAAGGCGCGTACCTCCGGGAACGGATGCAGGGCCTTTTCCTTTCTGGCACCGCAGCTATGGAATAAATTGCCTTCCTATTTGCTGTCTCTCTCCAACCATCTAGCGTTCCGCAGGAGCCTCAAAACCTGCCTCTTTCCTAAGTAATCTCCCTCTCACCCACTTTCTGCCGCCTGCAATGGTTAACTGCCGTTTCTCTGCTAAGCGCCCTGAGACCTTTTTGGTGATTTGTTGCGCTATATAAAAGTTTTTGACATTTGACATTTGACATTTGAAGTGGTCGTTATGTTTTGTCTGTTGGTGATGAACACATTTTACCAGAAGTTTGGCCAGGGTAGGAATATTGGCGATAGGGCGGTAGTTGTTGAGGTCCATGGGATCGGCTGTGGGTTTCTTAGGGATGGGAGACACTTGCCCTATCTTAAGGGAGTCAGGGATGCAGCCTTGTTGAAGACAGCTGTTGATGATCTTGGTCCATAAAGGTAGTAGCACCGGTGTAAGATCTTTAACCGCATTTGCGGGTAGAGGGTCAGTAAGGTGATTTGAAGGTTTCAAGGCACTGAGAAATTTGCCTATAGCTTCTTCAGAATAGAAATGAAAGTATGCCCATGTTGCATCATTTTTCACTGTAAGCTTGGATGGGATTTGTTGAGAGGCGTTTGGGGGCGGGGGGGATTTGGTGAGGGGGCAAGATTGAGAGATTAGGTCCTTAAGGAGATCTTTCTTGATGTTCTCCGTCTTTAGGTTAAAGTGGTTAGAAAAGTCATCACACGATGGTTGTGGGTGAGTTAGGTTAAGAGGCCGTTGAGGTTGGTCCTTAGATTGCGTTTTGATTAATTCAAAAAGTTTTTTGGGTCGATTTCTTGCCTGGTCAAGTTGTTGGCTAAAGAAGTCTGCTTTAGAGCGTTTGACCTTGCGAAAATAAGCACTTCTCTTTCCTTTTAGAGTCAGGAGGTGCTTGGCGATGGTACTGATCTCCAGTTTCTTTCGGCAGTTCTGAGAGATCGTCTGTCCTCGTTAAGGAGACCGTTAAAACAAGGTTTAGAGTCTTTCGTGGAGACTCTCTTTAGTTGCAGGGGAGCAAAATCGTTAATTATCGTGGTCATGGGGGGCGTGGCCAAGCAGCATGGCCGACAGGACGTGAGCTCCTTCGGCTCCCTGCCGGCTGCCGCTTTAATCCTGCATTTGTGATCCTTTCAGTGCCCCTGCGTGTAATCGGGGTGCCCACGAGTCCGGGCTGCGCTGGGCTCTCCCCTGCCTCGTTTCGAGCCGGCTGACGAATAGATCGGAGGAGTCCTCGGCCCGGCCTGCCTGGCGCCGGTCCTGTGAGTGCTTGAGGCCGGGGACTGCGGCCTAAACCCGGGCATCGGACCTCTCCGGACGCGGGGGGACCCACTGCCATCGGGCCCTCCCGCTGTAACTGGGGCTTCGGAGTGGTGTCGGGGCCTTCTGGCGACAGGGGGCCCGTGAAGATTGTCCCTGCTGCGTAGAGGTTGGCCCGCAGTGGAGGAGGCGGCCGGCCCGCCTCGCGACGGGGCCTCTGCTAATTGTGACTGAGGATTGGGCGGAGGAGGGGGATCCAGCGCCCGAGGAGCCATCACTGGCGGAATTGTTGAAAGCAATACAGGGGTCCCACTCGGCCTTGGAGCAACAGATCGAGACTGTGTCCATCGACGTGAACCTCCTACGGACTGACCTGCGCAAGGTGGCCGATAAGGTCACAGATGCGGAGGGGAATATCACTCAACTGCAGGGGGAGGTAGCATCCCTCAAAAAAACGGTCTCACAACTTTCTGCCTCGACGGAGGCCCTAGAGCGGAGAGCAGAGGATTCGGAGGGGAGAGCGCGCCGCAGTAACGTAAGTGTGCTGGGTATTCCTGAACGAGCGGATGTGGGCAACCCGGAGCGCTTCCTTGAGCACTGGATCCGTACGGTATTGTGCCCTGCAGGTCTGTCAGATGTCATTGTGATAGAAAGAGCCCACAGAGTGTTGGTCCCACCCCCGAGGCCTGGAGCCCCTCCGCGAGCTCTCATTGCCAAAATCCTAAACTACCGAGATAGAGACTGCATCCTTAGAGCAGCAAGGGAGTTTAAGGACCTTACTTTGAAAATGCAAGGGTGTCCATCTTTCCGGACTATACACAATTGGTTCAGGAGCAGCGCAAGTCCTTTTTGGCAGTCAAACAAAAGCTCAGGGAGATGCATCTACAGTATATGCTGCTCTACCCAGCGAAGCTAAAGGTCATATCCCAAGGGAAGGCACACTTCTTTGGAGGTCCGGCGGAGGTTTGGGAACGGCTCGAGATTCGGGGGGATGCCCTCCCTCCTGGAAAACAGGGGGGGGCGGGGGGGCCCGTGGCACATGGGGGACCAGACCGCCGAGGCAGCGCAGTCGGAGAAGACGTCGAGGGTCCCGTACGGATGATAGTGCGGAGGGCGACTGAGTCACAGTGGGAGAAGATGGTTCCCATCGCATGGATTTGGCGGAATCGGACCGTTTGCCTCCGGCGTCTCGACCTTCCTCTCCTGTGGAGATCCTTGTACCGGACATGTTGCAACCCACTACGGAGGTGGTTTCCTTGACCAGTGCCACGATCCCGGAGACGGCTGGAGCTCAGGGGCAGGTGCCTGAAGGACTATCGTGAGGAGGGGCCCTAGCGCTATAAAGATGGCTAGACTCTGGACATGGTGCTTGACCATTGTTGAACAGTAAGGGGGCGATTGTTGATGGGGGGGCTCTGTATGGTGCTGAAGCTCGGGGGCGGGGGAGCGGGTAGGGGTTCGGGGGGCTGGGTGAATGATGGACTCCTTCATTGTTGGGGCCGGGGTGGTGTCTTCTTTTAGGTCCTGTTGGGCAGCCTGGCGGGGAGTCGAGTGGGGGGGGGGGGGTAGTTGTCTTTTTTTTGTTTTCTGTAGGTGGGTTTAGTGAGGGTGACTGATGGGGAAGCTGTGTATGCCCTGGCACCAGCACGGGAAGGGCATATCGGCGGTGGGGAGTCGAGTAGGGGGGTAGTTGTCTTTTTTTGTTTCTGTAGGTGGGTTTAGCGAGGGTGACTGATGGGGAAGCTGTGTACGCCCTGGCACCAGCACGGGAAGGGCATATCGGCAGGTTTGGTTGTTGCTAGTATATTGCTCGTTCGTGGGTGGGGTTGGGGTTGGAGGGGGGTTGTTGTTAGGGGAAGTTGTAGGCATCGCATGTATGACACGTCGGGCACGGGACTGGAGGGACACTGAGAGTGAAGTATGGGGGGGAGGCGGGACACGTAGTTGACAATGGGATACATGTTTGTGAGCTGGAATGTGAGGGGGCTAGGTACTTGCACAAAACGTTACAGAGTACTGTCTTGGCTCTGTAGGCATAGGGTTGCGATTGCCTGCCCCTGGTCTGTGAAGGTTGCTCCACCCGCCGCGCGGCTCCCCCTGAGTGCGCCCGGTCTCCCTGCCTGCCCCGCTCGATCGTCGCTGCCCCTGTGGCATAGGTTTGTCTTCTCAGCCCTGTGCCCTAATCTGTGTCTTCTCTGCCCTGTGCCCTGATCTGTGTTAATTGTGCCGTTACTCGCTCCCTTGTGCCCCTGCTCCGTACTCTGTGCTCCTGGTGATTTTGTTGTGCCCTGTGATTGTTGTGCCGTTTTTTCGCTTCCCTCTGCCCCTGCTCTGGGAGCTTCGCTCCTTGCCCTCTCGTGTCCGCTTCCCGCCGACCCCCCTCCCTGCTCCCTGCCGCTGCTCCCCTGCGGCCCGCCCCCTCCTCTGCACCACGTTCCCCGCGCCACCCCGCTCCCGTCTCCCAGCTGCTCCTCCCTCCCACCAGCTATTTAGAGCTAGCCCGCATGACGGTGAGCGTGACCTGACCTGACCCTGGTCTGTGAAGGTCGCTCCACCCGCCGCTCGGCTCCCCCTGAGTGCACCCGGTCTCCCTGCCTGCCCCGCTCGATCGCCACTGCCCCTGTGGCATAGGTTTGTCTTCTCAGCCCTGTGCCCTGTGCCCTGATCTGTGTCTTCTCTGCCCTGTGCCCTGATCTGTGTTAATTGTGCCGTTACTCGCTCCCTTGTGCCCCTGCTCCGTACTCTGTGCTCCTGGTGATTTTGTTGTGCCCTGTGATTGTTGTGCCGTTTTTTCGCTTCCCTCTGCCCCTGCTCTGGGAGCTTCGCTCCTTGCCCTCTTGTGTCCGCTTCCCACCAGCACCCCCACCCCGCTCCCTGCCGCTGGTCGCCTGCGGCCCCGCCCACTCCTCTGCACCACGATCCCCGCACCACCCCGCTCCCGCCTCCCAGCTGCTCCTCCCTCCCACCGCACCACATATGGCGGAGCGCACACGCGCCGAAGGCGCGCCAAAGGCAAGACCATCTGCGCCCGTCCGCGCCTGGACCGCACCCAGCACCAGGACCCCTGGCCCCCGACGACGCCTGTCCACACGACGGAGCTACGACGCAGCCTCCCTCCACGCACTCAACGCCGGCCGAACCCCCGCCTGCTAACGAGCCACCCCGAAACGCACTCACGGACCCTTCACCTGCCAAGCCTGCAAATTCACCTGCCTCCGGACCTGCACCGCACCCACCAAGCCGAGCACCAACAACAGCCACCTCAAGTGCATCCTGCTCAACACCCGCTCCGTCCACAGACACGCCATCGAACTTTGGAACCTGCTCGACACAACTTCACCAGACGTCGCCTTCCTCACAGAAAACTGGATGAACGTCTCCTCTGCACCCGACATCGCCATCCCAGACGGATACAAGATCACCCGGAGGGACCACGTCAACCAGATTGGAGGAGGCATCGCCATCGTACACAAGGACACCATCCGCATCACGACCGACTCCAACGACACCTTCTCCGCCGCCGAGCACCTCCACTTCCAGATACACACCGACCCAAAGACGACCCTCAGAGGCACCCTCGTCTACAGACCCCCGGGACCGCGCACACAATTTAGCGAAGACATCACAGACTTCATCAGCCCGCACGCCCTCCCCTCCGCTGACTACATCCTCCTAGGGGACCCCAACTTCCACCTGGAGTACAACAAGGACCGCAACACCGCCACCCTGCTGGATAACCTCGCCAACCTCGGACTCAAGCAATTGGTCAACACCCCCACCCACTACGCCGGCCACATGCTTGACCCCCGTCTTCTCATCCAGCAAGCACATCACCTTCAGCCACTCCACCGGACTTCACTGGACCAACCACAGCTGCGTCCACTTCAGCTTCAGAAGAACCACGACCCACCACCACCCGCAACAGGTTCCTCACAGGAGCTGGAGCAAGATCACCGCCGAGCAGCTCACCACCTCCCTCAGCCAGAACCCACCCGCCAGCACAACGGACCCCAACGAAGCAGCCCACAACTTCACACAGTGGCTGACCGCCTGCGCAGACGACCTCGCGCCACTGAAGAACCCTCCCAGCAGACCCAGAAGCAAGAAAGCCACCTGGTTCACCGACGAACTCAAGGACTCCAAGAAGAACTGCCGCACCCTCGAGAAAGCCTGGCGCCTCGACCAGACCACAGACCACATGACCGCCCTCAAACAAGCCACCCGCAAGCACCACCAGCTGATCCGCACCACCAAGAAGACATCACTGAAGGAACGACTGGACAACAACGCCCACGACAGCAAGGAACTCTTCAGCATCGTCAAGGAGTTCTCCAACCCCAGCACCGGCAACAACGACATCACTCCTTCACAAGACCTCTGCGACTCTCTCGCCTTGTTCTTCCACCGCAAGATCGCCGACATCCACAACAGCTTCGGCGCACCATCCACGCACCCAACCACCGAACCAGCGCACCCAACCGCCACTCTCCGCACCTGGACCACGGTGACCACCAAAGACACAGCCCGCACAATGAACACCATCCACTCCGGATCTCCAACCGACCCCTGCCCCCACCACGTCTTCAACAAGGCCGACTCCATCATCGCACCCCAACTCCGGGACATCATCAACATCTCCTTCAACACCGCCACCTTCCCGAGCTGGAAGCATGCCGAGCTCAGCGCCCTACTGAAGAAACCGGGGACTCTGTCCCTCACCACCCCTTGTTGTAAATATTTTTGTCCACCCTAAGCGTGGAAGGGTATACTCAGACATGAGTCCCTTGCTCATTGCACCATCAGGATTCAAGCAAGCCGGGCCGAAGACGGCTGTAATGCCAGAAACCGGTCCCCGGAAGCTTGTTTCCTTCACAGTGTAAGAATTGGCTTTTGTAGTTTGGTTTGCCCTGTTCCCATCATGCACTGGGACAGGAACAGACTAATTTGCATACAGCCAGGTTCTGAAACTGGGATGGTGCAATGAGCTAAAAAACGGTATTGGATCTAGCCCTGATCTTTTGACTGGGTGAGAGTATTCTGCTTAATTCAGAGACTCTGTCCCTCACCACCCCTTGTTGTAAATATTTTTGTCCACCCTAAGCGTGGAAGGGTATACTCAGACATGAGTCCCTTGCTCATTGCACCATCAGGATTCAAGCAAGCCGGGCCGAAGACGGCTGTAATGCCAGAAACCGGTCCCCGGAAGCTTGTTTCCTTCCCAGTGTAAGAATTGGCTTTTGTAGTTTGGTTTGCCCTGTTCCCATCATGCACTGGGACAGGAACAGACTAATTTGCATACAGCCAGGTTCTGAAACTGGGATGGTGCAATGAGCTAAAAAACGGTGTTGGATCTAGCCCTGATCTTTTGACTGGGTGAGAGTATTCTGCTTAATTCAGAGACTCTGTCCCTCACCACCCCTTGTTGTAAATATTTTTGTCCACCCTAAGCGTGGAAGGGTATACTCAGACATGAGTCCCTTGCTCATTGCACCATCAGGATTCAAGCAAGCCGGGCCGAAGACGGCTGTAATGCCAGAAACCGGTCCCCGGAAGCTTGTTTCCTTCCCAGTGTAAGAATTGGCTTTTGTAGTTTGGTTTGCCCTGTTCCCATCATGCACTGGGACAGGAACAGACTAATTTGCATACAGCCAGGTTCTGAAACTGGGATGGTGCAATGAGCTAAAAAACGGTGTTGGATCTAGCCCTGATCTTTTGACTGGGTGAAAGTATTCTGCTTAATTCAGAGACTCTGTCCCTCACCACCCCTTGTTGTAAATACTACTGAAGAAACCAACAGCGGACCCCACTGACCTCAAGAACTTCCGCCCCATCTCGCTCCTCCCTTTTCCTGCCAAAGTCATCGAGAAGACCGTCAACAGACAGCTTGCCGCCTTCCTCGAGACGAACGGATCCCTTGACCCCTCGCAGTCCGGTTTCCGAGCCAACCACAGCACCGAGACCGCCCTCATCGCAGCCACCGACGACATCAGAACCCTGCTCGACAACGGGGAAACAGCGGCCCTCATCCTCCTGGACCTCTCTGCAGTGTTCGACAGGGTCTGCCACCGCACCCTAGTCCAACGCCTCAGCAACACAGGTATCCAAGAGAAGGCACTGGAGTGGATCATCTCGTTCCTCGCTGGAAGAACACAGAGAGTCCGCCTCCCCCCGTTTCGATCCGAGGCCACCGAAGTCATCTGCGGCGTACTGCAAGGATCATCACTCAGCCCCACCCTCCTTAACGTCTACATGAGACCCCTTGCAGCCATCGCACGCCAACACAACCTCAACATCATCTCCTACGCCGACGACACCCAACTGATCCTCTCCCTCACCAGAGACCCCGCCACCGCCAGAACTAGCCTACACGAAGGGATGAAAGACGTCGCCGAGTGGATGAAGAACAGCCGCCTGAAACTGAACTCAGACAAGACGGAAGTCCTCATCCTGGGACCATCGCCCTCCGCCTGGGACGACTCCTGGTGGCCCCCCACCCTGGGCACCACACCCAAGCCAACAGACCACGCACGCAACCTGGGCTTCATCCTGGACTCCTCCCTCTCGATGACCAGACAAGTCAACGCCGTCTCCTCATCATGCTTCAACACCCTACGCATGCTCCGCAAGATCTTCCGATGGATCCCGACCGCAACCAGGAAGACGGTCACCCAGGCACTCGTCACAAGCCGACTGGACTACGGGAACTCCCTCTACGCCGGAACCACAGCCAAGCTACAGAAAAGACTCCAACGCATCCAGAACGCCTCCACCCGTCTCATCCAGGACATCCCCCGACGCAGCCACATCTCCGGCCACCTGAGGGACCTGCACTGGCTCCCCGTCAGCAAGAGAATCACGTTCAGACTCCTCACCCACGCACACAAGTCTCTCCACGACCTGGGCCCCAAGTACCTCAACGACCGCCTGACCTTCTACACGCCCACCCGCCAGCTACGTTCTACAAGCCTCGCCCTCGCCACCGTACCACGCATCCGAAGAGCCACCGCCGGAGAAAGGTCCTTCTCCTACCTGGCGGCCAAGACATGGAACTCCCTCCCCACCCACCTTCGGCTGACCCAGGACCATCTCGCCTTCAGGAGACAACTCAAGACCTGGCTGTTCGAGCAATAGCGGACCTCTTCCCCCAAGCGCCTTGAGACCCTTCCGGGTGAGTAGTGCGCTATACAAATGTTATGATTGCTTGGTTGATTGCCTTCAGGAGACTCATCTTACTGAGGAGGGGGCGCAGAAGCTGGGTATGAAATGGCGGGGCCAGGTGTTCCATTCTTCTTATTCTTCATATGCTAGAGGGGTGTTGATTAGGGTGGCGCCTGGGGTCCCTTTTGCAGTCCAATATGCAGAGGCAGACATTCAGGGTAGATATTTGCTCCTTAGGGCTAAGTTGGATGGTAGGTATGTCACCCTTCTGAATACATACGCACCGAACGTGGATGATCCGGGGTTTGTCTGTCTCCGCAGGATGTTCGGGTTGACGACCTGGGAGCGCTGCTTTTTTGGCTGGGTGATTTTAACTGTGTTCTGGATCCGGTCCTTGATAGGTCTCCGCCACGGGAGGGCACATAACCCTGAATGACAGTACAGCTTCACGAGGTTATGGAGAATATAGAGGCTGTCGATATCTGGCGGCAGGCCAATCTGAAGCTGCAGGTATATACATGCTTTTCTCCCACTCATAATACACACAGTCGCCTTGATAGAGTGCTAGTAGCTAACGCAGAGAGCAACATGACTATGGAAGTGCCACATCAGGCGCGCTTTCTGTCCGACCACTCCCCGGTGGTTTGTCTGGTGCGATGGGGAACTCCGGTTTCCCATCCACGTACTTGGAGGTTCCCAGTAGATATCCTCTGTGACTCCATGGGAACGGCACACGTCAAGAAGGCCCTAACAGACTATGTAGACCTTAATTGGGAGGTGGGAGACCTATCGTTGGCTACTAAATGGGAGGTCCTGAAGGCAGTAGTGAGGGGAGCCTGTATGGGATTGACATACGGAGTCCGGAAACAGCTTCTCAGGGACTTGCAGACGGCAGAGGAGGGACTCTTGCGTGTCCAGACTGCGGGGTCTCCTGACGACCTACAGCGAACGGACGAACGGGTAGCCCAAGGGAAGGTCCATGACATTCTAGACCGTCTGGATAAGTACACCCTAGGCCAATATAGCAGAGGCTTCATAGAGAAGGAGACAAACCGGGGCGACTGCTGGCCTGGATCCTCCATAAGGAGCAAACTCAGGAACGCATTGTGGCTCTGCGGGACGCTCATGGGACTGTGGTCCACTCGGAAGGGGCGATTCTCGAGACTCTTAGGTCCCACCTTCAGCAGGTATGCACTGCGGACCCGGACATCTTCGAGGCCTCTTATTCCCCTTATTTGCAGGGGCTGACCCTCCCATCTATCTCCGCAGCCGATCAGAAGGACTTGGATGCGGCACTGACAGCGGATGAGGTGCGGGCGGCCCTCGCCCGCCTGCCGCGCGCAAAGTCGCCGGGTAGTGACGGAGACCCGCCGGAGTTTTACCAGGAGTTCGGAGCCACGATGGCACGTCTTTTGGTGCAGGTCTACGCCGAAGTTTTTGAGACCGGATCTCTCCCGCGGAGCATGTTCAGTGGAGAAATTTGTATGATCCTTAAACCAGGGGGGACAAGCTCGACCCTTCCGCATATCGCCCTATCACCATGATCAACACGAAATAAAATTGACTAAGGTATTGGCCACCCGGTTGGCCCCGCATATGGCGCACTTGGTCCACCCGGACCAATGCGGCTTTATACCAGGGCGTAACACTGCCATGAATCTGAGGCGTTTGAACCATATCATACATGGGGTTCAGGGGTTGGATGACCAGATGGTGCTCGTATTGGTTGACCTGGCCAAGGCGTTCGACACCGTGGATTGGGCTTACTTGCCGGAGGTTATCCGGGTGGTGGGCCGGGGCCCAAATTTTTGCCGTTGGGTCCGTATTTTGTACAACTCCCCCAGAGCTCGGGTGAGATTGGGAATAGCGCGTTCGGAGGAGTGGCAGTTGGGGCGGGGTACGCGACAGGGGTGTCCCCTTTCACCACTTCTCTTTGCTCTAGCGATAGAGCCTTTGGCTGTCCGGATCCGTCTGGAGATGTCACAATGGGGCATACAAGTGGGTGACACGTGTAACATTGTCTCCTTGTATGCTGACGATGCCTTGTTTTATCTGAGGGCCCCGAGGGAGGCGCTCCCAGTGTTACTCAATCAGTTGGATCGGTTTGGGGATGCGTCGGGACTGCGACTCAACAGACATAAGTCTTTGATTTATCCGTTGCCGGGGTTAGGGTCGGTGCCCAGGGACGATTTGCCAGAGCTCGGGCTCCGTTGGGAGACGGATAGTTTTCGTTACTTAGGGATTCAGGTGGCGCCTACGGAGGCGAGATCCCTGGCCTGTAATATTGATCAGGTGCTTCAGTCCCTGCAGTGCTCCGTGACCTTTTGGAACACCCTCCCGCTATCGCTAATGGGCCGACTTGCTGTCGCTAAGATGGTGATGCTGCCTAGGACACTTTATATACTAAAAAATACATTGTGTCCCCTCCCCCTAGGGTCTTTCATACACTGAACACGCTCCTTACGTCCCTACTTTGGGCGAACCGGCGTAGTCGGGTTGCCCTCCGCAAAGTGGTGAGATCCTACGATGAGGGTGGCCTGGAGGCCCCACGCTTTGACCTGTACTACTATGCTGCGCAGCTGCTGCCGACTGCCAGGTGGTTTGCCGGTATGGATGTCTGGAAGACGCAGCTGTTGGCGGGTAGAGCGGGGTAGGGGGGTAAGCGAGACTCTGCCCTACATCATGAGGCATACGGCAAACGTTTGGCACCGCATCGTTGAGAGGGTGCTCCGGGCAGCACCCTTCCACAGGGACTTGCCGCTTTGGATCCTGGCCCCTGTAGTGTCAATGGAGCAACAGATGTCCTTTTGGGCCTGGTGGGAGGGAGGCTGTGAGACCCTGGCAGACCTATATCCAGCCAACACCTTTTTAACATTTGAACAGGCGGAGGAGACTTTCGCCCTGGGTAGAGGACAGTACCTGCATTACCAGAGATTGCGAGAGGTGGTGCGGTCACTATGGACGCAGTATCTAGAGACTCCCCCAGTGACCCATACCCTGGACATCATACAGTCTTGTGACAGAGGACGTCGACTTATTTCCCTGCTGTATGCGGCCATGCGTAGGGACTCTGCCCCGCCGGTTCCCCCGGCGTGGGTGGCCTGGGAAGTGGATTTAGGCGCCCGCTAGAGCAGGGTCAACGCACGCGAATAGGGGCCCTTACAAAGAAGGTCTCTTGTAATGCGGGCTTTAAGTTGATACATTTCAATTTCCTGCACCGCACCTATCTCACTCTGATCTTGTTGCAGCGTTACTCCCCGGGTAGGAGCGATGATTGCCCCAGATGCGGCGTGGGGGGAGCGGGGTTCCTGCACCTGGCCTGGGGTTGCCCAATGGTCCAGAGTTTTTGGGGGAGGGTAGTGGAGCACATTGTTGCCACAACGGGGATCTACATTACACTGACACCTTTACACTGCTTGTTGGCGTTGGTACATAGACCAAAGAAACGGAAGTTGTCTTATAAATTGATGCTAGTGCTGGCCAGGCGTAGGGTGGCGATTACTTGGATGGGCCAGAGGGCCCCAGAGGTTCCCAGGTGACTGAGTGATGTGCGGGAGGGGTCCCTGACGGAGGAGACACACATGCAGAGCTGTAGGAGGGACGAGAAGCTGCAGGTGGACCTGTTGGCATGGCGCGTAATGTGTGCCACGATAGGGGTCTTGGAACATGCCTCCCATAGCGATTCAGAAGGGACGAGTGGAGAGGTATTCTCACCAATGGGTTCGGGCACGGAGGAGGACAATGGAGACACCCCTGGAGTCATGGTGGAGGTGGAGTGAAGTGTATGGACTGGCCCACTGCTCACAGGACGCTATCTGTTGTCTGATTATTTGCAATGTATCTTGAGCAACTATGTATCTCAGTGTGGCCTTCGGCCAACAAACCGTGCCTTAATGAGTCAGTCGATGTGCATATGTGATGTTTGATGCCAAATGGGGGTATGTGATTGTTTGTTTATTTTTCACAAAATGACAAAAAATAAAGTTTAAAAAAATATATATATATATCGTGGTCATGGAGTTTAGGTAGTGGTTGGTGAGGTCGGTTACGTTAGAAATTCCAGCAGGGGGTAGAAGTAGGTTCTTGCTAGAGGCGGGTAAAGAGTTTGTGTTGAGCTTTTTCCAGTCCCTTTTCCAAACCTTAGGTTTTGTAGCTTGGGCAGGGGTCAGCTTGATTGTTTCATTGATGAAGAAGGTGATGATGTGATGATCAGACCAGTCGCAAGGGAGGATCGATTCCAGATGGGTGGAGTCAATCTTAGAGATTATTAAGTCCAAGATTGCGCCTTTGTTGTGTGTAGGACTATTGCATAATTGGATGAGGTCTAAGGCGTTGAGGACGTTTTTGAGGCTGTTGACTACTGTGTCACTAGGGTCGTTCCAGTGGAGGTTAAAGTCACCAAGGAAAATTTGTGTATTTCGTCGACCGGTGAGTGATGTGATCAGGTCCATGAGGTGTTCTGTGAATAATAGGTTATCGCCAGGTGGGTGATATATGATGTGGAGCGAGCAGACCGGTTTACCATTACTATTGATGTCGAGGCTGATGTATTCACAGGAAGGGAGTAACGAGGGTATGGCTCTGTTTATGGTGATGTTGCTCCGGTGTATACATGCAATACCCCCTCCACTATTGCCCCCTGCCCTGTCTAGTCTGATGATGTCATAGTTAGGGGGGAACTAGGATATCGATGAGGGGCGAAGAAGAATCTGAAAGCCATGTTTCAGTGAGAATGATGAGGTCAAGGTTAGTCGAGGTAATGAGGTCAGCTATGTCAGTTGCGTGTTTCGATGCCGATCTACAATTCGGGAGTGAGCATTTAAGACGGGGGTGGCAGGGGATGAGGTGTGTTTCTGGGTGAGTGGGACTTTACAGAGATTATTGACGATGACTCCTCTGTGGTTGTGAGTTGAGGGCCTGTGAGGGTTTGCAAGGATAGATGGGGTGAGCTTATGTGTGCGAGGATCGGTGGTAGTAGAGGGCGGTTCGTAGGAGAGCAGGAGAGAGAGAAGATCGGTCTCCGAGAGATGATTGTTAGTACGCGATGGGCGGGAGGGTAGGTTGCAGGCAGGTACTGATAACCATCTAGGAGCCATGTGTTTGGTTATGTGGGGCTGTGTGGGGGACTTGTTAGGAATGTTGGATCTTGGGAGACATGGATGATTCGATAGCATGATTTTAAAAGCGTGGAGGTCTTCTTCGATTAGATGAAGTGTGGAGATGATCTCATCAAGTCTAGTGTCTTTTGGGGATATGTTGGTGGGGGGAGAAGCGCTGTGTGTGTGTGTGTCTGGGGTGTCATCTGGATGGGTAAAAGTGCTAGTGCCGGGGTGCGTGCGTTCAACTATGGAGCTGTGTGCGTGTGTGGTAGGGATATTGATGTGGATGGTTCGGTAGAGGATTTGCCATGTCGGTGGGCAGAGGTGGTAGGTGTGGAGGGAGGCTTATGTTGTTCAGAGGGTGATCTGGTGTCTGGGAAGTCAGGGGATAGACCGTGGCGTGCATGGCACAGAGCTGTGGTGGCCTTGTTGGCTTGTGTAAAGTACATGAAAGGTGTGGTATTGCAAGTGGAGGAAGGAGGGGGAACTATGGTGGTTCCCGTAGTGGGTTCCGTTGCTAATGGGGGTGGGTGATTAGGATAGGTCGGGTTGGAGAGGGATAGGTTGAGTTGTATGGAGTCGATTTTAGATATGGTGTTGTGAGGTGTGACTGGGTTGTGGGGAGAGATGATGCGGGGATAGAAGGGGAGAAGGGGTGGGGAGCTATGGTCAGGCCTAGAGAGGAAACCGTAGAAGTGTGAAGTGCAAGGGTGGTCTCTGCCATGATGGGTGGGGGGAGCTTGAGCTGGTGATGTTAGTAGTGTAGGTGGGGGTGGACGTCCGGGTAACTGGGGTCACGGAAGCTGGTGAATGAGAGGAATCAGAAGGGGGGGAATAGATGGGGAGTAAGGATGGGGAGCTATGGTCCGCCCTTGAGTTGTATCTGTAGAAGTGTGGTGTACAAGAGTGGTCTCAGCCTCGGTCATGAGCGTGAGCTGAATCGGTGTTCAGGGGTGAGGGAAATCATATCGCCCGACGTCCGCGCCATGTTGTTTTTTGTGATGGGCAAGAAGATTTATTGTCTATTTTGTCCGACGGACAAGTAGACATTAAATCATGTAAGTAATACAAGCACAGAGGACCCAGAGCCAATCGAAAAGGCTGGAAGAGAGCCAGAGGCCCGTTAGAGGCCTCTGATTGGCTAGCAGCCCATGACTGGGCTCGAGCCTAGCCAGTGATTGGCTGGGGGAGTGAAACGTCAGTCTCACTCAGCTAGTGGTAGTTTGTTGCCGGCTGCTGCGATGCTTACATTTCTGTTAAAAATAAGCACTGCCATAATGACCGCTAAGAAGGTGTATCTTCTTGCAACCAACTCGCTCTAAATATTAATAGAAACTCCCTGCCTGCTGTCGTGGAAAGCGTATAGTGAGGTGTCCTTGTGGCTGCAGGAAGGGCGGGCTCATATTGACCTAATCGCTGCTATTGGAGCAGTACAGTATCCGTGCTGACTGCACCTTTTAATTGGTCGGCAGATTGGAGAGCAGATTCAAACACCCCTTTCGTGCCAGGCGTGTTTCAACAATCCTAATGGAACGAAGGCTGAGAGGCTGCCTTTGAGCAGGTCAGTGTGCCTTACTTCTCCTGGTATCATGGCGAGTGATGTCAGCAAGTACGAGCAGTAGAGGAGACCGGCAGAGTGTGTGTGCTGCATCACTGCCTATGAGTGCTGGTGTGCAGACTACGAGCATCGCCAGCCCATGTCCAGCACCTTAGTGCGGCATCTACTCAGCCGCGGGATGCCCTGCCTGTGCTTCATGTCATTAGTGCTTTGCAGAGCCGAACTTGAACTTAAGGTACACGATTACGAGACTTTTATGTGAATATATGTCGGGCGGGGGGTATCTCCCTCAAAGCATCTGCACTTGCCACTCCCATGCCCCCACCATTTACTAAGAGGACTCCAGCCTCGCCATCCCCCTTCTCCACCCCTCTCCGCTGTAATGGAAGATACGAGAAGCTGTCAGTAGTGACCTGTCACCCCTTGACCTGAAAAGCAGTGCTTACTGACATCACACACAGCAGTGATGATTACCAACACAGCGGCATCCCCGGGGGCTAATTACTGCATATCCCCAAAGCCAGTGGTGGAAAAATGCCAAGCCCCCAAATGGACACCAAAGCCTTGCCGATCGACTACTGTGCACACTTAAGTAGTTAAAACCAGCAAAGGATCGAGTGGGGCAGTAAGCTGATTGTCATGATCACAGCGAAGTAGGGGGGAGGAATGAATGTGAAATCGGATACATGGTACTACATCTCCCAGAACACCTATCCCTTGGTCTGTCTTCCCTTTTCCTCTCCCTAGCTACCTATTTCCTATATAGGCTCCTCCTACCTTATAGCCGGTGCTTGTCACCTGATGTCTATGGTGAATTCTACTACGGAGAATCAGCCGAGCCTGAATTCATCTTGGTAGCCTGCCTCGGACGTGTAGGCATTCCGTTGCACCCGTCGGCCTTTAATGCCTGAAACCGCTGATATCCAAACTCCCGTAGTCTCGTTCTCTGAGAGACTTTTCCTGCATCAAGCCGCGAACGCGCTGGAGCGCATACGCGACCTCTGACCCCCAACGCTGCTCTGGATTGCTGCGCTGCCAGAAGGCAAACATCAGCGCTAGGTGGGACGGTGAGAGTTCCTGCCTGGTGAACCTCGGGATCTTAGTCCCGTTTTATTCAACCTTACCACGTACTCTGGGAAAGCGCTAGTGAAGGAACTAGCGATCGTCTCCTGGAGTGTTTTTTTTTTTTTTTAACAAAGGGTACCAGTTGTATTCTTTCGCAGAGCTGTTGAGAAGCTCGGATTTATTTGACAATCAGATGTACATAAAGCAAGACATTTTGGGACTCCAGCATACCCGGATTAAGAGTCTACGGCCAGATAAGTAAATGTTCCTTGCTGTTAGCCAGTTAATGGTGTTTCCTTCCGTATGACATTCCATGTAGGAGTGCTGGAAACCTCAATTCTTTTTTCTTTATTTTTTCCTTTTTTGTCTTTGTTCTTTGGACGCAAGTGGCAGTATGTATATGTAAGTGCATATATAGAACTTGTATATATATTTTTTCCACATAGGGGGACATAGCGGGGAGTCTCACGGTTGTCTATTGTGTCTCTTCATTAAACGTACCAGATACAGACAGCAGAGTAAAGTCCACAACTCCCTCAACCCAAGCTGTAGATGGTTTCTGGCTGCCACAGTGTTTTGGGTTATTTCTCCATTTTTTCCCTTCCCCTGTGGGGGTCTCATCTGGAGAGTGTGTGTTTACAAGCTCCCGGGTGGTGCCGCTAAGGAGGAAAGGAGAATCTAGCAACGCATTCGCTCCTGCTGTATCTGGCTTTGTAAGGTTAGTTTAACCAGCCTCTGCTGTGACAGAGTGACAAGCCCACGGAAAAACACAGCCCGAACGATGGACACTAATACCGTATTAACTTCAGTGTTAGAGACCCTAACGGCGTTAAGGATGGAAGTAGACGCCTTTAGAGGAGAAAATCAGCTAATGAGAGACGAGATGGGCACTCTGAGATGTGAGGTTGCAGGGGTAGTTAGGGCGGGCCCTACCAGTTCTAGAGGGGCCAGTTATATAAGAGAATACACCTTGCCTCCCCCTACCCAACAGAGTTCCACTACACAACAAGCGGGGATAGGTCCCTCTACTATTCAGGTCATTCAGCCAGTACAATTACCGCTAGCCCCTCCCGAGAGATTCTTAGGTGATCCTAAGAAGTTCAGTACCTTTTTGGGGCAATGTAAGTTGCACTTTATGTGCAAACCCACAGTCTTTCATGATGACCAAGCAAAAACAGCATTCATAATGTCCTGTTTAGGAGGCAATGAAATGAAATGAAATGGGTATTTATAAAGCGCGGTTGTTGCCCAAGGGCGTCCAAGCGCTGATATGTTTACTGAACAAAGGAGGGGTAGCTAGGAAGAAAGATTAATGGTGGGCATTGAACAGAAGAGTTTTTAGCTGTTTCCGGAACAAAAGGAGATTGGGGTTGGATCTGAGCTTCAAGGGAAGGGAATTCCAATGTTTGGCAGCATTAAGAGAGAACATCCTACCACCAGCTCTTGCTCTCTTGATTCTAGGAACCACGGCCAGAAAAGACTGGCTAGATCTAAGACTTCTGGTGGGGTGGTATTGGGTTATAAGTTGGCGGCCAATTGCTGGGCCTGTGCCCCAAAAGGACTGGTGAGAAATGCACATTGCCTTGAAGATGATTCTCTGTCGTACAGGTAGCCAGTGTAACTTGATCAGCCCCGGTTTAGCCGATTGTCTGCGGGGCAGCTGGAGCAGAGTTCGAGCGCTGCAGTTCTGCACAATCTGCAGTTTTCGTAATTTATAATCCGGAGCGCCAAGATATAGAGCATTGTTGCAATCCAGCCGGGATTGAATAAGGCCCTGGACGGCTACCTGTTTGGCCTCCATAGGCAAGAGAGGAAGAACTTTCCTCAACATCCGAAGAAGGCCAAAACAGGTTGCGGACAGTTTAGTGGCCTGGGTGTTAAAGGAAAGAGCCTTATCCAACCAGACTCCTAAGCTCTTTATGGTGTCCTTGGGGGGGGTGGGGGGCTGCCTAGGCAGGGGGGCCAAAGAGAGTTGAAATATTCCGGAGATGTGGGTCCCAGGAGCATCAGTTCTGTTTTGTCCCCGTTGAGTTTATGGGAGGATGCTGTCATCCATCCCTTAACTGCCTCCAAACAATTCAATAGTCCCAATGGGGCAGATTGACCATCCTCCTGCGCCAGAGAAACCACTAGCTGGGTGTCGTCTGCATATGAGATGATTTTAATGCCAAACGGACGGACAACCTCAGCTAGTGGTCTCATATAGATGTTGAAAAGTGCAGGGCTTAAAGAGGAGCCCTGCGAGACTCCGCAGTTTAGAGGCCTGCTTGTTGAGACAACATCTCCATCAAAGATCTAAAAGGAGCGAGAGCTCAAGAATGATTGGAGCCACTGCAGTGCCCCACCTGTTATTCCTACATCGGCTAGACGGTTCAGCAGGGTGGCGTGGCTGACCGTATCGAAAGCAGCACTGAGGTCAAGTAGGACCACTGCCACTGATCCCCCTTGATCCAGGATCTTTCGGGTTTCCTCAGTAACTGCTATCAGGGCGGTTTCTGTTCCGTGCTTAGGTCGGAAGCCCGTTTGGGTGGCATCTAGTAGCTGATTTTTCTCGAGAAAGTCCATTAGGTGGATGTTGACATATTTCTCGAGAATTTTGCTCACCCATGGGAGCAGAGAGATGGGACGGTAGCTGCCGTGATCCTCAGGATCGAGGTTGGGTTTTTTCAACAGAGCCCGGACCTTGGCCTTCTTCCATGCAGACGGGACAGTGCAGGAGATGATGGAGGAGTTTAAGAGATTCATAATGATGGGAAGCACAACTTGTTTGGCCACCAGTATTATTTCTGGCGGGGCTGGGTTACTTGGTGATCCTGATTTTACTTGGAGAGCTAATTGGTCCAGGGATTCGGAATCTAACAAAGGCAAATGGTCCAATATCGCTGGAGGTCGAGGGGGTGCCGCCTCCGGATTCCCCTGTCCCATTGCACTGGGGTTAGCTACTGCGACCGGGAAGGAGGAATAGATTAGATTTACCTTCTGGTGAAAGAATTCTGCCAGGTCGTTGCAGTGAGCTGTAGTTTTGGTCGTAAGTTTAGGAGAAGTAGACATTTTAGTAAGGCTTTTTACTATATGGAAGATTTCCCTGGGTTTAGATTTAGCTTCCATGATTTTTCCTGAAAAATAGGCGGACTGGGAAGATTGTACATCGCTTTTATAAGAGTTAATTGCCTCTCTATATTGAGTTTTAGCATCAGGTGCGTAATCCAAGCGCCATCTTCTCTCTAATCTCCTACAGAGACGTTTTTTTATCTCTGAGGGCTTTTGAGAACTAGGGGGCGTTTTTTTGTACACGATTTAATGTAACTTTACGGATAGGAAGGGTAGCTTCAAGAGATGTAGATATCCAATCCTCATATTCTTGATTAGCTATACTCGGGTCATCATTACGCGAAGGGCAGGTGTGCATCAGGTTATGGATCCAGAGGTCGACTGGTAATCTGGCCCAGTTTCTTGAGTTCCTGATCAGGGGAGCAGGGGGTAGTGATTTGCACGTTGTCCATGCAAAAGGGATGAGAAAGTGATCTGTCCAGGGTAAACAGATGGATTGACCGACCACTAGTTCAGTGCAATTGCTGAAGATTGGGTCTAAAAGGTGTCCTTTGATGTGTGTAGGTACCTTAACCCGTTGATCTAATTGAAGGGCTGCTAGATCGTCCATCAATTCCATAGCTGTATGGTCGCAGAGGGAGTCAAGATGTAAATTGAGGTCACCTAGCAGTGTAAAATTAGAGCTAGTAGTGACCTGTTCAGCTAAAATGGCTGGGAGTGACTTACGAAATTGTTTTGGCGGGCCCGGAGGGCGGTAGGCGACAACGCCGGAGAAACAATTGTTAGGGGAGAAGTCAATGTTAAAAGCAAGACTCTCGCAGTCCGAGATAGATTCGGGGGTGGTACGACAGCGATACTGCTCTTTACATATGGAGAAGTGTGGCACACTGGTTAGAAGCGGCAGACCCTGAAGCAGAGATCGGCCCGGGACCAGGGTTCAATTCCCAACGTGGCAGGGTCTTGGGTCAATGTCCGCGGACTCGATAATTCTCGCCTAGGTGCCTAAGTTAACCATGGGTCCCGCTCTGCAACTCTGGGCAATAGCTTGCTTAATCTCCACAACGGCCCTATCAGCGCCGGGGATGCCTGGCTTCACCTTGGGGGTTCCCAGGAGGGATCATCTCACAAGGAAAGCCAGGACGGGTTCCCCAGCGGTATACAGCGCCAGGACACTCCGTGATGGAGTAACAGTGCGCTTTACAAGTATACATTAACATACATATAATAGCTAGGCCTCCTCCTCTCCCTTCCACCCGATCTAAGCGGGTAATTTGGAAGCCTGAGGGCAGGGCTGCTACAATATCTGGCTCAGAGTCTGGTGTCAGCCAGGTTTCTGTCAGGAATACTGCATCTGGCATGTGTTCTTCTAACATAAGAGCAATTTCCGTTCTGTGCTTAGATAGAGACCTACAATTCAACAACAGCATATGGGAGTCCTGTTTCACGACCCGTAGCTGGCTATCATTAAATGTGTGTCTGCACCCTGAACAGGTTGATGGCAGTTCGGTAGGCCTAAAGGTATGTGAACAGCCAGACGTCCCCATGATTCTCAGACTATGAAGGGTGTCTGAGCTATATGCGTGTATCAAGAGGGAGAGAGAGGACCAGAAAGCTAGTCCTTATCCCCCGAATTATATGTCAATAAATCAAAAATGGACTAGCTAAATAATCAAAAGAAAATAAATTATTTTAATTTATCAAGGACTCAAGTATGCTTTGTCAATGGTTTGAGGCACCTGGTAGGTGTGCTCATAAAGCCCTCACCCACCAACCTAGTTGGTGGCATGCTTCATCATCGGGCCCACCCAGTGACACCTAGCGTGTCCCGGGTGTGCTTCGACGCCTGAAGACAGCGGAGCAGGTATGTCGCTGTGTGTGCGGTGAAGACTGTTATGGATTGTGAGTTTAAAACGGCTTGGCGGGGATCCCAGTGCCCAGGGGCAAGTACACTTTATTAGCTGGGTCACCGTCAGCGGTTAAAAATAAGGCTTATCGGATGTTGGAGGCGAGTTACGACCTCTCACATCCTGGGGTGTGTCAACATGTTTCAGCCAGTGCCTTATTACTATGCTGGCTTTCTTCAGGACGGGTAAAAAAAGTGTGTGCAATTAAAATTAGTGGGTGTATATCCAGACTATGTGTATACACGCTCTAAAGTGCCGCGAAGGAGGCAGTACAGGTCCACGGCAGGCTCTGACCAAGAACTCAGGTCAACCCATGCCACTTCTCTAAACCATGAAGTAGCACTTTTGACAAACCAGCGTGTTTTCTTGAGATGGGAATTCCCCACTCACACATAGAAAAACACTTTAGGGCGTGTATACACATAGTCTGGATATACACCCACTAATTTTAATTGCACACACTTTTTTTACCCGTCCTGAAGAAAGCCAGCATAGTAATAAGGCACTGGCTGAAACATGTTGACACACCCCAGGATGTGAGAGGTCGTAACTCGCCTCCAACATCCGATAAGCCTTATTTTTAACCGCTGACGGTGACCCAGCTAATAAAGTGTACTTGCCCCTGGGCACTGGGATCCCCGCCAAGCCGTTTTAAACTCACAATCCATAACAGTCTTCACCGCACACACAGCGACATACCTGCTCCGCTGTCTTCAGGCGTCGAAGCACACCCGGGACACGCTAGGTGTCACTGGGTGGGCCCGATGATGAAGCATGCCACCAACTAGGTTGGTGGGTGAGGGCTTTATGAGCACACCTACCAGGTGCCTCAAACCATTGACAAAGCATACTTGAGTCCTTGATAAATTAAAATAATTTATTTTCTTTTGATTATTTAGCTAGTCCATTTTTGATTTATTGTCTGAGCTATATGTCATTATGTGAGGGGAGTGAGATACAGGGGGTATGGCCCCGGGTCCCGTTCGGTCGCGGACGGGCGCAGACGGGCTTGCCTTTGGAGCGCCTTCGGCGCACCGCCGCCACGCCCGCTGCGCCCGTCCGCTGCGCGTCCGGAAGTGGCACATCTTGAAATAGGAGGGAGTGGTGGGGAGGGGGCGTGGCCTGAAGCAGTGGGCTTGTCCTCAAGGCTCAGGGCTTCCTCGTGAATGGCGTGGGTCCCTCTACAACCCGCTGCAGCGTCTAAATCGGCTGCGCGGGGAGAGGTGAGCTAGTGAATTACAGTTTCCCAAGAGGTAAGATCGTGGTTAAAAACACAGGAATATTTACACAGTTTAAAAGATAATGATCGTAGCTTCCGGCTTTCCGCCTCAGGAGTTCAGCAGCAATGAACCTACAACGCGCATGTGCCAAAGGCGCGATTTATGCAGTGGTAGAGGGGGGCGTGGCCTGAAGCAGTGGGCGTGTTCTCGAGGCTCAGGGCTTCCTCGTGAATGACGTGGGTCCCTCTACAACCCGCTGCAGCGTCTAAATCGGCTGCGCGGGGAGAGGTGAGCTAGTGAATTACAGTTTCCCAAGAGGTAAGATCGTGGTTAAAAACACAGGAATAGTTACACAGTTTAAAAGATAATGATCGTAGCTCCCGGCTTTCCGCCTCAGGAGTTCAGCAGCAATGAACCTACAACGCGCATGTGCCAAAGGCGCGATTTATGCAGTGGTAGAGGGGGGCGTGGCCTGAAGCAGTGGGCGTGTCCTCGAGGCTCAGGGCTTCCTCGTGAATAGCGTGGGTCCCTCTACAACCCGCTGCAGCGTCTAAATCGGCTGCGCGGGGAGAGGTGAGCTAGTGAATTACAGTTTCCCAAGAGGTAAGATCGTGGTGAAAAACACAGGAATAGTTACACAGTTTAAAAGATAATGATCGTAGCTCCCGGCTTTCCGCCTCAGGAGTTCAGCAGCAATGAACCTACAACGCGCATGTGCCAAAGGCGCGATTTATGCAGTGGTAGAGGGGGGCGTGGCCTGAAGCAGTGGGCGTGTCCTCGAGGCTCAGGGCTTCCTCATGAATGCCGTGGGTCCCTCTACAACCCGCTGCAGCGTCTAAATTGGCTGCGCGGGGAGAGGTGAGCTAGTTAATTACAGTTTCCCAAGAGGTAAGATAGTGGTTAAAAACACAGCAATGCGGCGAGCTGGTCCTTCCCTCTAATAGAGAAGAACGATTCAGTGTTATCTAACTTCGCAAACTTTTGTGACGAAATGCGTAAGCTATTCGATCGCAAGGCGCATATGCTCTCATTGGACAAGGAACTCATTACCCTCAAAACCCTCTGACTTATATCACGAACTTCAATCGTCTTGTTTTTTAAACTGATTGGCCGGCAGAGAAAATAATTTCTTTGTATTATCAAGGCTTAAGAGGAGAGTTAAAGGACGTCCTTGCCCAGGTGGTACACATGCCCACTACATGCGAGGAGTTAATCGATCTGACGGTGCAATTGGACCACCTGCTACAGGAGCGTAAGGGTGATAAACATCGGTCTGAAGCAAGATATCCCTTTCCTAGACCGAAGGGGTACACAGAAGGAGCCTCTTCCAATGATGGTACCGAACCTAAGCAAATAGGAGGTGTGCGTGGCCCTCTGAGTTCCGAGGAGAGGAACAGAAGACGCAGCTAAAAGCTTTGTATGTACTGTGGAAAGGCAGGACATTTTATCAAGGATTGCAAGTCCAAAACCAAGGCTGCATACAAAGAAGACAGAAGTGCCAAAACGATTCCTGCAGTGGAGTACCCTTCAAGTGAGTCGGGAAACGACCTTGCTCAGAGAAGGTAGAGACCCCTTGTCTGAGCAATGAGGAATATCGAAGCGGTCTTCCATGCAGTAGCTAATACCATGCAACATTCCGTGCCCCATATGAACGTGTGCGTCACACTTGAGTGGCCAGGAGTACAACCTGTGATGGTGCATGCACTGTTGGATTCCAGGGCTACGGGCAATTTTATTGATCAACTATACGCGCAGTGATTGAGAGTACAGTGTATAAGAAAAGAGAACCCTGAGCCGGTGAAGGCTGTAGACGGTTCCGAGTTAACGTCAGGCCCCGTGTGTTTCCATACAAAAATACTCATAATGCCAAATCATTATGAGCATATGTTTTGATCTCATAGATGCACCACAATTCAAACTGATATTGGGTATGCCATGGCTAACACAACATGACCCAGTAGTTCAGTGGGCAGCGCGTACAGTGACCCTCAACTCTAATTATTGTTCAGATCATTGTACTTGGGAAACAATACACATACCATCAGTGGAGGAGAAACCTGCGGCCTTACTGGCCAGTGGAGGCAGGGACTTTAAAGTCTGCATGATCTCCACCTTACCAGAGGCCTATTCACAATACCAGGAGGTATTTAGTGAACAAGAGGCTAACAAACTACCTCCCCATAGGGAGTACGATTGTGTTATAGAGCTGGAACCTGGTGCAAGCATTCCCTGTAGCAGGATATATGCCCTCACCGAGGCTGAAACTACCTACTTGCAACAGTATTTGAAGAAGCTCTTGGAGACGGGTTTCATCCGCCCATCTACTTCCCCTGCCACGTCGCCTCTATTCTTTATTCCCAAATGAGAAGGGGGTTTGAGGGCATGTATTGACTACAGAGCAATCAATAGGGTCACAAAGAAGAACCGATACCCCCTTCCTCTCATCCCTGTGCTTTTGGACCAGTTGAAGAACGCTCGCATATACACCAAACTCGACCTTCGCGGAGCATATCATTTGGTGAGAGGGCGGCAGGGGGACGAAATTCGGCCTCTACGAATACCAAGTGATGCCTTTTGGCCTATGCAACGCCCCCGCCGCATTCTGTTTTTTTATGGATGAGGTACTAAGAGGTCTGTTGGACGTTTCATGCATCGTGTACATCGACGATATTTTAATATACTCGTCCACACAGAACGAACACAACCAGCATGTAGAGGCGGTGTTGGAACGCTTGAAAAAACACGCATTGTACGCCAAACTGGAGAAGTGTTAGTTTCACGTGACAGAAGTGGAGTTTTTGGGCTACGTTATCGGGCCTAATGGCTTGTGTATGGATCAAAAGAAAATACAAGCCATCATCCAGTGGAAGTCACCATCATGTGTAAAAGCCTTGCAGAGTTTTCTGGGCTTTGCGAATTTCTACAGGAGATTCATCAGGGATTTCTCCCGGATTATACATCCTCTGACGCATTTACTGAAGAAAGGAGCGGTTTTCAAGTGGTCTGACTCTGCAGAACAGGCTTTTCGGACCTTGAAGAATTGCTTCACTACGGCACCTATCCTAAGGCATCCTGAAGCAAGTCAGCCCTTTGTGATGGAAACAGATGCTTCTTACTATGCCATCGGAGGCATTCTTTCACAGAGACACCCAGACACTGGACAGCTGCATCCTGTCGCCTTTTTCTCTCGGAAACTATCAGCCTGTGAAATCAACTACAGCATCACCGACAAGGAACTGCTGGCAATAAAGAGGGCCTGCGAGGAATGGAGACATCATCTATTGGGGGCCAGACATACAGTGGAAATATACCCGGACCATCGCAATCTACTGTTCTTAAAAAATGCAAGAGCTTTAACTCCAAGGCAGCTACGATGGTCTCTGTTCTTTTCGGACTTTGATTTCGTAATCAAATACCGTCCTGGGCCTCAAAACGGTAAAGCGGACGCTCTTTCTAGGCCGCTGCCTGTTCCTTTGCCTAGCTCCTCCATGACCGAAGAACCACCCAATATTCTCCCAAAGACTTCCTTCTCGGTAAACGTCATGGCCACAACGAGTTCAACAGAGTTTATGAACCTAGTGAAGGAAAAAACAGATTCCTTGGATGGAAAGGCTTGGATAGCACAGGACCCATCACAGCGATCAATGAAGGAACATCTGCTATTTCATGGTAAACAGCTATACGTACCTGATGTTGCTTTACAAACACAAGCCTTGCAATGGACTCATGATTCGACGCTGAATGGTCACATGGGCAAATTAAAAACATTTCAAGCTATATCCAGATATTTCTGGTGGGAATCAATGCGCAAAGACACAGAAGAATACGTGGCGAAATGTCCTATCTGCTCACAGGCGAAAATCCAGCACCAAAGAAGCAGTGGGCTACTGCGATCTATACCAATACCTCCTACCCCTTGGCATACAGTGTCCATGGACTTTATTGTTGAAATGCCTCTCAGTTTCAGGTTCGGCGCTCACATGGATAGAATCCTTCCTTTCAGGACGCTCGTTCCAGGTATGGGATGGCAACTCCCACTCTGCCTCCCTCCCCCTTGCGAGCGGAGTCCCCCAGGGGTCATCCCTAAGCCCCACTTTATTCAACGCCTACATGGCCCCCCTCGAGGATGTCGTCGCCCCCTTCGGGATTAAGATAGTGAGCTATGCGGACGACACGCAATTGGTCGTCTCACTCTCACATCTGGACAATCACCCAGACAATCTGCCGAACTGCCTCCAACAAATTCACCACTGGATGTGCGAGTCATCGCTCAAGCTAAACGGATCAAAGACAGAAGTCATGCTTTTGGGCAAGCAATGGACCACCATCCCCTCTTCGGTCTGGCCAGACGTCTTCGGGGAAGTACCCACCCCGAAACAAGTAATTAAGACCTTAGGAGTCTGGCTGGAACCCGAGCTGTCTCTGAAAACCCAAGCAACCAAAACAGCAGGCACCTGTTTTGGTCTCATGCGCTCCATCCGCAGGATCCTCCCACTACTTCCGCCCCTATCTAGGAAACTCTTGGTCCAAGGCCTGATCCTTGCGCGGCTAGACTACAGTAACACGGTCTATCTAGGAGCTCCTGAAGCCACTATGGCTAAACTTCAGCGTACGCAAAATGCAGCTGCCTGGCTCCTTATGAATCTCCCTTCCAGAGTCTCAGCCAGACCAGCGATTAAGGCCCTCCACTGGCTTCCAATACGACAAAGGGTAGAATTCAAGGCCCTGTGCACCGCACACAAACTTCTCAACGGTCTCGGCCCTGCTATCCTGAGAGACCTGGTTACCCCCTACAAGGCCCCCAGATCCCTACGCTCGAACAATGAGCGTCTGGCCAACGTCCCCAGATACAAGAAGGCACGCACCGGCGGTAGACGCTTTTCTGTAAAAGCATCCTCAGGATGGAACTCACTTCCTCGCCCCCTGAGGCAGGAACCCAGCCATCTCCTTTTCCGGAAAAAATTGAAAACGCTGCTGTTCCCAAAATAAAGTCACCTCTCCCCTCTGGTCTCCACAAATGCTACAGCGCGGGGATGCCTCCGGGTCACCAGGCGCTCTATAAATCGCTAAATAAATAAATAAATAATACTCCTGGTAATTGACCACTTGACCAAAATGGGTCACTTTATAGCCCTAACCAAGCTGCCTTCATCCGGTGAACTGGCTACGATATTCTTGCAACATATTGTAAGGTTGCACGGTATTCCCTCTATCCTCATTACAGATAGGGGATCCCAGTTCACCTCTAGATTTTGGAAGGCTTTATGTGACATACTGAAGATATACGCTTGTCTGTCAACAAGCTATCACCCTCAGACAGAAGGTAAGACAGAGAGGCTCAACCAAACGCTCGAACAATATTTGAGGTGTTTTTCCTTAGAGCAAGGCGAGGAATGGCGGACGTTGTTGTGGACGGCGGAGTTCGCATACAACAGCGCAACACATCCGTCGTTAGGATGTTCCCCTTTCTTCTGCCTGTTGGGATACACTCCCAACCTGCTCCCGTTTGAGCAACCGGGACTTTCCAACCACCCCACCATTCAGGAACAACACGTACACCTCAGAGCAGTCCTCCAAAATGCCAAAGTGCACTTAGAGGCAGCCAGAAACAGGGATAAATCGTACGCCGATAGGTAGCGTACCCCTGAGCCGGTATACAAGATTGGGGACAAGGTATGGTTGAGCACTAAACATCTAAAGTTTAAGGGTAACACAAGATTGCAGCCTAAATACGTGGGGCCCTATCCCATTTCTGAGGTGATCAACCCAGTGGCCATGAAATTGAGACTCCCGACCACATGGCACATACGCCCGGTGTTCCATGTGTCCCTGTTGAAACCGTATCTCCATGGAACCAGGGCGTCTATGCCTCCTAATCCGATAGAAGTGGAGGGGGAGGAGGAGTACGAGGTCCGGGCGGTGCTGGATTCCAAAAGCTTGCGGGGCCGAGTGTTCTAGTTGATTGGAAGGGGTATGGCCCGGAAGACCGCTCGTGGGAGCCGAGTTGTAATCTTCACTGTCCAGGGCTTCTGCGGCGGTTCCATGCATCTTTCCCTTCGAAGCCAGGTGGTCCGCCGAGACTTCGGACGTGGTGAGGGGGTTCTGTCACGATCACAGTGAGGTAGGGGGGAGGAATGAATGTGAGATCGGATACATGGTACTACATCTCCCAGAACACCTATCCCTTGGTCTGTCTTTCCTTTTCCTCTCCCTAGCTACCTATTTCCTATATAGGCTCCTCCTACCTTATAGCCGGGCTTGTCACCTGATGTCTATGGTGAATTCCACTACAGAGAATTAGCCGAGCCTGAATTCATCTTGATAGCCTGCCTCGGACGTGTAGGCATTCCGTTGCACCCGTCAGCCTTTAATGCCTGAAACCGCTGATATCCAAACTCCCGTAGTCTCGTTCTCTGAGAGACTTTTCCTGCATCAAGCCGCGAACGCGCTGGAGCGCATATGCGACCTCTGACCCCCAACGCGGCTCTGGATTGCTGCGCTGCCAGAAGGCAAACATCAGCGCTAGGTGGGACGGTGAGAGCTCCTGCCTGATGAACCTCGGGATCTTAGTCCCGTTTTATTCAACCTTACCACGTACTCTGGGAAAGCGCTAGTGAAGGAACTAGCGATCGTCTCCTGGAGTGTTTTTTTTTTTTACCAGGGTACGAGTTGTATTCTTTCGCAGAGCTGTTGAGAAGCTCGGATTTATTTGACAATCAGATGTACATAAAGCAAGACATTTTGGGACTCCAGCATATCCGGATTAAGAGTCTACGGCCAGATAAGTAAATGTTCCTTGCTGTTAGCCAGTTAATGGTGTTTCCTTCCGTATGACATTCCGTGTAGGACTGCTGGAAACCTCAATTCTTTTTTCTTTATTTTTTCCTTTTTTGTCTTTGTTCTTTGGACGCAAGTGGCAGTATGTATATGTAAGTGCATATATAGAACTTGTATATATATTTTTTCCACATAGGGGGGACATTGTGTCTCTTCATTAAAGGTACCAGATACAGACAGCAGAGTAAAGTCCACGACTCCCTCAACCCAAGCTGTAGATGGTTTCTGGCTGCCACAGTGTTTTGGTTTATTTCTCCATTTTTTCCCTTCCCCTGTGGGGGTCTCATCTGGAGAGTGTGTGTTTACAAGCTCCCGGGTGGT
The DNA here is from genome assembly GCF_964261635.1 of Lissotriton helveticus. Lineage (NCBI taxonomy): Eukaryota > Metazoa > Chordata > Amphibia > Caudata > Salamandridae > Lissotriton > Lissotriton helveticus. The sequence goes on along the minus strand of NC_136069.1, from coordinate 1,311,209,499 downwards.
GCCGCTAAGGAGGAAGGGAGAATCTAGCAACACCATCGCTCCTGCTGTATCCGGCTTTGTAAGGTTAGTTTAACCAGCCTCTGCTGTGAAACTGATACTGGAATGTAGACGTTATATACAAACCATAAAAATATAAACACAATGCCATACTCTATTGCTGTTTTGCAGCTGAAGCTCTGTATGCTCCAAAACGCTACACCAAAAACAAAGAATTCTGAAATACTTAAATGATATTGTTCTCAAGGGGTGAAAATTACCCAGTGAGTCTGACTCCACCCCAGTGTTATCTCTACTATTTCCCACCAGAGGCCAAGGCCGTGCTGCCTGGAGGGCGCATGAAGGCCTCAGTCACTGCTCACTGGGTGACTGTGTTGATATGAGTGATTCATTTGCGTGTATGTCTTGCGCAGATAAGGTTATGGTTTCACAGGAGCATCGACTTGCCATTGTGAGCATTCGCGTTGCTCCTCTCTTGCTTACCTTGTAAAGTTTTAAGGGAGTGTAATGTACTGCCAGAAATATCATATTGCTCGCTGGTGTGCTAAACTCCGATGCAGAAATATGTATGTGGCCCGAAAGTCATTAGAATGTTTGTAGATGTTCCTTCTTATCTATTCATCCTTCCTCTCACAAAAAGGACAGACTATAGCAGCCAGTTTGTTAAAAGGGTCTCCCACTTCAAACATGAAAATATGGGGACTTGTGGCAATATCATTATTTTTCTTTCTGGTGCCTTTTTAAGGATTCCCCTTCCCCAGTCGTCAAGGCCCTCAAGTAAAAAGGTCAGTTTGGTGTGCGTGGCCTGTTGATCATATCACGCACTGAAGGCTCAATAAATGGATATTTTGTGCTGCTGTGGAGGTGCAGGGGTGTTGCTATTCTGGTTCTGAGCCACATCCTCTGACTTTTTCTATGACGAAATTCCTAGTAAGTAAGAGGGTTTCCAGGCTGATGGATTATTTTGAAGAAAGGGTAGGTAGAAGCACTCCCATACCCCAAAAAATCCAGAGCCCTCAGATAATAGAGCTCCCAGCCAGCCCTGTTTTAAATGACCCGCAGAATCCAGGGAGGGGCAGGCCTAGATGGATTATGGTAGCGTGGGGGATCAATAACTGAACTTAAGAAAAAAGTGATCTTGCGTCTGATTATCTCCCTGAGCAGAAGTCGTTATCATGGATACTAAGACTAACACTTGCATAAACTGTGTTCACTTCTTGCCTGTCAAGATCCTTAGAATTATGTACCAGCATTCCTGCGTCTCCCACCTCTAGATTGATTCATAGTCACTCAGAAGGCAGGCCACAAACTTCAGTACAGTGTGCCCTGCACAACCAACATCATTGGAAGTGACACTTTTCACACTTCAGCTCTGTTAGCAGCAACACGTGCTACCATGCCATGGGAATATGATAACACTGGAGGGTAAGTGCAGAAATGGGCAGATGCTTTTATAACCTGCATTTAATTTTCATTAAAGCTGTCCAATATAGTACTACCTGAAGGTGAAAGACCACAAAGTTTAACAGTATTTTGTTGTTTTTTTGCTACTGCTTTGACCGCACCCCCAGTCTAATTCACCCTGCATCCTGTTTGTGCAGCATAACTAACCGTTCCCTTTCTTTTATAATGCACTTCTTCGACCACTGAGCCTACAGCTCCTGCTCCAGCCTCACATACTGTGCCTGCTACCCCTACAGCGCTCACACTGCCCCTGCTACCACCGCTGCGCTCACACCGCCCCCTACATACAGTATTCAGAACAGGGCATGGGAAGGAGTAGGGCCAGGACCTTCTGTCACAGACTCAAGACTGGCCAAAGGGAGCAAATAGTCACCTCCGAAGAGAGAGTGGGGCTGCTTCATCACCATATTACCAACCACCATCCCTATGCCAATCACACACACACGCATACCGACCATGCTCCCGACCCCCCCTCTCCTGCCTCCCCCCCCCCCTCCAGTTACAGCCACAGCTGCCGATTTCAAACCTTGGGAGCCACGTTCGAGTCTCAGCATTGCTAAACATCCAGTGATTCTGGGCAGTTCCCTTAATCTACCCATGCCTAAATAACATGAAGATGACCATGTGTAAATGTCTCAACAATGCAAACAACCGGATGCAACAAAAGGAAAAAACATCCTCAACCTTGTCCCTTTCGATCCAGCATGTCGACGGAGTACAGTTCCAAAGCAGCCATCTTGGACGGAGAAGACAAAAGAAAGTTACACTGCAGAGCACAATGCCATCCACCAAAGTCCGTCCACCTCAGAGCCAAACGGTGAACGTCCAACCAAGAAGGGGCAATGTACAATCGAAATGTTTGAAGGGCAGCCAGCCAAAACCACAGGAGCAACTCCAAGATGGGCCAGGGGGATCCGCGACGAAGCCCCGAAACAGCCGTGTGGCGAGGCGTCCAGACACAAACCGCTTGCCCCTGCCGAGGACCAAGATCTCCATACGTCTCCGCACCAATACTGGATAGCACGGAAGCAACCACATCTCCCTTCTCCAGCACCGGTAAGTACATCTGAGCAGACTGGTAGTCGTATAAAAACACAGGGTGTGGCGCGGTGTACCGCACCTGGAGCTCAGCATGATCATCCGAGGGCACTGCAAGCGGCTGTGTCATCCTTACTAGTGTTGGTGAGAGTGTAGGAGGGAAGTGGAACAATTTGCGGTTTATCTACTTGTTCTCTAATGATAGGAAAGATGTTGTCTAGGAGGTTTAAACTACGGTCAGTGGTTTGTATGAGGATGGTACCATTATTATAGATAGTGATTGTTGCTGTAGCTTGAAAGAGTTGGGAAGGGGCATTATAAATAGATAAACCGTGTGCCGATTTTCTAGTGGAGGAAATAGGAAAAGTGGCTAGGAGTACTTTCCTCCATTGTGCTTTCCGTTTAGTGTGAAAGATGATGTCTATGGTTGAGTGTCCGTTGCGTGTTGAGAAGTAGGGATCAGCGAAGAGGGTTTCAGGGTGTGATTTGATGATGTTGTGTTTGAACCGTTTGGCCGATTTTTTTGAGAGGCCAGGGGGGTAGATGATGTTGTGTGTGTGAGTGCCTGTGAGCTCCATGGAATGGGTGGGTGAGTAGGCGACGATGGAGAAGCACCAAAGAGACACAAGGACTCAGGGATGCTGGGGCCAGGCGGGGTCCTAAGGAAGAGAGAGGGGGGAGGAGGGAAAGAAGCCGCAAATCGCAATTCAGAATTTGTGTATAAATGTGATTTGTATGCAATTGGGAGTGTCTCACCTTCATTGAAAGTGATATATGTATATCCTAATAAACCCGGGACCACCCGGATCACAAAGTTGGTAGTATTCAAACGTGTGTAAATGTTTTGATGCTATCATGTCACCCTGAACTGAACTGAGAGTATCTGTGTGTTGCTGTATCCACTGATATGATGTGAAATCATGTCTGATTAAGTCGTAGAAAGGTTTGACTTTTTCTGCGTAATCCAGAATGTATGTTCTGCCAAAATATAAAAATCCTAAAATGGATTGCAAACCTTTAAGAGTCTTTGGAGGTTGGCACACTGCACACTTTTCTAAAAAGTTGACTGCCAAGCTCTTGTCTTCACTTTAGAGCTCATATCCCAAAATAGGACATTGAGATAGGCAATTTTTGATTTCTTGAAATTAAATTTGTAGCCAAAATTGACGAATCCCACAATTATGTTGTTCACCCTGCACAAATGTTCAAGTAATTCATCATCCGTCTGATAGATATCATCTACTTAGGACCATGCCTCCTCGTCGTATGTTTGTAATAATTCTCACACTCTTGCCGAGAATAGCCCTGGACTGTTCTTATACCCCTGGGGCAAACAGCAAAAATGTGCTGAGTGCAGAGGGCAGAAAATGCTGTCAAATATCTGCTTTCTGGAGCTATATTTTGGCAGAAGAATCCATTCAAGATATCTAATGTCGTTTTGTATTTCTTCCGCTCAATGTTATTCAATAATGCCGCACTCTGTGCATTTTGAATTGCAAATGTTCGTGAGCATGTGTTTAAATGTCGGTAATCTAAAACTAGACAATATTAGTTGTCAGGTTCATTACTGGAAACAAAGGATTGTTCATGGGGGAGGTGCAAGTTTCAATTACACCTCGGTATTTAAGTTGGTCTAAGATTGTCTCTGTGGATTTGGAGAACATTTTAATAGAATTTCATGGTGAGTAGACTCCACGTCTCACCCTACATGGTTACGATATAATGCCGAAGCTAGCACTAGCACCCACTCCTGTGTGTATGAATGTTTTAAAGATTCTGGAACGAGGTTGGAGAAAGTAGGCAAATTACACTTTCCCCTTTTGGGCATTCCATCACAAACTCAGGTAGCCAGTCTTTTTCTGCTAGCAGTATGTCATATCCATATGTTAAGTTCTCCTAAAAGAGACTTTTAACCTTTCTTGAGATGTCCCCCTCTATTTGAAGTGTAATTTTGTGTAATCAATGTGAGACACTAACTCTTTTCCACTGTGATGTGTTCATTCAGTACTGCTGTCACCAGAAATTCCTTCAGGTTCTGGCGAGCTTTTGTTACTTCTGCCGCGCTGTCTAGTATCGTCAGAGCCCATTCCCAGTTCAGTGTCTGAGTCCTCAGTAACCTGGTCATGTCTAATTTTGAAGCCAGTTACTCTCTTCTTTTTGAATTGAGGCTTTGCTTTAGGTTGTTCCTTCTGTATGATAATGTAATCAGAATTTCGCTTTTTTTCTTTGGTTGATCTTCTTTCTTTTGTTCTGATCCCCCGTCCCTCTCCGAGTTTTTTGATGAACCCTGAAAGGAACGAAAGAAACGTGTATCAGTGTCCTGATACCTGTCAGGTTTCCGAATGTTATCATGATTCCTAAGGTTATACCTCTTTTCAGAGGACTCCCGTTGGGGAGATCCACCCCATGATCGTGAATTCTTATCTGTATTGTTATTTTTAGACTGTTTTCTATTCCATTTCTTTTTAGAAGAAGACAGTGCTTTTTTATTTTTTTATTTATTTTTTTAAAACCTTTATTGTACAGGGAAGGCTCACAAATACGGGCCTACAACCCAGCGGGCCGGCCACCACAGATAAGGAGCATAATCAACAATACAGAAACGCATACAGAATATCACAACAAATCATACAGGAAATAAGGGAGCAGGGACAGGATACGAGAAGGTTGATTTTCTAATATATAGAAACGGGTACAACAGGACAATAAACAGGTAGGAAGTCTCGGAGGGCCGTGGTGGGCCGCGAACAGCCATGGTAAAAGATACAGGATAACTCAATAATGACAAATACCTATCGGTAAGGGCAGAATATGAGTCGCACCAGAAAAACAGTGGCAACTGCCGTTCAACGCCACCCACCACAATAAGAACATATCATATCAAACAGAGTCGAAAAAAGCTTATCAAATAAAGCCCTCCGTCACACAACCCAGGGAATAAGGAAAAAAAAAAACCACGAGAGGGGGGAGGAAGGGAGGAAAAAGAGGGAAAAGGGGACAAAAAGCGAAAGGAAGAACGCCACCTCAAGCACGCGCCCCATGGCAAACGAGGCCGGAAACCACAAATCGGTATACAGAACCGGTAGTAACCAGAGCAAAATTAAAATAGTGAGCCAAAGTCACAGTAAGACCCAAAGGCCAGCGCATCAAGAACAACCCACCCAGGGGGACACATGCTGAGACCGCGTCCCGAAAAAGAGGACACACAAGAGCCATAGAACCAAAAAATAAGAAAAAGGAGGGGAAACCCCCCCCCCCCCAAAGAAATGACAGACCCCCCTCCCCACCCCGCAAGCTCACCCTGCACCCCTGCAGAAGGCTATGGCCCACCCCCCAGCAGCGTGCCTGTCGCCCTAATCAGAACCCGAAATATAGAAGAGCTAAAGCAAGATAGAACTATAAAGACAAAAAAAGGGGGGGGGAAAGAAGGAATAAGGGAGAAAGGAACACGGGAGAGGGCCATATAACAGAATTAACGGCTCCCACCCTCCCGTCCGAAACATCAGTGTCCACGGGAAGACGAAGAATTGAAGGATACAGAACAGGAATACGACAAAAGTCCGACATGGTCATACCGTACTAATCGATCATCCAACCATTGCAAGACAACAGTCCACAAAGGCAAGATCGTCTCATCCCTGTCCTTTTCTTTCCAAATCTGTAGCAGTCCGCCTCACGAAGAACCAGACCACAAGGAACAGGAGGCAGAGAACAGGGAGGGCAAACTTCAATCCGCATAAGATGTTCCGTGCACCACTCGAATGATCCGGAGCAGTCAGAAACCATTGTACACAAGGCAGGCACAGTTCCGAAGATGATCTGAGGAAAGTCGACCCAGCGGAGTCAGCACAGGATCTACGATCGGCCATTCGAGGAGATGAAGAACAGGAAGAACCACCAAGACCGGCCCGGACAGGACCCGGCCCACCGACCCACAGCACAGGAGAGGACACATCACGATGGAGGGCAGCGGAACTCCGCACATCAGCAGAAACGGCAGCCACCGGGTCCATAATTTCCAGGATAGAACCAGCCGCACCTAGCAGCGACGTAGCCGCACACGCCAGGGGGGGCTCAAACGGCCCAGCGAAACGAGCCTCCTCCAGGTTAACAGCGGGTGCGGCCACAGGAGTACCCCAGGAGCGCAGGGCGGCGAGGATGTCCGTAAGTGTAGGAACACCTTTACAGTATCCGGTTTCTGCGCCACATCGTGGACCACCGCCGCCCATCTCGGCCCGGCTGAGATATACAGGGTCGGCCGCCATCTTGGAAGCCCGGCGCAGCGATCCCCGACCCCCGACCGGGCCACAGCAAGGCAAACGGAATTCAGTCAACCACCAGCACAGGCACGTCCAGAGCAGGAAGGGGGGCCACCAGAAGAAGGAGGATCGCCGGCCCCCCAATGCCGCCGGCCCCGTTCTCCGAGTCCGGGCGGAGGCACTCAAAATGGCCGGACCGGAGAACAAAGGGGGGGACAAGCCACAACTACGGTCAGTCCCGTCAACAGAAGGCAGCGCCTCCACCCCAGGCCGCGGGACCGCCTGATCAAACCAGAAAGCCGCGACCGGCCTCTCTGCACAACCGCCTCGTCGGCCGAGTCCACTGCGCCATCAAGGGCCGGCCATAGCGTAGCGCCCCGTCCGGGCGCCGCCAAGGAGACTCAGGCCAGTCCGCTCCGGAGGTCCCGAAACGAGCGAAGGCACAGTTCCGGAACCACGGCACCCAGAGACAACCGGAACAGACGGTAAGTGTCTATAAATCGCCGTAGATCCACAGCGTAGCAGAAATTGTCTTCCCGGGGCACGATAAAGGCAGGATTTATGTTTCGAACAGGAAAGTTGACGGAGCCGAGCTAAAGCGCGGCCATCTCGGACGCGAGCTTGGCTCCTCCCCGACAGTGCTTGATAATAATATTAATAAGGAATGTAATAGGCCCACAGCTACCCCAACGGGGTGTCCGGGCGCTATATCAGACAGAAAGCGAAGCAGATGCAAGTGCAGCGACTAATCATGGTGGCTAAATAGCCAGGTTTGGAGAGACTTGCGGAACTCTAATTCTGACTGAATCAAGCGCAAATGAAGGGGTAGTTTGCTTCAAGTTTTCCTTGTCAGGACTACCCGCAATTTGTAGCTTCCCTGCTTTTGTTCCCAAATTTTCTCTACCTAACGCAGCATAGGTTTCTTCGATAATTTTTGGTAATTCTCAATCTTTATTTATAGGTGCTATTTACCTTAAGCCGCTATATATGGGCACTGCTGCTGCCTACCCTTTTATGTTGCTCAGCATGATTGCTGAGACTTGGGCAAAATTACCCATCAGTTTCATCCCCATGTCCAGGGCAGGTCCTGCCCCGTACTCATTCTGTATTTGTTTCAATACCTCTGGAACGACTGCTATTGAAGGGGTACCGCATATACTAATGTATAGGGCAGCAAAGATTGTTCCCCAAGTGGTAAAATCCTCAATCCAGGGAACCATGCCCATTGGCAAGCAAATGGCTAGCATTCTATGTATTTCCTGCGGAACCGTATGGGGAAATATTGCTTCCAGCTGTGCAATTTTTTGTGCTATCCAGAAACGAAATTTACTACAGTTTGGATGGAATTGTCCCTGTTACTGATTTCAGTGTCTGTGGTTTAATGGTAGGTATGTAGAGAAAAAGTGTAGCAAACTCCAAGGGCATAGATAATCCCTAGATCAAAATGTAAACATAATAATAGACCCTCCACAACATTCAAATAAATATGTGCTGAAACAGTGAGTTATACAAAAATTCTTCAATCTTTTTATTTTGATTATAGTATATTTTCATGTTATATTTGTCTTTTGTTTAAATTTCTTTTACTTATTCATTTCAATTTTCACACTAAAAAACATTTATATATAATAAATAATGTTCAAACACAGGAAAGAAATTGGTTATTTACAACTAGAGACGTACAAAGACAATAAGTGTAGACAGAACAATTACATAACCACAATATCAAAAACAAATTACACCAGTGATATACGAGATATTCAGTCGTTGGAATGATTGATGAAGGCAATGCGGTTGAATAGAACTACGCGCGTTTCGGCCCAAGGCCTTCGTCAGGTGACCGTCATTCGTACATTATATATAAATAAAAAAAGTGATATAACCTAAACAGACAAAACAAAGACAGAAAAAATATAAATATATCAACAGCTCGTACGTACACGTCAATTTCAGCAATTTACAGCACAATTTATGTTTCTGTATTCGAGGGTCTATAACATTTACAGTACAGATGCATATATATATACAGTGTTAACATTTTAGTGCAACCACTCAATTTAAATTAAAGCCAGACCATCTAATTATTTAATTTAAACATGCCAGGTTAACTTGTAGATGATCGTTTTTCAATTTTAGCTATATTTAGTATACTTTTATTGAAAAATCACATAAAGTTTAAACATTTTTATTTCACTCCTAACTATGATAGTTTTTCTAAAGGGTTCCCAGACCAACAGTTCCATATTAGAGGCAGATGCTTCGAAAAGAGAAGAATCAAGAAAACAAGATAGATTTAGATGTGGATGAAGTACCTATTCAATCAACCTAAAGTTGCCCTTACTAGTGAAGAGGGATACACCCAATTTTACTTACATTATAATTGTCACGTTGTTGAATCAACACAGAAACTTCACTTCCTATGGCGACAGCTACTATTTCATTAGTATCGAGTCTGATATGCTGAAAAATAGACATGCGATCTTGTTTAGACACTAATGTTTTACCATATACTATTAGACACTATCTTAGCTGCTCTTCATTGAAGATGTACCTGATTTATTTCTGCAAAATGACTTTCAGCGCACTTAATCACGTGTTGATTTTAGTGAATCAGGTCAATTGGTGATAAAAACGTGTCTATAGGATCTTTGTTCCAGTAGCCTGAGTCTAAATTAGTGAGAGCAAGAAAGATTACTGTTTATATGTCACTTCACCCTTCTTTTTTTCATTTAGAGTCTGTTCACAATATATAGAATTGACTAGACAAGGGCCTATGGCGAATTATTATTTTTATACCGCAAAACCCTTCTTTGTCAAATAAGGTCTAGTCCAAACAGCAGTGTACACATAATTACAAATTGCGTACCAAAGGAATATCCTTGCAGTATATATCCTTATTGCCTCACAATGGTCGCAGTTATAACAAGGCGGTAATTGCGCAAAAGTTGTATTCTGATTTTGTATTTAAAAAGGGAAACATAACATACATATAGATGACGCTTATAGTAGATCATCGTAAATACGGCTAAGTAAACGCACGCATTGCACCCAAAAAGGTCCCATGAGGACACTTTAAAGGAGGTGACTTCCTACCTCAGATATCCGACGATTATTATTTGCAATCTTTCAGGGCAACATCCTATTTTTCTAATCGTGTTCCAGCAAAAATGTCAAATGCCGTGATCAATTTCTTTGTAGTAAATATGCACTAGAAGATAGAACGACACTATTGTACTGAACATAATAATAGTGTAAATAGCCTCTCTAATCAGTTCTCTTAATGCCATTACCTTGACGCAGTGACGCCGGTACATATGCTGGATGGAAGTTTTTTATTGTAAAAACGCTGTAGAAAAAATCAATAAAAAGAAACCACTATTGTAATAGGCATATTGAAGGGGTACCGCATATACTAATGTATAGGGCAGCAAAGATTGTTCCCCAAGTGGTAAAATCCTCAATCCAGGGAACCATGCCCATTGGCAAGCAAATGGCTAGCATTCTATGTATTTCCTGCGGAACCGTATGGGGAAATATTGCTTCCAGCTGTGCAATTTTTTGTGCTATCCAGAAACGAAATTTACTACAGTTTGGATGGAATTGTCCCTGTTACTGATTTCAGTGTCTGTGGTTTAATGGTAGGTATGGTCTGATGAGGACCGACGGGAGCATTTCTCGCAGGTTGGACTGTTTATGTTCGCATGACGAACTAGATAATGTGTCTGTATAGCCTCACTTTTTCGTTGTATATTGTACCTACTTCATCCACTGGTAGTGTATCTATCTCTGGATGTGGAGCGTATGTCGTAAAGTCCGGCCAGGTCGCTCCTTCTATACTGAGTGGACTGAATCTCACGACAGATGCTGTTTGTAGGAGGGTGCCTTTATACCAGTTTCTGTGTTTCTGGTAAGTTAACAGGACTTCAGTGTCTTCTTATGGAATGTATTCATCTGGTGGTCCAACCACAATGTATGTGTGGAAACATTTAGTCTGGATCTGCAGGTGGGAACGGAACCCAAGAATAGAATACCACTGATCCGAACACCATGTGTGCCTCTATCATGAAGGTAACACAGCCACTTGTTGCAGGTACGCCGTGTTCTATCAATGTAATAGTTACTGCATTTTTACAGTTCTCTGTGGTGTTGAGAGCTTTAGCAAACTCTTCTTCCCCATTCCCTGAACTACTGCTCGTGGACTCAGTCATTTTTAAAGGAGAAGAAAAGGATCTTTTTAGAAATTTTTCGGGGTTTTGCACTATGTGGGAACTTTATACCCTTACAAGCTTGTTAAACCTTCAGCCAATACACAGAGTGTATCTGCTCAGTTGAGGCAGGTTTCCCTTCCCACTTCAGACGCCTCTGAAAAAGACTGAGTAGTGATTTCTGAGAAAGCACAACTGAACTATTCCGATTTTCACTGTTAACATAAGAACCAAACCAACGTTGGCGGCGCCATGTTGTGTAGTTCCTACGAATCCCCAGGACCTGCACGTTTTGGATGACCTAAACTGAGGGCTTGGTGTCCCAACCACTCCTGGACACCCCCACAGGATATGTCAGCCGTTAAACTAGCTAGCTCTACAGTCCCACTACCACCCCCCTGTATCTTACAGTGGTGTAGGTAGTTTCTGGCAACCACTGAAAATGACAACCCTGATTCCTCAGGGATTGTGGAAAACAGTACAGTACTTTTTGCTCAGTTACTTGTGCTCACTTATTCACAGAAAATACTTAGGATGGCGATTAGGACATTTCAATAAGTATTTATTGGTCCAGCGTTAATGTTATGTAAAACATATTTGTTGAAGATTCAGCATGCAGGACCTCATGTCAGCTTGGAAATAATCCTCCTCTGATTTACAGGGGGAGAATAAGGGTCTTATATACTAGAGTGGTCACTCCAGGGTTTCTTCTAGAATCAATATGTTTTGAAAACAATCATAATTGTTTTGAAAACAATCATACATTGTTTTCCAAACAAATGCGATCATGCACAGCTGGCTGTTGGCCAAAGATGAAAAAAGTGGTGACCCGTATACAGAATAATTATGCTGTGCCTGGGGACATGTTTATGTACGTCAGGTACAGAGTTTATGATATGATACTAAGAGCCTGGTGTCGCAAACGACTAGGTAAAAGGTCACCTGTTCAGAATCGTTATTGTCGTGTAGATGGGACAATGTATGTAAAATGGGGTATACATGACAGGACTATCCTAACGGACATGACACTTTAGCCATTTTTTTAAAGTTACTGAGGAACCTTCCACAGAAGATGGGATGCCACTTAGGTCTGACCAATTACTTCTTCCATATAAGTTGAGATGTGGTATATTCAAAAACACCCATCAGGGGTACCTTGGGTCGCCTGTTGCCAAACAGTGCATTTGCGATTCTTTCTGGTGGTCCAGGATGGATGTGGACATTGAAGCGGTGGTGGAAGGTTGTGGTGTATGTTTTTCTGAGGAAAAAAGTTTGAAAACTGCTACCACTCCTCTGACCCTTTGGAAGTTCCAGCAGGATCTTGGATAAAGCAAGGGATTGATGTTATGGATCCCTATGATTCTCTGCCTGGTGGTCCTACGTTTTTTCTTGTCTTGCTGGACTATTATTCCAAGTGGCCGGAACTTACATTTTTAAAAGAACCTGGTGCAAGCTCTGTGGTAGAGTTTCTCAGAGTGTTTTTTTTGTGGTAATACTTACTTAAAACTCTCATTTCAGACAACGGTATGCAATTTGTTAGCAAAGAATTTCAAAGTTTCCTTGAATCATCTGGGGTGAAATATCTCAGAAGCTCCTTATATCATCCTCAAAATAACGGCCTTTGTTGAGAGAATAAACTGTGTTGTTGGGGCATGTATTAGATGATCAAAAATGGTAATCATGACATTAAACCATGAGAAATATGTTGTGATTTTACAGAACTACCCCTCATTCTTCTACCAAAGTTTCACCATTTGAATTGTTGAGGGGTAGAAAAGCAAATACCACTTCTATCCAGCTTGGATGTCCACATGGTTGAAGTGTGAGTCTGATGTTGAGAATCTAATGTGGTTGGTCAGGAAAATGTCAGTCATGCTCAGAACAGGCCAAAGTGTTGGGATGATCCAAAACATGGAGGAGATGTGGTGAGAATAAAATCAGGTATACATGTACATAAGGGGAGAAGCATTTGCGGTAATGCTGTCAGAGTTGTAGCTGGTCTTTGATGGAATTTTTCAAGGGTGGTGAAAGTGGAGAATGAGGAAGGTGACAAAGCTGATAGAGGATCTGGTTCTCTGGGTTTGTCTGAGAGTGATTCCACCGCCAGTGACCATACAGTTGAGATGACCGTTCCTCCTCTGCGTAGGGGTTCATGCAAAGCAACCAAACCTATTAGGGTTATGACATAAATGTATTTCTTGTTCTGGTACGTTTGTGTGTGTATATGGGTTCATGCGGGCTGATTTATTGTTTGTTTTGTTGTGTAGTTGGGTTAGGTTAGGTTGTGGCGATTTCCTTTTTGTGTTGATAGTTTTTCTTTAACAAGGGAAGATGTTTAGTATCATGTTTAGTATCAGGACTCAGTGCCTGGAGTGGAATGTTCTACTTTTCAGGTTCTGAGTTAGGATTTAAATTGTACAGTTGGGCAGAAGATACGGTGGAAGTGAAGAATACCTGTGTGTACTATTGAGGCAGCTCTTATTACTCATCTTAAATAAATATTACTTCTGTTATCACTTACTGAGTCTGTAGATTTTCACTACAGTAAGCAAAGCCCAAAATGTGCAGAAGGAAGGGTAAACCTGAGCTGTCCTAACCACCTAAGAGAACCAAAGGGAAACAAAACAAAAGAGGTGCACGAATGCAAATAGTGAAGTCAACCTACCATCTGCTGTTGCTAGGCAAAGAGTAATATTGCAACTGGTGTTTAAATCTTCCTAGCTCTTTCTGACCCAGAAGTATCCAAAATGCTCTGGTTCTTCCTAGAATGTTCTGGATCATATAGAATGTTCTGGAACTTATTAAATGTCCTGCCTCTTCCCACTTTACCCTTAAAGTGCAGTTCTTTGGTACTCTGTGGCTCCACCTTCCTTTGTCACCCCTCACCCCAGGGAATGTCTGCCACAGTTTCCAAGGCAAGCCGATAGCAAGCTTGGATTGTGTGGCCTGAGAAATGTCATTGTGTTCCTGTGACACTAGTTGTGACACTTGGAGATTATGAATTCCCAAATCCTTAACATCTGACCCACCCAACAGTGCCTTGGGTCTGCACAACTCTGCTTGCCTGAGGTGCAGGTCTGCCAGGCCTAGCAATTCAATGTCTCTCTCTGCGGTGCTATATTTTTCATCCAATCCTTATGGTATAATCCACATGGCCATGTCAGGGGCAGGTGACGGTGGTCTGTTGAGGTCTCAATGCCTCCGAGACAGGAAAATGTTCCCTCAAAGGCCTTGGAGTTTTCTCTGTTTCAATGTGCGCTGTGTATCATCTCAGAGGAGACGAGCATGTCCAGCTTGACATTAGATGCTGTGATCCTGGCACCTTCTCATTCATCTCTACAGTTCACCCTGTTAATCAGGATGCCTCTTTGAGTACAGAGGAGGGTTGTCACACTCATTTGAAATGTCTTCCTGGAACATATATCAGTCAGTCAAAGTAGGCTTTATTTCGATATGAATATATCTTTAAAAGCATCACAATACAGTTTTAAAATACATTAAAAGCCTTATTGAATACATATGAAGCATTATTACATGAAAATAACAGTTATACAAAAATCGAAATACAAAATACAAATGGTGGCAATAAGTTAGATAAAATAGTCTTAAAATCTCAATTAAACAATGTAAGAAAGCCTTTTGTACCTGATCAACCAAGCCCAGTTTAAAAACTTCGCCAAGTCAGACAAGTAGGGGCCGTGCATCCGATTTCAAAATGTGTAGGGCCTCACCACAATGTCTTGTACCTAATTCTTTGCAGAGGGGTTTCAACCACCTAATACGAGGGGCATTGTATGCGGGGCATACAAAAAGAAAATGAGGTACTGTCTCGATCATAGTCTCACAGAATGGGCAGAATGGAATGGTCTGTGCTGGGGGCTTCCATCTGGCAGTCAATTCGTGGACAGGCAGCACTCCGACTCTAAATTTAAAATATAGAACCCTATCTCTAGGTTTAGTGATGATATCGAGATAGGGCTCTCGGAATGGCACCTCCTTATGCAATAGGAATTCGACAGTAGAACTATCTACATTAGGATTTAAGTTTCTCGAGTCCCTTACCCATTTCCAATAAGAGTTTTTCAGGACAGACTTGGGGAGTGCGGTCCTAGACTGCCAAATATTTCCAAGACCCACTTCTCCAAGTAACCATTTCACATCCCTTAACCATCTTATTCTGTGCCAGCCAGGCAATGATAAAACCTCTTTTAACCCCTCCGCATAACTCGCAAGTTCCGGGACTCTCCATAGGCGCGCCCAGAGGAGAAGAGGGTGTAGCCTTGCCTGATCCTTGATAGAGCGACAGCCCATATCAAGGAGTAGAGGAACAGAGGGGGTACTATAAGGGAGACCCATCAGGTCCTTCAAGAATTTGTGTTCTGAACAGGTTAACTCATCCACATTCTGCCCCCCCCAGAGCTCCGCCCCGTACAACGCCGCACTCACACCTCTTGCCTTATAGATATCCAGTACCGGGGCAATTGGTTTAAAGGTAGAGGAACGCTGATCTTTAAGCAGGGCCCCCACCACCCTTTTGTGATTTAACAGCATTTTTTGAAGATGACAGTTCCAACTCGTGGTGTCGGTGAGGCGGATTCCTAAATAGTCAAACTCCTTGACCCTTTCGAGGCATACTGAGTTCAACACAGGAGGCCTGCCTATCTTCTTCGGGGGATTCAGGATCAGATATTTGGTCTTCCCCGTATTGATTTCTAACCCCCTCGCATCACAAAAAGATTGGAACCTATCAAGGAGGCTCTGCAGCCCGACCGGGGTCTTCGAAATCAGTAGGGTGTCATCTGCAAATAGGAGCGTAGGTATTCTTTTGCCCGCCAGGGATGGAGCATCTGCAGGGTATTGTAAAAGATGCTCCACCACACCGTTGACGTATAAGGAAAACAGTGTGGGGGCTAAAACACAACTCTGGCGGACCCCTCTATTTACAGATATTCTAGCAGTCTTTTGGCCCTGATTTCCCCACCGAACCTGGGCAAAATTATCTTTGTGGAACTTAATTATGAGGGATAATAGGTACCGTGGCATGCCCAAATCAGATAGGACCTTCCACAGACGGTTACGGGGCACTGGGTCAAAGGCAGTCCGTAAGTCTATAAAGGCGAGATACAGACTGCCTTTGCCCAACAGAACCACCTTCCAATATAACAGCAATAAGCGGAATGATTGTTCAGTGGTCCCTGTACCAGCCCTGAAGCCTGCCTGGAAATCAGAAAGAATCCCATTCTCCTCTACCCACTGTAGCACTCTCACCAAAACCACCTTGCCTGCAACCTGCTGGGTGGAGTCCAGTAAAATTAGCGGGGTCGTCCCGGCTCCCTTTTTTGAAAATCGGGACGACCTCAGCGCCCATCCATGAGCTTGGAAAGGGGGCATCATAGAAACTAGCATTGAGTAGGGATGCTATGAGCTTTCCCCATTCTAGTTTGGAGATGCGAATCAAATCTCCTGGAAGGCCGTCCAGCCCCGCAGCTTTGTTTGGGATAAGACATGAGATTGCAACCTCTACTTCCTTCCCTGTAAACAAACAAATCTCATCTAGCCCAAGGAAGTCTAAAGAATAACTCTCAGTACAATCGTCCTCCACGCCCGAGGCCACGGTATACAGTTTAGAAAAGTGATTGAACCATGACGCCTCTGGAATATTACATGTTACAAGGGAGTCCTGGGGTTTATCCTTGGCTCTAACCAAATCCCAGAAACTCCTAGAGTCCCTCCCAGCACTCGCTAGTTTTAGGTCACACCAATATTGGTCCTCCCACTCTTTCTTCGCTGTACGGATAGCGCGCCCATACGTCTTCCTGGCAGTACTGATTAAACTACTGTCCCTAGTTTTAACCGCCTTAATTACATCTCTTTTGGCGCTTCGGCAAGAGGCAGAATACCAGCCTGAATTGCCTTCAGGGCGCCCCAACCTGTTGGCCCTATGTCCTGGGTTCTGTATGATAAAAAGGTCACCCAATACTTTAGTAGTGTTGCTAAATAAGGTAGAAACCTCATGGGGATTTGCTGCAACAGTATCCAGACTGGTGAGAGCGCTGGCCATAATAGATCTTATTTCCAATATCTTTCCTTCATCCAGAGCAACCTTTTCCCATTTCAAGCGTCTCCCACAGTTAGAGGGGCGGACTTCGGATGACAACTTCCAGGCCTGGGGTACTTGGGGCTTTTTCCCACCCAACCAACTAGAGGACAGTGACAGAGATAATGGATTGTGATCACTGTCAATTGAGGGCAAAACTGCCATGTCCAGCAAAAATTCCCAAAAACTAAAGTTCAACAGAATGTAGTCAATTCGAGATGAATGACCTACTCTGTTAAAAGTATGGGCCCCACCAATATCTGACTTTGTCCGTCCATTTACTGCCCTGACACCGTGTTCCAGAGTCAGGGCATTTAAATGGATAGCTCTTGGGGTCCAACTCTTGATTGGTGGTATTGAGAGGAATGGAATACCTCTCCCACCATCGTCCTCATGGCAGCCCAAAATGTCATCCACCGCAAGGGGTTCAAAAGTGCAATTGAAATCCCCTGCTATCATTATAAATGAGTCGACACAACCAGAACTAAGTTCGCCTTCAAGAGCTGATAGAGTCGAAGAGGGCTTGTTTCCTTTTGAGGGTCTAGCATAAACATTAAAAATCTCTAGGGGCCTCCCCCCTGAGGGCCCTCTAATTAATAATCTCTGTAAATCCGGAGACCTGGTGACTCTGCTTGTTATACGATAACCCAGTGAAATACTTATCCAGATCAGTAACCCGCCTGAAGGGCGACCTCTCCCCGAGGGGGGAGGGATTGCGGGAACAAAATAGGTGGTATATCCGACCTTATATTGAGGTTCCACGCACCAAGTTTCCTGGAATAAGCATATTCCAAAAGCCTCAATGAAGAGGTTCCATTCGGGCATATCCAGATTACGCGATAAGCCCGCTATATTCCAGCTAACTATTTTCAGCGTCTTGTCCTCTGCCATAACCGCTGTAAGAGAAGAACTCTGAGCAAGAAAAACATCCCCAAGCCCAGAGTTAGTTGGATCAACACTCCCTTACATCTCCTGGTTGGGGGCGACAGGGGCGGAGTAGCCAGGGTTTAGGTGCATGATCGGAACCCCAAGATTGGAGGCAAAAATGCCATCAGGGTCCTGAGGTCCAAAGTTATTTAACTGAAGCTCGGGGGAATTATGGAACATATATATATCTAGGGCAAGATGGACAAATATTCCTTCTGGGCTTTTTCAAAACAAGGTATATCCTGTTTGAGGCCATTTCACAACAAGAGGAAATAACATTTCACTGATTTTTTTGGTGTACCTGACAAATCAGAATTCGCCAGGAAACCAAGGATATTCAATGACAACTTGCTCTCCAAACATCAGTGCTTTCCTCTGTGGCATATACATATGAACATTTTATGAATATGCATTATTCCTGATCTATAGATTTTTCTACAAACTCCACACCGTTTACAGGCAAACATGACTAGGAAAAGTAGAAAGTTTATACCATATTTTATAAACAAATCTAACAGTGGACAGATCAGGAAAAGTCAAACATACCACAATTCCCATTAAAACAAGCATGTGCTTTGCAGGCAGGATTTTTTAATCTTAAAATATCACTTTAAACTCTTTCCCAGGTTCAGAAAATCCCTCATCACTGACCTCTGTTGTGGGGTATGAATGGCCACAATTTGGAACAATCGCAGCACAAATCTTCCACCTACAGTTCTGAAGAGCTTTAAAAGCTTTGCTGATACCTAGTGTCTGACCTCACCCATCTTCGATGTCCTTATGTTGTGCGCTCCAATTAACATGAAGTCCTATGGTCCAGTTCCATTTTAACTAGGCCCGAATCCATTTTGGGCAATGTAAGTCACCATCTTCTCAATCTTAGGTAATGGAAGTCACCATTTTCCTCAATTTATGCAGAAACACTGTCATTGACGTACATTTCGTCTGACTTTATCTTGCTAAGAACCGTGAAAGTGTCAAGTAATTCGGCTAATGACATAGATAGAATACCTGATGTGTGATCAGTCTGGGACAAGTGTCTACTTATCACTATATCACGGTCAAATAAGAACAAATTCAGGCATATTGACAAAATAGTGAAGTCTGAATTGACATCCTGTCACCTTATCGGTTCTTAACAAAGCGTCTGGGATGCACACCTTGATGCATACAATCTGTCAGATATTCCTTAACTTATGTGAGGAATTCTATTGTCTGATAATATTTAGTATTTAAGGGCTGCCACTTGACCTCTTGTCAGGAGAGGTCCTTTGCCCAGATGATTACCCAAGATTCTGCCAGAGACAGTCTCCCCTTCTGCGAGCGTACTTCGAAGGTGGTACTTCTGGCCTGCTGCTGATAAAGCTGAGCTCCGGAGGAAGACTGCTACCACAGGGCGTTTGCCATTCGCACTGCCTTCACGCCTCTGTCAATAACAACAGGTTTTGCTGTCAACAAGGGATTCAGTGTGTCTCTTGTTCCCAAGGAACTCTAGAACTAAATTGCTGTACTTTCCATGTTCTCTTAGTGTAGCACATAGAAGTAGGTTTTAGGTGCAAAGTTTTAAGTGACAATTTAAGCATGTTAGAAATATTTGTCATATTTGCATACAACCTTTATTTCAGAATAATGCAGAGATTACAACTGAGCCTAAAAGAGGCAGCATACAGACGTCTTGGAACAGTGAAACCATACATTGCCAAAAATTCTAAAAGGAATGCAAAGTGACCAGATTTTGCCTCACTGTACTTCCAACTAGATAACCTGATGTTGTTGAGTCAGGGCACAGGTACAAAATCAATTTTAGGGAGTGATGAGAGGGATAAAAGTCATACACTCACACTGCATATTAATGAAAGTAAAGTAAGTTTAGTTTGTGGGCGGCCCAGGAGCTCAACCTGGTAAGGTCTAAGTTCCAGGGGCTCAGTTCCATGTGGGGCTGACAAGTCCTCTACATGAGGAGAGGGATCCTGAGCTTGTTAAGATTATTATTATTATTATTATTATTATTATTATTAAAAAAGTTTATAGAGCGCGTAGTCACCCTGAGGTATCCCAGCGCTGAGGATCCCTACATATGTGGTTCCGGGGGCGAAAAGGAAAGGGAGGAGAGCAGATTCAGGCAGGACGAAGGTGCCATTAGGGGAACAGGTGAGTTTTCAACCGTTTCCTAAAGCGTAAGTAGCTAGGTTCAGTTCTCAGGTCTCGGGGGAGAGCATTCCAGAGGCGGGCGGTGTGAACCGAGAAGCGTCTTCCACCCGTGCGAGCTTTCTTGAATCTAGGAAGGGTGATAAAGAACTCCTTGTCTGATCGTAGGGATCTTGGGGCTTTGTATGGTCTTATAAATCTCCTAAGAATGGCAGGGCCTTGGTTCTGCAGTAGTTTATGTGCCAAGCATAAAGCTTTGAATACCACTCGTTCCCTCACTGGGAGCCAGTGAAGGAGCTTCAGTGCAGGTTTGGCTGAGGCTCTGGCAGGGGTGTTAGTAAGAATTTGGGCGGCCGCATTTTGGATTCTCTGTAATTTGTTCAGAGTTGCTTCGGGCGCGCCCAAATAGATAGAATTACTATAGTCGAGCCTGGAAAGTATAAGGCCTTGAATGAGAAGTCTTTGCGAGGTGCGGGGAAGTAGGTGCAGGATCTTTCTCAATGATTTCAGTAGCCCGAAACAGGTACCGGCTACTTTTTTTGCTTGAGTAGTGAATGAGAGATCGGTTTCGATCCATACACCCAAGCTTTTTACTTCCTGTTTCGGGTCTGGGGGGGCCCAGACAGGGTGGCCAGATGTTCTGAGGGAAGGTGAGTCCTTTCTGACCCAGAAGGAGAATGTCCGTCTTTGAACCATTCAATTTTAATGCTGAGTTGTTCATCCACCCTTGTATCTGCGTCAAGCAGTTGAACAGGTCCGCAGGTTGTTGACTAGGGTGGGATAGGGAGACCACTAATTGAGTGTCGTCAGCATAACTGACGATGCTCACTCCGAACGGGGTCACGACCTCCTCCAATGGGGACATGTAGATGTTAAACAATGTGGGGCTCAGGGAGGAGCCCAGAGGCACCCCACATTGGAGGGGTGTTTCGGAGGAGCAGGTGTTATTCTCCCAGACCTGAAAGGAGCGTTGGGCCAGAAAGGAGGAGAGCCAAGATAGAGCCGTGCCCTCCACTCCTACCCTCTTGAGCCGTTTGATCAGGAGGTGGTGGTTGAAGGTGTCGAAGGCCGCGCTCAGGTCGAGGAGGATCACTGCCACTGATCCCCCTTCGTCTAAGAGTGCTCTGGCCTCCTCCACCGCCGTCAGGAGGGCGATGTCAGTGCCCTGCCCTGGACGAAACCCTGTCTGCGAGTTTTTTAACAGGTTGTTAGATTCGAGAAACTGAGATAGTTTCTTGTTCACCAGTTTCTCTGCAGTCTTGCTAGTCCCGGGGAGAAGGGATATTGGTCTGTAGTTGGCCAATTCCGCAGGATCCAAGGAGGGTTTCTTTAGAAGCGCTTTCACAACTGCCGCTTTCCAACTGGGGGGGACAACTCCTTGTTGTAGTGACGCATTAAGTAGGTGGGTGAGGGGGGGATGATGATGGGAGCTACTTCCTTGAGGGTCCGTAGCGGGGCGGGGTCCCTAGGAGATCCGCTTTTGATGACTTTTAACGTGTCCTTGACATCTTTCATGGTTATTTGCCCCCAGGAAGATAGGCGGGGGGAGATCGGAATGTCGGGGGGGTCAACAGTCTCGCCCGAGTTGGTAAACGGGATGGAGTCGAGAATTTTTTTGATCTTTTTTTGGAAGAAGCTGGCTAGCTGATGACATTTTTCCTGGTCTGCTTTGGGGTCAGGGGGGTTTTTCGGGCCGGGATCGGGGACCTTGAGGAGTTCTTTCAGGATGGTGAAAGTTTCTTTGCTAGAGCAAGCGGCTTTTTCAATTCTTTCCTGATAGAATAGACTTTTTGTCTTGCCAATTGAGGATTTGTATTTTGATAAGGAGGTCAGATAGGCATCCTTGTTGGAATTGGATTTCTCCTTCCTCCAGGAGCGTTCAGCTCTTTTACAGTCCTGTCGTAGCGACTTGAGCTCAGGTGAATACCACGGGGCCGAAGGTATTCGTTTGATATGTTTAAGAATGGCGGTTTTAGGGAGGAGTGTATCCAGAGAGGTTGTGATCCAGGAGTTAAACTGTTTATCCGCCGCAATTGGGTCGGGGGACAGCGTTGGGATCGAGTTAGAGAGAGCGGTGGCCCATTCGGATGGAAGGAGTTTATGCCAGGGTCTGTCCATAACTTTAATTTTCGCGGATTGGGGGATAACAGTAGGAGACTCCCAGGAGATGGGGATTAAAAAGTGATCGGTCCATGGCAGTGGCAAAGGAGGATTGGTGGTAATATTGGCGACATTGGTGAGGACGGGATCTAAAAGGTGTCCCTTGTCGTGGGTGGGTTCTTTATTGACCAGTCGAATATTAAGTGACAGGAGGTCCAGAAGCAGGTCGGAGGCATTCCGGTCAGTGGGATCTGTGAAGTGGAAGTTAAGATCGCCCACGATAAGAAAGTTGGAAACGGAGGAGGCTAGTTGAGAGACCATTTCAGTGACCGCGTTGGGGAATTTCCCAGGGGTGCCCGGAGGGCGGTAGATTAGTAATCCCGAAAGGGAGTGCGCCGGGAGGTTTGGAGGGAAAAGTAGCAGCTTTCAGAGTCTGCAATGTTGGCGTCATTGGTTCGACAAATGAAGCGTTCCCGGTAGATTATAGCCAACCCACCTCCTCTTCCTCTGGGTCTGTGAAGGGTATGGATGAGGTAGCCTGGGGGAAGGGCGGTGACAGTGTCCGGATCCGTACTATCGGATAGCCAGGTTTCTGTAAGAAACAATGCGTCTATGCCTTGATCTTGGATCAGCATATTGATTTCTAGTGCATGCTTGGGGAGGGAGCGGCAGTTGAGGAGGCCCAGCTGCCATCTAGAATTGGCTGGAGTCTGAGTGACTGCGTTACAGCGCGTGCAGTTAGAGAAGGGTTTACCTTCTTCATGAATGTAACGACACCCTTGGTTTTTTTCAGGTCGGAGATTCAAAAGCGTGTCTGCAGGGTACGTCAGACGGGTGGGGGGTGACTCCGGCAGAGTCCCTGGGCCTGGGTCCGTCCGGGCCCGGACGGGCCCAGACGGGCTTGCCTTAGGCGCTCCCGCTGCGCTTGCGTGGAAGGCACATTTAGGGGAAGGGGGTATGGGCGTGGCCTGTCAGGTGGGCGTGGCCTCACGTCTGCAGCGATGGCGGCCGTGAACAAACAATGTGACAAAACAGCGCTAGTTCCGCTGAAATGTGTTGAGCCTGCTTGGCGATTTTGCCCAGAAAAGAGCTCAGGTGAGGATAGAAGTTTTAAAATATGCAATAACAAAAGAACAACAATTATTAAAATAAGCGAGTAGCTCCTCCGGCTTCCGCCTCAGAGGTTAGGGTTCCAGTAGGCGCGCTAATAGTCAGCGCTGTTTTTATAGGCGGGGGGTGTGGGCGTGGCCTGTCAGGTGGGCGTGGCCTCGCGTCAGCAGCGATGGCAGCCGTGAACAAACAATGTGACAAAACAGCGCTAGTTCCGCTGAAATGTGTTGAGCCTGCTTGGCGATTTTGCCCAGAAAAGAGCTCAGGTGAGGATAGAAGTTTTAAAATATGCAATAACAAAAAGAACAACAATTATTAAAATAAGCGAGTAGCTCCTCCGGCTTCCGCCTCAGAGGTTAGGGTTCCAGTAGGCGCGCTAGTAGTCAGCGCTGTTTTTATAGGCGGGAGGGTGTGGGCGTGGCCTGTCAGGTGGGCGTGGCCTCGCGTCTGCAGCGATGGCGGCCATGAACAAACAATGTGACAAAACAGCGCTAGTTCCGCTGAAATGTGTTGAGCCTGCTTGGCGATTTTGCCCAGAAAAGAGCTCAGGTGAGGATAGAAGTTTTAAAATATGCAATAACAAAAGAACAACAATTATTAAAATAAGCGAGTAGCTCCTCCGGCTTCCGTCTCAGAGGTTAGGGTTCCAGTGTTGCTGTGTAGAAGCTGGTTCCCCAGTCTTCTTACCCTCTCTCTTGGGAGGGTGGGCCAACCTACAGGCTCCACAACTCCATGTTCACCCTGTGCTTGAGTTTTTGCTCTTGTCTTCACATACACTATCGCAGGGATATGCAGCATGGTTGTATGTCTCGTTCTTTCTACCTTAGCCCATGCTGATGGTTTCCAAATCAGGCAGCTGCGAGTTTTGAGAGACCACTACCTGTTTCAGACCAGCAAACCCCCACCTACCTTCCAGTCTAATGTCACCATAGCCATTGCATGGTTAGTAGTGACACTGTCAGCATTGGTGACTGGATAGGTTTTTCCAGCCAGGTATTGCTCTGGGGAAACCAATGTATCTCTCACAATAGTAACACTGGCACCTGTATCCCTCAGGGCTTCTATCCTGGCCCCATTCGCTTGGGGGGGGGGGGGTATAGTAAGTACTTTTTCAAGTTAGGGGGCCAGACAGCCAAAGTGGCTAACCCTCCCCCCCTTCAGAGACTAGAACAGCCTCAGTGTGAGCCCTGATTTGCTCTAGGAGATTTGCCACACCAGTAGTGACTGGAGGGATGCTATGGACATTCTTAGTGGGACATGCAGCATCTCCAGTAGGTTGTCCAACCTTTTTACAGTTTCGACACCAGGTCTTTAAGGAATAAAACATGTTACCTTATATTCACCAGTGGACTGGGAAGACTTCTGGGACCCACCCTCCTGAACAGGTTTTGGGAGCCTTTAGAAGACTCTTGGTTTTTATATTTGGGTGGATCACCCCTTTTCCCCCGGGGACGTTTTGTAACCCCTTTCTTTTAGTCTCTCCCAGTGGAAGTTTTGGTCACCCTGGTCTTGACCCAATGGTCTACCTTCTTTCCCAATTATTGGGGAGAAATTAGACCTAGGTCTGCCAGATACTGGTGCAACATTTCATTAGTGCAATTACTTAAAATGTGTTCTTTCATCAGGAAATTGTAAAACCCAACATAGTCATGCACATCACTTCCAGTCAGCCGGGGGGAGGGGCTTTGCCTGATGCCGAAGAAGTGAGCAGCGTTGCTCAGAGCTCCTCTCAGCCAACCCCTATCCAGCGCCACCCTGAGAATGTCCCAGGGACCTTAATCCTGTACAGCATACTACCTCAGGAATGCGGGGTAAGGAGAAGTGTCCCAAAATCGGGGCGACCCTGGTTGTGATTTGGGGAGAGGCAGGGTATGGCCGCACGCCTGAGAGCTAAGATGGCAGCGCCTGGCCCGCCTGTGCCGAATAGCTGCAGCGATAGCAGGAGAGATATACTTGCGGCAGAAGTGGAGAGGGGGCAGACAGCCCTCCATGGAGTGACCTTGCTCTACTTCAGTGATCACGAATGCAGAGCACCCGGCCCTGAAATACTGGAGGACCCATGCTGGTGACTGATGCAGTCCTTCAGTGAGGTGGCCGTAAGAGGAGAGACGACGCTAGTGCCCAGCGGCTGCACCGGAGCCCGACTGCCGCAACACTGACCCTCAGAGACGGGAGTGGCTACGTAGAGCAAAGCGCTGATGCTCTCTTGCCTTGAGATCACCTGAAGAGGTGTTGCTCTGTGGGCTTGTGTCGAGGTGGATCCTGACCTGCGCGCCGGGCAGCGGCATCCGCCTCCACCCTGATATAATCAGGAGCAGAGGATCCTGTTGGCAGGGACCGTTGCATACTGGTGACTTGAGTGGTGGCGCCATCTTGACACAGGAGGCGACAGGAGCTGACCCGTCAAGACCCTGCGAAGCGGAGTAAGAGTGCGTCCTAAAAGGTGCAGAGAGTGCAGTGGAGGAGAGGCCTGTTGGGCCCACTAGGCCGCAATCCTTACACGGCAACTACAAGACAGCCTATCGCTGATGCCCGCTGCCTCCTATACACTATCTGTTTCCCTTCTTGTATGGGTGGAGACGCCATGATGTTGCTGGAGGAGAGCTGGCTGAGACGCACCCTACTGAGGTGAACAACGAGTGCGCTGCATGACCATGTGTATTGGAGGACGCATAGACGGCCTAGGAAGATTACAACTTGCGGCAGAGAGGGGCACTGGGCTGCTAAGCTGGCATTAAGGATGCTCTCTCCACACTGGCTGGGCTAGACTGAGAATACAGCTATCCACCAGGAGTAGTGGAAGAGCTGACTGATTCCTGTTTAGAGAGGAGGTGCTTGGTGGCCGCATCTAGGGAATTAATCACCTCCCTTAGATCCTGGATGAGGAGCGGACCTTGGGACGGGTGGTCCTTGCTCCTCTGGACCTGTGACCTTGGCCCTCCTTCCTCTGCGATCATTTAACTTTGCTAGCCACCTGCCGTGGCTCCTGCGACCCTGAGAGATCATTACTAGACCAGCTGAAACCTACTGCTCTGACTACCTGCCGCCCCAGGGAAACAGCAGGAACAAGCTGATACCTTCTCTGAACCATAGGCGGCAGAGCCAGCTCAGAAAAGGACTAGACATTGCTGGGGGATCCTAGTGCGGGTGGGCAAATATTCCTGCAAAAAGGAGCAAGGCCCGGACGAGGAGAGAACCTTACTGGCTACCAAAAGGAATGTAGCCCCGCTGTTGGTGACCGGTACTCCAAGCTATAACTGCCTCCCGTGAGGCGCTAGAATCGTAGATTGATACTGGCACGGGTTTGAACCTTCTGCGTGATGACCATAAGTGCCTTGTCGAGAGAGTCACTGCATAAGAAATGATCACGGGAGACCTCCCTCCAGCCATAGAGATATTGCAGAAAGAGCTAAAAACCGTTTGTGTAGTAGGTCTCCCTGAGAAAATAGAGGACGCCGATATGGTGAGCTATATGTAAAACTGGCTGCACACAGAGGTGGCTCCTGAAAGTCTCTCTATGTTCTTTGCCCTAGAACGAGCCCACCGAATCCCAGTGAGATCCCCTCCACCTGGCGCCCCCCCTCGAGACCAGTTGTGGCGAGGCTCTTGTACTATAAGGACCGTGACTATATTTTAACACAAGCACGAAAGAGGGAAGAACTCAGGGTTGACAATGCCAAGGTGCAAATTTTCCCAAACTTTTCCAGAGAGGTCCAGCGACGGAGGGCATTGTATCAGGAATCAATGAAGAAGCTATGGCAATTGGAATTTAAATATGCGATGCTGTTCCTGGCAAAGCTGTGTGTGGTGACCCCGGAAGGTGCACTGTTTTTTTACTCCCTCAGCAGGTGTGAGACTGGCTGTTGGGTCGGAGCGGACCAGGAGCTGACACTGCTTATGGACAGTGACACCTGCATCAATCTAATTCCCAGCGCAGGCGACTGCGGTGGAGCTCTGCTGCCCCTTCCCAGGCTGAGGCGCAACTTGGATGACGGAAGGCGATGGAGGTTGTGGCCCAGCTGAGCGGACAACTGCCAAACTTGAGATCGTCCGAGACAGAGCCCTGCCACCCAAGAGACTGACTTGGAGTCCGAGTCCAATGTTTCAGAGGACTCGAGCCTGGGGATGCCCAAGGTGACCCGGAGAACGGCTGATGACATCATCTGAGATGCTTGGTGCAGGGGGGACTCCTGGATTTGACCACTGTACTGATTTTTCCGAGGGACACTTGAACCACACATGGAGGGTTATATGATGGGTTGCTGCCTCATCATTACTTAAATAAGAAGGGGGGGGCTCAATTAGCTGGGGGACTCACATACCAACCCCCCCTCCCTACTGAGACCGAGGGTATTCTTCCACAACTGTTGCAGCTTTATATTGTTGTTTGGATGTGTGGCATTATCCTTCTTGTCCTGGGGTGGGGGAGTTGGGGTTTTAGTTTTTGTCTTTTGTATTGGGGATTGATGAGTCGTACAATTCAAATTGATGTATTTACACTGGTCATGTTAGAAGGGCACAGCAAGGGATCACAAACAGTCCTGGTTGTAGGCCTTTATTCCCCTAGAGTCAAATATGACTGGTCACCTATCTTATAAGTGTTTAACATGGATCATCAGGGGTATGCACTCAATAGAAAAACGCTACAAAGTGTTTTCTTATCTGAACAGGAGGGTCGTGCATATAGCACTGCTACCGGAAACGCATATAATGGACAAGGAGAGACTAGCATTGAGGCGATGATGGAGGGGTCAGACATATTACATGACATATTTCGCTTACACCAGGGGAGTCCTTAACTGGATCCGAGCTAGGGTCTCCTTTCAACCATTGGACACACTGGTGGAAGCTGAAGGTAGATTTGTGGTGGTGTGCGGATGCCTATAGGGACGGGAGGTGACAATTGTAAACGTATATGCCCTGAATATAAATCAGAGTTGTTTTTTTGTGAACGTATCTCGACGATTGGCACCGTTTCTTACTACGGGAAATTTGATCGGTGGAGACTTTAACTGTGTGTCTAACACTCTGCTGGATCGGTCATTCCCTCCACTGCACAACTCCCAGACTGTTTGCACAGCTGAGATGTTTAGGGACTGGCAACAACAATGGGGACTTATCGACTCATGGCGGCGACTCCACCCACAGAAGCAGGACTAGTCCTTCTTCTCGGGTCTCCATGAAGTACATATTCAACTGGACCTTTTTCACTGCACCCCCAATATACATGGTTCAGTGCACACTGTGGAGTACCTCTCCTGTACCATATCAGATTACAACCCTGTCCTGTTGCAACGCTGATGGTCCCAACCTAGGCCCTCAATCCGTACGTGGCGGCTTAAGCTGGAATCGCTGGAAGATCAAGTTTTCTGTGAGATGATAAGGACCAAGATGACCCAATACTTTGCTGACAACACGGGCACAGCATCATCCCCTAAGTGGAATTTAAGGCAGTGACACATGGATACTGTATAGCGGTATCGAAAAGGGTTCGACACTCACTGTTGGGCGACCTTGATGCTGCTGAGGGGCACCTGAGAGGTGTAGAGATCCAACAATTTTGGCATCCCGAGAAACTGTAGCGACACAGGTAGAATGATTTTGATGCTTTGATTACAAACAGTACACTGACAGGGCATATGTTGATGGGATAAATCCGGCTCCCTATTAACGTGGCTAGCTAACCCAGATAAACTCCGCTCGACAATAGTGGAACTAGAAGATGGGGAAGGCACTAGAATATATTGGCAGGAGGGGATAAATGACATATTCTCAGGTTACTACTCTTTATTATATACTAGTTCCCCCACACATGACCCTGAGTAGACACAGGAGTATCTAGAGACATTGTCATTGCCGCGACTTATGGCAGAGGAAGCGGAATACCTCGGAGGAGACATCACTTCACAAGAGATTGTCGCTGTCCTTAAACATATGGCGCACAAAAAAACCCGAGCACAGACAGGCTTCCTGTAGAGTTGCATGCGGCGTACTCTGCGGAGCTGACGCCCCAACTAGTGACCCTATATGCAGCGGCCAGGAAGGCCGGCCTTTTGCCAGACACTACCAGAGAGGCTGTAATAGTTCCCATTTTGAAATTGGGTAAACCATGACAGGTAGGCCTACCACCCGTTGTTGATGCTTAATCTCGACTACAAAATGCTGGGTAAGATTTTGGCCACCCGCCTCTTACCCTTCATGACTGAACTGATACATGTAGACCAGGCAGGATTTATCCTGGGCCACAACACGGGAGGGAATATCAGGAGATTGTTAGCCATCATAGAGCAGGGGCAGGCTGATCAAGGGGATGCAGCAGTCTTGGCGGTAGACATAGAAAAAGCCTTTGGGGGGGGCGTGGCTAGCAGCCGAAGAACATGGCCGCAGCTTAGAGAGGCTCCGTGCTCCCTGAATTGAGCCCAGTCAATCCGCATACTTATCCGCAAACCTTTCTGCCCTCAAACATAGGCGAAAGCAGTGGATGGTTCGAGGTACCAGGCGGTCGTGTCCTGGTAGAAGAAAAACACTCCCCGGGACATAGACGGCGTGTGACTGACTGAGGCCTGGTGCGGTGACGGCAGCCGGGACTTAAAGTTTGGAGGTTGCCCGATGGCGGCGGATTGGCGCTCGGAACGTGGGTGTGCGAAAGAGGCGGCTGGCAGCGTGCACCTCCCCCCAGGGCACAACGTAGACCTCCTTTCATCCACGTCACCTTGAAAAGACGCAGTGGGTGCTGTGGCAGACATTTGACCGATCACCGATCCGCAGACTGAGGATACACCCCGTGGCTGCCGAGACGAGGACGACATTGTCGGTATTTTCGGCTGCCATTTTCTTGCTGCGCACGGCCGCGCCTGGGGCCTGAATACGGCGGTGCACACTCTGCGAGGGAGAGAAAGCAAGAAGTGATCTGCGCTGTGGCGGACTGCATTCCTCATCGGGACTCGAAGCCTCCACTTACTAGGTAAAAAGGACATCGGACTTGGACCCGGTAGGAGCCGCAGGCTGCAATTTCCCCACCACCCCGCGGGTTGCCTACACGTTGCCCTTCTGTGGGGGTGGGTGACGGACAGAGGTGTTGCTCGCAACTTTCTCCCTCCATATATACGTTTATGCCTCGGGCCCAGGACATGAGCTACACAGGCTGAGTCACTGCACCACAGGTACCTCGCACGGCGGGGTGACAGTGTGTTTCCCATGGTAGAAGGTGTGGGGGACGCGCCATTTTGCCTCATTGACCCAACATTGCGACGCACTTTTGTGCGGACCGTCTGGGTGGACCGCAGTGGAAGCAAGTGACCCAGGACAGCTAAGGTGAACGCTGAAGGGCGAGGGGAGGTATGAAAACCGACAGGCCGCATGAGCAACGGGTGCTCTCAGGCAGGCGGCGGTGATTAGCACCCCTAACCCACCTTGACACGCACTCGAACTGCCGCAATGAGCAACAGGAACGCGAAATGGCCTAACCAGTCAAAGCTGGATAAATATGCGTACACAAAATCGCAGACAGATGCACAGGATAAAGATACTCCATCTCCGAATGGTGCAAGTACAGGTGCAACTCAGTAGGTGACCTTACAGGACATTATGACCACCCTGAAAAAGGTGGACTCACGTATTGGGACTCTTGCAGTAGATCTCGCTCTGATCCGTGCTGACTTTAATATGATGTCAACCAAGGTGTCAGAGGTTGAGACCACAATGACAGCCCTGTCGTCTGACACGTCCACCCTTAAGAAGCAGGTGCAACAGCTCGTGGCGGATAATAAACTTCTGGCTGCAAAACTGGAGGATCAGGAGGGGCGATCACGGCGGAACAACATCCACCTTATTGGCGTGCCGGAGCGGACAGGCGGCCCAGCCCTTGATCTCTTTGTGGAGGACATGGTTACGACTCACCTTCAGCCATGGGGATTGTCCAATTTCTTCTCCGTCGAGAGGGCACACCGGGTCCCTGGAGGGAGGCCGAAGCCAGGGGCCCCGCCACGGCCAATTCTGGCCCGTATCTTTGATTTTAGAGACAGGGATGCGATCCTGCAAGCCGCCCGCAAAGCTCCTCCGATACGAATAGACAATGCCACCATCACAATTTTCCCGGATTACACTGCAACAGTCACGAAACAACGCAGAGGATTTCTCGACGTCAAGAAGACTCTCCAAGAACGAGGAATTAAGTACTCCATGCTGTTTCCAGCCAAGTTGCAAGTTTAAGCCGAAGGTAAGGCGTGGTTCTTCTCGACGCCTGAAGAGGTACAGGAATGGCTGGAGGGCTGGCGCAAGGCCACACGGACAGGACGTTCGGGAGACCATGAGGCTCGGCACGGAGACCACCAGGTGGGAGTGGAGCAAGAGTGAACACAGTGCTTTGACATGGGGCACACTGCAGAGCAGCAGAGGCATGAAGTACCATGGCGATATCGCCGCTCTGTTTAGTATGGATGGTTGAACTCATGGTAAATTTGAGCTGTTTCCAGTAGAGACTGCTATGGCACTAGTAATCAAATCTGCTCTTGACAGGTACTTTCCGATACTGGTTGGAGGCATGGCCCAACCGTGATGGTAATACTGTGCCCTTTAAACTGCTGGTTCTGGGTTTTCTTGACAGAGAAGAGGAGGGGGCAAAGGGTTTATGTGGACTCTTGGGAGGGAGGCTCCGGGGGCGGCAGTAGCTCTCTCTCACCCCTGTCGTTTGAAAATAGGGAAGGGTAGTAAGCACTCTGCTTTATTGAGGTGGTGGGTAGTTATAAGTCTGTCGAGCAGGGAGGCAGGGAGGGGGGTGGGAGGGGTGGACTAGTTACTAAGAGTTGGTTTGTGGTTTGTTGTTATTTTCACGAGGGTGAGAACAGTGGAATGTATATTTGTTACTGCTTTTTGGGCATACTGCATTGATTATTGTTTGACGTACTGTACTACCTATGGCAAAAGGGACAATGGCGGCACAAATAGAGTCAAGTTCGCATGATCCCCCGATGTCCCCGATAGCTCCCTTGCCATTGATCACATGGAATGTGCATGGGCTGGGAGATAAGATAAAGAGAGGCCTGGTTCTATAATATTTAAAACGCTGTGCGCCGGCAGTAGCCCTGCTACCGGAGACGCATTTGGTGGGCTCAGGGTGAAAGGCAATGGATCGTTGGGGATTTAAACTGGTGGTACACTCTGAGTTCTCATCTGGTTCGAGGGGTGTGAGTATTTTAGTACCTAAACAATTCCCATTGATCATACAACAGACACAAATAGATGACCAGGGTCGGTTTGCAGCCATTACATGTCAGTGGGAAGGGAGACATTTTAACATAATATCAGTGTACATTCCCCCAGCCCTCCAGGCGGTGGCCCTCCCAGTGCTTAGCGCATTCATACTAGGTCTCCCAGAAGGGGAACTGTTAATTGGAGGTGATTTTAATGCTGTGGTAGACGGTACCATGGATCGATGCCCCCCCCCCAGAGTGGACATGGCGAACACTACCCGCATGTTGGGATTCATAGACGCCCTAGGACTCACAGACGCATGGAGGTATCAGCACCCCACTTCACGGCACTATACTTTTCAGTCAGGGGTACATATTAGCATCTCCCGCATAGACTATTTCCTAACCTCAGCCGACAGCCTTTCCAACTTGGCACACATTGAGATTCGTCCACGAGGTATTTCCGACCATTCGTCAGTCTTACTGACTTATACCACACATACTATGGTGAGACGGCGCATCTACCCCATCTATCCTGGATACTTACATGTCCCCACGATACTAAAAGACTTCACTGCAGTAACACAACCCTACTTCCAAGAGAATGTGTCATTGGTGCAATCCCCTAACACTCTGTGGGAAGCATATAAAACGGTTGAGTGTGGGCAAGCTATTGCATCTATTACAGGACATAAACGTGAGGTGCGAGAAGAGTTAGACATCATAGAATCCGACCTCGCCAGGGCTACTGATCGGCATGCAGAGAATCCCTCACTAGCAACATTGCAGGCCTTGGGCCTTAAACAGTGCAAACTTAGGGAACACCAACGAAAAGTGGCTAAGGCGCGGCTGCAGGCTACCCGTCACAAGATATATGAAATAGGGGATAAGGCGGGCAAACTTTTAGCATGGCTGGATAGGAAGGAACGGGCACAGAGAATCATAGCGCAGTTGCGCACTCCGTCTGGCTCTACAGTGACTGCTCCGCAAGACATAGTAAATACATTGGCCGGGTATTTTGAACAAGTGTATGCCTCGTGCTCCCACATGACATCGGTGGAGGCTCAGACCTATATCAAAGATATAAAAATGCCCACATTATCGGCAGAGGCGGCCCTCATGTTGGAGGCTGATCTCGCGGTCGATGAGCTGCTGGCGGCCATCAGTTCCCTATTGTCCGGGAAGGCGGTGGGGCCCAATGGTATACCCATTGAGCTTTATAAAACGACATCTGACCTAACTGCCCGCATCTTCTAAGAATGTTTCTTGAAAGTCTGAGGGCAGGGGAACTACCACAAGATCAACGCATGGCCACCTTAGTAACAATCCCTAAACCTGGTAAACCCCCCCAGGGCTGCTCCTCTTATCAACCCATATCCTTGATCAACGCTGAGGCTAAGATCCTCGCCAAGCTTCTTGCGACACGCTTGACCCCACACCTTGTGACCTTAATTCACCCCGTATCGGTCCAGGTTTATGCCTAACAGTAGTACAGCACTTAACCTCAGACGGTTGCATGCAGTGGTGGCACGCATGTAGTACATCCAGGAACCCGCAGTTATCCTTTCCCTAGATGCGCAAATGGCGTTCGACATGGTAGAATGGTCTTATTTATTTGTGGTCCTTAGGCATCTGGGCTTTGGCCCAAAATTCTGCGCATGGGTACAGCTGTTGTACTCGTATCCCCTGGCGCATGTGGTAGCTAACGGCCATATATCAAGGGACTTCCCACTCTCACGTGGAACGCGCCAAGGTTGTCCACTGCCTCCATTGTTATTTGCACTAGTGCTGGAGCCGTCGGCGGCGTGGATCAGATGGGACCCAATGATTCGGGGGCTTAAATGGACAATGACCTGGGAGGACCGCATCTCCTTATATTCAAATGATGTGCTATTGTACCTGACATCTCCTAGACGATCTATTTTAGTGCTCCTAAACATTTGCGAAATCTTTGGCCGGGTGTCAGGCTACACCATTAATTGGTCTAAATAGATCCTGTTTGTCTTGCGGGGCCCACCTCCATTGCTCCCTGAGGACTGTCCGCTGAAGATCGCGGACGATACCTTTAAATATTTAGGCATTTATGTGACGCCCAAGTCTGAGGAGTTTATTCAGAGAAATCTGATGCCCCCCTGGAACGGTTTAGGCGAGACACGGCGCACTGGCGCAACCTGCCGCTGACATTGCTGGGTAAAGCAGCACTTTTTAAAATTATGGCGCTCCCCTGGTTTTTATATGTTTTGGAAAACGCTCCATTTGTTGCACCATCGAACTATTTCAAAACGATAGCGGCGGCTGTTTTCAGTCTACTCTGGGGACATAAACCAGCGCGCATAGCGCAGGATAAATTGGTGAGGAGCTGGCAGAGGCGCAACTAGAGCCAAATTTCGGGAGGGGCTAAGAAAAAATTTCGGGGGGGGCTGAACCTTTAATCAGTAGGCAGAGTGGAGCTGCAAGGGCTCTTAGAAGGGGTGAAACAACTGCAAGGCCTAATTAACATTCAAATGGTCTTTTAAAGACCTGTGAAACATTCGGGTGCGGCTCTGTGTGTGCCCGGGAGCTGTCTCATCCCGGGCTGACACACACGACGGGGGGGGGGGGGCTGAAGCCCGGTGAGTCCAATGGGTGTTGCGCGCCTGGGAGCTGGTACAACGGAGGAATAGCCCTCCCAAATATACAGTTGTACTATTGGGCAGCCCAGTTAAAAATAATCAATCAGTGGAAACATGC
This sequence comes from Lissotriton helveticus, assembly GCF_964261635.1. NCBI lineage: Eukaryota > Metazoa > Chordata > Amphibia > Caudata > Salamandridae > Lissotriton > Lissotriton helveticus. Next base: position 1,311,174,233 of record NC_136069.1, on the reverse strand, counting down.
ACCTCAGACAGACCCAGCGTTTCAGGCGGACAGACAGGGGCTGGGAGAATCAGGAATCATGTCTGTACTATACGACAAAAATAGATCCTCCTCCCTCATTGGACCGACAGCACACACAGTTCACATAGGGTATGCTGTGCAGGTCAGACTAAAATGCAAGGGGGTTATCACCCAGATGACAACGCTCTGGACCACACAGCAGCTTGGGCGGCTTAGAAACAGTAAGGGATTCCAGGCATGGGACATGATAGGTATTTTCACGGTGGGGGATCTATGGAAGAAGGGTGAGATGGTTTTGTTCGAACATCTGAGGGTCCAATATGAGCTAGCACCCACTGAGATGTTTAGATACATGCAAATTAGGCATGCATTACACACGGTTCTCAGACCTGGTAACAGCATACCAGAAGCCACCCCCTTAGAGGACAGGCTGTTGACTGAATGTATGCACAAGAAGGCCACCTCATTCACCCATCGTAAGCTAATTAACAACCTGCCTGACACGGTGCTGACACTTAGACACAAATGGTCCGCAGAATTGGGTATCTCGACGATACGGACTGGCAAACAGCACTGTTGTCCCCAGGTGAAGTAGCCATACCTTCGAGGCTCCGTTTAGTGCAGCTAAAGATACTTCACCGCACATACTACACCAGATTGACCCTCTATAAAATTGGGATGGCCACACATCAGTTCTGCCTAAGAGACTGCGGGGAGGAGGGCACTATTTATCACACCGTATGGCAGTGCCCACAGATTGCAGTTTACTGGGTCCAGGTAATGAGAACAATGTCACAGGCTTTGGAGGTGTCACTAGTACCGGAGCCAAAGCGTTGTCTCTTGAATCTGTGGGAGCCGAATGATCTTTCTCACCCAACTCAGGACTGGGTGACATTGGGGATGGCATTTGCTAAATGCAATGTTGCCAGGAAATGGGGTTTGAGGGAGTCGATGACACTCCGAGACTGGTGCAAAGATATGGACGAGGCTATGATGGCAGAAAAGGTGGGGTACATTCACCGGGGATGCCTTTGGAAATGGGAGAAAATATGGGGAGCGTGGAACAAATTCAGAGGCTATATCTGTGATCCTCCTAGGCCAGAAATGGATGACATATCTGAGTGAGAGGGGAGACGGGGGACGGGGGTATGCATGATGTCAACAGGAACATTTATGTTTAAACAAGTATTACTGATGTGTCCAGTCTCGCCGACATTTGTCTCAATGCACAATGACCGATGTAAATGCCATGTGATTATACAATGCCCTGTTTTCTTCTTAATAAAAAGTAATAAAAAAGAAAAAACCTTTGATAGCCTTGATTGGGGCTATTAACATGAAGTTATGGCGGGCATGGGACTGGGGGAGGATTCAACAAGTGTACCCGGTTACTCTACGCTAGGCCTACTGCTAGAGTGTGCACAGGGAGAGTTATCTCGGGGAGATGGGTGGTGGAACGAGGACGGGGATACCCTCTCTCTCCCCTGCTCTTCGCTATTGCTATGGAGCCATTGGCGGCTGCGGCCAGGTCGTGACAATCCTACAGGGGGCTGTGCGTTGATCATGTTAGGCATCAAATTGCTCTTTACGCTGATGATTTACTACTTTTCCTGAATGATGGTGAAGAGGATCCGATGAGGAGTCCGCTCCCTGCTGGAGGAGTTTGGTTCCTTCTCCGGACTGAAGGTAAGCTGGCAGAAGTCCAGGCTCTTCCCTGTGATAAGGACTGGGCGTCCCCCGACTGGCCTGACTGAATTACAATCGGAACCAAGGTGCTTCCCTTATCTGGGGGTACGAATATATCATAACCGGACTGACCTTATAGAGGGAAATGTGGGGCGAGCTGTCCGATCAATGAGAGCATCCGTTTCCTTCTGGCAGACTCTGTCACTCTCAGTAGCTGGTAGGAAAGCATTCCTTAAAATTATGGCACTCCCTCTGCTTTTGTATTATTTTGGCACACTCCCACTGTGGGTTCTGAAGGTGTTTTTTAGGGAATTAGACTCTCTGATTCGGACGTTTATTTGGGGGACGGGACGATGCAGAGAAGCGCTGACGGTGATGTAGCGGCCGGTCTCTGCGGGCAGCCTGGCAGTTTCTGACTTTGAGTCCTATTATATTGCCGCCCAGTTGCTGTGGATGGTCCGGGGGATGGTGCAGAGACGGAGACCACACAGTTCCCGGGCCCACTCATGCCACCGCTGCTTGATCTCTTGCGTGTTTTCCTTGGAGTGCGCAGACTGACTGGAGGGGATTCGAGTGACTTTTAAGTACAGACTAGGTGCTGGCACAGAGGGTTACAGAAAGTGCGATTTAGAACTCCTTATTCCCCTCATTTGCTGATGGACATATTGAGAGCACTACGTGGGCATGGGCGTTCTTGGAGAGATCTAGATGTTTGGTTTGAAGCTGGGGCGACGAAGATGGGGGATCTTTACAGGGATACAGAATTACTCCCCTTCAAGGAATTTCGTGAGTAGTTTGACCTGACTCAGGGTAATTACATACTACATAGAGCACTCACGACAGCAATACGCAAATACTGACGTACGGGAACTACTGAAGCTCCATCACAACAGAGCTTCTATTACATGGCTCTCTCTGCATGCACCATGAAAGCAGTCTCTTGCTTACGCAGGGCACTGAATGCAGACCAGCAATAGCCATTAGAGAAGCTAAGCTGTCAGTGGGAGGCAGCTCTGGACACCCTGATCACAATAAATGACTGGGACAACATACTAGCTAGAGTTCCTAAGGTTTCCTGAAATGCGCACTTCAAACTCATTAACTATTACGTCATGCATAGGTCCTATCTGACCCCAGAGCACATAGACAGATATTTTCTGATAGCTAATGTGGCCTGCCCCAGCTGGGGAGAGATGGGGGTGCACATACTCCATATGTTTTGGACTTGCCTGAGTCAAGGGAACTATTGAGAGGGAGATCCCACATATCCCAGGCGACTGTTCACTGGAAAGGGTTTACCCACACATCGAAGACTAAAGTCACAAGAAGATTCCTGAACAATTACAAGAGCATAGATAAGTGAAGTGTAGAGGGGAAGGGGGTAAGGGTAAAAGGGTGGGAGGGAGATACGGCAGAAAGACTAAGGAAAGTCTGCCCAAAGTCCGGCTGGGTAGGTGACGGTCGAGGGGGAAGTCCCAAAACCCATCTCCTCTATAGCTATCAGGTAGCTCCACCGGACTTTGGCCAAATAGCTAGGTCTCAATGGGAAACATTTAAAGAACATGGAGGGCAAAATAAATGGAGCGTAGAGGGGAGGGGACAGGGAAGGTGAGAAAGGGAGGATAGGGGAAGAGACAACAAGGAGAGACGAAATTAAGTTTGTCTAAAGGCCGACTGGGTAGGTGACGACCAAGGAGGGAGTCCATGGCCCATCTCCCCTATAGCTAAACCAGGTAGCTCCATCGGGCATCAGACAAAATAATTCAGTCTCAATACATTGAGAGAGGAGAGAAGGAGAGACATAAATAGAGGGAGGATGCGGGAAGAGATGACAGGAGAGACGAAAGGCAGTCTGGCTAAAGACCGACTGGGTAGGTGACGTCCAAAGAGGGAATCCCCGACCTGTCCCCTATAGCTAAACCATGTAGCTCCATCGGGCATCAGACAAAATAGCTAGATCTCATATGACGAGGGAAAATTCACAGGTAAACAGGGTGGGGACTAGGGCCAGGACAGGTGAGGGCAGAGGTCAGTAGCAGGAAAGTGGAGAGGAGTAGAGCGGGGAGGGGTAGGGGGTAGGTAGTTCGGTAAAAGTTCCCATGGATCTGCTTCGAGTCATTCAAAAAGCAGGTCCGTTCCTTCTCAGGCGCCATCTTGAGGTTAAAACGCTGGGTGAGATTATTCGCCAGTAGAGGGGGGAAATGGACGAGACAGGGAGAAGGGGAGAAACTGTGCCCAAGGTCCGGCTGGGCAGGTGATGGTCAGGGGGTGAGCCAAGGCCAATCTCCTCATTAGCTGAACAGAGCAGCTCCACCGGGCCTCGGCCATAATGTTCGGACTCCGCTGTCAGGATAGATGTCATGTGTGCTCAGGGATAGGCAGAAGAGTGGCGGGGGGTGGCGGGGAGCCATGGTCCGAAAGAATTGCAGATGTTCTCATAAGGGTAGGCGCAGTCCTGGATGGGTAGAGTAAGTCAAAGTTCAGCAAGGGGGGGGAAGAAGTCATCATTATCGTCCATGATGGGGTCAGGCATCCTTGGACTCTGTTCCATATCAAGTGTGTCGAGTGCGGCGGAGCTTTGCAAGGAGGGGGCACCCATTAGTTGTTAAAACAGGCAAAAAAGATCACCCCTGGCGTCCCTGGGCGCCCTGCCCTGTAGGTGCGCTGGGACACAGTGAGGGCCGCCATTTTGCCTCGCGCATGGGTGGGGGAGGAGGGGGTCGCTCACCTCGCTCTTCAGCAACCGGAGGCACCTGGGCAGACAAGCTGGCATGTCCGCTGAGGCAGCGGGCGGGTAATACCTTAGGACCCTGGCGGGGCGTCTCATCACAGTCAGGAGATAGCAACAGGATAAAATCGCCCCCCTAATTCAAAATGGCGGCTGGTGCCACTATCACGTAATGTTGAGTAACTGACCAAACCTGCACCAAGGTCAGCGCGCCTTCCAGCAAGTCCGGTATTATCGTGGCACTCTCCGTAGAGCAGCAGACCAGTCTTGAAAGGAGGGGGCCGGCAATTCAGAGTCGGCACCGCTCGCGAGGCTCAGGCACAAAATGACGGGCCCGCGGCAGCGTCACGGGCCGGCAGCACCACAGACTCTCTCCGCAGCACCACCTGCCACTCGCTGGCAACCGTCCACCCGGCGCTCGGGCACAGACAGCAGGAGTCCGCTTTCGCTGCGCCGATGTCAGGCGCCGCCACTCACTTGGGAACACCCCAGTTCCTATTTTGTCACAGCGGAGGGTAGGATCAGCAAGACTCGCGGATCCCACCCGGATCTCGAACACCTTCACCCACTTCCTCAGATCTCCACAGTCAGCCTGAGGAAACCACATATACATAACTGGGAGCAATACAACTGATCCCTCACTGTGCACTACAAAGTATTAATCTGAGACCTAAACTTCACCCAGGTTTGCAATGAACCCACCCACAACAAGGGCTCCATTCTTGATGTTATCATAGCTAAAGATAACATGATACAACTTGAAAGCATATAACTGTGTGACTGGTCGGATCACTACATAATCTCTTTTCCCATCCTGGAAGAGGGACTATCTAAACAAGACCAAACAGTGGTCTAAGAATCTGAGAGACATTGACGCAATTGGCCTAACCTCCGTTAGTAACAACTTACTTCCTCCAACCCCTAACATGACCAATCTGGATGACCTCGCTGAGCACTATATACATGCCATTACAAATATATTCAACACAGTTGTTCCGAAGCAACTCAGGGGGATACCGATCAAACAGTCCAAAACCTGGTTCAATGGCTCCCTCAAAGAGGAACGATGCAAACTAAGGCTCACGGAGAGATCATGGAGAAACTCTCTTTCCCTAACAAACCTCAAACAGTGGAGGCGGGCAAGACGTTCTTACAATAAACATATCCGCAGCACGAAAGCCAATCACTTTAGGTTTCAGCTTGACAGTGCCAAAAACAGACCTAAAAAAACGATTCAAAGTCCTAAAACAAGTTAACCACTCAACCGACCAACAGTCTGCTCCCAAGATATCACTTCCAGTGATGAGGACTTCTCCGCACACTTTATCAAAGAGTCCAGAAAGATTGAACTTGAACTGCAACTCGCATCACAAATGGGCATCATCTGACCCAGCCCATTACCTCGACATGGCAAACCTCAGAAACTGCTCTGACCTCCAGAGCCACAGATCATATTCCAAAAAAGAATGCATTGTGTAAGAACTTTAGACTACCTGACGATGTCCAGCTACGGAAAATCATAATGTCATTAAAACCCTCTAATCATTTCTATGACCCTTTGCCTGCCAAAGAGCTTAGATTTGCCATTCTCCCACTCTGGTCCTTGATTATTCTTGAATCTCTCTTACAGGGTAGGATTCCTGACTACCTAAAGATAAGAAAAGTGACACCCATTCCAAAAAAGCCTAATGTATATCTATCTGATCCCAACATTTCCCGTCAAATTTCCAATAACATGACTCTAGCTAAACTGCTTCCGAAATGTGTACACTTACAACTGGGCAATTAAAAGTTTCAGCTGCTTGACCAATACTAATCTGGTTTTAGAGCAGGGCATAATACTGAAACGGCTCTAACTCACATTGTTTATGACGCCTTGAGACTACTTGATCAGAATGATCCATGCCTAGTTATCTTTCTTGATCTATCCTCTGCATTTGAAACGGCCAAACACGAAAACCTGATTGATCTTCTGAAAAAAAGGATGAGGCTAGCGGACCTGGTCTTAAATTGGTTTGCCTCATTCCTACAGAATAGAAAGCTAGGAATCAAAGTGAACCATTTCCTTGCTAACAGTATACCTGTTTCAATTGGAGTTCCTCAATGTTCCACACAACTTGTTCATGGAACCCCTCACAGAAATTCTGAAACATTCATAAAATACCACATGTACGCTGATGACACTCAACTTTATATGAAAATGGCCTCACTGGAAGACAGCAAAACTCTGAACTGTGTTCTTTTGAATACTCAACAATGGTTAACCCACAATCACCTTATGCTGAACACTCTCAAGACCAAATTCCTCCTGATTGCCCCACCAAACCACTCCGCACCCATTCAAGGATGGCTCAAACAACTTACGGTTCTCAACTGCGATCCACATGTTGTTGAATCCCCAAGATCTTTAGGCTTAACACTGGACAAATACCTGAATATGCAAGACCACATCAGTGCAACAGCTAGGGGAGCCAACCACTGTCTCAACACACTTAGGAAAATCACGCGGTTCCTGACTCCCCACAATCACCTTATGCTGAATACTCTCAAGACCGAATTCCTTCTGATTGCCCCACCCAACCACTCCGCACCCATTCAAGGATGGCTCAAACAACTTACGGCTCTCAACTGCGATCCACATGTTGTTGAATCCCCATGATCTTTAGGCATAACACTGGACAAATACCTGAATAGGTTAGACCAAAGCAGTGCAACAGCTAAAGGATCCAACCACCGTCTCAACACACTTAGGAAAATCAAGCAGTTCCTGCCTCCTGTGGACTTGCACCTAGCAGTCCAGTCCCTAGTTATCTTCTGTTTTGAATATGGAATTGTGACCTGGGCTGGGTTGCCCAAAGCTATAGTGGCCCCACTTAGGGCAGCTCTGAATTCTGTTGACAGACTCATTATGGGCCCACGAAAACATGATCACATCACACCTGACATAATCCAGCTCAACTAGATATTGCTTGAAGATCAGATTTGTTTCAAGATAGCCTGCTTGACGTACAAAGCTCTTCATTATAACACCCCCACTTACTTGGCAAAAAAGCTTTAACTTTCTGGTAGGAATTGGGCCCTAAGAAGCTCCAGTACTGTCCTGCTGAAACCTCACAAATTCAAAAAGAAAAGAACCTAAAACTGCGCCTTCTCTGGTCTTGCCCCAAGAATTTGTAACGCTCTTCCTTCTGATATCCTTTCTAACCCTTCAACCTCTTCATTCAAAAAACAAGGCAAAGGGCAAATCCTGAATAACCAGCTGCAACAATCGATCTGAAGACAACATAACTTACTTTTATGTCTTACAGACAACACAGGTATGTCATTTAATGAGGCAATTTTGTATGCAATGTTTGTTCATGTTACATGTTCCACGTGTTTGGTTTGTCCTTTCTGTAACTGGGATGGTTAACTACAAATGTGTATTTGATTTCCTTTTTACTGAGCAATCTTATCCTCTTTCTGTTGTATAGCGCTCTGATACCCTTAAGGTCATGTTTGCTCTACATAAAACCTTTCAAATAAATAAAAAATAAATACATCTTTGGAGTCATGGGCTCAAGGGCCCTGTTCTCCCTATTTAGTAGTAGGGTTTGGGGGAGACCCTCCCATCACTGCTTTCATCTCTGTCTGAAGGGATCTTCTCTCTCAGAAGGATGGTCCCTGGAGTACTCTACCAAGAGCTCCTGGAGTTTGACCTTAGATGGGCCAGACCCCATGGGTATTTTCTTAAAGATACATAAAGATTTTAACTCAGCCATCTGTAGATGGAGGTAAGGGGGGATGTCGAGCTCATCTAACTTATTCTCGATGTCAGCTATTACTGTAGTCATATTTGGGATCTTTTTTATAAGAGGTCATAAACTTCTAAACCCTTATACCCCTAACTACAGTGAGGTTGAGACTTTTTAAATTGCTACAGGGACTTAACCAAGTCCCTTACAAGACTTAAGAATTTGGAAAAATTGTCAATTCAAAAAATGAGTTGAACTAAAGGCAATTTTTGGATTGTAGTCGTGTGATCAGGTATTGACTAAGTGGTCTAACAAATGCAAAGTTGTAGACCCCACCGCTGATCTATCATGTGGGAAGCTGGCTCTATATATATATATATATATATATATATATATATATATATATATATATATACTATACAAAAAAAAATTATACTGTGCATAGAGTCCAGTGAATCTCCAGAGTTATAGCAGAGGCTAAATTAGATAATACCTTACTCTCTTTTATGGTAGTGTGGTGGAGCAGTCAGGCTTATCAGGAGGGTAGTGTTAATCATTTGTAGTACACACTCAGGCAAGAAATGATTCCACACGCTCAAGACTGAAACCAGACCAATTGTTTGTATAAAAAGTTATTTTGTTGTTTTATTTCTAGAACCAAGGTTTACTTAGTAGCAGGTAAGTTAAACTCTTCATACAATTGTGACTTTTCAAAATACAGTAAAAACTGGTTTTGTAGGAACATTCAGATTTATTTTTCAATAGGGAAAACAAGTTGTAAACTGTTTAAAAATGCTTGTAATTACTTTTTGATTACTTTTAGATTTCTTTTAGTTGGGTATGAAACACACTCCTAATACAGTTTACACAACACAGGACATTTGTAGGCAGGTTAACTCTTATGCAAGTAATAGGTAACTTTTTCTGCAGTACAAGACAGTTCAACACTTAAAAGAATCTTCAGAGAAAACCCACCATTCAGTCCTGTGGAGAAAACGAAGTGTTAAGTTGCAGTTGAGTAAAATGGTTTAAGGATTGGAGTTGGGGGGGGGGTGGATAGAACCAAGGTTCCCTAAGGATCAGGTTGGCACTAAAGGGGCACCACCAGTGGCACTAGGGCTGCCAGGTGCAGGGTGCCAATGTTAGCCAATAGAGCTGGGGGCACCTTGGTTGGGGGCTGCTCATGGGCAGGCCACTTGGTCTCCCAGGTTGGCACCAAGTCCACACCACCAGCGGCGCAGGGGTAGCCGGGTGCAGGGTGCTCAGGAGGTGTCGGCAGCCCAGTCTTTTCCATCAGAGGACATTGGTCACGGAAAAGGAATGCAGGCCGAGGCCAGAAGACTGGATGAAGGGGAACAGCGACTGGAGGATTGATGAAGATTCATGCACCTCAGGACTCAGGGCTGCGGGTGCAGGGGTGTCCTTTTGTGTCAGATTCTTTTCACTGGCTCCTGTTGTGGTTTTGGGGACCCTTCAGAATGAGGCTGCAGGCGTTGAGGAGAAGGCTGTCCACATGAAGATTCTCTTTTCTCTGAATGAACGTGTCTTTCAGGGATAACAAATGCCCACCACCAAACACCAAAAATGTTGCGGTACCCTGCAGACTCTTGGTTCCATGTTTCCCTTTGTCCATTGATATTACTCTTTACCACTTGATTGTCTGTCCTGATCAAAATGTTTTTTGTCCTCCAACTAAAGATGGAACTCGGGATAACAGCTGACAATTCTCTCAAGTTTGAAGAGAGAGACCTGTTAGCCTGAGATCAAGAACCCTTCATCTTGATATCTTGGAGAGTTGCTTCCTATCCCCAATATCCTGTCCCCAGTTGTCAGGACTATGGGGACAAGATAGTGAAGGTGGACCCCTCTGCTTAAATTGGCTTGCAACACCCACCACTGCAGGCTGTGAACAATTTGTGGAGAAACAGGTGATTTACGAGGGGCACATTGAGAGAAGCCCATGGTACTATTGCTGTAGGTACCACCATGAGCCTTTGAACCCTCAACCAAGTTCTGACTGATTCATTCTTTATGGATAGAAGATTTGGAAAGCAAGCCTCCAATTTCAATATATTTGCTCTAGCAGGCGAGCATAACATACTTACATGTCGAAGATCGCTCCAATGAAGAGTATGTGCTGGTCAGGAACCGGTTGGGATTTCTGAAGTTTTAGAATAAATACCAGATCTTCCAAAGATTTGCAAACCTTCATGCTTTCTCTGTCTTCAAAAAAACAAGAATCAGAAATGAGCCAGTAATCATGGTATGCAAATATCTGAACCCCTTCCAATTGCAAGGCAGCAACCCCGGAGCTAGTATTTTCATAAAGACTCTTGGGAAAGATGAAAGTCCCAAAGGGAGAGCCTGAAATTGGAAGTGCTGCTCAGACACTGTAAATTTAGTATTAGGGAAAATGATAAAATGAAGTGTTTATGTTTTTGTGCAAGGACCTACAACATACGAAATTCAGTATGGAAAATCAACAAAACAATTTGGAAGACGGTTTCGAAAATAGTAACAGTGTCATAGAAGAGCTGAACATACCTTTACAAGTATTGACAATGAAGAGGAAGAAATGAATGCTGCAGATATCAGCTGTGACTTTTTAGATCAAAGTTTGGACAATGAGATTGGTGAAGCATTAGATGACATCGAGTTTAATGTGATGAGTTTTGAAATTGATGAAGAACCAAATGAAATTTCTGATGAAATCATGCTAGATGTTCTATTAAATTATGAAATGTTACAAGAATACATTTATGATTAAACATTAAAAATGGTTTGAGAGAGTCTTCCTGTACAATTGTAATCACTGAGCTAGTAGCTAAGTTATTACGGTATAAACTGAGTCTTAGAGCATGGAGTGCTTCAAACCTTTATAGATTAAGTATGCATTGTTGTAAAAGTTAACATTGACGCTTCAGGTGGATTAGCATGTGAAAGTGACCTATTGCAAATCTGTGCTGCCAAAAAAGCCTGCTTTTAACACCAGTGGATTTACTGACTGATGATATATCAGTCTGAATGGGTTGTAAATATTTTGTGACCGAATTCCAGTTGCAAAACATATATTTTTTACTGAATACTGAAAGGTAGTAAGTAGTAAGACATTCTTGTAGGAAGCTGGCCCTGAATACACTATACCTAAGTAAGGTATATTGTACAACAGAAGCTAAATTAAATAAGTACTAACAGCTCTCTTTGTAGTAGTGTGGGCAAGCAGTGAGGCCTATCAGGAGGGTGTGTAAAGCATTTATTGTATTCGCTGAATCAAGAACTGATTACACACACTCAGAGATAGAATCCAGACCAATTGGGTAAGTATAAAAAAATGTATACTTATGTTTTATTTCAAGAACCAAGCACGACTTGGTACAGGTAGGTAAATGTTCTTGCAATTTTAAAACTTTACAGGGTAATGCAATTGGGAATGCATTTGCAAACATTACAGGTATGTATGTGCTTTAAAAACAGTTTAAATTACACAGTAATTACTTTTGATGACTTTTGCATTACTTTTGAATTACATCGACTACTCAAGCTGATATGCTTAGATATAACACCGTAGATACTACAATTCAAGGTAAGTAAGACTTTTTCATGTTTGCAATGAAGTTATTTTTCTTTCATACAAAAATTCAGCTCAACAACATTTTAGGAACAAAATATCACAACATTGGTTCATATTGGGAAAAGTAGGTTATCGGTTTGCAGGCAAGTAAACAACCTGCAAGAATAGTTTTTGGGGGTTAGAACCAAGGTTCCCCAAGATTCAGATAGGCACTCAAATTGCACCACCAGCTGCACTGGTGCGGCCGGCTGCAGAGTGCAGGGTCCCAATGTTAGCCACTTGGCTGTGGGAGCAAAGCTCCTGGGGTAGAGATCAGCACTGCAGGGGCCAACAAACAGCACAGGAGCTGCACCACCAGTGGCACAGGACGGCCGAGTGCAGTGTGCCAAGGCGACGCCGGGGACCCTGTGGATTCCAAAGGAGATCTCGGATTCGGCAAGGACGATGCAGGCTCAGGCAAGGAAGCTTCCTGAAGGTGATCACCAGCTGGAGAGGTAAGTTGGGTTCTTGTGGGATGCCCGGACATGTCAGTTGGGCAACCAAGGCCGTGGGTCATCGGGTGCAGGGGTGTGTTTTGACGCCAGGTCTTCTTACCAGCTCCGGTCACTGGAGCCCTTCAGGTTGAGGCTGCAGGCTACGGCTTGAAGATTGAGGGAGGTTGGGGATCACCAGATCCCAAGTCAGAATCGCTGGGGAGACCACCTCATGGTGTTGGGCTACTCAAACTCATGCTGTGGGGTGTAGAGTGGTGCAAAATCGCGGAACCGCCTGGATCCAGATTCTGTGGGTGAGTATTTGTTTGAGCAAATCCGGTGCTCACGGATGACAGAGTCTATAAGATGGTTGCATGGCAGGTCCTCCAGGCTCTGGGGGGCTGCTGTAGGAAGGTCGGCATTGGGACAGGCCAGTAGGACTGCGGCCAAAGCAGTTGGTGTCCTCTTCTTCCTGGGTCAGCATGGCTCTTCTGTCATTCTTCTTTCTTCCTTAAATCTCAGGAGGCTAGGTTCAAGGTCGTCCTTTAATACTAAATTATTGGGCGTTTTACAGGGGTGTGCAGGTTTGGAGCAATGGGTCCCTTCCTTGGGGTGAGTACACCCCCTATTATATAACCCTCCAGTGAGAAGGGTGCATGCGCCTCTTCCTAATTGGCTGGGTCCCCTTATCCCCAAGTTGAAGGGGACTGAGATGTGTGCTTCACCACGCTGCCCCCATGCGAGGGGTGGGGTTTGCAAAGGTGGGCACATCTCTCCTCCTAACTCATTTTTCCTGCCGATTCTCCCGCCCAAAGTGGGGCTCAGAACCGGTGGGAGCCAGTTGCTGGGGTCAGCAAAAGGCAGGGACAGCTTACAAAGGTGGCAGGCCTTAGAAGTCTCCCCTTCGTGGACCCAGCCCATCCAGGGGGAGGAGGCATGACACCTCTACCCAGGATGGGCTTTGTTTCTGGACCTAGAGAGGCAAATGGTGGTCAGCCATTCAGGAACCACACCAGGGCTGGTCGTTTTTCAGGGGGCATCTCTAATATGCCCTCTGTGTGCATTTTACATTAAATACCACACTGGCATCAGTGTGTGTTTAATGTGCTGAGAAGTTTTCTACCAATCTTCCCAGTGTTCAGTAAAGCAATTATGGAGTTCGTAATAAACAACTCCCAGACCATATACTCGGTATGGCTTTAATGCACTTACAATGACTAGGAATGGACTTAGACACTGTAGGGTACAGTGCTCATGCAACCTGCGAAAGGGGTGGCTTACCTAGGCCACAGGGATGCGATTGCAGGCATTGCACAAAGGGATGTGTGCCATGTTGACTCTTCACTTTTCTCTCTACCAAAACACGCAGCCTGCAATGACAGGGCGTGGGTGTTAAGATGCAGGGCCCCTAAGGGTGGCACAATAGGTGCAGCAGCCCTTAGAGGATTTCCCTGGTTACAGTGCCCTGGATACCCATGGCACCTTTTACAAGGGACTAACCTGTGGCCACAGATATGCAAATCATGGGTACAAAGGTACAGCTTTGGGAAAGAACATATGGGCACATGCATCAACGGTAATTGCATTCGCAAACGGTGCGAATCGCAATTTTCGGCCGTTTGCGAATGCAATTATCAAAATTTTAATGCATCATGTATTTTGCAATTTTAGGAATCGCAATCATGTTCAGATTTCTAAAATTGCGTTTGCATTTAAGAAATCGCGATTTCAGATTTCTTAAATGCAATGCATGATAATTTTTAAATTGCAATTTAGCTGTTTGGAAGTGCTAAATTAGCATGAGGTTGAACCTCATTCTAATTTACCGTAAATCTACAAACATGCATAAAAATAAATTTTTGAAAGTTGCATTTTACACACACACATGTCCTTGGGACATGTGTGTGTGTAAATTGCACTTAAGTTTAATTTCTGGGGTGCAGGGAGGGGTTCTTTGGACCCCCCCACTGCACCCTTGAAATTGCATTTTCAATTTGTGATTCGTAAATTGAAAATCGCAAATTGTAAATGCCTTCCCATTGATTCCTATGGGCCTCTTGGCCTATAGGAGTCAATGGGAAGGGTTTTCCTTAATTGCGATTCGCAAATTGTGAATCGCAATTAAGGAAAAATAAGAAATCGCTAAAAAAATGTGAATTAATCATGCATTGCCGTTTGCGAATTCTTAATTGCGATTCCCTAATTTTCGCAATTAAGGATTCGCAAACGGCAACATTGATGCATGTGGCCGATAGACCCAGGGAACCTGATTGGCTTGGACCCAGGGCACACCAAGACAAAGTGCGTTATTTGTCAGGCAAAAAGTGGGGGGTTATGATGCAAAAAAGGGGCACTTTCCTACATAGCCCCCTAAATGAAAGAGAATGAGAATAACCTTTCCCAAGAGAGTCTTCATTGTCTAAGTGGAAAATTCTGGAAAGGCCATCTGCCTTGGCATTGGCAGTCCTAAGTCTATGTTCTACTCTGAAGTCCATTCCCTGTAGGGAGATGGACCTTTTCAAACGTTTTGGATTTTCCCCTTTCATCTGTATTAGCCATCTGAGAGGTCTGTAGTCAGTTTGAACTAGGAAATGAGTACCAAACAGGTATGGGCTCAGCTTCTTCAGGGACCAAACCACAGCAAAGGACTCGCTCTCAATGGCACTTCAACATTGTTCCCTGGGGAGTAGCCTTCTGCTTATAAAAGCAAGAGGTTGGTCTTGTCCATCATCATTGGTGGGATAGGACCGCTCCTATCCCCAAGCTCATAGGCATCAGTCTGCACAATCAACTGCTTGGCGTAATCTAGAACCTTGAGAATAAGTGCTGAGCACATTGCCTCTTTTAGGATGTCAAAAGCCTTTTGGCAGCCAACTGCCCAGTTAACTTTCTTGAGTATCTTGTTTGAGGTGAGTTCTGTGAAGGGTGTCACAATGGAACTATACCCCTTCACAAACCTGTAATACTCAAGCCAAGGAATGCCCTGACCTGTACCTGGGTGTTTGGATCGTCTCAATCCGGAATGGTCTGGATTTCGGGCTGTAGTGGTTGAACTTGGCTTCCACCTACAAGGTGGCCCAACTATACAACAGTTCCCTGCCCTACCTGGCACTTGGATGCCTTGATAGCTAGGCCTGCAGTTTGCAGGGCCTGTAAATCCTTCCCCAGGTGGACCAGATGATCCTGTCAGGAAGAGCTAAACACAACAATATGATCAAGGTAAGCTGCACTGAAGCCTTCCAAGCCAGCAAGGACTTGAGCCCCCAACCTCTGCAAGGTGGCAGGGGCATTCTTTAGACCAAAGGGCATCACAGTGAACTGGAAGTGTCCATCAGGTGTGGAGAATGCTGTCTTTTCATTCGCTTCAGGGGCCATGCCAATTTGCCAGTACCATGCAGATAAGTCAATGGTACTTAGGTATTTGGCAGCCCCTAACTTATCTGTCAGTTCATCAGCTCTGGGGATTGGGTGTGCATCTGTCTTGGTGACAGCATTGAGGCCTCTGTTGTCCACACAAAACTTAATTTCTCTCTTTCTACCCTGTGGATGAGGTTTGGGGACTAGGACCACTCGACTGGCCCAGGAACTCTCAGAAGGGTCGATGACCCCCAATTCCAGCATCTTGCTGACCTCAGCTGTGATGCTTTCCTTAACTTGGTCAGACTGGCGATAGATTTTGATTTTGACAGGCAAGCTGTCTCCAGTGTCTATATCATAAGTACACCAGAGTGTCTGACCAGGGGTTAAGGAAAAGAGCTGTGCATACTATTGCAAAACTTGTGCAATCAGCCTACTGTTGAGCACAGAGTGTGTCTGAATAGATAACTCCATCTACTGACCCATCTTGGGGGCTGTAAGGTAGGAGGTCAGGGAGAGGTTCAATCTCTGTCTCCTGATCCTCATCAGTAACCATCAGAATGGTCACATCAGCCCTGTCACAATAGAGTTTTAGGCGGTTCACATGTATCACACTTTTAGGGGACCTGCTAATGTCCAGGTGTCATGGTTATACAGAGGAAGCTTAGGAAGAAGGGGTTAATGACACACTCTGCTAGGGCTTTTCTCCCTTTGTCTATAATGCAGTGACTGGAGCGAGCATAATGACCAATGACACACTTATCCTGAAACCACTGAAAGACCACATATCCCGGAAGCCATTAGGATACCAAGGAAAAATGAAAGCCTGGAACGATCCAGGTATTACTGGTTGCTATATAAGCCCCTTCCTTCCATAAGGTCGGGGCTTGTCAAACTTCTTCCGGTATCCTGTTTCCTGCCTTTGCTGTGATGTTGTGTACCAAGTGATTGCCGGCCTTCCAGTGCGGCTCCCGAGAATTCCTGGCGGAGTTCACAGCCCTGTGTACCGAGAGTTTTGCTGGCCTTCCCGCACAGTTCCCAAGGATTCCTGTTGGAGTTATCGGCCTGCCAGCTGTTCTCTGGAGATGGGTCAGGAATTGTCCTTCCGGCGTGAAGTTCAGGTATTAGCGGTTTCAGAGAGACGGATCACTACAATGGCTCTAACGGATACTTTTAGCCCGTGTTGTTGTGCTGTGTGTATTTCCCTGCCTCATCCGGTATGAAATATAATACTCGGAAAAGCTTATCTTCCAGGGTTGAATAGGTAATTAGGTTTAGTTTTGCTAATAGGGACCAAGACTTGGTTTCTGCTGATCTATTTGGATTTGCTGTTCCATCGATGTTTCGTGGATTAAGGAGGCTTGCTGATGGAAATTAATGCTCTTATGGATTGCTAAGAAGGTGTTTCTGTTCTGCTGAGCTCTGCTGTTGCTGGTCTTGTGTAAATCCTTGGGGGTGTCGGGCTCACTACAGTCATTGTATTAGTTGTCCTCTGCTTCTCAACACCTTACCTTCTTTCTTGTGTCTCACTATAGTAGTCCAAGGTGAAGGAAGTGGCTCCTGCTCAGAACTCTCCACAGTCAGCCCCAGAACCTTGGATGAGGGCCAACAGGCCTAGCAGTGCTGTTTATAGTTTTTTCCAATCCCCCCTTCCCCGTGGTTTTTTCTCTCAGAGCGTGGCCTATTGGTGCGCTGTGGGGGTTTATGTCAAAGGGAAGAAGGGGACTTTACATCTACCCATCATCCCTGCTGGTTGGCATCTCAGAGGTCAGTGACATACTCCCTGTCTGGCAGCCCCTGACAGATTGACAAGACCAAGTTTACTGCCAGCCTGGACGATGGATACTAACACTGTTTTGGCTTCTCTATTGGAAAGTCTTACCACTCTTCAGCAGGAGGTACATACATCTAGGGCTGAGAACCAGGAATTGAAAAAAGAAATGGGTATCCTACAGCGGGAGGTAGCTGGTCTATCACGTAAAGGTAAATCAGATGACGCAGGGGATGGTTCATACAATAAAGAGTAGACTCTTCCTCCTCCTTTACATACCACACCTACAGAGGCCAAGACTAGAACACAGATGGGGTTCTTTTCTGCAGCCCAGGCCACTCTCCTTCCTGTAGACGCCACTCCATCTATTCATGTGGTACAGACACCAGGGCTTCAGTTAGCACTTCCTGAACGCTTCCTTGGGGATCTGAAGAAGTTCGAAATCTTCCTCAGCCAGTGTAGGCTACATTTTTTATGTAATCCAACGGTGTTTAAGGAGGAACAGGTGAAAACTGCATTTGTGATGTCTTACATGGGGGTAACACAGCAAGTTGGACTCACATAACGACGTTCAATCGCCTCTTGGCAGAAACCGATTGGCCCCAGGAAAAACTCACCACCTTGTTTTTTCAGGGGTTGCGTGGAGAACTAAACGACGTGTTGTCTCAGGTGGTGCAGCTACCGCAGTCCTGCAATGAACTAATCGATCTCACTGTACAGCTGGACCACAGATTACAGGGAAGAAAAGGGGACAAGTACAGAGGCGTGGCCCGCTACTTCCTCCCACAACCAAAACCCTCCACCGAAACACATGTTAAAATCGCAGACGGGGCAGAACTTATGCAAGTTAATGGGATTTGTGGCCCACTTACGTCAGAGGATCGGGAGAAGAGACAAAAACTGAAGCTGTGCCTCTACTGTGGGAAAAGAGGGCACTTCATCAATTACTTCCGAGCCAGAGACCGCTTCCCGGAGAAACAATCTCCTAAAAAATACTACAAGCTGTGGTGCAACAGCAATGGGAAAACCACGAGATGGCGGAAAACTGAAGAGCCCGAGCCTGAATGAGGTCCCTAGCTCGGCTATCAAGAAAGAGAGGATCTCCTCTGTAATAGCCAATACCCTACAGACATCCATTGCTCATCTCAATGTTCATATCACCTTGTGGTTCACTGAAGAAACACCTTTACCAAGGTTTGCCTTATTGGACTCTGGAGCCACCGGTAATTTCATAGACCAAACCTCTGCCCAGAACATCGGTGTGCCATGTGTTAAGAAAGATGCCCCGGAATTTGTAAGGGCTGTGGATGGTACGACGTTGTTCTCTGGACCCGTGAGGTATCACACCATTCCCTTTTTTTTTTTAACTGGTTTTTATTGAGAAAAACTGACACTGGAATACACAGCCACACACCTACAACCCAGGGGCCGGCGGCTCAATATTAGGAATCAATTTACACAGCTTTAATGCCAACATCCCATGGGAAAGGCAGCATAACATATCAATAAAAAAATAGTTTTTACACCATTATTGCTCTGCGTGTCTTGTTTGTGATGGAGCAAAAAGCTGTTAACGTTTAAACAAAAAGAGAACTTTCTTTATAAATTGCTACCGTCAGGAGGTCCTACCTCATGTATTAGTACCTAGCCGTTGCAATCAAAGAGCGTCATCAGCATATGCCTTCTCCCTCCTGCCAGTCGTGTCTAGAACCGTCAATTCCACCATCTAGACCCACTGCTTGGTATGTGAGTCTGGGATCCCCCTCTATTCCCGCTGTAAAGTATGCGTCATTTCCGGTGTGCCGTGTAATGTCCACTATGAGGTGGGGTCTCTAGCGCTCTCCCCATGCTCTGCGTCTGCCCCGTTAGTATGATCCGCCCCCTTATTAAGGAGATATGTTGTATATAACCCCCAAAAGTTCAATGGTTGCTCCGAGGCAGGAGTAGTACTCTGAAATTTTCCGATTGCGTGCAGCAATATAGCATATAATGTGACCATTGCGATATAGTAGGAAGAGAGCCCCTCATCCAGCACATAGCAACTCTGCGTTTCGCCATTAGTAAGCCCATGTCTACCGTTACAGATTGACGGAATGCGATTGGGACCACTACACGTGGATATAGACACGTCCGCGACATGGGTGGCTGCAGGTATGCCAATGAATGGCGACCACCAAGTAAAACTGAATGTCCGCTGAACAATTATATGACAATTGAATAACTATCTATATGGGCTCCCATTAAGTGTGTCACTCTGTCTGTGTTTTTTACTTGTTGTGTCTGTGTCTTTGTCTCAAACAGGTCTGAGTGCTGTAAAGTATCAGCAGTGTGTGGCACTGACCCCTAGCCCTGAAGAAGTTGCCGACCATGAATGACAGGCAATGAAACATGTTGGCTTCATATGTATTAAAACGAAGTTCAACGGTAGCATGTTGGTTTTAATGTGAGCAGATACCCAGCAGCGAATAAAGTGGAGTGTGTAGCTAGTGGTGTTTAGCTCAGTTTTAGCAGTTTAGAACAGTGATTAGAGGTTCTCTAACCCAGGGGGTCGGGTAATAGTAGGCACTAGTAGTTAGGTTCACATTTGAGTTCTCACACTACACCTACATGTTTATTCACAGCAATTTCCTTTATGGTGGGAAGGAGCCGATGATGACAAGTGGAACATACTGACAAGTACCTGTCAGCAGTTCCCCGGTGGTTGCTCACCTTGCACACACTTTTTCAACACACCTTAGAATTGAGAGGGTGGAGTAAGTGTAGACACAGACACAAAGAAGATTTTTTTAATAACGAGATAGGCACACCCTATTAAGTAACGCAAACATGGTGCGTACTAGAAATACCCTCACTAGTTAGGAGGCAGTTGATGGTTTCCGGTGAGCCTATGACTGTTGGGACAGGTTTCATTATTGAGAATATTGTGAGTGGAGGGTAACCTGTGTCCCATTTTTCCCTCTTGGCTCCTGTTTTGTTATGTACATTCAACAACAACCAAATCAACAATATCTCTTCCCTTCCACCCCATCCCCCCTCCCACAGCAGACCACCCACAACTTGGTTGCGCGACATCCCCAAAATTACCCACAAACCCCCTACCTTCCCCCAAAACGAAATTTACTATTCTAGTGTGTTACTCGTGGGCAGAGGTCACTCTATGAGCAATAAAAAAGCAGATACGAACGCTTTCTTGCCCCTGCATCTGTTCGCTGTTTTGTAGGCATACAGCCTCTATAATTAAACCTTCCGAGTCTACCAGTCGGGAGATGTGCAACATGATTTGTCCCACTTCCCTGAACCCAATAACCAAAGGGACTGTACCTGATACGCTCGCATGGGCTGAGTTAGTCACAATAGGCCCTACACCCGACTGATTTACCCCCACACCGCACTTATGGGTATTTAGTCCATTGATATTTACCAGTCCATAGAAGATCATCTCGCCTACACTTTGTGCACAATAACATCACCCCCCCAAACTCAGCTCCAAAATAGGTCACCAGAATTGTACCAGACGAGGAATCATCAGCCAGTAGGTTTTTCACCCTTCGCCCTGCCCTTACTCCCAGATCCCACCACTTCCCGCATAGTATTTATCAGTTCATGGGCGTCTGGTAGATTCAGTCCTGCTCATCCAGCGGTCCGCCCGCCTTTTTGTCCAGCAGATGTCTTTCCGGGCTCTGGCGTTGTTCTTTGGACCAGCCTTTTAATGCCTCTGTAAGACCTTTGGGTCCGTGAAGATGTGAGAGCGACCTTGTGTATTCAAACACAATTTAGCAGGGTACAGCATGGCGTAATCCACACCCAGATCACACAACTGCTTTTTCATGGGGACAAATTGCTGGCGTGCCTCCTGCACACGTGAAGTGAAGTCCGGGAAGAGCGATATCGCCAAACCCACGTACTTCAATGTTTGGTTTTCCCGTGCAAGTCGTAGGGCAGTATCTCTGTCCTGGTAATGAAGCAGTTTAGCGATGGTGGGGCGCAGCGGTGCACCCGGGGGCGGGCGAGGTCCGAGGGAACGATGCGCTCTCTCAATCACGATCATATTAGAGAAGACTCCCACCCCAAGAAGGCTTACCAATAGCTTCTCAATAAATTGCTCCATATTACCGGTTGAGGTCGTCTCTGGAAGGCCGGTAATTCTGAGATTGCACCGTCTCGAGCGAGCCTCCAAATCCTCTGTTTTGTCCTGCTGGACTTGCAGCACTTTACCGAGCTGTTTGTGGTCTGTATCCAACGTGGTATAGGCCTCCTCTACCTCCGTGAGCCGCCGTTCAGACATATCCAATTGCTCCGTGTGTTTGTCCAGCCGCTCAACAATTCTGTCCATCCAGTAGGAGAGGGCATCTATTTTTGTACCCAGAGAGGTGATGCCATTCTGCAAACTTTTTTCCATTGCTAGGAGCATACTTCAGATGTCTTAATCATCTTCCAGGGGGGTTTGTGCCCTAGCGGCCTCTGCTAATGTGGCGTCATGCGATTTCAAGCGGTTCTGCTTGAAGGAGAGTTTAGGTTGCGTTCTGTCCGTTTTGCCCATAATTGCCTCTGGGTGGATCAGCCCGCCCCAAGGCCACTCCCTGCTTCACCTGAATCCTGGTCTCAGCGTAGTCCTGGTGAGAGCTGTGCACTGCAGTCGCTCCCAGACCCCTCCACAGCAGTTATCAGTGTATTTGTACCCCAGTACGGGATGGCGCAGCAGGACCAGCAGCAAAAAATTCCCGTCTGTCCCTAGCCTCGTCTTCACGGGCTCCCGGATTAGCGTGGGCGTTCACAGTGTACAGCTTTGCTCATCCAAGTGAAGGTGCGCGTGCCTGTAGAGCAGTACGGGGTAGCACCCAGCTGCTCCACCTGTCTCTTAACCCACTCTGCAATACACCTTTGGGGCCACACTCTGCTTGTGAACCACTGCGTAATACCAGCTCTGCGCCTTATCGTGCCAGGCCCAGGCTCGTAACCCACTGACAGCAGTATCTACGGCGTGCACGAGCCCCTATTCAACACCCTCGAAGGGCATTCATCTTGTCTCTCCCATATGCCACTTCCAATGCCTCAATGTCACCTGTGTGGGCTCCCCGCTAAAGTCAGCTTTCCGCAATGTGCTGCACCCTGTTGGTGACGCTCCTGGCACAGTTCACATCGCTCGCTGTGACAGACCCCAGTATGCCTCCTGAGCTCTGTGGGCGCCCCGAGTCTGGCGCTGCTTCGCAACATGGCGGACCTCCAGTGGGGCGGGCCGCGTCCCTAGTACCTCTCGTTAGGCCACCTCTACGGTATTCGCCAGCACTTACTCCTGGATCCCGCTATTCATATGCAAGCGGTTCCACTCCAGCCGGTTGACCTCTAGCGCGGCAGATTGTTTGTCTTACCTCGTGGCTCGTGGTCTCTACGCCATCTCCCAGTGGCAGGCTCCATTCTGTAGCTATCGCGTCATAGCCCCGGTGCATTAACTCGGCATGTTCCACTGCACGGCGCCCAGCCCTGCGACCCGCCATCAGAAACAGCTGTTATCAGGCACCCCGGGTTCTCAGATACCTGTCGGGTCGTGAGGCTGCTCGCAGTACGCACACTGACGCTGCTCCGCCCTCAGTGCCAACCGGGGTCGGGGATTTCAGACCCGAGACTCGCTGGGCGCCGGCACTGATATGTACGGAATGGTGGGACCGTGACATGTCGAAGTACAGTCTGGTGCACTCCGGCAGCAAGATCTCGGCCGGAAAGTTGATATGAAGCGTGAGGCTGTAGGATATTTTCAAGATAATGATACAGCGATACAGAGCTCATGGACTCAAGCAGCCATCTTGGTTGCGAGCAAGCTCCGCCCCCCTATCACTCCATTCCCTTGGTGATGCAGATCAGAGAAGAACACTATAAGACTAGGCAAATTTTATCTGATAGATGCTCCGCAATTCCGCTTGATATTGGGCATGCCATGGTTAACCTTGCACGATCCTGTAGTACTCTGGGCTGCTCGCACCGTCGCTATGATCTCGAGCTTTTGTGAAGAGCATTGCACCAAAGAAGCGGTATGGCAGAATAAGTACAGTGGTTCACAGGCAATGGGATGCGAAGACAACCAGTATTGCTGCTCCATGATGATACAGTTGGTGTACGAGGACTACAAATTGTTTTTTGATAAGAACAAAGCTACACAACGGCCCCGCACAGAACCTACGATTGCTGCATAGAACTGACCCCCGTAGCGGCTATCCCTTGCAGCCACGTTTATGCCCTCACCGAACCAGAGACGCAGAACCTGAAGGAATACTTGGAAGAAAATCTTGCCTCCGGCTTCATCAAGCATTCCTCGTCACCTGCTTCTTCTCCACTCTTCTTCATCCCTAAGAAGGAGGGGGATTTGAGGCCTTGTATTGACTACAGAGCCATCAATAGGGTCAGCATAAAGAATTGCTACCCCCTACCTCTCATACCAGTACTACTAGACCAATTGCCAGGGGCTCGAATCTTCACCAAACTGGACCTGCCGGGAGCATACTATCTGATGCGGGTCAAAAAGGATGATGAATGGAAGACGGCCTTCTGGATGAAGTTCAGCTTATACGAATACCAAGTGATGCCCTTCGGGCTGTGTAATGCGCCTGCTGTGTTCCAATTCTTCATGGACGAGGTGCTCCGGGGTTACCTTGAAGTATTCTGTATCGTATATATTGACGATATTTTAATCTATTCAGCAAATCCCCATAAACACGTCTCCCACGTGAAGGCAGTCCTAGCTAGGCTACAGAAACATGCCTTGTATGCCAAACTGGAAAAGTGTTTATTTCATGTCGAAGAAATCAGCTTTTGAGGTACGTGATCAACGAAAAAGGATTCCAGATGCATAACGGAAAAGTCACAGCAATCACACAATGGAAAACACAGCACAACGTCAAATCTTTGCAGAGCTTCTTGGGGTTTACCGTGGCTTCATAAACGACTTCTCAAAAATCATACACCCCATTACTCGGTTGTTGAGGAAGAACACCCCTTATGTATGGACTGAAGATGCGGAAAAGTCCTTTCAGACTCTAAAAGAAAGGTTTACACAAGCACCCATATTGAGACATCCAGATGTACGACTCCCATTCATGGTAGAAACAGACACCTCTCAATATGCCACCGGAGGGGTATTGTCACAGAGACATCCAGAGAACGGTCAACTGCATCCCGTGGCACACTTCTCCAAGAAGCTTACACCATGTGAGATAAACTATACCATCACGGATAAACAACTGCTAGCCATCAAGAGAGCCTGTGAGGAGTGGAGGTATTACATCCTGGGGGCTCACCACACAGTAGAGATCTACACTGACCATCGCAATCCGCTGTTCCTTAAAACGGCCAGAGCCCTCACCCCACGCTAATTGCGTTGGTCTCTTCTTTTTTTCTCGGATTTTGATTTCATAGTTAAATATCGTCCGGGCCCTTAAAACGGCAAGGCCGATGCCCTTTCCCAAATAGATGAGCCGGAGGAAACCACCAAGATGCGAGTGATGAACCACCTAGCATTCTCCCCAACAAGCTATTTGATAATAGGAATATCGCCTTGATCTCATCACGTGAGATCTTGGAGGACTTGAAGGTCTCACTGGTTGAAACAGACGGGCCAGTCTGGAAGGAAGAGGACCCGGAACACCGAACTATGAAGGACAATTTATTGTACCACTACCATGCGTTGTACGTACCAAGTCTTAGCTTGGGCCCATGATTCCTTGTTTGGGGGACATATGGGGAGTATAAGACCATATCATGCCTCAAGCGTACCTTCTGGTGGCCTACTCTGAGTAAGGATACAAAAGAATATCTCAGAAAATGCGCTGTCTATGTGAAAGGGGAATCAATACACAATAAACCCACAGGACTTTTATGCCTGATTCCCGTTCCTCCCAGTCCCTGGCATACTGTGTCCATGGACTTTATTGTGGAAATGCCACCCAGTAACGGATACACTACAGTTCTAGTGGTGATTGACCACCTCACAAAAATGGGACACTTCATCCATGTGAAAGGCCTGCCTATCTCCTCAGAACTGGCCACCCTCTTCCTCTAGCATATAGTGCATGCTCATGGAATACCTTGTGTATTAATAAGTGATCGGTGAACCCAATTCACTTCTCGATTTTGGAAAGCTCTCTGTGATACCATGCAGGTAGAAGCCCACCTGTCCACCAGTTATCATCTGCAAACAGATGGTAAAACCGAACGTCTTAACCAAACCTTAGACCAGTACCTGCGCTGTTTCTCCAGACAAAACACAATGGAATGGTACCCCTTGATTTGGCTGGCGGAGTTCACCTACAATAACGCGTAACACTCAACATTGGGTTGCTCTCCCTTCTTCTGTCTATATGGACATCATTCCAATATGCTTCCTTTCGAGATGGCCCATAAATTCCAACCATCCGACCATACATGAACACCATGCTCATCTCAGGGCAGTATTGCTAGACGCAAAACACCAGTTAGAAAAAGCACAAGAAGCTAGCAAACACTTTGCAGGCAAAAGAAGAACCACAGAACCAGCCTATCAAGTAGGGAATAAGGTATGGCTTGCTACAAAAAACCTACACCTCAAGGGGATGGATAAGTTGAAACTGAAGTACATCGGTCCTTACAGAATTGAGCGACTGGTGAACCCTGTGGCTATGAAACTGTTGTTACCCCTAACCTGGCGCATACATCCAGTGTTCCACGTTTCATTGCTCAAACCCTGTCCTATGGATACTAGGTTACCTATCAGACCTCTGCCCGTGGAGGTGGAGGGTGATACGGAATACGAGATGCAGAGTATTTTAGACTCCAGGCTGATGAGAGGGAGGCTGCAATATCTCGTCGACTGGAAAGGGTTCGAAGACAGGACGTGGGAACCCGTTGGTAACCTTTACTGCTCCCTTCTCTTGGATCGCTTCCACTTTCTCAATCCCGGGAAACTGGGCCGACCACCGAGACATCGGTCACACAGAGGGGGCTCTGTCATGGTTATACAGCGGAAGCTTAGGAAGAAGGGGTTAATGACACACTCTGTTAGGGCTTTTTCTCCCCTTCTCTATAATGCAGTGACTGGAGCGAGGGTAATGACCAATGAGACACTTATCCTGAAACCACTGAAAGACCACATATCCCAGAAGCCATTGGGAAACCAAGCAAAAATGAAAGCTTGGAACGATCCAGGTATTACTGGCTGCTATATAAGCCCCTCCCTTCCGTAAGGTCGGGGCTTGTCAAACTTTTTCCGGTATCCTGTTTCCTGCCTTTCCTGTGAATTTGTGTACCAAGTGATTGCCGAACTTCCAGCGTGGCGCCCGAGAATTCCTGCCGGAGTTCACAGCCCTGTGTACCAAGAGTTTTGCCCGCCTTCCCGCACGACGTCCAAGGATTACTGTCGGAATTGTTGGCCCACCGGCTGTTCTCTGGAGACGGGTCAGGATTCGTCCTTCCGGCATGAAGTTCAGGTATTGGCGGTTTCAGAGAGACAGATCTCTACAACCACTCTAATGGATACTTTTAGCCCGTGTTGTGCTGTGTGTATTTCCCTGCAGCGAACAAGGAATTTGTGTTGTGGCGCTGTGACAAACAGCGCTCTGGATTTAGTTATGGGGCTGTGCTTTGCAACAGCACTCTGAATGCTTTTGTTTCCCTTAATGCCTCTTCACGCAGGTAATGAGCGAAGGAATTCAGAGCTTTGAGTACTCCGTGCCTCACGCTTAAAGTATGTTCTGGGACTGCCTTATCTGATATGAAATATAATACTCGGAAAATCTTATCTCCGAGGGTTGAATAGGTAATTCGGTTTAATTCTGCTAATAGGGACCGAGACTTGGTTTCTGCCGATCTATTTGGATTTGCTGTTCCATTGCTGTTTCTTGGATTAAGGAGGCTTGCTGATGGAACCTTATGCTCTTATGGATTGCTGAGGAGTTGTTTCTGTTCTGCTGAGCTCCGGTGTTGCTGGTCTTGTGTAAGTCCTTGGGAGTGTCGGGGTCGCTACAGTCATTGTATTAGTTGTCCTCTGCTTCTCAACACCTTACCTTCTTTCTTGTGTCTCACTATAGTAGTCCAAGGTGAAGAAAGTGGCTCCTGCTCTGAACTCTCCACAGTCGGCCCTAGAACCTTGGATGAGGACCAACAGGCCTAGCAGCGCTGTTTATTGCTCTCATCATTTCCCCCTTCCCCCGGGTATTTTCTCTCAGAGCGTGGTCTATTGGTGCACTGTGGAGGCTTATGCCAAAGGGAAGAAGGGGACTTTACATCTACCCATTGTCCCTGCTGGTTGGCATCTCAGAGGTCAGAGACATACTCCCTGTCTGGCAGCCCCTGAAACCAAGTCTACCAAGTAGGTGACCTCACTCTTTTTTTCTTGGCTAGGGTAAGGGTCACTCCATTTGTCTTGGAGGGGCCTTGGTGCCACAGGCTTCAAAATTCACACCTGCTGTCCTAGTTGGATCTCCACCAGTGCAGTTTTGTGTCATCCCAGAGCTTTTGGAGCTCCTAGCTGGCCTCAGGTGTTTAGATGCTTTCTTTATGTACACTGCCATCCTAGAACTAAGGCCTAGTACATAGTCCACCACATCTTGTTTTGGTACATGATGGGATTTCTTCCATCATTCCCTCACAAGAGAGAGTGGTCCTAACAGGGTGACCAAACTGACATTGAAAGGATGAAAACCCCCACTCCCTTCCGTGGCACCTCTCTGTAGGCAAAAATCAGGCAGAGTAACAGGACATCCCATCTCCTTTTGAGTTTTTAAAGGAAGTCCCATTATCATGCCTTTCAATGTCTTGTTAAATCTCTCAACAAGGCCATTGTTTTGTGGGTGGTAAGGTGTTGTGAACTTATAGATCACTCCACACTCATCCCACATGTTTTAAGTATGCAGACATAAAGTTAACCTAGGTCTGATACTACCTCCTTAGGAAACCCTACTCTGGTGAAGATATCATTGAGGGCCTTGGTTACTACAGGGGCTGTAGTAG
This sequence comes from Lissotriton helveticus, assembly GCF_964261635.1. Taxonomy (NCBI): domain Eukaryota; kingdom Metazoa; phylum Chordata; class Amphibia; order Caudata; family Salamandridae; genus Lissotriton; species Lissotriton helveticus. Next base: position 1,311,145,939 of record NC_136069.1, on the reverse strand, counting down.
TCCTAAGGGGAATGACTTCAGGATACCTGGTGGCATGATCCACTATCACCAGTATAAATTTGTTTCCTGAGGCTGTGGGAGGTTCAAGTGGACCCACTATATCTAACCCTACCCTCTCAAAGGGAACCCCAACCACTGGTAATGGAATTAAAGAAGGGGACTTTGGATGTCCTCCTGTCTTGCCACTAGTTTGACATGTGACACAGGAGCTTACAAACTCCTTCACATTTTGGGGCATTTGTGGCCAATAGAAGTGGGTGACAAGTTTTTCCCAAGTGTTTTTCTTTCTACCTCAGCCCATGCTGAGTTTTCCAGATCATTTCCAAGCAGACAGGCGGATGCGAGTTTTGGAAAGACCACTATTAAAGGGGGGCTCAGAACCAGAGGGAGCCAGTTGCTGGGGGCAGCAAAAGGCAGATTCAGCTTACAAAGGCCGCAGGCCTTTCGAAGCTTTCCCTTCGTGGACCCAGCTCATTCTGGGGGAGGAGGCATGACACCTCTGCACAGGATGGACTTTGTTTCTGGACCCAGAGAGTGGAGGCTCTCTGTCCAGGGGTCCAGAAACCTGCCAGGTGGTGCTAAATGGTGGTCAGCCATTCAGGAACCACACCGGGGCTGGTCGTTTTTTCGGAGGGCAGATCTAAGATGCCCTCTGTGTGCATTGTACAGTAAATCTCACACTGGCATCAGTGTGGTTTTAATGTGCTGAGAAGTTTCCTACTAAAATTCCCAATGTTCAGTAGCACCATCATGGAGCTGTGGAGTTCGTAATGACCAACTCCAAGACTATATACTCTTTATGGCTTTACTGCACCTACAATGTCTAGGAATGGACTTAGATACTGTAGATGTACAGTGCTCATGTAAATGTAAATGTAGTTGAGCTTATATAGCGCACAGCTACCCGCAGTGGGTTTCCCGGCGCTTGCTTAGGGAACCCTTCCTGATATTCCCCTGTGAGATAGCAGGGTATCCACAAGGTGAAAGTCAGGCATCCCGCCGCGAGGGGCTGTTGCCCAGAGTAGCAGAGTGTGAACCCGTGAGTCGAGGAGGCACCGGGGCGAGAATTATCGAGTCCGTGGAATTTTTAGCCCAAGACCCGCCGGGGCGGGGAATTGAACCCTGGTCCAGGACCAATCTCAGATTCCGGGTCTGCCGCCTCTAACCCCTGAGCCACACTTCTCCACTGCATGCAACTCTCATGCAACTGTATCCTCACCTATGGTCTAGTGCACCCTGCTAAAGGGGTGGTCTACCTAGGCCACAGGCAGGGGGTTGCAGGCATGGTACACAGGGATGTGTGCAATTTTGAATCTTCACTTTCCTGCGCACCAAATCACGCAGCCTGCAATGGCAGGGTCTGGGTGTTAAAGTGCAGGGCCCCTAAGAGTGGCACAATAGGTGCTGCAGCCCTTAGAGGCCTTCCCTGTTCACAGTGCCCTTGGTACCCATGGTACCTTTTAGCTGTGACCAGAAAAGTTCCAATTGTGGGTACAAAGGTACAGCTTTGGGAAAGAACACAGGCCCTGGGAACCTGATTTCCAGGGAGCCAGGGCTCACCAAGGCAAAGTGCATCATGTATCAGGCAAAAAGTGAGGGGTAACCATGCAAAAAGGGGAGCTTTCCTACATTTCTTAAACAAGAAGGTGTCCACAAGGGACCTCTTTCCATTTGAGAATGTTGGCAGTGATCATCTCGTTTGCCTTTAAGAAAACAGTTTACAGTTAAAAAAAAATGCTTTATTTAAAAGCATTCATATTCATTGTGGTTTAGTTCATGTGGATCTATAATTACTATTTCAACCATACCAACATAATAAATCTACTCCTTTCTGATCAGGAATGACCACTTAGAGGGGTTTCTCCACAACTGTGTCTTTCCTGCTATTGCATCCCTGCAGAGGTTGTGCTTCACCACAACATATCAAGTGACGTGTCTGAAAGGAACTGGGCCAGAAGCTCCATATGGCTAAGAATAGCAGTAGGGTCCCCATTTTGATGTATACATTTGATAAGGAACTGGAAGTCCTTCAATCGAATATGAGTACCGTAAGCAGCATAAGTTCTAGTCCTTTTACGGAAATTAGACGTCCAAAGAATCTTATTAATGCATCTTCTATTTTCTTGTCAATTACATCTGGTAGTGCAGGATCTTCTGATGACAGAAAAGAAGACAAAGTCAAAGTGGATATGCCTAAAGTGACCATGGGAATCTGCAGGAATTCATTGTCAACGTTGTTCAACGAATATCTTTTTGATAAAATACTCTATGGATTTCCGTTTATCAATATTATTCTATTCTTTTGTTCTATATCACCTCATAAAGTGATAAGTCATCTACTGAAGGGCTACTATATTGTGCTTAGAAATAATCCTCCTGCTGAGATTTCTGCTGAATACCCAAAACCTCTCATTTATATTTTAATAGTTCTTGCAAATGAGTCCTTTGCACATATTTGCCTTTTGGTCCAAGATTGTGCTCCTCATCTACATCCAGAGCAAGACTCTGATTCTTTGCTTGTGTGCTAATTTAGTGCTCAATCCACATTATTCTTAATGATAGACTCTTAATCATTCCTAATTAGAGCCAAGTCCTCTTCAATGTCCTTTTCAGTAGCTATGTTATGCTTCTTTTTAGTGCCAGTACTGCCGTACAATTCTACAACTTTCAATGCACAATGACTTAAACAATTGTAGCACCACCACAACCTGATTGTGACTGTCTCAATCAATTTTAATTTCAATTGTATATTTTCACAATACATTTCTTTACAAAAGAATTTATTTAAAAATTTTTACATTCTACAATGGGGAGAGGAAGTAATATTAAAATCACTCTGTGGCTACTTCGTGCACTGTGAGAAAAGACCAAAAATAATAAAAAGTCTATTAGCCATGGGCAAGAAATTCACAACACGTTCACCATCCTACATTCAATCTGTGAAACTGTCATACCATACTTCTGAGTCATCCAATCAAGGAAAAAGAGTGATTGAAAGGAAGAATATACACAACCAAAAAAGGAAAAAAGAATATAGAAAGTGTCAAATATAAAAAAAAACGTGAATAGCCTCACCAAGGTTTGTCAGAACCTTCTTATTATTTAAAGAGGTGGGGTGCTATTTTTTCATTTTCAATTGCTTTAGTTAGACATAATATTAGTCATACAATAGGCCATTGCAAAAAATTCTCCAATTTTTGAATTTCTGAATTCGTAATAACAAGATTGGCTAAAGAACACAATAGGGTCGACGCGTTTCGAACCCCTTGATTACAGGGGATTCTCCTCAGGACCTTGAGGGTTCAGTCCTGCAAAAGATAAAAAAGCAGTCCTTACTATCCAATCACCTGAAGCTCACCTCAACTATAAAATGAACCAACTAGTCCAGCATGTTACCTTATTTCTCTTTCAAGAAAGCTGCCAAAAGTCCTTCTTTTCTTTACAGGATTCAACCAACAATGTCAAAACTTCATGGGACTTGCCACCAATACTGTAATAAAGATAAAATACCTTGTAGATTTCCAAAGACTACTGTCATGGGGAAGGCTATGTGTCAAAAACTATGCAGTATTACCTTAGTCATCGGATGGTCCGTAGTTGGAAAAATGGTATATTCAATATCGCTTCTCCATAATAATTTTCTAAATGGGAAAAGGGGGGGAAAAACCGCGTTAGACTCAGCTGCATTATGATTAAAAAGCGCAGTTGCAGCTATTTCGGCAGGATGGTGATAATAATAGTCCCCAAAATTGTTAGAAACTACCGACAGAGTCGTTACTATTTCCGCGTTAATATCCGACTCAGAACGACACACTGGAGCACTAAAGGAACTGTTTGTTTGCATATCTTGAATTGAATTCAGTTTCCTCCTCTCAGCGCAGCGTCTCTCAGTATGCCGTCGCTCCTCAATGAAGTGGCATTTGCGTAGCGGTGCTTATGCTGTCTGTCCGCCGCTTTGCGGTATTCTGTAAATACTCCTTTTTCCAAGGAAGCGTTGTTCAAATCCCTGATTGATGATCGCAAATCGCAATATAGCAAATCGCAAATAGTTCTTTTTGTAAATCCTGAGAGAGGTCTTTGTCTAACTAGACAAAGACCCCACTCAGGATTTACAAAAAGAACTATTTGCGATCATCAATCAGGGATTTGAACAAGGCTTCCTTGGAAAAAGGGAACTGGAGTATTTACAGAATAAACATCCTCGTATACCCCTGTTCTACGTCCTCCCAAAAATACACAAAGATGAGAAACATCCCCCTGGGAGACCAATCGTCTCAGGTTGTGACTCTCTATTCGAGCATGTTTCAAAATTTATAGATTTCTTCTTAAAACCTTTTATGGTAGAAGTCAAATCCTTTTTGCTGGATACCACAGATTTCATTAACAAATTAGCGGACCTGCTATTTGAAGAAAACAAGGACTTCTTAGTCAGTATGGACGTAACATCTTTATATACCCAGATCCCTCAGGATGAAGGGTTGGAGGTATTAAGACTATTTCTGAACACCACAGAAAGACCAACAAAGGTGCCAACTGAGTTCATTCTAGAACTGGCAAAACTAGCGCTCAAAAGGAATTTCTTCAAATTTAAAGATGATTTCTATTTCCAAATCAGAGGGGTCGCGATGGGCTGCCCCTTTGCCCCAGAACTGGCTGTGCTATTTATGAGTCAATTCAAAGAAAAATTCATCTATGAGAACAATCCATTTATACAATGGATTGGAGGATGGCATCGATATATAGATGACATTTTGTTGACCTGGACAGGAGATGAAGAACAACTGACCTCGTTCCACCAATGGTTAAATAATAGGACTGAACATATAAAGTTCAGTTGACAACATTCAAAACACAGACTACCATTCCTAGATGTGGAAGTGTATTGCTCGGAAGGCAACTTGGTGACTACGCTTTACAAAAAAGAAACTGACCGCAATAAAGCCCTACTTTTCAGTAGCTATCACCCAAGAAGTCTCAAAGAAAATCTGCCATTGGGCCAATTCTTGCGTATCCGCCGAAATTGTACCTTTAAGGACTAATACATGTTCCATGCAAATGCTTTAAAAGAGAGACTATCAATTCGTGGATATCCATCGAAACTACTGAAACGAGCGCTCAAGAGAGCATGGTGGACACCGAGAGATAAACCAAAAAGGAGCAAAACCGGATAGTTTGTGTATCAACATTTTGCCCCACGTCAAATTGGCTAAAAAAACAGATCAGCCAAAGCTGGCACCTTGTGAAAGATCTTGACACAAAATTTGATGAGCCACGCTCTTTGCGTTCAGAAAGGATAAAAGCATAGCAAACCACATAGTCAGAGCAGCAATGCCAGGACAAAAGCCTCTGTCTCTTAGAGAATATTTGAATCTACCACCCATAATAGGCCATCACCAATGTGGCACATGTGTCTGCTGTCCTTTAACTATGGAAGGAGATTTATTTCAACACAATGGAATCTCGTGGAGACACACAAAATTCACAAATTGCAAGACCAAATATGTTATATATGGTATCTTATGCCCTTGTAACAGACTCTATATAGGTAAAACCAGCCAAGAAGTCAGACAGCAAATCATTCAACACAGATCGCGGATTAGAAAAAATACTCTGACAGCCCCGTTGGTGCAACATTGGATCGAACATTCACATACAGAGAATGATGTGAAATGGACAGTGATCTCCAGGGTTGAACCAGACGCAAGAGGAGGTGACCTCGAGGCAAAGTTATCTACAAGAGAGGCAACTCTGATCTTGAAATACAACTCTGCAGTGACAGGGTTAAACGAAATGTCAGAATTATACAATCTGTAATGCATATAGTGCCTTGATGCTTCATGGCTACCACAATGAACAGAAAGGACAAGTTCATCAAAGACATGGGAGTAAGCTCTGCCTTAAAAACTGCAGAAATTGCCTCATATATATATTTGCAAACAAACTTTGAGGAATGAGGTCTGAGGTATAATTAAAAATCAATACCGCTTATTAGTCTCACCGTTCTGAAAAATCGACACAAGTACTATGATTTCATCTGGTGTCCAACCCGAATTTTTATGAAGAACCACTCATGCACTGAAAGATCACATTTACCGAGACACTAAGCGGCTCACTGATAGTTAATTTGATATTGAGAACTAGTCCCACCGTCCTGGGATTTATCGACACAATTATTATGTTCAACCTGATTTTTTCCCCGGAGCAATATAAAGAAAGAACTACTCGCTAATTAAAAAACTACATTTCCCGTGATGCAAAGCGGCGGACAGACAGCATAAGCACCGCTACGCAAACGCCACCTCATTGAGGAGCGACGGCGTACTGAGAGACGCTGGGCTGAGAGGAGGAAACTGAATTCAATTCAAGGTATGCAAACAAACAGTTCCTTTAGTGCTTCAGTGTGTCGTTCTGAGTCGGATATTAACGCCTCTGTCGGTAGCTTCTAACAATTTCGGGGACTATTATTATCCCCATCCTGCCAAAATAGCTGCAACTGCGCTTTTGAATCATAATGCAGCTGAGTCTAACGCGTTTTTCCCCCCCTTTTCCCATTTAAGAAAATGATTATGGAGAAGCGATATTGAATATACCATTTTTCCAACTACGGACCATCCGAAGACTAAGGTAATACTGCATAGTTTTTGACACATAGCCTTCCCCATGACAGTAGTCCTTGGAAATCTACAAGGTATTTTATCTTTATTACAGTATTGGAGGCAAGTCCCATGAAGTTTTGACATTGTTGGTTGAATCCTGTAAAGAAAAGAAGGACGTTTGGCAGCTTTCTTGAAAGAGAAATAAGGTAACATGCTGGACTAGTTGGTTCGTTTTATAGTTGAGGTGAGCTTCAGGTGATTGGATAGTAAGGACTGCTTTTTTATCTTTTGCAGGACTGAACCCTCAAAGTCCTGAGGAGAATCCCCTGTAATCAAGGGTGTTCGAAACGCGTCAACCCTATTGTGTTCTTTGGCCAATCTTGTTATTACGAATTCAGAAATTCAAAAATTGGAGAATTTTTTGCGATGGCCTATTGTATGACTAATATTATGTCTAACTAAAGCTATTGAAAATGAAAAAATAGCACCCCACCTCTTTAAATAATAAGAAGGTTCTGACAAACCTTGGTGAGGCTATTCACGTTTTTTTATATTTGACACTTTCTATATTCTTTTTTCTTTTTTGGTTGTGTATATTCTTCCTTTCAATCACTCTTTTTCCTTGATTGGATGACTCAGAAGTATGGTATGACAGTTTCACAGATTGAATGTAGGATGGTGAACGTGTTGTGAATTTCTTGCCCATGGCTAATAGACTTTTTATTATTTTTGCTCTTTTCTCACAGTGCACAAAGTAGCCACAGAGTGATTTTAATATTACTTCCTCTCCCCATTGTAGAATGTAAAAAATGTTAAATAAATTCTTTTGTAAAGAAATGTATTGTGAAATATACAATTGAAATTAAAATTGATTGAGACAGTCACAATCAGGTTGTGGTGATTCTACAATTGTTTAAGTCATTGTGCATTGAAAGTTGTAGAATTGTACGACAGTACTGGCACTTTGTTTTGTTGAAAATACGTACGGCGCGGCCTTACTGCGCTTTAGCCGAACCCTTTGCTGTTTCTTGCGTATGCTTCTTTTTAGAGCACTTTCTCCACTCCACAACTACCGAACAGAAGAATGGCCACGCTAACAGCAGCTGTTTCGTTTATATCAGTTGCTAAGTCACCATCTTTGGTATCCTGGTTACATGCACCTAGGTAACAGGACTCCACAGGTTCTGGAATGTGGTGGAAGCTGGTGACGGATGGTGGAAGTTACTGATGGTGCCAGGAGTCACCTGCTTGCTGTCAATAAAGTATTTACTTACCTTCACTTTGTGTCATGGAGTCCTTACAAAGTGGCGACAAGCAGAATGTGTGTGAGACCACCGCGGTGCCACCACAGTGTATGGTAATCGGCAGTGGTCAAGGTTCCCCCAGCGTTGAGAGCAAGCGGAAGGAGAGGACTGGAGCAGACGTGAAGGAAACTATTGTTGGAGTCCTGTTGCGGTGTGGTTGAGCTTACATGAGATTTTCCCGCTGTTTTGCGGGGTTGGAGCAACCGTTGTGGAACTAGGGCGAGCAGTCAGTGTGCGAGCAATATATGCGCAAGCATTTGCGTGCCATGCTCGTGCTCAAGGAGTGACGTCATCGGGTCCTTGACAACACTCCCTAGCTATGGGGTATCATTGGACAAGTGTAACATGCCCTATGTCATCACACATTCCTACATGACGTCGGCGCCATTTAGGAAGGTGGGAATCGGTAAGAGAAGAAAGTGGAAAGGAACCTGCAGGTCGTCTGGACTTGATGACCAGTGGCACGCATTCCACAATCTGGTAACTATATAGCTTTTGATGTGTTGGCCAACGGCGCGCATTTCGGTGACGCGCACACCACAGCTGGGTATCGAGGGTTATAATGTGTGCATTGCTGTTGGATGCCTGCTCCGGAGATGGGCACAACTGTCAGTAATTTGTATTATAGTGAGTGCGTTGCTATGGGGCACAATTAAGTCAGAAGATTTTCATCGTCTGGCCATATGTTGTGAGCTTCTGTGATATGCATACTGTAGGAACAAAGCTGAGACTCGGGTAGGGTACTTCAAGTACTTTATTTATAACAGCCCCTACACATCCGTGCGGTTCACGGCTCTGGCTACCAACTGCCAATGCAGCCGTTAGGGTGACAGGGGACAGCTGGAGGATGGTGTGGAATGTTGGGGACCAATGAGGAGACAGGGAGGACAAAGGGGGCTCTTGAGCAGGAGAGCAACAGAATGTATGATGTCTCGAGCCAACCGTGGCTCATAGCATAAACAGTGTATACAACACATTCCTCTTTAGTAAGTGCACACATTGGGTTTTTCATACATTTTTGGATAATTTTTAAAAACAAGAGCGGAGTCTGACTATATCCTCTAACTGTGCTATTGTTGGAGTCACCGTCTCATATGGGTTGGCCATTTGTGTGTGCATCACTATTATACACACACCTCTACGTTAGTCAAATTATAGTGGAGATCATCCCCAGGGTTGTGGAGATAAACATATTGGTGTCGATTCCGATTTGGGAAACTAATCCGTACGACGATTCGAATTCGTAGCCGTTTCCGTACGAATCGTACAAATCCGTCCGAATCGCGTAGTACGATCAGTGGGAAAAAAATACGTCCGAATCGTTGCGAACCGTACGAAAAGCAAGGGAAAATCCGATCGATATGGACCCTGAAAGTGAACCGTACGAATCGTAAACATGCCGTACAACCTGACAAATACGATCCGGACCGGGGACCGAGAACGCGATTCGTACAGAAAACGTATGGAGAGCCACACATTCACATACGCACCGTACCCCTGCAATCATGGTGGTACGCTCCATACCCCCATGGGGGTACGCACCGTACCCCTATGCTCTGTACCCCTACGTACTGTACCCCTATGCTCTGTACCCCTATGCACCGTACCCTGATGCACCGTACCCCTACGCCCATACCCCGATGCACCATACCCCTACGCACCGTACCCCGATGCACCATACCCCTACGCACTATACCTCTGCAATCATGGGGTATACTCGCGTACCCGGGGGGGGGGTCCGTTTCGCACGCGGTTCGAGTCGAAATCTGCTTTTACGGATGTTTTAAACTCCCTTAGAAAAAGTGTCGTTCGGAGTGCTGTCATAACAAATCGTACTTGCTGGGTCGGAAAAAGCTGTCAGGAGCTGAAGCCCGGACCTTGGCGCCTGCCTAGTGTAAGGGACTACGTGTCCCAGAAGTCTTGGCGACAGGGAGGCGGGAGCTACATATACGTACTGAACCTGGAAGACGGGTTGTATCGGATTCAGTTGGTGATGTGAACTAGCGGTGCGGCTGCCCGTTAGTCAAGGGGTTTTCCGTGGTGCTTCCCTGGGTTTTCGCGCGAAGACACGGATGGCTGTGTGACCCCAGCTGATTTGGAGACATTGCTTTTTGGGACGCTAAGTGCGGGGGCATCGTTCCTCCTCGCTGCAACGGAGTGGTGTGGTGCTTCGCCTGACTGCTCGGGCGTAGACACAACCACCTTTGGAGTTTTGTTTCCCAGGTCGGAGGAGGCGGGTCAGCTGGCTCGCGCGGTGGCGCTGTGGTGCTTCGCTGAAGTGGAAGCGAAGACACGGACGCCGGTCGGTGTTTTCCGGTTTGTAAGAACTGGCAGTAGGAAGGCTGAGGAAAAGCCTTCCGGAGGACTACGTTTCAGGGACACGGAGGGGAGACGCTTGCTGTCAACAGGGAGCCCAGTGACACTGTAAGACTCCATTTGCGGTTGACGGTAGGCAAAGTACATGTATTTCCTCCTGACTTTCATGGTTCAGGGATTCTTAAGTACTTGTTTGTTTTCGGGCTCTGGCGCATGTACAGTAATAGACAGCCCTCGCTTCTGTGACGTAACAGGAGGAGAGATAAGGAGAACCTTATTTCAACCTCGTAGTTGGATCTGATGTAAGATTACTAATGAGTACTTCCGGGGCGTGCGAGTATGGTATGTATCAGAAGGGGAGAGGTCCACACGCATAGACCTCTATATTACCAGAGTGCAGGAAGGGAGTAACTTGTGTTTGTGTCTTTATAGATACCACTCAGGGGACACACGCACGGGAAGAGCGTCAGGCGACCGCGTTGATTGTTCTACACCGGTAGTAATATCAAGGTACGAATACCGTCTCATTAGAGATGTCTCCTTAGAGAGGGGTTCTAGAGTGGTAGTAACGGTTCTTCCTTTGTTTTTCAGGTTGATACCTTTCTGGCCGTGCCATCCCGGCCTTAAACCATTTTTCCCTTGCCAGACCACCTCTAAGCTCGGGGTACAAGGTGAACCGAGTTTGGGGAGGTCTGGAGGTGGACCCTTTTGAGCATCACCCGGATCCCGAAGAGCTGGGCATGACCCGACAAAAGCTGCTTCTATCCGTACAGATGTCGCGTACTGCGTGTTCCGAATGCGATTTGTACGTATTCATAAGTCGTATGGTCTTTCGTATGATTCGTACGGAGATCTGCTTTGGGTTCGGACCGTACTTCATCGTACGTACGGGGACGTTGAAGGTGTACGATTCGTACGGGAAAAATGCTCCGTACGGCTATTCGTAGGGGATTTTACCGAAACGGAATCGACCCCATTGTGTATAGCATTGTAACACTGTTAGCAGAGTATAGTTTTTTCCTTCGTACCTGGTTCACCTTGAGTTTACAAATTTGTGGGCTCACACCTCCTGTGCCACTCCTTCCTTGTCCAGGGGATCCTTTATTAAAATGACCTGACTGGAAGAAAAACTTTGTAAACAAAGTGTCGGCACTTGAAGAGGAGAATGAGGATGAGTTCAGATCATCTAGGAAGAAAAAGATTCATCTACACATTCTGGGGCTGGAAAGTTTGTGAGTTTATAGTCAAATGGAGAAAAAAACAAGACCCACAAAGAATGCAAATGTTTTCATTGAAGCTTTCTAGGATTTAGATATTCATTATCACCCAACTGGCAGTTGCACTTTCTTTCAGAGGACGCAAAGGAAAACTGAGTCAGTGGAGGATTATGTGGCGGCGTCAAAGAAACTCGTTATTACTTGCACATTTGGGTTTCTGCACGATGATCTCATACGATATCAACTTGTAATACACTCTAATAATGTGGGGATATAGGAATAACTGTGGGTGTGTGGGGAGTATTCATTGAGTGGAATTGTGGCGATTATAATGAAGGCAGAAATGTCCAAGAAATGTGCTAAAGCATCTTTGAAGAACAATAGTGATGGGGAGGTAGTTGGTAAAGTGTCTAGTTCTAAAGAAGAGGGAAAGAAAAGCGAAAAATGCAATAACACAGACAATTGGTGGAAAGGGATGGCATGTAAGACAAGCGTCTTATATGTTTTAGGTATGGGAATATGGGCCATATGGCCAAGGATAGGTGTTGCCCCGCAATAAAGTCAAAATGTGCTTTCTGCGGAATCACAGGCCATTTTGCTAAGGTTTGTAGAAGGAAGTTGAACAAAGTGGACAAGAAGTCTGTGAAGTGCGTTATGGATAATGAGGATGAGAGGAGGGCGAGAATAAATCGTTGAGTGATGAGGGGGCTTTATGCATTGATGATGCTTCTTGCTCAGAGGAGGCGGTCCTGAAATTGTGCTCCAAATTCAAGAAGAAACCCTTGTGTGACATAAACATTGGAGGGGTACAATTATAAGGTGTGCCTGATTCAGGTTTGCCCTACACCGTAATACAACGCACTGTGTAGGAAGATACATTTGTGAGGGTGCTGGGTAATTGCTTAACATTGACAGCAAAACTGTAATTACCTTTCTGGAGAATCTATTTTTGAGGGAGGGCATTCCCAAGTCCATACTTGGCGATAATGGACCACAATTTGTCTCAGACAGATATAAAGGTTTCTTAAGCAGAAATGGCATTATTGGGGAAAAACCCTGAGTACCACTGAGCAGTAAATGGCATTGTTGAACAGGGTTGTGATGGGGAGCATTCAGGCATCCATTAATGCTGGCAAAGAGTTGGTGAAGGAGTTAAACAGCGCAATTTGGGCGTTTAGAATATCAGCTGCATGCATGGGTTACAGTCCGTTCAGGATCCTGAGAGGGAGGGGACCCTTACTAAGGACAATGTTCATTCGTTCGTTCAAAACTTTATTGCGGCTAGGTATAGCCATAAAAGCACAATCACATTAAACAAGTATTATTACAAAACCTAGGTCAAAGTACACGATCATGATATATATCGGCGTTTGGGCATGATAAAAATACCATCAAATACAATCATCTTTCTGGGATTCCATGGTTGTAAAAAACATTATAAAATATAAATTACAGTTCAATTAAAAAATGTAAAACGCTAAAAAAAACTCTAAAAGAGGAATGTGGGCCAACTATTCCACTTGCATCCCAGGTGTTACCCACCAGGCCTCCCTCTTCAGCCCCTCCGTGTGTGAGCTTATGAGTATACATCCAAATATTGATCTAAGAAGGCTTAGAACAAAAATCACTGATTGTAAACTATACCGTTTTTAACAAGTTTCTGTGGATTAGCCACATGGAAAACAGGAATTTGGATAAAGCTATGGCATAGACCGAGTCGGTGTTCGACTTTAAGATTCTAAAGAACTCTAAATAGTTCCTCACACCCAAATTCCTACATAATTGTAGAATCCATTTACGCCTGGGCTGATTGTATGCTCTGACATGGATTACCGTTTCTTCCTCAATTTGGCACCCTGGGCACAAGTGGGAGGATGCTCCCGCCCACTTATCAGTGGTAGCGAATAGCGGCAAGGTACCAAAATTGAACTGTAGAAGGACAATGTAGCTTGGAACAATATGAAGATGTGCAGTAAATGATCACATGCAGTGGTGGAATCTAATTTGAAGAAGATGCAAAAAGTCTACAAGGCTTATTAAGATAAGAAACACAGTTCAAGAGATGTATATTTGGCACCAGGAGATTGGGTGACAGTAAATTTTCAAAACTAAAAAAGGGGGAAGTCAATTTTAAGAACTCATGCAAGTGGTAGAAGTTTCTTCCAAGTCAGCATGGTTAAGTGACAAAAAAGTGTGGCATTTTAGCCGATTGGCTAGATGCAATAGAACGCAAAAGTGAGAGAGGGGTCCTCCTTAGCCAAAGGGACAAGACACCAAATTGACAATTAATCAAAACAGCAATTTCCCTTTGTATTGTTTTCAAGCACATTATCAGTAACTAATACCACATCCGTACCAAGCACCCCAATGTCGCCAGGAAGTGTCACGAATTCACCAAAGCTAATATATAAGTATTTTATTCAATAAATTCCAAATACAAAATCATAAAAAAGTACATTAGATAAAAACATCAATTATTGCACCGTAGATTGACTTCCGATATGGAAAATCACATACACAAAATCAGCATATAAAATTCAATATGGGAGAGTGTAGTAGACAATGTTTTTTCATTTTTGGCACTAATCCGACAACAATTCCATGATCAAAACATCGTTGTATACAGTTTTTTTTTTACCAAGATCAATTCAATTTAGCGCTTTAGTTGCAGCAGAGCAATGCGTTTTGATGGATTAAAATGTTCCGACCACCTTCTTCAGGAAGAAAAACTTAATATCTATATATATAAGCTTCAAATCAGAAATGGTGACGTACTGATAATCAGCTCTCTTGGGATCTGGCTCCTCGTGACCAGTGATTTAGAATAAAAACATTTCTATGAGCCTGAAGTTCAGTAATGCAGGAGGAAATGCAGGTCAACTGATTTAAATTCAGTGACTAAATAGTCTCCAGGTTTCTGGACCTCCTTGCTACAAATGCTCATCTATAGTTTAAAACCAAGTGCTGGGTCTTAACAGTCTCCTGACGCCCTCCAGTAAAGATTCAGTAACGTGTTTTGATAATGTTTTGATTTATATGCAATAGAATCCTTGATTGGAAAGTTACTAAGGGAGCCAGAAAACCACCGTCAATCGACTGGATGTGTGAGGAGGTAACAAATGCTGGTGGAACAGAAACTGCTTCCTCTTCAAGGGAAGAGGGAGTAAGTGGTCCTATGATGCAGTCTTCAGCCCAGATTGGTGGTGTAACTGCAACATGCAAGGGTAGACCTGTGGTGCTACCTAAGTGATTTGAGAGTTATGTTATGTAAATTATTATATGAAAAAAGGGGAATGGGGGACTGATCTTTTGTTAACCCTCTGATTATGCAGGAAGATCCACTTCGAAAGAATCATTGGACTGTTCCCATTCCTTTCTTTCCAGTTATTTTAAATGAGACAGTTTGGTAAATGCATTAGAGCAATGTATCGTTGTTTGTGTAATTGTTAAATGAAAATGTATAATAATGAGGCCTTCTTCCCTATACTGTTGAATCTTGTAGTGCTGAAGTTTAGGTGTACGCTGTACATACGTAAGTTGTTGTTGTCTAAAGAAGGTAGATGTGGTTTTCTGGTTACCTGCACCTAAGTAATGGGATGCCACAGGTTCTAGAATGTGGGGGAGGGGGCTGGAGACAGTTGGTGGAAGTTACGGGTAGTGACAGGAGTCACCTGCTTGCTCTAAATAAAGGAGTTACTTACCTTCCCTTTGTGTCATGGAGTCCCTACATCAACTCTCATCTCGCAAGATGAAAAGCCAGAACAAGAACAACCCTGTTTCATCCTTTTCCTGTAGTGTGCGAAGACGGTGCATATAGTGAACAAATGATAGTCCAGTTCCAAGTAGTTTCCAAGTAGATTTATTTAAGATAAGATGTTGAGTAGAGCCCCACGAGCAGCAGCCTTCCTGCTGCTCAGTCCATCCTCCAACTGACATCCTCACTCATCCAACATTCCACAGCCACCTTTCACTCCAACATTCCATCAACCCAATCACACTGGCTGAGCAGCAGGTATAATACATCTTCTTTTCTATATACAAATGAGAATGAATTCCAAACGAATCACAACATAAATGGTGCATACAAAAGATGACAATAAAATAATTACACGCAACACAGGGTCATCAGAGCAATAGAAATGTCATACATGTACTGATGGTGATAAACATGTATAAAAGATAACAAAATAAATATTTGGAAAAAGTAAACGCACCCTGCAATCCAGCAATTCTGTAACAAATAAGGAGTACTACACTCACCACATCTCCCTTTCCACTATGCAAAAACAAATGACACGCTCCCTTTAAACCAAACCAAAACAACACACACGCTACCACACCACAAAACACAAACTAAACCTCAACACCAAATCAAGCTAGCTGGGCATGCCAACAAGAGGTAGAAAGAGTACCGACTAGAAGACGTGCTAGGAAACCATTATAAGAACTTCGAAGCTGTGGAAGTTCATTCCACAGGGAACTAATGGCAAAAAAAAAGAAATTTCCCTCCACCCTTATGGAATGTGTGGAAAACACACCACACTACACACAATGCATGCGCACAACGTGACACTCAAAAATAACTTCAACACTTCCCCCAACCCAAGTTGAGGTGGAATGTATGGGAAACACACCACACAGAACACAATGCACTCACACAGTGCTACACTAAAAAATAACTTGAGCTCTTCCCCCAATCTTAGTTGGTGTTGAATGTGTGGGAAACACACCACATGGAACACAAAGCATGCACAGAACACTACACCCAAAAACAAAAAGAAAAATTCATCACTTCCTCCAACAAAGTTGGGGTGGAATGTGTGAAAACACACCACACGGAACATCGGAACATGGGACACGGAGCATTCACAAGTTTCACTCAAATGCAATTTGATCAATAAAACATTAAAAGCACAATAAATGAAAACGACAGCAAGAATTACCATACTTAACTGCTGGAGTAGAAACGAGAAACTCATCCATTTTTATCAATCCACCCATCATCATTCACACAAGACACAATAGAAGAGAAAGAGTAGATCTCCAGCACAGCACAACCTTAAAGAAAAAAACACCAGCATACAGCAAGTAAAATAAGGTTACAAATGCCAGCCTGAAACAACATGATGGGAAAATGAACATGATCAAACACAGTAGCCTAATGAAAGTCGCAAAACCAAGCAGTAATGGACAGTTCCAGTAGTTATCAAGTAGATTTATTTAAGATAAGATGTTGAGTAGAGCCCCACCAGGAGCAGCCTTCCTGCTGCTCAGCCCATCCTCCAACTGACATCCTCACTCATCCAACATTCCACTGCCACCTCTCACACCAACATTCCATCAACCCAATCACACTGGCTGAGCAGCAGGTATAACAGTGCACCTCCAAGGGATGGGAAATGCCAACTGAGCAGGTTCCACACAGTGCGTCCCGAAACTGCAGCTAGCTTCCCACCCAGATCCAGCACATGAGCAGAGAGCTGCCTTTGAACTCAGCCACCACACGAAGATGAAAACGCAAGTGTAAATAGTAGAGACTTGCTGCCTACACACACTCTTCCGTAAGTCTATGACTGTTTGCTATTCACAATGGGATTCACATACAGTATATTTATGAGTGCAGTGTCCTCACGTTTATTTATGTGCAGAGACTCCACATTCATAAAGATACTATTCATAAATCCCTTTGTGAATAGAAAATAATGGTAAACTTACACAAAAATGTGAGTTTACCTTTGTGAATCGGGCGCAGATAATCTTACCGTAACCATACTTTCAGCAACATAAACTCACAGGCTTTAATGGGAAAAGGAAGGTGTATATGTAAGCATTGTGACATAAATTGAAGAAAAGACTATACTATGCATAGTCAATTATGTAGGGGATGGGGATTCTTGTCAAACTGTGAGGATTGTGTGCTGAAGTGTGAAACCGTCCTTAAAGGCTACCTGGTCCTACCTTCCCCTCCATCTGCCCTTCTTTCAGTAACACAGACCTTGAGGTGGAGCTGAAAGGTCGCAGTTTGCTAAAGTTACGCCATAAATCATGAGGTGGTCATTATTCATCATGACAGTAATCGATCATTGATATATGCCATAAATCTTGCAAGAACGTCAGTCATAAATCAGTGATCCAAGTCTTAAGCCAGTTTGTCAAATCCATAAATCATCTTTGACAGCACTGTCCGACACAGGTTCCTATCCATGCACAGGTTGTGAAGGCCCCTTGGGTTGTGCATAGCAGCTTCTAGGCTCTAGTCTAGACCAATGTGTTATATATCCAGGGCCCTTTCCGGCCATGCCCGGGCTGCAAGTGCCATGCCTGCTATGTGACTATCCCATCTAGCTCTCTACGTTGATCCTCTCAGTGTCCCAGCTGTCAGGCTTCCCAAGGACCACTGTTGTGGCAACGTTTTCATTTCCAATGGCCTACCTGCTGCCCTTATGTGTGATTGGTGCCGTTTAACAGTGCTGTCTCCTCCACGCTGCCGGTGGTTTCACGACTATTGGCAGCTCTCAAATTGCTGCTAGGCCCTCTTCACTTAAGAGCATCTAGCTAGTTTTAGAGCGCCCATATGGCAGCTCCCCCTCCGTTGCTCAGCCCTACTCTTCAGCCCTACTCTTCTAAGAGTGGCTCATCAGGCCCCTAGCAGCACCTTGGGTATTTAGAACGAGTCTGTCAGTGCCTACACCCGCCAGGTGGACCCTGCCTTTTGCAGCATACCAGGCCCTCACGTTCCACCCTCCATTCAAACCGGGTTACGGGACTGACAAGTGATATAATACCCACAATTACTTAAAAAGGCCTAGTGCGCACCACTGAATTTATATCATATTAGGGAGCACCTACTGCTCCTAGCATCTGCTGCCACGGGCAAACCCTTCTTTCCAGCCTCAGGGAGAAGCGCTGCTCGTTTGTGAGTTGTCTAATGGAGACTGAAGTGGTAGTTGATGAGTGGCATACCTGGGATATGGTTCCGATTCAGCAGAGGATGCCCCCTGCCGACACATCTGCAGGAATTGTACCTCACGAATACTTGGTGCCCCCCCATCATCCATACTAGATTCTTTGTGCAGCACTTGCGCTGCTCCCACGGATTCATATAATGATCACAAGAAGCTTCGACCCTCCCGTTTGCAGTTCCTTCACATTTACAGAGTATTTAAGCTTTAATTAACTTAGTGTGTTTACGAGTGACCTTATATTCGTCCAGGTATTGGTTCCTTCAAAAGGACACCTGACTAATCCTGAATGTGGATTTTCCTGTGTCAAGGAACAACTATCTGCTGAAGTGTAGGGGGCAGGTGCATTTTACCAACCCTTTTGCATCCGGAAGGGGTCTCTAAAGGACTCTTTCCCCACGGTGAATGTGCCTATAAGACCACTGCTTACTCATTAAACAAGCATTTACAATGCAATGGTCTCGGCATTGTTAAAGTTAGAGCTATTGGCATTGCTCATGACATTATTTTTATTTATGTTTTTGTTTTTAAAACATAAATAAATGGCATTGTCATTTACAATGCCAATAACTTAATAGCTCGCAAATGCGAGACCTATTGCATTTGCACCCACACACAGAGCCACACACACAAAGCCACCCACACACACACAGAGCCACCCACACAGAGCCACCTACACACACACAGAGCCACCCTCACACAGACCCACTTACACACACAGAGCCACCCTCACACAGACAGAGCCACCCACACATAGAGCAACCTACAAAAAAAGCTACCCACACAGAGCAACACACACACAGAGCCACACACACAGACACACACACACAGCCACACACACACAGAGAGCCACACACACACACACACACAGCCACACACACACACAGAGCCACACGCACAGACAGAGCCACACACACACAGAGCCACACACACACAGAGCCACACACACACACACAGAGCCACACACTCCCACACAGAGCCACACACACACAGAGCCACACACACACACACAGAGCCCCCCCCACACACACACAGCCACACACACACACACACAGGGCCACACACACACACACACAGCTACACACACACACAGAGAGCCACACAGACACACAGAGCCACACACACACACAGAGCCACACAAACAGAGAGCCACACACAGGGAACAGAGGGCAGAAAAACAATCACAACGAGGGAACAGAGGGCAGAAAAACTATCACAACGAGGGAACAGAGGGCAGAATCACAACGAGGGAACAGAAGGCTGAATCACAACGAAGGACCAGAGGGCAGAATCACAACAAGGGAACAGAGGGCAGAAAAACAATCACAGCGAGGGAACAGAGGGCAGAAAAACAATCACAACGAGGAAACAGAGGCAATCGAGCACAAGCAGGAAACAGAGGGCAGAAAAACGAGGGAACCGAGTACAGAAAAACAATCACAACGATGGAACAGAGGCAATCGAGCACAAAACAAGGCAGAAAAATGAGGGAACAGAGGGCAGAAAAACAATCACAACGAGGAAACAGAGGGCAGAAAAACAACGAGGGAACAGAGGGCAGAATCACAATGAGGGAACAGAGGGCCGAAAACCAATCACAACGAGGAAACAGAGGACAGAAAAACAATCACAACGAGGGTACAGAGGGCAGAAAAACAATCACAACGAGGGAACAGAGGGCAGAAAAACAATCACAATGAGGGAACAGAGGGCAGAAAAACAATCACAACGAGGGAACAGAGGCAATCGAGCACAAGCAGGGAACAGAGGGCAGAAAAACGAGGGAACAGAGGGCAGAAAAACAATCACAACGAGGGAACAGAGGCAATCGAGCACAAAACAGGTCAGAAAAACGAGGGAACAGAGGGCAGAAAAACAATCACAACGAGGGAACAGAGGGCAGAAAAACAATAACAACGAGGGAACAGAGGGCAGAAAAATAATTACAACGGAACACAAACGGGGCAGAGGCAAGAAAAGCGAGCACTCACCGGAGGTACAGGGCACAGAGGAGGGCGGAGGTATGAGACACAGGGGGAAACGGAGGTATTGGACATAGAGGGGCACGTAAGTATGGGGCACAGAGAAGTGAGGCGGTGGAGACACAGGGGACTGCAGAGGTATAGACACAGGGGAGTGCGGAGGTATGGGGCACATGGGAGTACGGATGTATGGAATACAATGAAGTGCGGAGGTAGGGGTACAGAGCGTGCATAGGTATGGGGCACATGGGAGTGCAGAGGTATGGGGCACAGGGGAGTGTGGAGTTATGGGGCACAGGGGAGTGCAGAGGTATTGGGCACAGGGAGGGCGGAAACATAAAATCTCGGCAGCTAGACTGCGCAAGCGCAGCTTACGCAGGTCGAGATCTAAAAAGCTTGTAGAAGTTTTCATTTTTTTTTTAAACACCTCACATTTTTCTCTTAGGATTGCTTTAAAAAAACAAATATTAATTTATAGAAAAATAATCAGACATGTTGGTCTACTGACACCCAGCGGGCCATCATCCTTCTGATTTTAGCTAAACATAGAGGGTCTCAGTTTACGACCTACCGCATGCATATTATTGAAGTAGGTAGGATTGCAACCCACTATGAATGGTGATTTTGTGAACCGACCTATTAGTACATAGGTCAGTATGCAAAATCAATTCAGTAAGTCAGTGCACAGTTTGCAACCACTTGAACTACATTCATTTTTTAAATAGTTTTATTGGTAAATTTTCCAGTAAAGAAAACCACAGTGCAAAAAAAAATCTTTCAATGGTAGACGAAGAGCATTATGGAACATTACATCCTTGAATCTAATCAGCAGTGATACAAATACAATAATTTTCGGCATCACCATTGTTCCACTATATTTGCAGGTTGTTCCTGACATAATGTGTCCAAAAGGGGGGTGGGGTGGGGGGGATCCCGGTTTCGTCTTGTTTCCAGCTCCTTGGTCCATGCCAAGAGCTCCTTCTATTCGTCCTCTAACTCCAGCCGGTAGTACCTCAACCAGGGGTCCCAGACCTTTGTGGTAAATAAATAAATAATACCTCTCTTTTTGACTAGACATATATCATAACAGATAGCTCAATAAATAAGAGTCAAGATTCGAGGTAGTAGGAGTTTTGCAGGTTTAATACAGCATAAGGACAGGAACAGGACAACCTGCATAGGAATAGGATGACAGGGCCCAGCAGCTGCTGGGGCTGGATCTGGGATGAGCGCGCTGACTTTTAATAACAATACATGAGCATATATACATAACGCAAACACATAGCATTACATTGCAGTAGGCGTAGCAGTGGGTGGAGCAGAAGGTGTGACGCGTAGCAGTCGCGAAAGATAAGGGTAAAAAGAGGTGTAACAGGGCGTATACATAGACATGTGATGCAAACGTAACAGAATATGTCATGAATGGGGCGGAAACCATGGAGGGGGCTACCTAAGGAGCCGGGACCTCTAACCTGATGGTGCGCGCAAACTAGCAATGACGTATCACTAGGAGAAGCTGGGGGCTATGAACTCTGTGCTAGGAGCAGAGACTGAAGTCTGGAGAGTCAGGGCGACATGTACCTAAACAGTATCTAGTATCTGATGTTTAGAGAACATGTTGATATAAACTAGAAGTCAGGAGAGGAAAGGCTAACTTGATTCTAAGACTGGACCATGCATTATTCTACATGTAGTGCGTGATGAAGAATATTAAATGACCATTAAATGCAGTATTTCTCTAACGTGGAGACGTGAAGGCTAGACAATGACGGAAACTATTGATGCAGTTCAGTAGCTTAGGAATGCAGAGAAGGAGGACTGAACTGATAACTGGAATTATAACATACTTTTGGCAGACTCAGAGGCTGAGCCAGGCTGGGCCGGGCACTGCGAGGCAGGAAGTAAGTGAAGGGTCGAGGATACAGGTGGGGGCTGTATCGCTCCTCAGCGAGGCTTCAGGAGACAGGAGCTGAATCTGATGTCCAGGCCCTTTTGAGGCCTAGAAACGGGGACTTTATAATAGAATAACGTGCACACTGAGAAACGTGGCAACGTAGCTTTACATAGGCCTGATATTCGTAGTATTCACGAGGACTAGAAACTGGCATACTAGAGGTGGACACAACTGTAATTGCGTCATTAATCGAACATGGGGAATGCATATGCATATTTAATCATGCACACATAACATATTATGGATGACACGTAGGGACACAGAACATGGCAAAATTTACTTTTCCACATTCCCTCCTTGTCACTACGTTTCCATCAGGAAACATCAATATTCATGATACCGTCTATCATTTCATACAGTATCATTTGCTCGTCTCGAATTATCCTGGAACGGGATTTAGAACGGGGCTTGGGACTAGGAATACAAGAGGTAGCACAAATGCCGCAAATCGCAGGGCCACATTGTATACAGAGGCAGCAGCTGAATATGATCGCTACTGCAATACCTAGAAAGGACAATATTTTCCATCCCCATGCGGAAATTATATTCCAGAACCAACCGGACCATGTCCAGGTGCCTGGATCTTGGTGTATCAGATGGGCAATTTTATGGAGTCTGGTTATAGCTGAATAAACAGACGGCGCGTTATTTGGAATGAAAATGCAGCAACTAGATCCGATGACTCTACAAGCCCCGCCCCTATCGGCCAGTATGACGTCAAGGACGAGACGATTTTGCAAAACGACAAATCTCATAGCAGATTGCTCTTCAGTTAAGTTACCTAGAGCAGAGGCAGTCTCATTTATTACAGCTTCAAGGGTTCTGGTTAACCTACGGATCAGCTTACTATTCTGGATAGGTCCTATAAAGAAAAAGAACCCTCTGTTGAAATCTGTATACTGTTCTAGAGCAGTTTCAGTATAATCGACAATTGGGGACTCCCTTTTATGTCTAATGTGTACTAGATGTGTATTTCTATGATAATCAGATGGGGCTAGGAAAACTGGTGGCAGTAGGAAGGCAATGTAACAGGTTCCCTCCCAATCGAGGGGCAGACGAACATATGCGGTTTGACCACAAATAAAATAAGAATGACGTGAAGCTTTGAAAATAGATTTCCCACTGCCACTATACTTGACAATAGTAGTACAATCACTATGTCCTACATGTATGGAACCCTTATTTCGGACACATAATTCGCCTTTGACTGGTAGTACTGAAATAGCAGGTAAGTCTGGAGTAGTATCAGACTGAACATTCAGGACCATAAAATTCGACTAATAATTACCTAAATTATACACTTCATTTTCTAGATCTAAACCTGTTCTGTGAGGGAGACCTTGCTTGTCTGGGAAACATGTACTGTTAAGAAAAAATATATCTGTTGAGGATGACGTTAACGTGGACCATGCTCCACACGAACCATTATGTGAGAATGGATAAGGAAAAAGTGGCAGGACTCCCTTCGGTATCTGGAAAGGGGGGAGTCGACCACACACCCAACAATTAGTGGCATTGCTGGTCTGGTGTGAGTAATGTAACATGCGGATAAATGAGTTATTTCGCATAGCGAGGCGGTAAGAGAGTTCATGAGGAGGCAGATCACTAAACGTGTGCTCTACTGTAGCATTAGCAGACTTATTTACATGAAGAACTGGGAAATATAGGTAAAATGCATAACTGGTGCAGGAAATCATAAGGCTGAAAAACAATATGAAACATAGAAAAACGATACATCGGATTGAGTTTTGACTAACTCTCTCACTATGGGGGTCTATTTTATACATGTCAGAAACAGTCTAACCGTTTCACCTAGGGGAGGACTTAGACAATCAAACTGACTGACTTATTTTACTAGACCGAAGTTTTAGCTTGTACTCCTGTTGCGGAGTTTTCTCTAACAGGGGAGGGGTTGTAGCAATGTCTTTTGCGGGACAGTCCTTGAGAACAATATTTTGGCAATCCTTCAAATCCTGGGAAATGTTCTTTAAGACGGGTTTCAGTCCATTAAAAAGTTTGACATGAGAAAGGTGTACCCAGCCTTTGCGTCCTTCCAACTTCACGGCTGTACGGGTGGTGAGGAGGACCTGTCGGGGCTCTTTCCAACGAGGCTCCAGCGGACTTGATCTGTCAAAGTTGCGGACCATCACCATGGATCCTGGAACGATTTCATGCGGTGCCACCTCGGTATTGTCTGGAAATGCGGCGGCAACCTGTGAACGACATGAGTTGAGGGCAGACATCAAGGAAGCTAGGTAATCTGTCAGCATATTACTTGAAACATCGGTAATACTTCGGGGTCTAGGAGTACCCCACATGTTTGGGGGGCGGCCGAAAACGACCTCATACGGGGACAGACCTGATCTGGAATGTGCGACCATGCGCATATAAAACAAAGCGACTGGTAGTGCTACTAGCCAGTCCACACCTTTTTCTTTACACACTTTTGCAATACGGATTTTCAGGGTCTGGTTATGTCTCTCTACGAGACCGGCTGCTTCAGGATGGCGTACACAATGGAACTTCCACTGGTACCCTAATAACAGGGAAACATGCTTCATGAGTTCAGATGAGAATGGCTGGCCGTTATCAGAATATACGACTCTAGGGAGTCCATAACGGGGGAAGAACTCACGAACCAACTGCTTGGCAGTGGTCGCGGCTGTGTAATCTGGGACTGGATATGCTTCTGTCCACCTGGACAAAGCGCATACAACTACAAGGACATACTTGAAACCTCGACATCGCTCCATCTGAATATAATCCATCTGGAGGACTTCAAAAGGGTGGTCAGGGGGCTGGAATCCACCTTGTTCCACCGGGACACTTTTACCTGGATTAAACTGACAACATATCATACAGGTACGGACTTTCTGCTTAGCTGCAGCTCGTAAATGCTTGTTGAACCAGATGTTCTGGATACTGTCTAACATAGCTTTTTCTCCTAAATGTGCTGGACTATGTGCGGTATTAATAATGACTTGAACCATAGAGTCGGGGAGAAACCATGTGGCTCTACCCTTCGTTAACCATCCTTGATCTGTCTGGACCCCTCCTTGTTCGGACCATTTCTTGATTTCTTCGGGAGTAGCATGTAACTGGATGTCTATGACATCTTGTGTAGGGTCCTTAACTGTCATACATGTAGTCGGATCTGGAGTATGTGTCATGTTAACTGGAATGTCTGGAGTCTGTGCTGTAAGCTTGGCTGTGCGATCTGCTAGATCATTACCTTGGGAAATAGTGTCAGTAACTTTCGTATGTGCTTTGCACTTCATAATAGCGATAGATGTCGGCAAGTGTATGGCATCTAACAGAGCTTGAATAAGGAGACCATGCTGAATCTTGGTTCCATGAGAAGTCATGAAACCTCTCTCCTGCCAGAGCACTCCGAAGTCGTGTACAACTCCGAATGCGTAGCGTGAATCTGTGTAAACATTAACTTTCAAGTTCTTGGCGTGTATACAGGCTTGTGTCAGAGCAACTAGCTCTGCTGCTTGAGCGGACAGGGTATCAATACGGTGTGTTTCAATAACTTCAGTGTCAGTAGTCACTGCATACGCGGCGACTAGTTCTCCTGTACTAGTTCTTAGGCATGAACCATCCACATAAAGTGTCAGGTCGGGGTCTGGTAACGGAGTATCTGTCAGATCTTGTCTTGGCTTTGTCGTAATGTTAACTACTTCCACGCAGTCATGTGGGTCAGGATTCGAAGTAACTGATGGTAACAATGTAGCAGGATTTAAAATGTTGCAGCGTCTGATTTCTATGTGTGGCTGGAACAGTGTCAATTCATAACCTGTTAAACGTGCAATTGTCAAGTGTTGAGTTTGTGTTCGGTTTAAAAGAACTTCCACGGAATGTGGAACTTGTACTGTCAAGGTATGTCCTAAGACTATGGAATCACTTTGTCTGATAGCTAGTGCTGTGGCTGCAACTGACTTGAGGCACGCAGGCAGAGCCTGGGCTACAGGATCTAATGTGCTCGAAAAATAAGCACAGGGCTTGTATTGTCCTGCTTGATCTTGTGTGAGAACAGATAATGCTGTACCTTCACGTTCAGTGACGAAAAGTGTAAAAGGCTTACTGTAGTTCGGTGTCGCTAGAACTGGAGCTTGGCATAAAGCTTTCTTTAACTCATTGAAACTAAGTGTATGTTCAGATGTCCAAGGGAGGACAGTCGATACGGCTGCCTCCTGTGTCGTTAACTGTATCAGTGGTTTGGCTAGAAATGCATACTGGGGAATCCATTGTCTGCAATAAGAAGTGAGGCCGATAAAAGCACGTACCTCCTTCTGGGTCTTGGGCTGAGGAAGACTCGCTATCAGCTGGATACGGTCTGGTGTCAACTGCCTACCCCTCTTGGACAGCAAGTGTCCTAAGTAGACCACTTGCTGGACACAGAATTGAAGCTTAGAAGGGGACACCTTGTGCCCCATCTCGGCTAGGAAATACAAGACTGTAAGGGATGCTCGCTCGCAAGCACGTTCAGAACGGGCTGTGATCAGTAGATCATCGACATACTGGAGCAGGGCAGTGTCAGTTGGCATGTGAATGTTGTCTAGTTGTCTCTTGAGTGCTTGACTGTAAATACTAGGACTTTCTGTGAAACCTTGAGGAGCTCGTGTAAACATATAGCTCCTTCCATTTAAACAAAATCCGAAAAGGAACTGGCTGTCTGGATGAATAGGGACACTGAAAAATGCGTTCTTGAGGTCTATGACAGTGAAGAACGTGGCTTCGGAATCAATGGCCGTTAATAGGGAAGAGATGTCTGGGACAACTGGGTACTGAGGAATAATACATTTATTAAGCTCTCGTAGGTCAATCACTAATCGATATACTGGGGGAGCATTTGGATCAGTACGTTTCATGACTGGAATGATCGGAGAATTACATACATTGGAGTCAGTTTCTACAACCACTCCTTGAGCAATAAGCTCGTCAATAATTTTGGATAAGGCTGCTACAGCCTCTGGTGGCAATCTGTACTGTCTGATTCGTGGTAACACTACACCTGGCTTGAGAGTCACACGATAGGGTGTGATTTGCATGTAACCTACATCAGTTGGACCTTGCGCCCATAGATGCTGTGGAACATTAGACAGTCTCGAATCAAAATCTCGTAATACATAGTGACCCTTGAAGTCACGTAGGAACAATCGTATTCCCTCTGGGGAACAGCATATAACTGCACCCAACTCTTTCAGTGTCTTAATGCCTAATAGGTTTTCTGGACATGACTTAGTAAGTAACAGATCAGTAGTGCGGGACAATGGACCTACTTCTAGAGTAACTGGCTTTGAAATCTCATTTACGATAGGTTTTCCTGAAAATCCAAGGGAAACATTTCTTGAGCCTGAGAGCGGAGCCCCTGGAACTTCGGCGTGACTAATTGTGGTCCTACTTGCCCCTGTATCAATCAAAAACTTTCTGTCTTTCCCTAATACTTGACTGTGAACATAGGGACCTTCTTGATCTACAGGTATCTCGATGAGAGGCAAGCCTACCTCCCTCTCTAGGCTGTTTCATGAATACTGCTGGTACTCTGGATACTCAGACTGTACATACTGGTACATCTGCGATGTAACGTGCTGTGTTGCAGCAATAGGCTGCGGTGCGGTAACTGTCTGTGGTGCATTCTGTGGCTGAGGAATCTGTGAAACTTGCTCTTGTCTAGGCGGACGTGGTCTTTCTTTAGTTTTACCAGTAGCTATGTTGTGTTTCAGGACTGCACACTCATTTATAAAATGACCTGGCTGTTTACAATAGTTGCAGTTCCCTTTAACGGGAGCTGCAGGATGACTGGCTTGATTCGGACCCCTCTTCTGACTGTCTTGAGGAACAGATTGTGCAACTAGTACTTTCATTTTCGTGTCTTTCATACGTTTTCTCTCGTGTTCTTGTTCTTCTCTGATTCTATTCTGGTGGTATTGAAGCATCTGCAACATCTGGGACGGGGTATTAGCTTGCCAGGTACTTTCGACTTTCAGAACTCGATTTTTAATTTGTGGACTTGAATTCTCGACTAATTTAGTAACAAAAAGGTGAGGGTATGACTCACTACTTGTCTTGAGGCCACTGTTGATGCTGAAACATTTTTCAAATCTAGAATAAAAATCACTAATATCCTCATCTTGCTTCTGTTTACAGGCTGAGATTGCATCCCAGTCTTCTTTTCTAGTTGTCAATAATCTAGGTAAAACTTGTATCAATAATTCTGGTAATTCTTTACATTTATCTCCAAGACCGGTACCTGGTACTCGTGCCTTGTCTTCAGCTTCTAGAACTGCCCAATCGATCTTTTTCTCTCCCACCTCCCATTCTTTTTCCTTGAGCTTTTCATACACCCCTGCGGGCAGCAGAACCTTTAACATTTTAATGATATCTGGGTATGTGTATTCTCCCATACGGAGCATGTCTTTTAATTCTCGGTGGAACCCTGCTGGATCTTTATCATGACAGGGAATTAATTTCTTCATCTCGAGGAGTTCCATCTTTGTTATTGGAGTGTATACAAACACTCGCTGCATTTCGCCACCAGTTCCTTTAACTGGGTGGACTTCTCGTAACGGATTCTGTCTTTCCATGTAAAACGGTTTACTTTCTGGGGGTGAGGCATGAACAAAATGCGGGTTCAAAAACGTCCTATATTTGTGGCGCTGTTCTAGAATGACACTAATTAAATCGGTACCTAGACCTTTCCATCTATACTGGAGTAACTCGTTCAGGACATCATGTAACGGACCTGGATCAGAGTGTTGACCCTCATACAAAGTAATGAGGTGCTGAATCATATACATACCCACCAGTCGTTGCTCGGCTGGGGACATTTTCAGAAACATTTGTGCCACTATTTCGTCTGGAAAAGTGGTAGAATCAGTAATCCATCGGACTGCTGATCGGGCTAGTTCTTGTTCATGCATGGTACTTAACTCACTGTAACCGATTCGTGATTTCAGAATGTGATCGGTAGCTTGGAATACTTGTTCTAGAGAACCTTGTTCTGGTGCTGGAGAATGGAAAGTAGACTTGGATTCTAGGCGTAAATGGCGATCTGGAAATCTAGATTTTCCTACATACGCTATTCTGGCGGGATTCTCGTCCTCTACCTCTTCAGTATCAGAGTTACTTTCTTTCTCGCTTACTTGTGCTGCTTTACGTTGTTCGTGTATCTTTATTATTTCTCTACGGATTTTCTTGTACATACTCTCCATAGCACCGACGGTCTTGTGTTTACCCTCGGCTATATTATCACTCCACCTTGTCAGGATTTTCATTTCGGCCGGATCTTTAGACGGGTAATCTTGTTCTCTTATTAGACAATTGATCAGAAACTTTAATATCATGAGCTGGATCTCGGCTTTCCTTTGAGACATGGCCTCGCTAATACTTTCTGGATCATCTCCTGTACGGATGAAACGATATATTCTGTCTAGATCTTCTTTCATATTCGGTAAGGTGACTAGATACTCGGCCACCTTTCTTACGCGGAATGAATATAAAACCATATTATCCTCGCCTGGGACTGGATCATAGCCGCATTCGGCAAGGGATTTTCTTATTTCTGCTACAGTCTGATGTCTGGGCGTACGCTGTGACGCTTGTGCATGTAATTCGGCTGTCGTTAAACGCTTGTGTGGCGGCGGGGTTTGAGGAGGACCTCCTCCTGCGGCCCCTAAACTGGAGTCTAGGTCTACTGAGGCTCTTCGTCCTGGCAGAGTGGGAAATGGAAATGCAGGCTGGACTTGTATGGCGGGCTGGACCGGGGGTACCGTAACAGGTACTCCGGTGTCTGGAGGAGCGGGAAGTGCCTGATTTACAGGGACTGGCGGAGCGCGAACAGGATTTGCATATTCTGGGACTGTGTCGTCCAAATAGGACGAAATGAAAATATCAGCTGCGGTCTGTTTGTGACGTAGCTTGGTCGGAACTAATGGTGGCGGGAAATTACTGGATGCCTCTGGGGTCGCTTTTGGCAAGCCCTCGGCAAGAAGAGGATACATACCCCTAATAAGGGCATGCCTCTGTCTGTCTGACTGTTCGGCTTTGACTTGTTCACCTATCTCGATTAGTTCTTTTTCTTGTGCTCGTTCTAAGGATTCTCTACTTAATTCTAACTTTCTGATTTCTTTTTCAGTTCTTTTATGAGATTCTTTACGCCATAACTCGATGGCATCTTTCTGTGATTGTCTGGCTTTCTTTTTCCATAATGCTTCTTCTACTCGCATGATGCACTCGGCATCCCATGTACCCGATACGGGCCATCTATACTTTTCTTCTAACTGTTTGGTATACTCTACCCATAAATCTAGATACAATATGGCGTTTATGCCATGCTTCTGATACATAAAATGACCTGGACTGTCCCTAGGCGGAACTGGAACTGCTTCTTCTAACAAACCCTTTCTAGTTCTTAGCTGACGTAATCTCGAAAATAGAGACATTGTAAACTTGAATCGGAACACAATACAATACACGAGGAACAATAACAATTGGGAGAACAATTCAGGCATACCACGACATTGGAAATACATTGAACAACATCATAACATAACAGTTCGGACAGAATATTACCTGGAATACTGAGAACAGAAACACAAGAATTTCTCGAGAACGGAACAGACTAGAGTTACTGGATGCACTGCTGAAACAGTACGGAACATACCGGTCCCATAAAGGGACGCATCAAGACCCGTATCCACCTAGGTGAACACTTCGTTTGTGAGTCTGTGTACCACCAACCCACGGACCAGAGTCAATTTAGATTGACCCTGTCTAGATACTACCCCAGTAATGGTACTCACCGGGCAGCAAGAACGGAAGCCTCGGACTGGACTGGACTGCTACGACGACGGACGATGAACTTCGGACTTCAGTTACGGGTGGGCCTCCGGATACCTCGGACCTTGGACTCTTGGCTTGGGCTCTGGTCGGGACTCGCCGCGTTCCTCCACCGTCTCGTTTGGATGCTGGACCGCCTCCTCCGTCTCCTCCGTGGGCCTGAGGGATACTTGAAGCAGAAATATCTGCCGGTGCACAGAAGAGTTCCGTCACGACTGCAGAGGGTCAGGGGGCCGGCGTGGCTTCACCGACGCGTGGGGAAAGGGCAAGTCCCTATTCGGGCGCCATTATGTGGTAAATAAATAAATAATACCTCTCTTTTTGACTAGACATATATCATAACAGATAGCTCAATAAATAAGAGTCAAGATTCGAGGTAGTAGGAGTTTTGCAGGTTTAATACAGCATAAGGACAGGAACAGGACAACCTGCATAGGAATAGGATGACAGGGCCCAGCAGCTGCTGGGGCTGGATCTGGGATGAGCGCGCTGACTTTTAATAACAATACATGAGCATATATACATAACGCAAACACATAGCATTACATTGCAGTAGGCGTAGCAGTGGGTGGAGCAGAAGGTGTGACGCGTAGCAGTCGCGAAAGATAAGGGTAAAAAGAGGTGTAACAGGGCGTATACATAGACATGTGATGCAAACGTAACAGAATATGTCATGAATGGGGCGGAAACCATGGAGGGGGCTACCTAAGGAGCCGGGACCTCTAACCTGATGGTGCGCGCAAACTAGCAATGACGTATCACTAGGAGAAGCTGGGGGCTATGAACTCTGTGCTAGAAGCAGAGACTGAAGTCTGGAGAGTCAGGGCGACATGTACCTAAACAGTATCTAGTATCTGATGTTTAGAGAACATGTTGATATAAACTAGAAGTCAGGAGAGGAAAGGCTAACTTGATTCTAAGACTGGACCATGCATTATTCTACATGTAGTGCGTGATGAAGAATATTAAATGACCATTAAATGCAGTATTTCTCTAACGTGGAGACGTGAAGGCTAGACAATGACGGAAACTATTGATGCAGTTCAGTAGCTTAGGAATGCAGAGAAGGAGGACTGAACTGATAACTGGAATTATAACATACTTTTGGCAGACTCAGAGGCTGAGCCAGGCTGGGCCGGGCACTGCGAGGCAGGAAGTAAGTGAAGGGTCGAGGATACAGGTGGGGGCTGTATCGCTCCTCAGCGAGGCTTCAGGAGACAGGAGCTGAATCTGATGTCCAGGCCCTTTTGAGGCCTAGAAACGGGGACTTTATAATAGAATAACGTGCACACTGAGAAACGTGGCAACGTAGCTTTACATAGGCCTGATATTCGTAGTATTCACGAGGACTAGAAACTGGCATACTAGAGGTGGACACAACTGTAATTGCGTCATTAATCGAACATGGGGAATGCATATGCATATTTAATCATGCACACATAACATATTATGGATGACACGTAGGGACACAGAACATGGCAAAATTTACTTTTCCACACCTTGGTAAATTTCTTTGGGCACCCTCTTTGTCTGATATGTCTCCCTTTGCCCACCCATGTAGAGGTCCATTCCTGCCCTCCATTCAGTCATTGTGGGGAGATTCGGGGCTCCCCGTGTTTAGCTATGTCTCTCTTAGCTACTATCAGTCGCAGGTTGCACAACAGGAGTTTAGTATTCAGACAGAATATCGAGTTAGAAATGTTGACATACACAAATATCGAGTTGGAAACATTGTGACACAGAAAAATTGACAGCAAGAATAACGTGGTCAAGAATATCAAATGTAAGGTAAGAAATATTGTTTTTAAAAATATTGAAGTCATTAATATTGTTTGCAAAAATATTGTTGTTCAAAATATCTTTTTTAAAAATCTTTATTCAAACTTTATTGAAGTCAGAGGACCATAAATCTGCACTTGCATTACAATAACATTTTATTAGAACAATCCATGTGGGCACATGCTCAGACGCCATGGATCTAGGTTACAGTTGCCAACACAAGGGCCAGCACACCATCCAATGGTCATAAATAGAGACAAATATAAAATATTTCTAAAAGCAGAAATATATCATATTACAACCACTAAAACCATACAAAATCTGATAATTATTAAAAATGAGTAAAAAAGGGGGCGTGGCCAACTGCCGAGCATGATGGCAGCCTGATCCGGGAGCTCCCCGCAGCATAACGGCCCTTCGGCAATATCCTTCACTTATCCGACCCTTCGCCTGCCCGAAGTAGCAACGCTGACTCCTGAACTGGTGCGGCACGCTCCGGTCTGATCCCGGAGCAAATCGGAGACCGGGAACTGCCCTGTTCGTCGCTCCCATCCTGCGGCCTGTGCCTGACTGGCTGCACCGGCCTTGAGTGCGGAGGGGATCCCGGCGGAAGTGCACCCTGTCCGGGTTCGGCGGAGTGGGCGGCCCCCCGCCCTTCTCCCCCCCCTCCTTAGAGGCTAATCAGCGTGGGTCTCTCCAGCCCTATAAATTACACCTGGCGGCCCCTGGGTATCGGCGCCGCCCTGCACTGCTGGGCCGGGCGGTCTGAGGGAGAGATCAACGGACTACGCGGTCCGCGACCCTGCAACGCCGGTGGCCGCCATCTTGGATACACGGCCGGCACATATCTCCTGAAACCACACGGCTGGGACTGAGGGAGGTGAGGTCTCTAAGAGTGAGCGCCTGTATTTGACACCACGCCGAGGATTGAGGAGAGAGGGACGCTGCCCTAAGCCCCTGGCCCCTGGCACGTCTGCCCGCGGTAAAACCGGCAGGGAGGGACTAGCGCCTAGAAGACGCGCGACGCCTCCCCAGGCTGAGGACGCCACACCATAGACACTGAGGCACATCAACCGGCTCTGAGGTGAGGAGTTTGCCACCACTCAGACATCATTGCACCTTGAAGGTCGCTTGGCCCTGGACGACATGTTCAATTGAACCCTGCATTCTGTCAGCGAGTGAGGGGGCAGATCGCTGTGCCACGCCGACAGGACACTCTCTGGCCAGGCGGTGGTTGGCCGGGTGTAGGCCACTCTACTGAACACTATAGCCACAGTCCGGTCGATAGCTGGGGACGCTGTGCGGAGCGGTCTGGGGTCTTGACACCGGCTCAGAAGGACCTGATTATATACCCCGCCCCGGACCTACGGAACCAGCCCCGCGGCTAATTGAAGTGTGATGCCGCAGGGACCGCTATACCAGGCCCCCCACATATTCCAGACGTCCCACGCCATGGCGGGCAAGGGGACCAGGAGCAACTCGACGCAGGCTAAACTAGATAAATTCGCCTACTCACAGCACGGACACCCCCAGGCGAGTGGGCGACATTCTGCGGGCTCTCCTCCAGACGCGGACGGGGCCAGAAAAGTGACTCTGGAAGATGTAATGAGAACCCTAACGGCGGTGCAGACGACGGTGGGGTCCATCTCCTCAGAAGTCACCCTGTTGCGGGCAGACCTCCAGAAAATGGCGGAAAGGGTGTCCCAGGTTGAGGTGGTGACGAAAGCGCTGGTGGACGACACTTCAGACTTGCAAACAGCAATGGAGCGCATGGAAAAAGTCAATAAACAACTTCAGGAAAAGCTCGACGACCAAGAAGGACGCTCCAGGAGGAACAACATACGCATCCTTGGCCTGCCGGAATCAGAGGGGAAGGGTGCGATGGACTTGTACGTCGAGGACCTCATCAAAAATGTACTGCAACCGAAGGGCCAAGCCCCAAGCCCCAGACCTGGGGCTGCACCGAGACCTGTACTGGCCAGGCTTTTTAATTTTAGAGACAGAGACGCAATCCTGCAGACGGCCAGGAATTCACCGCCTGTAAAGATCCAGAACTCGACTTTGGCCTTCTTCCCGGACTACACGGCGGAGGTGGCCAGGCGTCGGAAATCCTTCACTGAAATCAAAAAGGCCCTGCGCGATAAAGGACTGCAGTACTCGATGCTGTTCCCCGCCAAACTGCGGATTGTGGCCGAGGGAAAGACTTGGTTCTTCGACAACCCGGAGGTGGCACGAGACTGGCTCGACGGATGGCGACAGGTGGGGCTTCCCCGGCGCCCACGAGGAGACCGACAAGATCGCCGCGGCGGCGACCCGGCGGAGCAGAGGCCCGTGGACTCTCCGCACGGAGAGGGTGAAGCAGAACTGGGATCGGATCTGGAAAGAGACCCATTTGATTCGGGACAGCCGGCTGCCATTTGAGTATAGCGTTGCCGACTCATTCGCGCCTTTGGAACACATTGAACTCTGGAGTTGGCGGAGCTGAGTAGGGTAGGCATTGGCCGGTGCCTGTAGGGGACTCACCGACCCCACGTGCAAGTAAGATAGTTGGGGACGGGTTTAAGCACTCTGCCAAGTTGGGGATGCGGGCGGGGAATTGTCCGTGGTGCAGGGGAGCAGGGAGGTGGGAGGGAAGAGGGCTTCGGTTGTTCTTGTTTTTGTTCTTTATGTACACGTTTTTGGTTCTAGTCATCGCTCACTTCACATGTCATGCATTCATCCTAGATGGCGGCTCGCTCCTTGACAACGTCACACACTACACGCGCTCTGCAGCCACCCTGGGCCATAGCTTACTCCTCGTTGTCTCCGCGCTGGTCACCAGCGCATTGCTGGGGTTACCCCCGACACGATCCCATGGCTGATTTCCCTCAGACACTGCCCGCCAGAAACACCGCGGTAACGGTGGGGGTGCCCCCTCTGCGCATGCTCACATGGAACGTCAGGGGGTTGGGTGACAAAATAAAGAGGGGCCTAGTACTGCAGGCTATTAAACGACAGGGCCCAGATTTGGTTCTACTCCAGGAAACGCACCTTACGGGCACCACCTGCAGGGCGCTTGATAGGCGCGGTTACAAGATGGTGACACATGCAGATTTTACATCAGGGTCCAGGGGGACGGGGATACTTCTGAAGAAGTCGTCACCCTTTATACTCACGCACCACACCACAGACGACCAGGGGTGCTTCGCAGCGATCCATGGCCAATGGGAAGGTACACCGCTTAATGTGGTATCAGTATACATTCCCCCGGCATTACACTCTGTGACGTTACCTGCACTGGGTAGATTCCTGCTAGACCTTCCTGAGGGTGACACGATTATAGGGGGGGACCTGAATGCCATCATGGACTCGGCGTTGGACGCCTTTTTAAAAAAAAAAAGGAAAAAAAAAAAAAATGAGTAAAAAATTGTCCAGATCCAGTTAAAACATTATAGGGTTATCAGCTAGAACCTATGGATTTGTATTAAAAAACATTCTACGTACACACCACATAGAGAATAAAAAGCGCAACACTGCAAATACAATTGTCAGATAAGTATTGTATTTCAATAGTCTAAAAGCCTCTGCACAGCGCTGGGTTCCCAAATGTCTACATAGCTGGATCAACCATCGATGCCTAACCTTCCTATAGCCTGGGCAAAAGAAAACACATGGTATTCTGACTCCTCTGCATTACCACAGGCCGGACAACCCAGAATGGGTGCGCCCACCCATTTGTTTGTAAAGGCATGCAGTGGAATGACCCTGTGCCTGAATTGTAAGTATAGGTTCCAAACTAGAGTGGGTTCAATGTCAACCAATATGGGCTCCAAGCTGTACTGATCTTTACTTCCCAAAAACACTGCAGTGAGAGAGCCAGTTGTTGAGCTACCCTGCTGGTGGGTGAGTTTACTCTTCCTGTAGCTCAGTGCCAAATCCTTCCTGGATAGTATGGGGCAGGTTACCTCAGCGTTGTACCACAGGTTTGCTCTACCCATGGCCATGAATGTATCCCTTACGTGGGCTAACCAAGGTAATTTTTCCGCACCCTGAAGGCTCAAGACCTCCCTCAACTCTTCCCTTTATTCAGTCAATTGCGGGGTAGCCCACCGATGACGCTAGAATGTAAGGCGTCTGAGAGCAATTTAGTCAACAACTGGCCTTACCTCAAGATCCAAACGAAGCGGTGTAAGGGGGGAACTAAGGGGAAGGCCAAATAACTGCCTGACGAATGTGTTCTCAGACTTGAATATGTTACAGGGAGAGCGATGTCCCCAAATTTAAGCTCCGTACAAGGCAGCACCCCTATCTTTCATTTTATATATTTCGACCATCGGACCAACAGGTTTGTGGGAGGAATTTCTAAATACCTTGGCCAAGCCACCTGTGTTCTGGGCTATCTTTAGGCTGGCTTTTTTAATTTGAGCTCCCCAGTCCATTTTTTTCAGGGTGACCCCAAGATACTAAAATACAGACACCCTCTCCTGAGGGATGCCTTGTAATTAAGGGCTAGGTCGGGTACTGCTGACTGGATTGAAGACCATATATTTGGTCTTCTGGGTATTGATCTCAAGTCCCCTACATTTATAAAAAGCATTGAGTTGTCAAGGGTCCTCTGTATGCCCATAGGTGATTTAGAGAGAAGAGTATCGTCGGCAAACATCATTGCCGGCTCTTTACGATTCGCCGACTTAGGTGCATCAATGTCTTTCCCCGCAACCAATGTCTCTACAAGTGCATTTATAAATAGGCAGAAAAGGGTAGGGGCCAGAACACAACCTTGTCGGACTCCTCTGTCTATAGGTATGGTGACGGTAAGTTCTCCATGTTTGCCAAACCTGATTTGGGCATAATTGCCTTCATGAAGCCGCTTTAACAGGTGGCACAGATAGGCTGGAACCCCCAGATTCCTTAAAATTTAAAATATTGATTTGTTAATTAGTGTTATGTATTTTAGTTTATATTTTAAATGTATGTGATGTATGTTTTTTGTATAAGTATTGTTTATGTTTTTTAATATATGTGTTACATTTTTAGTGGTTATCAATTTTATTTTATTTCAATTTTGAGTTTTTTTGTTCTGTAGCAGGTTGTGGGTTTATAAGAGAATAGAGTGGAAAGTAATGTAATTATAATAAATGAATGATAATTTTATATTTATTAATATTTAATTGAGATTTTAAATTGTTAATAGTTTGAAGTAATTTATTTGTTATTATTGGTTGTTAATTAATATTAAATATTGAATTGACTATTAATGATGGTTATTGTGTAATTATTTTTAGGTGGGGTTGTGGGGTTTATAGGGGTACAGGTTGGGAAGTAATTTAGTTTTGATTAATTAATACGTTGTTAATTTATATTAATTGATTGAAAATTAATTATGTATGTTGTGTAATTAATTTTAGGTGCGTGTTGTGGGGTTTATAGGGGTAAAGGGTGGGAAGTAATTTATGTTTAATTATTTAATAATTAGTTATTAATTTATATTAATTAATTGATTATAAATTTAATTATGGAAATTGTGTAGTTAATTTTAGGTCTGGGTTGTGGGGTTTATAGGGGTAAAGGGTGGGAAGTTATTTATGTTTAATTAATAATTAGTTGTTAAATAATAATTAATTAATTGAAGATTTAATATGGGAATTGTGTAATTAATTTTAGGTGTTGCTTGTGGGGTTTATGTGGTAAAGGGTGGGAAGTAATTTATGTGTAATTAGTTGTTAACTAATTGATTGAAAATTAAATATGGAAATTGTTTATATTTTTGTGTGTGTGGGTGTTACTTTTATAGGGGAAAAGAGTGGGGAGTAAATACATTTTACTTTATATAATTATTTGATAAATACTATTAGTTTTGTAATTGAAAAGTTTTAATTGTGTAATAAATTTTTTTTCAGTTTAATTTTAGCTGTGGGTTGTGGGGATTATAGCAGTAACGTGTGGTAAGTGTATTATTTTTTATGAGTTTTAATTTGTTTTTTTAATTAATGATATTTCTTTAATTGGTAATTAATTATGTTAATTATGGAAGTACATTTAAAAAAATTGATGTGGGTTGTAAATTGTGTGGTGTTACAGGGTAGGAAATATAAAAAAGTAAATTCATGTAATAATTAATGGTTTTGTTTCTAAAAACATTCTAATTAAAAATATTTATTTGTTTGAAAATAATTTTATTTTATTTTATATAATATTTGTACGTAGTCATCGATTTAACACTATAATATGTTTTTTTAATTCTTAATATTAAATATATTTGTATTTTAATTTGTAACAAATGTATATATTTTTTTATTTATTTTGTTTTTTAAATATGTTTGTTGTTAATATTTTAATTGTTTTAATTTTGAACTGACTGGAGTGAGAATATTAATTGTTACCCCTCCGCAATCCAACAGTTTCTCTACTGTTGCACTGCTTGGAGTGGGAATAGTATATTTTATCCCACCACTGTCCAAAACTTTCTCTACCGTTGCACTCACTGCAATGGGAATAGTAATTTTTACCCCTCAGCTATCCAACATTTTCCCTACTGTTGCACTCATTGGAGTTGGAATAGAATTTTTTACCCCTCTGCTATCCAACACTTTCCCTATTGTTCACTCACTGGAGTGGGAATAGTAATTTTTACCCCTCTGCTATCCACCCCTTTCCCTACTGTTACACTTATTGGAGTGGGAATAGTCATTTTTACCCCTCAGCTATCCAACACTTTCCCTACTGTTGCACTGACTGGAGTGGGAATAGTAAATGTTATCCCTCCGCTATCCAACTGTCAGAGACCCCAAAAGTCTTACCTGTGACTTGTGCAGTAATCTTGCAGAGACGACATGAGCCACCACCACCGTACCCACCTTACCTCCCAAGCTGGCTAGACACAGATTTAAGGACGTTGATGGGCACGGGGAAGGAAGCCAAAAGAACGCTGGGATGTACTGGGTAGCTTGATACTGAGTCTCCCTCTGTTTGAGAACCACCATGTATACGACCACTGTATAGGAAAAAATAAGAGTCCCCTATTACTACAAGATACAAGCATACAGTCTAAACCCTTCCTTGCTTCTCCCTCTGTGCACATATAAGGAATGGTCAAGTACCTGCTGTGGAAGTCCTTAAGTATTAATCGGGTATCAGCGCTCATGCGTGTGTTGGAGACAACCAGCGTAGGGGCTCCCAGTGCGGCTTTAGAAAAATCAGCAAAGCGCCTATGGCGCGTAAAGGAAAAAACTAATGCGCTCCTGCGCGTACGTGATGTGGCCTTAACAAAATCAGCAAGGTAAGGTAAACAAAACAATGCGCTCCTCCGCGTAAGTGATGTGGCTTTAACAAAATCAGCAAGGTAAGGTAACCAA
Organism: Lissotriton helveticus; assembly: GCF_964261635.1. Lineage (NCBI taxonomy): Eukaryota > Metazoa > Chordata > Amphibia > Caudata > Salamandridae > Lissotriton > Lissotriton helveticus. The sequence continues at coordinate 1,311,105,651 of NC_136069.1, read as the reverse complement.
AACAATGCGCTCCTGCGCGTAGGTGAAGTGACCGTAACAAAATCAGCAAGGTAAGGTAAAACAAACAATGCGCTCCGGCGCGTAGAGTAAACACAGAATAAAGTTTACACAGGTGAGTGTAGCAAAATCAGCAGGGCGCATTTAGCGCGGAATGTAAGCAAAAACAGGCGCTCCAGTGAGCTAAGGTGTCGCAGGAACACCGGTAGGGGTAGAGCGTTCTAATTGGGCTGTAAATCCAAGAAAAGCTCTCTAGCGCGAGAGCGACTCAGAGCAGTCGGGTACTCACGCTTCGTATGATGAAGAGTCCGAGAAAGCCAAGCACAACAGCGCTAGAGACATCAGGAAGGTATCCGGCCAGGTATGGCAGAATGCAGGCAGGAACACTCGCTTCGGGGCTCAGACGCCGAGGAATCCAGAATCCAAAACGCAGAGCGGGCGGAAACCACGGGTCTTTAGTGGTTTTCCCCGGAAGCGCTTCGGTGATGCCGGCAGCCTCCGGAGTACAGCTAGACTGCTGACTCCCTCAAACCGGAAGTGAGGAAAGCGTACATCGCCCAAAGTACGGAGTAGCGTCCTCTCCGTATGTACACTGGAAACGCTGCCTGATGGTAATTTCACCCACACGAAACATGACACCAACAATTTCTCTACTGTTGCACTGACTGGAGTGGGAATAGCAATTTTTACCCCTCCGCTATCCAACACTTTCCCTATTGTCGCACTCACTGGAGTGGGAATAGTAATTTTTACCCCTCCGCTATCTAACACTTTCCATACTGTTGCACTGACTGCTGTGGGAATAGTAAATTTTATCCCTCCGCTGTTCAACACTTTCCAAACTGTTGCACTTGCTGCAGTGGGAATAGTAATTTTTACCCCTCAGCTATCCAACACTTTCCCTACTGTTGCACTCATTGGAGTAAGAATAGTAATTTGTACCCGTCCGCTATACAACACTTTCCCTACTGTTACACTCACTCGACTGGGAATAGTAATGTTTATCCCTCCGCTATCCAACACTTTTCCCATTGTTGCACTCACTGGAGTTGAAATAGTTATTTTTACCCCTCCGCTATCCAACACTTTTCCAACTGTTGCACTGACTGGATTGGTAAATTTAAGTTTAAAGATTTTTAAATAGTTTAATGTTTTAATTTATAATAGAATGGTTTTAGCACACACTCAGGGGACGAAATCACGTGATCAAGATGACATGACATGTATCGGGTCTAGAGATCATCAGTTCAACAAGTACCTACTTGCACCCACTGGGGTGAACCACTAAAGAACTCCATGTACCAGAGTCCCTAGGGGCGATCCGGAGGAGGGGCTAGCGGTGTGCGGTCCATTGCGATGGTTTCTACAAATTGGCTCCCTTGAGCTTTGAGTCGACGGGCTCCTGGCCGACGCACCTGCGTGCCGGTTCGGGCATCGAGGCCATTGACGGTTGCTTGGCGGCCTTCTCTTCCACCCCTAACTATTTTCTCTACTGATGAGGGAAGTTATCCCGAAACCCGAGCCATGTCTCGGACGACATCCAAAAACCCGGGACATGTATCGGGTCTAGAGATCATCAGTTCAACAAGTACCTACTTGCACCCACTGGGGTGAACCACTCAAGAACTCCATGTACCAGAGTCCCTAGGGGCGATCCGGAGGAGGGGCTAGCGGTGTGCGGTCCATTGCTATGGTTTCTACAAATTGGCTCCCTTGAGCTTTGAGTCGACGGGCTCCTGGACGACGCACCTGCGTGCCAGTTCGGGCATCGAGGCCATTGACAGTTGCTTGGCGGCCTTCTCGTCCACCCCTAACTATTTTCTCTACTGATGAGGGAAGTTATCCCGAAACCCGAGCCATGTCTCGGGCAACATTCAAAAACCCGGGACATGTATCGGGTCTAGAGATCATCAGTTCAACAAGTACCTACTTGCACCCACTGGGGTGAACCACTCAAGAACTCCATGTACCAGAGTCCCTAGGGGCGATCCGGAGGAGGGGCTAGCGGTGTGCGGTCCATTGCGATGGTTTCTACAAATTGGCTCCCTTGAGCTTTGAGTCGACAGGCTCCTGGACGACGCAACTGCATGCCGGTTCGGGCATCGAGGCTATTGACGGTTGCTTGGCGGTCTTCTCTTCCACCCCTAACTATTTTCTCTACTGATGAGGGAAGTTATCCCGAAACCCGAGCCATGTCTCGGGCGACATCCAAAAACCCGGGACATGTATCGGGTCTAGAGATCATCGGTTCAACAAGTACCTACTTGCACCCGCTGGGGTGAACCACTCAAGCACTCCATGTACCAGAGTCCCTAGGGGCGATCCGGAGGAGGGGCTAGCGGTGTGCGGTCCATTGCGATGGTTTCTACAAATTGGCTCCCTTGAGCTTTGAGTCGACGGGCTCCTGGACGACGCACCTGCGTGCCGGTTCGGACATCGAGGCCATTAACGGTTGCTTGGCGGCCTTCTCTTCCACCCCTAACTATTTTCTCTACTGATGAGGGAAGTTATCCCGAAACCCGAGCCATGTCTCGGGCGACATCCAAAAACCCGGGTCATGTATCGGGTCTAGAGATCATCAGTTCAACAAGTACCTACTTGCACCCACTGGGGTGAACCACTCAAGAACTCTATGTACCAGAGTCCCTAGGGGCGATCCGGAGGAGGGGCTAGCGGTGTGCGGTCCATTGCAATGGTTTCTACAAATTGGCTCCCTTGAGCTTTGAGTCGACGGGCTCCTGGACGACGCACCTGCTTGCCGGTTCGGACATCGAGGCCATTGACGGTTGCTTGGCGGCCTTCTCTTCCACACCTAACTATTTTCTCTACTGATGAGGGAAGTTATCCCGAAACCCGAGCCATGTCTCGGGCGACATCCAAAAACCCGGGACATGTATCGGGTCTAGAGATCATCAGTTCAACAAGTACATACTTGCACCCACTGGGGTGAACCACTCAAGAACTCCATGTACCAGAGTCCCTAGGGGCGATCCGGAGGAGGGGCTAGCGGTGTGCAGCCATTGCGATGGTTTCTACAAATTGGCTCCCTTGAGCTTTGAGTCGACGGGCTCCTGGACGACGCACCTGCGTGCCGGTTCGGGCATCGAGGCCATTGACGGTTGTTTGGCGGCCTTCTCTTCCACCCCTAACTATTTTCTCTACTGATTAGGGAAGTTATCCCGAAACCCGAGCCATGTCTTGGGCGACTTCCAAAAACCCGGGACATGTATCGGGTCTAGAGATCATCAGTTCAACAAGTACCTACTTGCACCCACTGGGGTGAACCACTCAAGAACTCCATGTACCAGAGTCCCTAGGGGCGATCCGGAGGAGGGGCTAGCGGTGTGCGGTCCATTGCGATGGTTTCTACAAATTGGCTCCCTTGAGCTTTGAGTCGACGGGCTCCTGGACGACGCACCTGCGTGCCGGTTCGGGCATCGAGGCTATTGACGGTTGCTTGGCGGTCTTCTCTTCCACCCCTAACTATTTTGTCTACTGATGAGGGAAGTTATCCCGAAACCCGAGCCATGTCTCGGGCTACATCCAAAAACCCGGGACATGTATCGGGTCTAGAGATCATCAGTTCAACAAGTACCTACTTGCACCCGCTGGGGTGAACCACTCAAGCACTCCATGTACCAGAGTCCCTAGGGGCGATTCGGAGGAGGGGCTAGCGGTGTGCGGTCCATTGCGATGGTTTCTACAAATTGGCTCCCTTGAGCTTTGAGTCGACGGGCTCCTGGACGACGCACCTGCGTGCCGGTTCGGACATCGAGGCCATTAACGGTTGCTTGGCGGCCTTCTCTTCCACCCCTAACTATTTTCTCTACTGAGGAGGGAAGTTATCCCGAAACCCGAGCCATGTCTCGGGCGACATCCAAAAACCCGGGACATGTTTCGGGTCTAGAGATCATCAGTTCAACAAGTACCTATTTGCACCCACTGGGGTGAACCACTCAAGAACTCCATGTACCAGAGTCCCTAGGGGCGATCCGTAGGAGGGGCTAGCGGTGTGCGGTCCATTGCGATGGTTTCTACAAATTGGCTCCCTTGAGCTTTGAGTTGGCGGGCTCCTGGACGACGCACCTGCGTACCGGTTCGGGCATCGAGGCCATTGACGGTTGCTTGGCGGCCTTCTCTTCCACCCCTACCTATTTTCTCTACTGATGAGGGAAGTTATCCCGAAACCCGAGCCATGTCTCGGGCGACATCCAAAAACCCGGGACATGTATCGGGTCTAGAGATCATCAGTTCAACAAGTACCTACTTGCACCCACTGGGGTGAACCACTCAAGAACTCCATGTACCAGAGTCCCTTAGGGCGATCCGGAGGAGGGGGTAGCGGTGTGCGGTCGATTGCTATGGTTTCTACAAATTGGCTCCCTTGAGCTGTAGTGTGTTTATCTAGGTACCTGAATCGATATTCCTATTCTTTGCCCTTGTGTGGTTATAAATCAATAATATCCCTACAACGGCATAGAAACCCTTTTCATAATTCAGTCATAGCGCATGCTGTCACATTAAGCAAGCCTATTCCTCCAGCCCCCTAGAAAGCACACCGAGTTCTCTAAACAAAACCAAGCCTCCAGCAACCTGGGAAATCCCCCTTGCTATTGTTTTGATTTCGTCCTAAAACTCCTGTAAAGCACTGTAAGAACGACCAGTTCTTAGTGACATCTTTATTGACGTCTTATGTCCAACCTTACGTCAAACCCGGCACCTTTCAGGTATAAATATACCAACGCTGCCTTAAGCAAACACACGGTGGTGATGAATCTGGAGCAGCTACTACTTGCCCGAGAGCCCAGCTGATGCGAGAGCCCACGGACGCTGCCCCTCCCTTTTGACGTGCTGAGAAAGACGCTGTCTTTTCTCTTGCCGAGAAATCCAGCCTCCGGCGTTTCCAGCTTACCCTTGCGGGTGACTGGGATACCGAGTCCTGAGAGAGAGATACCAGCCCTCCTGCCTTCTAATACCCAGGTACTGAACTGACTAAACCCTTACAGAGAATTCTTGAGTCAGATTCTTGGCAAAACAAACGTAACTTAAAACTGCTACTTACTTACTCCTTCCCACGTATTAGGCTTAGGTCAGGTAAACCGGGGTAGGCGTAGTTAGAAGCACCAGTTGAGTACGATTAGTCAATGTATATATGTATGTATCTATTTTATCCATTTTAAATTATCATATGGCTAAGAACCATATCAATGCTTTTACAGTATTATTTCATAATCCTGCTTTTACTGTATGCACTTTACTTAACTATAAGTATTGCAATTGTAGCAATTCATTTCTCTTGTATGAGGAAAGAGACTGCTCAATAAATAACACCTTTTATTGAAAACGCCCGTCTCTCTTTTTCTCTGCAATCTGGTGAAACTAAGTACGCACCTTTGACTGAGTGAAATAGCTGTCTTTTGTTTTCACACAACTCTAGAGATATACTCTTAATCAGGGAGAGCAAAGTTGTCATGTTTTATGGTTGTCAGAAACTAAATCCCTTCTTGTTTATCCAGGGAGGTTAAACTCCTCCTCGCTTAGTCGAGAAAGTTTCTAGTGAACTCTGAGCTAGCTGGCAAAAAACTTAAGTCTAATATAGTCAGTAGAGACCTAGTTAACCTCAGTCCTACGTGTACACTACTGAAGATATTATTCCAATGCGCAGAGCCTATTGGGACTATAGGAACTACACTACATGGCGCCCAACGTTTGGTAAGGCGATAAATCTAACGCAAGACGTTAGAGTAACTCAGTCGTGCTTTTTCACACAGACCCTTTCTCCCGTAAATACTCCAAAGACGTCTGGAGTGGGTCAAAGGTAAAAATCCGCCGGAACTTAGTAGGAAGAGATTTCTATGTATAGTTTTTGGTTTATTCAACGTTGAAGGATACAGTGTTCCAAAATATTGTGCACCTAATCTTTGTTTCCTTGAAAACCTAATCTGCAAAAAAAACCTTTCTGTCAGTAAAAATGTCAGAAACTAGGGCGGCAGACTCATGACAATTTACGGCGAGTGATTCACCTGATTGAGAAGGCCTCTAGGTTCCGGATTCCTGCTGTACTGGTGGGTCTAGATGCGGAAAAGGCCTTTGACCGGGTCGATTGGGGCTTTCTGTTCCGCACCCTGACTGCTTTTGGTTTCTCACCCCAATTCCTTACGATGCTTCAGGCAAATTTCCATCGACCGACCTCGAGGGTATTGGTTAACGGACATAGGTCAGCTGCGTTCCCCCATACAAGAGGTACGAGACAGGGGTGTCCTCTCTCCCCTCTTCTCTTTGCCTTGAGTATCGAGCCTCTGGCGCTGGCGATTCGGGAGAATGACCACATCAAGGGCATACCCTTCACGGGGGAGCAACATAAAATATCTCTCTTTGCAGATGATGTCCTGCTGTCTTTAGGTGACCCCGCTCGATCCCTACCATCTGTCCACGAGGAGCTATCCCGGTTCGAAGCAGTGGCGGGATTCCGAGTCAACTTTGACAAGTCGCAGGTCCTGAATTTGACCCTCCCGTCAGCTGAGGTGGATCGGCTACGCGTGCTGACGACTCTGTCTTGGACCCCCTCATCCTTAATGTACCTGGGGGTACGCCTCACGCCAACTGTGGGCTCCCTCTCTGTGGCGAACTTCCCCCCCCTGTTGGCTTCGGTGCGCAATGACCTTGACCGGTGGAAGCCAAAATACCTTTCGTGGCTCGGCCGGATACATGCGCTTAAAATGGTCCTCCTCCCCAGGTTCCTTTACCTTTTCCAGGCCCTACCTATCCCTTTAGACACGGACTTCTTCCGCCGCCTGAAGACGATGATGCTGAAGTTTGTTTGGCAGGGGGGCCGGGCTCGGATACCCTTTACGACACTTCGTCGGCCGAGGGAGGAGGGGGGAGTCGGACTCCCGGACATGCTGCTGTACTACAAGGCCGCACAGTTGCGGGTGATAGTGGAGTGGTCCCAACAGCTTTCGGAGAAGCACTGGCTACATATGGACCGGGCAGTGGCGGGTAGATCGATCTGGGACCTGGTCTGGAAGCCTAAGGTAGATCGGCCAAAGAATGCTTACATCAGCGCTCCCACTAGCACGGTTCTAAAGGTGTGGGATACGATCACTGGTGACGATCGAAGGACCACCTTCCCCTCTCCCTTCACCCCCATCCACTTTAATCCGGCCTTCCCGCCGGCCGCTCAGGAGGGTCCCTACCGCCAGTGGCGTGAGGGTGGATGTCGGGCACTTACGCACTTGTTTCATGGGAACGTGCCCCTCACCTTCCACAATTGTATGCGTGATTATGGTCTTTTGCCTACAGAATGCTACCGCCATGCCCAGCTCCTTCACTGGGCGACCTCGGAGGGGGTTCGTGGGGCTGCTACTCGTCCACTCTCTCTCTTTGAATCCTTCTTGCTTCGCACTTCGACGATGCGGGGAGCGATTTCGTTTTTATACAGCCTGCTCCTGCGCACGGTGATTGCCCCTCGCCCTCGATATATGGAGCGGTGGGAGAGCATTTTGGAGCGGGACATTTCTGATACGGAATGGAAACACCTCTGGAGGGATGTGGCGGCGCACAACCATTCTGTGAGCCTTCGGGAAGCCCACCTGAAAACAATGTATGACTGGTACCTGTACCCCTCCAGGCTCCATCGCATTTTTCCTACGTCATCGGATCGATGTTGGAGAGGGTGTGGCCTGCTGGGCGACTTCCAACATATTTGGTGGGATTGCCCGATCATCCGCCCCTTCTGGTCGGAGATACTCTCCCACATCAAGGAGATATTGGGGTACCCGATCTCGGACTCGATGGCTCATGTCCTGCTGGGTCTTCGAGACCCATTGTTGGAACACCAGACTAAGGCTGATAAGCGTATTCAGTGGCTGTGCCTCGGGGCGGCTAAGCTCACCCTGGCAGCGGCGTGGAAAAAGCCGCACGCACCGGCTATATCACTGTGGCACTCGAGGTTGTGGGGCCTTCTGAGCATGGAGAGAATGTCGGACATCTTCCTGGGGGACTTTAAGAATTTCCACTTTCGATGGGGTCCACTAGTTCGCTTTTTGTCATCTGGCCTACCGTCGGCGGTATGCCCGCCCACGCTACGAGCCTTGCATTTGTTTCAAGTATGATTGGTTTGTGTGTCCTCCCTCCGGGATATGGTGGGAGCGTGGCTATGTCGTCACCACCGGGGAAGGGTGGGGGGTGGGGGGAGAACCAGTTGGGGTTTTGTTATTATTCATTGTTGCGGCTCTGCTTAGCTTGGGGCCTGGGAAATTCTATGGCTCCAGGTACCTTTCTTTTATTGCTCCTGGACAGTATTTCTGTGGACAATTGCGAAGGCACGAGCGTTGTGTCTGACCTTACCTGATGAAGCGTGTACTATTGTGGATTGCTTTCAGCTTTTTCATTTACAGCATATTACACTCCCCTGTGTGGGATTTGTGGCGGGGTTGTCGCCTATTCTTTTCCTTTTCCCCCTTTCCTCCCTTCCCTCTTTCCTTTGAACAAATACAATAAAAATATGTTTTACAAAAAAAAAAATGTCAGAAACTGAAGAAGAAAGAAGACAGCTAGAATAGCAGCTCGTCTCCTAGAGGATGACAATAGTCTCCTGCAGACCGACCCGGATGCAATACTCATCCCGGTCAACATAAGAAAAACTATAACTATTAAACTTATAGAAAATGGACTAACATCGAGAGGTGGTACAGTCATATTCGTAATTGAGGCACATGAATATCGGCAGACAGAGGTATTCTATTCATGGATAAACTTTCCAGCAGCAAACGCTGTCACACGTGAGTTCCACTATTACAAAATAGAGGAACCACCGGAAGAGTACACTCCTTTCGAGGAGGTGGAAATCCCATTAAAATACCAAGAGCACCTGCTCTGGTTTAAAGGCGCCCTAAAACATAATAATCACATCACCAGGCTCGGTCCACTAGGTAGACCAGGAGCAACGTGGCCGGTTCTACCCAGCTACACACCACAACCTGACATTAATAAAATGTCTAGCGAAGAACTCTTAGTTAAAATAAAAGAATTAACAAAGGCATATAAAGAGTTGGTTCAATTGGCAAAGGAGGATATAACTTTCCTCCAGAAATTGAAAGAAACAGATATAGCAGAACAGCCATTTGAACTTGCCAGAATCATAGAAAAATCCTATGAAGAGCTAGGAAGAGATAGTTTGGGTGGGAAACCAGTAAAACCCCAACTAACTGAAAATCCTGAAAAGATATTTATTAAAAATAATCTAAACACTCCAAAAAAGAGCTGGGATGGAAATAAACAATCCACTCGCAGAGAAAAAAGATTCCAGTCCAGAGGAAGGTCTCCTCGGCGGAGAGAACGATCACCGGACCAAGGACACAAGTCTCCCCAGAGGGAGCCCTCTGAGAAAAGATACAATCTTAGAAATAGGGATAATCTGAAGAAACCTGATAGATATCAAGATATTGATACACGTCCCTCTCGATCTTTTCAGACTTCCTCGCAGAAATTGGAAAGAAGAGGACGGTCAGAACACAGGGAAGAGCACGTCAAGTCCAAAGACAAAGAACCTGCTCATCAAAGTAAAAAATTACAATTTCCGAAAAAGAAGGTAGCCAGTATTAAAATAATCAAACATGCCGAAGATCCTGAGGACACAACTGAAAAACGGAGAGTGGGCTCAGACAATGCTAGACAGCGCAGCAGAAGTGAGCATAGCTCGCAAGATCCTGATGAATCATCTGGAGACAGTGGACACGAATGAATACATTCAGGTGGAAACTGCAGATACCAGAGTTAGCAAACCTCATAAAATATACGAAATAACATTACGTATAGAGGGAGATAAGACTAGGAAAATAAGGGGTCTATTTTGGGATAACCTCTCCAAAGGCTATGACATCCTTTTAGCTGAAAAAGACTGGCCAACGGAGTTTGTCAGAGAGTGCCCTCATGGCGAAGAAATGATTATGCCTGCCTTCTCAAATCACATTCCAATTCATAAAAAATATACACTTGCAAGAAAGTGGGCAGTAGCCCAAGCACCTGCATTATATAAAAACCATGTTGGATGGGATGAGGACTCTCCTCCTCGCAAAATCCAGTTAAAATGTCAACCAACTGCACAGAGGCAGTACCCAATTAAGCAAGAAGCTAAGAAACAGGTCAGGGAGATCTTAGATCAACTTGAATACCAGGGGGTGATTGAAACTTGCACCTCACAAATGAACAATCCTTTGTTTCCTGTCTCCAAGCCAGACGATTCATATCGTCTAGTTTTGGACTACAGACATCTAAACTCATGTTGCAAAACTTTTGCAGTACAAAACTCACATAGTGCAGCACTAATGAATAACATCGTGCGCAAAAAATACAAAACAACATTAGACATCTCTAATGGATTCTTTTGTCAAAACATAGCACCTGAAAGCAGGTATTTGACCGCTTTCTCAATAATGGGCTCGCAGAAAAAATTCTGTCGACTCCCACAGGGGTTCAAGAACAGCCCAGGATTATTCTCAGCAAGAGTAACAGAGTTACTACAAATGTATGATGATGAGGCATTATCTTATGTCGATGACATCTATCTAACAGATGATGACTTGGATACTCACTTGAAAAGAGTGAACACCATAATACTTGGGTTCGCAGCAGAGGGTTACAAATTCAACTTTAAAAAGTCACGAATTGCCCATCTAACTGTCCTGTTTTTAGGATATGAATTATCAAGTGAAGGCAAAAGCCTGGCAGACAATTTCTTAGAGAAATGTGCTGTAATCCAAGCACCAAGAACGCTGAAAAACTTACAATCAATTCTAGGTTTCCTGAATTTCGGAAGAACTTACATTCTAAATTATGCAGCGAGGGTTAAACCTCTCTATGAACTAATAAAACCAGATTTTAAAACAATCAATTGGACTCAAAAACACACAGAAATTTTGAGATCATTGCAAACAGACATGTTAGCTAAAACAAAATTGCAAACACGCGATAACAAACGCAACCTTGTGATCCGGGTCATCCCAGGAAGATGCGGATTCACATACCTAACCTCTAATGAGGGAGAAACGGTACCAATAGCATACAAATCACATTTGTACACAGAAGCTGAAATACATTCAGTATTAAGAAAAACATTGTACATGCGGTTCAAACAGCTGTAGCAAAAGAAAGAGACCAAGCCGAAGGCAGACGGATTACTGTTATAACAGCAGAATCAGCCTTTGCGGCATTAACAAGCCCATGTAATTTAACTACTGTGGCATTAAATCCAAAATGGATACAATGGGAAAATTCTCTTGCTACAGACAAAGTGAAATACTATTTTGGCCCAAACTTGAAAAGATTAAAAAATCTAGAATATGAAAGAGAATATCCTCTGCCAATCGACATTCTGTCCATACAACAGTACGCCTGTGTAATATATACAGACGGATATGCACAACCCTCAGTTTGGGGAAAACAAGCCTATAACGCCACATGCCAGATGGTTAAAAACGTGTGGCGCGGAGGTAAATTGAGACCTCTGGTAACAAAATCACACTCTGTAGAAAACAATTCAGATCAACAAACTGAAGTAATAGCGTTAAAAATGGCGCTAGATAATGCCGATCACGAATTCCCGACACTAATAGTGTGCGATTCACATTACTGCGTCAAATCATACAATAACGACTTGCAGAAATGGGTTCAAAACGGTTACAAAGATGACACAGGTGCCACAATAAAGCAAAAATCGCTTTGGGAACAAGTAGTTCTTTTACAGAAAGAACTACCAAAGACTCACGTGATACATTCATTGAGTCATGAACGTGATGGCGTTCACGTTACAGGGAATTCATTGGCTGAGACTGCCACAGCGGAAGCAACTAAGCCGGCTTCCGTAGCTACAAAAAAGCGTTCAGGAAAATACATAGACGGGGAAACGATGCTGGCGGTAAAAACGTCATCAAAAGGCGACTGTGCAGCGCTACCCGTCAACTATCCACTCAATTATACATACATAATCGATGCAAACTCCGTTCCTTTTGCTCAAATCCCTGGAGTGGGGGATAGGGTAATTCCAAACATGAACAGGAGAGTATTGTTAATAGCAGACGCACATAAGGGTGAGGGTCTAAGACACCTTAAGGAATCTCTGAAAGAATTACAATCAATATACTGGTGGCCAGGAATGAGCCTGCAAAACTACAAATTTGCATTTAACTGTCAGAACTGCAACAGAGATCGCAGTGACGAACTGCCCGGAGTATTGCCAGGACCCTTCTTTTAGATAGAATAAGAATATCAATACAAAAAACCCAGAAAAAATGCGTCCCATTAATATTATTAAAGAGACTAGTTTCACTTAAAATGTAGACCCCAGCTCTCGGCTGACGTCTGAACTGTTATGAAAGATTTGCGAGTCTATAGCGGCATAGACGCAATTGGCATGCTACATTCTGACCAGGATCCTGCTTTTAGCTCTCAAGCTTATAAGGAGGCCATGACCAGCATGGGCATTGCATTGCGGTAATCTTATCACTTCCTTCCTGAGGGAAATGGGATTGTGGAAAGAAAAAAACGAGACATATAGCAATCTATAACGGCAAAGGTATTAGGTTTGGGGGTTGGGTGGGTCAAACATTTAATAAGTGTCCAACGTAGTCTTAACAATCTGCCAAGAAATTCTCTAAAAGGTTTCAGTCCGTACAAACTATTGTTCGGGACTAGAATGCATATCCAGGACCTCAATAGTCAGACTTCAGTGGTAGAAGGAAAATGCTTTGATATCAAAGATCGTTTGGCTATTTTACAGGACTTAAATGAAACAAGGAAAGACCTGAGCAACACAAAGTTGAAACAACAGCCAACAGCCACTGAAGAGAAACCACCTGTCCCAGCAAGGCCTGTCTGGATTCCAAAGATTGGGGATCTGGTCAGAGAGAAAATCGCGGTGAAGAAGGAATTTGGGCCTTCTTACAGAAAAGCAGTACCTGTCTTAGCTGTCAACGGAACAAGATCAGTTATACTACCGCCCCTTGCTGGTAAAAAGGAGAACCGAGTTGTATCCATCGACCTGGTTAAACCACAATCATGTGGCCAATAATAAGTAGTAGGCCAAGTGGACTCCCAAGAAATAGCAGAACACCAAAGTTTGCTACAAATCAAGAGGTTCAAACTGAGAGACTAATCACATTTGATAAACCTACAGTGAATCAACAAGTACTATGCAACAAAGCCATGGAACTTATGCCTCTTAAAACCCAAATTGCAACAATTCGTCAAGAAACACCTGTCCACAACGATGTAGCCACAGACTATGCTAATGAAACAAAGAAAAATCCAGAAGCAATTCCAATAATTGACAGAACTGCATCAGGCCACTTCATCAATTTCGATGACTTTTCTGAGGATCCGAGCGAACCTGAGGAACAGCCAACAGCAACAACAAAAACTTTTAAAGACAAAACTAAAGAACTCTTTCATCAACTACAAGAAACCTATCTGATTTCCCCATGGATTGAATTTTGGGTGGTGCTAGGTGTACTTTTCCTCCTGCTTTGGCTCATCATGGTGCTATGCTTGGGACACTTCATTGATGGAAAATATATTACAATGGACACAGCAAGCCAGAATATCAACCTGGTCCTAAAGCCACACAAGTCTTCACACATCGAGAAAAGAGAACTTTCTTCAGTAAACTTCACAGCCAATCCGATACCCGGTGGGGTAGCATGGGACAAAACAGATTACGAAATATATGGCCCAGTCGAGCTCTACCCACATCAATTTAAGGTTTCATTAAGTGACTTTGTAAAACCGAGCACATTCTCTGATGATTGGGACTTTGAAAGTATTAATGATATGATGTCAGACTTAGTTATGTGGAGTGCAAAAAAACGATGGATTTGGGCCCAGATCTTTTGACTGGGGGAGTGTGTGACATTGATCCACATTCAGTCCATCACTTGTTGTTTTTAGACTTAGTTATGTCAGCAAAATTTACAGAACATGATTATTTACAAGGTTTATCAAATTATGAACAGATGTACTGCTACAATCACTATGCTAACCATTATTTGCATAAATCTGCTCAACCTAGAAATGTTTTAAATTATAATCAATGGGAACATTGTGCAACTCCACCAAAAGGTAGTTCAAAAACATTTTATGAGAAATTCCCATACTTCTCAGGGTTTAACACAAGTGAAGCAGAAACGTTTTATTTCAAACTGTTAAATAAGACAGGAATGAAAACCATGCTGACAAATACAAAATTAATCTATTCAGAAACATTTTTTGAAAAAATGAATACATTTGGTTTTGATTTTTGGAAAAATAACATTGAAACAAAAACCATCTGGGGTACCAAAGATTGGCAAGTCCAAGGTATAGAATCATTATTCAGAGCCTGCATGATCCCAGAACAAATTATATTTTTGAATGACACAATTCAACAAACAACCTGTCTTGGCCTAGCCAAAATTAAAGACTTATACAAACCGTCTATTCCAAAGCCAACACCTGACAGTAATAGCACTACAGATGTTGAGATAGACGTATACCATATTTTAAACCAAAACAGAACACATCCTGATTGGAAGAAATGGTTGATCTGGCCCACAGACACAAATAACTGTCAAGATAGATTCCTGAACAAAATACAGGGGTTCAAATTGACCAGGCCAGACCCTAGATACTCCCAGAGACAACATCCAGGGATAGTTACAACATACAGTGTAGGAAAACTCTGCCTTGAATGGCTGCAGACATCAACACTGGCAGAAAGTAAGCAACACTTAACTTTACTTAAAGAAGGTGCTGACTTGCGTGATATCATTATGGGACCACGCAAACAGCGTCAAAAACGTTTCATAGCGGCCCCTATATATGCAGCTTATAACGAAGCTTGGAAAGAAACTCAAATTGAAACAGCAGAGAGATTACGGGAAATTGACCGTATTAATTTGGAAAAATCACTTTCTGTTGTGGACAATGGGTTAATGACTCTGTCTTCCAGAATATATTCACTGGACAGTATTGTATCATCTGCGATCGATATAATAGAGCAGGACTTACTAATGTTACAACATGGTCAGTCCCAATTGCGTTCTATTGTACAGCTTGGCTGGACGCTACAAAATCTGCGTTCAGGCTACGTGCCTTGGCGTTTAATCAACACAACGCCACTATTCTCTATCTTTAACCTTACTGATATACAAATCAGCTTGGCACAAAAAGGAGCAGAATATACAATTGAAAAACTTGAGAGATTACCATTGACAATGTCAGAACGACCTGTCATCGAATGGATAATACACGGAATCATAACTATTCCGATAACAACTTTCCAATTTCGATACTGCCAAAAGTATATACAGGCAGGCCAGTATGAAAGGTTGGGTAAAGGATACATTAAGTCATCATGGAAATTACCTTACACACACACATGTTATAGTGAAAAAGGACAGAATGTATTTCTTAGTGGTGATAATTGTGAAAAATCACTAAGTGGTATACTTCTGTGTCAGGGTATAAATCTACATGGGGCCTGTGAGGGGACTTCAAATAACCTTTCATGTCACCAGCTTGGCACACCTGCAACTCGAATAGAGCCATTCTTTAGACGGCTTTCGAACGGGAGCTACATTCTAATTGTGGACCACAGATGTTGTGGCTTGATGCCAGGAAAAGCTTATCTTGTAAACGTTTCGTCCATGATCACTTGTTGTATGCAAGTATTGTATCCAAACGACACTCCAGACAGGGAGGGAAAAATTTGGCCCAGTTTGAAAATCTCTTCTATTCGAATTGATACTTTAAGCAGAATGAAGTCTGTTCTTCTACAGACGCCTGTGCCCTTGACGTCATCAAAAGAAACGTATGATCTCCAGGTTGCAGGGACGACAACAGAGATACATGCACTATTATCAACAAATTGCCCCTTACATTTCGCAGAAATGCTAAACCAAATCTTAAACATTTCAGATACGAATGGTATCCCGAGTGTATTTAAGACAATTTTTTCGGGACTGTTGACACCTTTCAAAGCAGTCCTGGGCATCTTTCCTAATTTTGTCCATTCGATCTTTGGCGGCCTTCCACTCCTGTTGGGACTTGTAGCAGGCATTTTATTTTTGATACTCCTGCTTTGTTATGGCAAGCCATGTCACAGACAAGACTCCAGCAACAATGGAAGAAACGATCCTAGCTATACGCTATCGGGACCGCATAACTAAAGTCCTTGGATTAGCCCAGCTAAGAAATCTGAATATGACCTGGTTTCTTTCATTCAGACCCATCTGGCAGAATTGTATCTTACCTGTGCTAAGATGTATGCTATGCGGAGAAGAATGCGTGTTGGACGTCTGTCTTACACTACAAACAGAAGTACCATTGGATACAGATACTTTGCTAAGTCCTGTAATGGCTCATGCATCGTGTTGTCCCCAGCGGTTACCCATCCTGATGACGGCATTCGTTGAGACTTCACCACTGCGATTAAAGGGTAGTGAAGCGCAAGATGAGAGCAGCATCAACCAGGTACGACCTTCTGTGAGCACTGCTGATCCTGTCATCGATGATAGCAATCATTCTCACGACTGCACAGTTGCGGCATTTTCCAACTTGGTCGAACTTTCACCTGAAGCGGTAAACTGCTTTTTTGAAAGTCTGTCTGAAATGATGTTCTCCCCTGAACAAAAAGAATAACTTTTAAGCAAACGAGCACTCAGCGTTCCCTGAACTCTGAATTTGGCCTTCAGCTTTGAAAAACAAAAGCTTCTGAAAATATTTGGAACTGTTTTGGCTTCTTCCCCTGAAAAACGAAAAAAAAAAAATTCTCCCCGATTCCAAAATATTTACTTTTTTTGGCACTCATCCTCTGCTTAAAGTAGAACTATTCTTAGAGAACAGAGCTTCTATTTTTAGGAACTCTAGAGACAATATATTACCTCAGCCTCTAGCATATTTACAAATAACTGTATTTATATGTGATGAAATGGTCTCGCACTTTTCTTTTCTGTATTAAGAGCCATTTCATGTGTAATTTTCGCAAAATCATTCCGCTGATATATATGCATCCTATTTTATGAATGATTACTCTGCTTGAAATACTGTACCTATACTCATTTTTCGTGTATTTCGCATATGCCATTTCAGATGCAAAAAATTTATTTTGGGGTGGATCGGTATACACATGCACCGTTAGATATGTTTACTATTGCTTAGTTTAGTAATTATGGACATGAATTTGTGGAGTGGGTGTAGTGTGTTTATCTAGGTACCTGAATCGATATTCCTATTCTTTTCCCTTGTGTGGTTATAAATCAATAATATCCCTACAACGGCATAGAAACCCTTTTCATAATTCAGTCATAGCGCATGTTGTCACATTAAGCAAGCCTATTCCTCCAGCCCCCTAGAAAGCACACCGAGTTCTCTAAACAAAACCAAGCCTCCAGCAACCTGGGAAATCCCCCTTGCTATTGTTTTGATTTCATCCTAGAACTCCTGTAAAGCACTGTAAGAATGACCAGTTCTTAGTGACATCTTTATTGACGTCTTATGTCCAACCTTACGTCAAACCCGGCACCTTTCAGGTATAAATATACCAACGCTGCCTTAAGCAAACACACGGTGGTGATGAATCTGGAGCAGCTACTACTTGCCTGAGAGCCCAGCTGATGCGAGAGCCCACGGACGCTGCCCCTCCCTTTTGACGCGCTGAGAAAGACGCGGTCTTTTCTCTTGCCGAGAAATCCAGCCTCCGGCGTTTCCAGCTTACCCTTGCGGGTGACTGGGATACCGAGTCCTGAGAGAGAGATACCAGCCCTCCTGCCTTCTAATACCCAGGTACTGAACTGACTAAACCCTTACAGAGAATTCTTGAGTCAGATTCTTGGCAAAACAAACTTAACTTAAAACTGCTACTTACTTACTTCTTCCCACGTATTAGGCTTAGGTCAGGTACACCGGGGTAGGCGTAGTTAGAAGCACCAGTTGAGTACGATTAGTCAATGTATATATGTATGTATCTATTTTATCCATTTTAAAGTATCATATGGCTAAGAAACCATATCAATGCTTTTACAGTATTATTTCATAATCCTGCTTTTACTGTATGCACTTTACTTAACTATAAGTATTGCAATTGTAGCAATTCATTTCTCTTGTATGAGGAAAGAGACTGCTCAATAAATAACACCTTTTATTGAAAACGCCCGTCTCTCTTTTTCTCTGCAATCTGGTGAAACTAAGTACGCACCTTTGACTGAGTGAAATAGCTGTCTTTTGTTTTCACACGACTCTAGAGATATACTCTTAATCAGGGAGAGCAAAGTTGTCATGTTTTATGGTTGTCAGAAACTAAATCCCTTCTTGTCTATCCAGGGAGGTTAAACTCCTCCTCGCTTAGTCGAGAAAGTTTCTAGTGAACTCTGAGCTAGCTGGCACAAAACGTAAGTCTAATATAGTCAGTAGAGACCTAGTTAACCTCAGTCCTACGTCTACACTACTGAAGATATTATTCCAATGCGCAGAGCCTATTGGGACTATAGGAACTACACTACAGAGCTTTGAGTCGACGGGCTCCTAGACGACGCACCTGCGTGCCGGTTCGTGCATCAAGGCCATTGACGGTTGCTTGGCGGCCTTCTCTTCCACCCCTAACTATTTTCTCTACTGATGAGGGAAGTTATCCCGAAACCCGAGCCATGTCTCGGGAGACATCCAAAAACCCGGGACATGTATCGGGTCTAGAGATCATCAGTTCAACAAGTACCTACTTGCACCCACTGGGGTGAACCACTCAAGAACTCCATGTACTAGAGTCCCTAGGGGCGATCCGGAGGAGGGGCTAGCGGTGTGCGGTCCATTGCGATGGTTTCTACACGTGATCAAGATGGCTTTGTGGTCGAAACGCATAACTGGATTAAAAACAACTGCCTGTGATTTCGTTCCCTGAATGTACGCTTATTTTGGTGTATACAATGTTCTGTGTCCTATCCTGAAGCACAGTTTTGTATGCCTCCCACAAGACTACTGGTGAGGAGACTGAGCCTTTGTTTTCAAGAAATTACAACTCAGAATCTACTCTGACCTCTCGGGCTACCGCCTTATTTCATAGTTCCTATGCATTTAGTCTCAACCCAGTCCGCTGTCCATAGGTTCGTCTCCCTACTGTGAGCCATAAAGGTGAATTGACTGACATTCCCCTTGCTAGGTATTCTACCTTTACCACCACCTCTACCTCTCCTGCTGGGACCAGAAGGTAATCTAGCCTGGAGAATACTCTAAGTGCCCCTGAGAAAATGGAGTATGTGTGTTCTGTGGGGTGAGGCTTACACCACAAATCCACCAGGCCCAGTGTAATGAGGAACCCTGCTAAGTAGGTTGTTCCATGCTGTTCTGATAGTGTATGTGTGCTGTCTATGTGTGGTTCCACTACGTTGTTGAAGATCCCTCCTACTATGTGTGTTGAGGGCGCAGATTCCAATAGTATCTCTGCCACTTTGTTGAGTGCATGCTTCTGTAACCTAGGGGGCACATACACGCTGGCCAGGTTGAGTTCTCTCTGTCCCCATGTGGGAGTGAGCCTTCACCGGTGCAGGGGTCCGCCCTTCTTTGTGCACTGGTCGTTTAGACTGACAAAATAGAAAATGGCACGGAAACTGTAACATTAAAGAAATAGATTTATTAATCTCTCATAAGGAAGACTACGTCAATACGGTACCCTCGGGCCACTGTAGGAGGTAGTCCAAGGAGTACAGAAACTGTGATAGTTGCAGTGTAAGCATGGAGTTTCAAAAAGAGGCGGTACAAGTATACACATGAATAGCTATTTTACATATATGGACTAACAGAAAATACTTAGTCAACAAAGTAGGAGTAGTAACAGAGTTGCTGACATTAGTTAAAATAGCCTGACAATTACTTTAAGAGCAGGTGCATTCTAGCAGCTACAGGCCTTTCTGAGCATGTGCAGTGCTCTGGCTCAGTGCTGAAGGAGTTAACTATAGATGATGACTCAGGCGTAATAGAGAAGCAGGCAACAGGGAAGACGGGGAAGCACATGGCCAGCACATGGCTAACTAAAATGGCTGCCACAAACAAAATGGCTTCAGCTCATGCTAACAGCGATTTCTGCTAGTTTCCACAGATGGCCATTTTAGCATTAGCTGAAGGCATCCACAATGAATTAATAGAAGCATGGAAGTTATCCTGCACATCTATCCTCCTAAATCCATGAATATCCTGATCCATTGCTAGGTGGGCATTTATATGCTAAACATTTTGTTAAGCGGGTATATTTAAGGTATAGGCAGGAGCACAAAGGGAACAGAGCACTAGGCCATAATGAACACACAAATATCAGGAGAAAATAATGGCTATTATTACAAACAGAACTATCAATATTTTCCAACCCCAAGCAGAAAGTAAATCCCAAAACCATCCAGTCCAATTTTAAGTTTCAGGGCTCTGATGTATTTCAGTGACCATCTATTTCAACTTCAGAATAGCCAACAGCACATGTCTAATATAATATCTTAATAAAAAACATTTTTTAATAGACTTTTCCAGTGTTCCTCCTTATAAGGGCTAGGGTATCAATGATATATTCAGGAGGAGGGCAGAGTAGTATTAATCAAAGTGTGCACAAAATATTTCTCTTGCAGAAGCAAAAACATTCTGAATGCAAATATTAAAGCAACTAGACATATTGTCACAAAAACAATCTTTGTGTTGGGGGACCAGGAGGACCAAACGGGGCCATGGGAATTAGGTCAAGGAGCCATAAAGGGCTGCTCCTCCTCAAAAATGGGACGACCAAAGGGGTACATTGCTTAAAAGTACTTGAAAAATAGAAGCCGCTGTACAACCAGCCAGAGGGGAGTCTTCTCGCCGTGTCCGTCTGAGCCTCACAGGCAGGCTCCTATCATTCATCAAAAGTTCTTTTCCAATGGTGGAGCTGCCCAGCTTGCAACTCAAACAGACAATCAGGGACCAAAGTTTCTTTTTTCTTTCAGATTAGGGCACACACCCTCCGGGGCAAATACCCTCAGCGATCCTGTCCAGTGCCTCAGGCAGTGCACCAGTATTCTTCACTTTAATCTAACAGGCACCAAAGGCACAGCACCTGTACCCTGCACTCAAATCCTTCCCTAACTCCTGTATTGCTCCACTGGCGCACTGCTCTTTTGTCGGGGCCACAGATTGTACCCAGTTTGCCCAGGCACCTCTTGATCTACAAACAGAGGTGCAGACTTGCATTCACTTGGGGACCAGGACTCAGAGGCCTGATGCTGGAGTATATGAAGCAACCTTTGTTTCAAAGGGGGTCACCTTAAGCAAAAGCCTCCTTGCCGTCCTTGTTGGTCTGTGACTCTCTCAGCTGGGCATGAAAACCTGGATCCACGCAAAGAATTCTCCATCCTGATTTGTGACCCCATCTTTCGTCCAAGACAGTGACAGGGGTACACACTTCACCGTTTTTATGGCCCAGTGCTTCCAGCCTTCTACCTTCACTGTGGTCCTAGTTTCCAGCAATGCCTGTGCTGGTTCCCTTTACCTCGACTCCAGCCTGGATCGGCGCTGACTCCCCAGGCTGGATCTGATGTCCGGGCCCCTCTGGCAATGGTTGGAGGGCAGCAAATATCTATTGGTGGACAGAACAAATATCTTTAAACAAGGCATACAAATAATCTATCAACACAGAGGTTACTCTATTTCAGAAAACGTCTTAGTCTTGGGGCGCCCCATACATTAGCAAGGCACCCAAGAACCACTTCATCTATGTGGGAGTAAAAAAAAAAAACTGGACCTATTAGCGAGTATAAAAGGAACTTTTTGGTGAACTGACAAGAGTAAAACGTTACACGATTTGATTTGTTTCTCCCAATCCCAAGCAGCCAAGGAAGTCTATGTTTATTTACTACATTCTGAGGGAAAAAGAAAAACAATACGGACATACTCTAAATCCTTACATTTGTGTATTCCTATATTATTCATCTGAAGAACCTCAAGAAAGGGAATTTTTAGAACAAGCATTCTTTTTTGCTTCTTTTCTTAACAAGCTTGTGTTTCATAAGTCATAAATTTTCGCTACTTGTACAGGACTGCATATACTTCTAAAATAATTTTTCTTCCATAAAAACACCACCATTTGACGCTTAGGACCATGCTCTCATGTTATAGGCCCAGAGGGAACTTCTAAAAACTGCTAATTTAACAGGGATCCTTACTACATAAATAACTAACAAAACTACAACATAGTGGGTACATTAATTTCTCCAGCAAAACCTGTTGTGGCAAACAAACTCCTATAAAGCAATATTCTCCTTCAAAATGTTTGCTGAGGATCACAGAGGCGTTTTTCCTAACATTGTGAACCCTTGTGCATTCTACACAATCTGGACTATTTAACATCATTCTCAAATTTAAAAAACTATTCACCAGCTCTAATAAGTGCTGTCAGCTCAATTACACAGACTAACTAATAAGAGACTAGTAATGCCTTTGCAAAACTGTATATAGCATGAGAATAACATAAACAATAATGGTGTTATCACTATTAATTCTAACAATTTTAAAACAGTATTACTGAATAGCCAATTAGACGTCTCATGGCCGTTCCTAGACAGCTTAGACGTGCTCAAGAGAGAGTGATAAAAAGAGAGAGAGAGAGAGCACATAAATCAAGAAAAATTACAATGTGTTACTTAATTTTGCATACCCTTAATTTGCCCAGAAGCTAATCTCCTCCCCCATTCGACAGTTGGTAATCGAAACAGGTGACCTCCTGTCGACAATATTTACCCCTCTTTTTGGCAGCTGGGTACAAACTTGTAGGAGATAGATAACTAGGAGAAACCACACCAAAGAGGCCATGTCCAATACTATTGAACTGTACCACTTTACTAGAAGACATGGATCCTTAACCAACTACCATTTCCTTTAGCTCATTGAGCTGTGTAACATAATAGCACATTAATGCAAACTTTATTTCATAGCCTTTTGATCTGGCCCTAGCACAACAATTTTGAGTGAAAAACCAGTATTTCTGTATGCATGGCAGAACTAATCTCTGCATATGGCCTACAGGCGCTGCTACACCTTGATAATGTTATTCAATAGGTTAAACCCCACCTGAATATCTCCTACACTTGTATTATTTCTCAAGAAAACAGTGATATCCCCTTGTGCTCCTCACAGAATATGCAATATTTCCTTTAGCTAATGTTACCTAAAACAGATCTGTGGTGTCCAATCTTGTTCCAGGAAGGCTTAATCAAGGCCATAACTTTATTGAAACAGCTAAGTAAATTCTTCCATTTCTTAAATGTGGTTAAATTACTAATGACGATATCCAAAATATTATTAACATGAATTGCGAAGTAATATTGACCCTAATATTCCTAGGCACATTATAGCCTCAGACATCTTTAGAGCAAAATTTACATTACCTGTAGGGTTTTACCCTACAATGTTAGAATCAGGAAATGTAATTAATGCAAAGAAATTTGTTTATTAAACTACTCTTCAACATAACAAGCTTTCATAGTGTAATGTAGAAATCACACACTGTTACAGTGGCTCCCTGCATGGACATTTTGCGTTCAGTAGTGCTGGTCAATTCTAAATACAGGACTTTGCCTCTGACCCTTAAACTTGTTGTCCCCTGTCTGAGAAAGGCTATTCCCATGCGGCCTTTACAATTCAAGGTAACTCTCGAGAAGCACAGCTGAAAAGCTGTCATGTTCCGTGCCTGTGTGCTGATAATTTTAAAGGTAGGATGCACTTTTACCGTCTTATTTTTGGTTTTATTCCTGTGAAATGTGCGTTCTAGTACCTAAAGAACTTGCTCAAAATTTCAGTTTTCAGAATGCCATAATTTGCTCTGAACTATCGTGTATTAAGGCGTGCAATGTAATTAATATGTCTGTACAGCTACTCTTTGCATAACTTTGTAAGTGCATTTCAGACTACAGTCAGTAGGCCATACCAGGAGTCATATTTTAAGTTTGTCCCTAAAATTCAGTAATATTGTAATTGCTAGAGAAACTAATATACACCTTCTTAATTTTGATGCACAGTATATTTTAACCATTTAGACATTGAAATCTTGACACACACTTTGCACAAGGTGATTTTCTGTAGTGCTAAATATTATTGAATTTTCACAATAGTGGCATTAGACATTATGAAAATCCTAATAGTGCAAAAATGATTTTAATACAATGGCTTTTAACAATTTTCTTCATGTATCAATTTTTGGGGAATAATGATCACTAACCCTTTTGATGTTTCCACATATGAAAATCAAGTCTTATTCCTTTCCTTTTGCCTTTAAATGCATTTATTTATAAAACTAAGCACAGAACCTTTACTGTAACATAAAAAGTTTGTGTCACTTTTTAAAGGGCAGTAATTATTTACCATCAGATCCACAGATGTGCTTATTTAGAAAAACAACAAGAAAGAAAGTCCTTACTTTTAATCATTTCTCTTTTTTTTGTTTAAATTTGTTTATTGGGTTTTTGTTTGCATTTTACAACCAACATAGCAGTGATTATATGGTACAGTAATGCATGACCAAAGGTACATTGTTCCAGAGAAAGCGCTCAGTGGTCTACCCCCTTCGGCGGTCCTGTGTCCCTCGACCACACCTAACCGTGTGATCCAGTAGCGTTTACCTCATGATCCCCTACAGGGTCGGTTGTTCACCCCTGAGCAGAGCGAAGACTGTCTATGGCGAGTGGTCTGCTATTCTCGGCATGGGAGTGACCTTGTGGTGTAACAACTGTTATGTGGTCATCACAGGGAATACCGACAAAGCCGGCGCAATCCATAGCTGCATGTGTTGTCGTGACATCGTCATCTATAGGTCTTCCCACTGAACCCGTGGTGAGGGGGGGATACCCCTTCCCAACTAAACTTTCTAACTCTTTCAAAAAAAACTTTAGGGTCAAACTTGGTGGGGTGGGGGGGAAGTCTAGGGGGGAGCGGGAAGACATGGCTTGGCAGTACGGGCTGGACTGTTCCCATGAGGCACAGGGTCAGACTGATTTGCATATGGTCATGTCTGAACTGGGGTGGCGGAGTGAGCTAAAGAACGTTGATGGATTAAACCCAGATCAGTTGACTGGCGGTGAGTGTTTGTATTGCCAACGCTCCGTCCATCACCACCTTTGGCTTTTCTTTGTTCGCCCTAAGTTGGCAGGGTATGCTCAGGCGTGAGTCCCTTGCTCACTTTGCCACTGGAGTCAAGCAAGCCCGGCTGAAGACAGCTGTAATGCCAGAAACCGGTCCTGGGAAGCTTGATTCCGGTCCAGGGAAGACATGGCTTGGCAGTTCGGGCTGGACTGTTCCCATGAGGCACAGGGTCAGACTGATTTGCATATGGCCATGTCTGAACTGGGGTGGCGGAGTGAGCTAAAGAACGGTGATGGATTAAACCCAGATCAGTTGACTGGGGGTGAGTGTTTGTATTGTCAACGCTCCGTCCATCACCACCTTTGGTCATTCACAAATGAGCCTGTGCCAAACCTCATGGACTCAAAGATCCATTAGCACAGGCAAAGTCTGTCCTGACTCCCACGTTCCATACTTGCAGTGTCACTGTATGGCTGCAAAAAGACTGCATGTCCCTCCCATTCTGAAATACAGACCGGGGAATGTGTGAAATAGGCTACAAACCCCATTTCCCTGAAGTCAGCATGCTAGGCAGTGTATCACACAAACCCACACTCTCAGGCACATTCTGCAGCAGATCAACTTCATGTGTGCACTCCCTGCACTCTCACTTCCACTATGAAACACTTACCATGACATCTGGAGCAGCATACTGTGTGAGCACCTCGTTCACCAGGACCTCCAGCTCCTCTGTGGTGAAGGGACGGGCCCTGATGTTCTCAGTCCTCAACATCACTGAGTCCAGGAGACAGGAGCAGCAGCAGTTGGTGAGGAGTGTCAGGCAGCAGTGTCTGGGTCTAGGAGACAGAAGCTGCAGCAGTTGGTGGTGAGGTGTGTCAGGCATCAGTGTCTGGGTTCAGGAGACAGGAGCAGCAGCAGTTGGTGGTGAGGAGTGTCGGGCGACAGTGTCTGGGTCCAGGAGACAGGAGCAGCAGCAATTGGTAGTGAGGAGTGTCAGGCATCAGTGTCTGGGTCCAGGAGACGGGAGCAGCAGCAGTTGGTGGTAAAGAGTGTCAGGAAGCAGTGTCTGGAAGCAGTGGAAATGTGAGGCACTCTCCCACACATATACAGTCCCCTGGGGTAGTTTCAGTGGTTCTAAGCTGCTGCAATTGGTGTTCAAGGTCCGCTTTTTTAAAATGCATCCAATGACCGGCCCCGCGGTAGCGGAGCACGCCTACCGCGATTTTCAAAATTGCATTAGGCTACCACAGTTGTGGTTCCCATTGGCTGTAAGGGCTTGGGCATTGGCAGTGATACACCACAGGGGCCAGGTGGTCGCTACCGCGATTGTGCATCTTTCAATTGCATCCAATGACCAGTCCCGTGGTAGCGGAGCATGCCTACCGCGATTTTCAAACTTACATCAGGCTACCGCGTTTGTGGTTCCCATTGGCTGTAAGGACTTGGGCATTGGCGGTGACACACCCAGGCGGGGGCTACCGCAGTATGGCTGCTATCCATTGGTGCCAATGACCGTGATTTGATTGGCGGAGCATGCCAACCTCCATTTCCCAATGTGTATATCACTACCGCAATTGCGGGGCCCATTGGCTTGAAGGGCATGGGCATTGGCGGTGAAACACTGCAGGGGCCAGGCGGTCGCTTCCGCAAAATGGCTGCTATCCATTGGTGCCAATAACCGAGATTTGGTTAGCAGAGCATGCCAACCGCTATTTCCCAATGTGTATATCACTAACGCAATTGCGATTCCCATTGGCTTGAAGGCTATGGGCATTGGCAGTGACAGGCGGTCGCTACAGCGATATGGCTGACATCAATTGGTGCCTACGACTGTGATTTGGGTGACGGAGCACGTTAACAGCATCTATGGACACATCATGCTGCGTCAATGGCAATGGCCAGTTCTCAACAGTGTAAAGTAAACACCTGATTCATGCCACAAGATAGTGCACACAATGCCAGAGTAACATTTAGCCCACTGCTGACTACACATGCCATGTCGGTGCACATGATTGCAAACATTGGCATGTACTCCCTCACATGTCACTTGTGATATTGTTGTGCATGTACACCGGTCAGTGTTGTGATGGACTCTCCAATATGTACACATGTCAATGTGTGATCTGGCTAAGCAACACACAGTGATGAATGTCTGACTACACAATGTGCATATTTCACGGTGTAGTTTGCTTTGCTCATGTACATACTTGGTAATAATGCAAAGACTGTGCTCATTGTGTTGTTGATGTCTGCCCTGTTTGACTTACGCAAGAAGGTGTGGCAGGTACAGCAGCTAGGTAGGAACCAGCAGTGTTGCTGTTTCATACATATGCTGTATGTACTACTCTCAGGGCTAGTTACGCAAGATGTGGACATGTACCTTTGGGAATTTACATGGTCAGATTTTGTTTTGGAGGTACTCACTATGTGAAAAGTGGACAAGTGTACGACTAGTGTAGCTGAAGGTGTCCCTATATGTAAGTTGTACTGTAAGCTGAACTGTGATGCCAGTCATTGTTGGAGCTTTGTCAGCGAAAACGTAAGACGTTGGACACATCTCATGGTGGATTGCAATGACATGTGTCCCCTTTCATCTCACCTAGGAGGCGACCAAATGTGCATCGTCCCTTCACAGTGCTGGCGGACATGGAGGATGAGGACGTCATATGGAAATTCTGTATGAATCGACCCACCCTACAAGACCTATGTGCTTTGTTGGAGTTCCACCTGTGGCCTCGCAGAACACATCCGACTGCTTTCACACCAACGTCTAAGGTGATGGCAGCCCTGCATTTTTTTGCTACTGGATCATTCCAGTACACGGTGTCCAGTGAAGGTGGGATGTCGCAACCTATGTTTAGCATGGTGCTTTGTGATGTCCTGTCCGCAATGATGACCTACGAGGACAGATCCATCCATTTCCCCAGGAGGCATGAATTGGCGGCTGTGAAGGGTGATTTTTATGCCCTTGGGCACATCTCTAATGTTGTTGGTGCCATTGACTGCACACATGTTGGCCTGGTTCCACCACAGGCATGTGAGCACATCTACAGGAATAGGAAACATCTCCATTCCATCAATGTGCAAGTGGTGTGCCAGGCGGATATGATAATCTCACATATCTTTGCCAAATTTCCCGGCTTTGCCCATTACTCGTACAGCCTGCGTAACAGCATTGTGCCACAGCTGATGGTAAATCTGCTTCCGGAGTGTGCATGGATTGCGGGTGAGTACGCAGAGTCAAGTAGAGTGCTGTATGTGTGACATTCTGTCCTCTGCCACAGTTATATCACAAAATCGGTATGGGTATCTCACACCTAGGTGACTGCATATACCAACCAGCCTTGGTTGCTGAGCCCACTGCGGATTCCCAGGACCCCGGGTGAAATGCGCTACAATGATGCCCATGGGAGGACACGTGGTGTGGTGGAGCATACTTTTGGTCTCCTAAAGTCACGATTTTGCTGCCTGGGCAAGACCGGAGGTGCACGAATGTACTCGCCCACAAAGGTGTGTCAGATTGTAGTTGCATGCTGCGTGCTCCACAACCTGGCCTTGCGTAAGGAGATCCCCCTGCCCCTGGACATTGATGAGCATTCGAGGGCCCCGCCTGCAAACCCAAACATGTCCAGTGACGAGGATAGTGGAGAGGAGGAAGGTGTCAACCTGCGTCAACAGTAAGTGTGGGCGAAATTTGCGAATTTGCGGTCTGCGAATTCGTGCGAAATCGAATTTGCGATCCGCATAATCCGCGAATTCGTGCGTATTTGCGGATTTTTTTTGGGTGGGTTCGTGGGGTTTTTTGCGTATTCGCGGACCGCCTGCAGCGCACCGACCGCTAAGTTTCCCATGCGGTCGTACATGGGCACGGCCATCTTGTGCGCGTTGCGTATTTCCGTTTCCGGGCGCTATTGGCAATCTCGCGTTGTGTGCGGTGCGCTATTATGAGTTTGCGCGTGTTTTTGCGTGCTTGCGGGGGAAATATCGCGCAAACTTACCCACGCGGTCCTCAATGGGCGCGGCCATCTTGTTTTTCATTCATTGCTATGGTTCTGGGCCTGGCTTTTCTATCCTCTTTTAATCTTTGCAATCCTTTGTTTCTTTGAACTTTTTTTTGCTCTTTTTGTCTAGATCTATAGTTTGTGGTTTTTTCAACTTTTTGTTACTTTAATAGCTACTTTTTTTGTTTAGCTCTCTCTTTTATTTTATTTATTTGTTTCCCCCTATTCTTTTCTTCTTTCGGCCAGGACCATGGCAAAGGGAGCCGGCAAGTCAAAGGGGAAAGGTCCCGCACCCCGTAGCCGGCTCCCTTGCGGTCGATTGAGGGGAGTGGATGTAGTGGCCAGGGAGGTTTTTACCGTGGTGGAGGTGGCCGCCCTGATATTTTTTGTTCAGCGCCACCTCCCTAAGACCGTGGCAGCAGGTGGCAGGCCCGGTAAAGGGTATGGCCTCCGGGAGCGTCAGCAGCTGTGGGATAAGGTGTGCCGGGCCATGCGGAAGGAGTCGGGGGTCCGGCGCACCTACGACCAAGCGACGCACCTATTGGCCGACGTCCACGACCGGGAGCAGGACCTGCTCCACCTGCTAGGTGTGGAGATTCCTGGCCTTGGTGAGTAGCTATTTAATAACTATTTTATATTCTTCTGCTCTGAGTTATATTGCTAATATATGTTTTTCCCGAAGAGCAAGAATGCTGCCTATTCAATTACATTGCAGGTAAAATAGTGTTTAAATAGCTTCTGTGATTGTAGGTGCTCGCCTCCTCAGTGACGTTGCTACTATGCTTACTTGTTTGCAACTTTGTGCTCATTTGGCCTGAGAATATGTATGAGTGTAGTACTTTACAGAACTGCGTAATGCTAGAGAGACTAGAGACTCAAGTCTAGTCCTTTCTTTGTACTCCTGCTGCCACTAAGAAGAAGAGATAGTGATGGATTGATAGGTTGAGTAAATTATGACTTGTTATTAGTAATAGGACATTTTTTAGTGCTCAGGAATCATGATGACTTTTAGACCTGTCTGCCTCTGTGAGTTCCCTTACCATTATTATTTATTTTGTCTCCCTTAGCCCCTAGTGTTATCAGTTTTTTTTCTGTAATGTCCACCTGGATTTTGCCAGTGTTGTCTGGGGGCTAGGTGTTCCTTGACGCTATTCCTCCATTTTCTCTTTTTGAGGCCTAGCCTACCTCCTGGAAATTGAGGGAAACCAAAGGACCTAAAATGGTGGCCAGCAACTGCCATAACGGTTTACTTAGGGAGGCTGACCCATTGGACCAAGTGAGGAAAGTTCTGGAACCCTCTGGCATGTTCTAGTAGTCAGGGGCTAGCCTATAAAAGGCCAAGTCCAGGGCGGCCATTTTGTAGTACACACTGACCAGAGGAGAGTGTAGTGGTCAAGGACAGGAGGGAGGCAACTAAATGAGGAGGACAGCGCTTCAATAGGGAAAGATCATCCTGTGGGCCAGCTATCGCCCTATACTGATGCTGACCCTCTTGGTTTGACTGAACCCTGACCGGAAGGACCCATAACTAACTTTTAAGCAGGTCCAATAACTCTACCTCACCAAGGTGCTGGAGCGTGAAACTGCCCTAGAGACTGCCAGAAAGGGAGAGTTACGCTTCAAAAGGTGGTTGCCAACTTAAGAGAACTGGAACCTCTCACTGCTTTGCTGTGGGAGTGAGTATCCCCTCTGCGGGAGTGACGTTGTGTGCAAGACATCAGCTGTCAGCTCTGGGTCCGAACCCGACCGCTGTGGTGGAGGCGGGGCTCAGCAGAGGCCGGCTGACAGGAGGAGGAGATCCGCGGTGACGCTGCGAGAGAGGCGGCGTCCGGAACCAGGAAGACCCCTGCGGCGTCGGAGGAGGTGCGCCCGAAGCGGAGGAGGTTGGTCGGAAGAGGCGGAGCCTGTGTCGGAGGGATCGCGGAAGGAGGAACAAGCGCCGCTACGGTCCCGCCGGAGGAGCAACACGAACTGACAGAACCAATCGATGCGAACTCCAGCTGAGTCCTCTCATCGACGGCGCTTGAACGGGTAACCGGAGCGCGTAGGCAACTCCAGCCGAGTTGTCCCTTCAGTTCGAAGTAAGCTGGGAAATCTGTGGGGAAGCGGGAGGCGGCACAGCGAGTGAACTGTGAACACTGACTCGCCGGACTAAAGAATAACTGCAAATAGACATCCCGGCTTCGGGACATTAACCTTTAGAGTCCTGATTTAACCCACTTGAGAAACCACTGAGGTATTGAGGGTGTGAGAAGGGAAACGGTGCCCCGAGTAAACGAACCCTGGGCACGAGTGCTAAGAACCGGACTACAGGGTGAAAGTAACAGCCAGAGATCATTGTACTATTAACTCCTCAGGGCAGTAAATGACCTTTAAGAGCCAGAACGTCCCCAATAGAAGTAGAGCATAAAAGTAGCAATAAGAAAGTGTAATTAATTTGCCTGTCTTCTTTTGGCCGTATAGCTGGCTGTGACCATTGCCAGGAACGCTGCTGGGGGTAGAACTCTGTGGAGTCGTGAGCTCGAGCTAAATTAGACCCTGAGTTTGGATGGGTAACGTACATGTCAGGTTATATAATGTGGTGTATTAATCTTGTACAGTGACCTACCCATTCTGCACTATTTAAGTTGACAAGCAATACTGTTGATATTGATGGTGGTTAATCTCAAATGAAATGTAACCAGAATTAATCTTCACTGAATTGAGAAAGTTGATGAATATTGCTAATTGAATGTGGAAACCTCTTTTGAACTAAATGTATACATTAATTTGACTAAAAAGGAACAAAGAGAACTTTTATAAAAGGTACTGGTATTTTTCTAAACCGGTGTGGCGTCCTTTATTTTTAATGGTAAGTCGCTGAGTTATGGTGAGTGGGATTGTAAGCACTACACAAAAGCCTCGGAGTTTAGCTTTGTCCACTGTGCCAGGCTACCCTATGTAGACTAGGTTCCCTAGGTCTAACATAATTGGTGTTCAGCGGCGGGATACGGGTTTGTGCTTACACCCACTTAGTAGTAACGCAGTGCTTACCACGGGCCTACACCTGGAGTTTTCTCCAAGCGGTCTCCCTAATTACATTTTTTTGCTTTTCCAAATTTACTTCTGGCGGTGGGTGGAGGTGATCCTTGTGTACTGTCCTTACCTACCTCGGAGTGGCTATCCACAACCCCACTGTTAAGATGGAGTTCAATTTTTAAGGGTTGGAGACCTATACTGTGGCGCAACTCAAGGACTTCTGTCAGGAAAGGGGGGTGTTCTACAGGCGAGGGGCCAAGAAAGAGGAGCTCCAAACTAGTCCGAGGGCATGGGTGGAAGCGCACCCGGAGGGAAGGGTTGAGGAGGACGAGTCAGAGAAGAACACTGTCATCGAGGTAGATGGGGTGTGCCCACTGGGGGTGGGGGATATGTCAATTAGCCCCAAAGTAACCTCCCGGGAGGGTAGCAGTGTTTCTTCACGAGGGTTAACTGAAACTGAACTAGCTGACCGGAGGGAGGAGAGGCAGTTAAAATGGGAGTTAGCTAGGTTGGAGATGGAGAGGGAGGAAAAGAGGTTAGCTCACGAATTAGTACTCAAGGAGCTGGATCTCAAGGCCCTGCAAATAGGGACTCCCACACCCAACAATGGTGGCAGCGAAACTAAAGAAACCAAGGAGATAACCAGGGAACCCAGACCCTATTTACCAAAGGATGTTGTTGCTAGCTACAGCGCAGATGGTGATATTGCTAAGTGGCTAGCTGCCTATGAGGACTCCTTAAGAGCCCATGGGATACTGGAAACTCACTGGGGGGGTGGTTTGTATAAGTACATGCCTCCTGCTGGAAGGGATACATTGTTGGCCCTAGAGCAGGAAAAGCAAACCCACTACCCTACCATGAAAGTGGCGCTGATAAGAAAGTTTGGACTAACTCCCGAGAAGTATAGGCAGAAATTTAGGAGTAGCCACAAACTAGGCACACAGAATTGGGTGGATTTCCATGATTACGCAAAAAAGGCCTTGGAGGGTTGGGTGAAAGGCAGTGAGGTAGGGGATTATGAGGGATTATATGACCTCATCCTCAAGGAACACCTACTCGAGAAATGTTTTCCCGAGCTGCGTCAACACCTGGTGGACAGCAAGCTGACCAGCCCCAGGAAGCTTGCTGAGGAGGCGGACATCTGGGCTAGTACCCGGGTGTCCCCAAGGGGGACTGGAGGGGATTCCCAGAAGTCTGGACAGGGCGCTCCCCAGAAGAAAGAGGGGGGAGATAACAAGAGGGAGTTATCTAAAGGTCCCCAAAATAACTTTAAGGGAAGAGGATTCACCTCTAGGGCTAACCCACCCCGAAACCCTAATCCTGGCCAAAGCCAGCAGCCAAGGGTTGTCCATTGCTTTGAGTGTGGTGGTGTTGGACACTATAAAGGAGACGTGAGATGCCCAAAAAGACCACCCCCTCCCACTGGAGGAAAGGCCCCGGGAGTAACTAGTGTAGTGCTCGGGGAGGAATTGCCCTTAAATAAGGTAGGGGAGTGGGCGGGTGTCACCTTAGTGTCCCTGGGAGAACAGGAGATGATTCCAAAGATCCATTTGCCCGCAAATACTGTGAAGTATGAGCAATGGGTCACCATCAATGGCCAGAGAGGGGAGGCTCTGAGAGACACAGGAGCCAGTATGACTATGGTAAGGAGTCATCTGGTGTTTCCAGAGCAGATACTTCCAAATGTACTCCACCCCGCCGCGATGGCTGACGGCAGAATGGGTTACTATCCAGTGGCCGAGGTTCCATTTGAGTGGGAAGGGGTTGCAGGTTCACTTCGAGTTGCCGTAAGCCCTGCCTGTCGATTGTCTGCTGGGGAATGACATGGAGCACAATGCTTGGAGGGAGGTGGAATACCGGACTCATTCTGAGATGCTGGGTACACCTGACTGGGCCTGTGTTAGCACAAGGTCCGCGACTACCCGGAGGGGGAGTTCGCTTACGCTGGAGCCTGGAACAATGGCCCAGCCAGCTGCCAGAAAAGAGGAGGATGGTAGGCAGGAGGAGCCTGCCTCAACATCCGCACCTCGTGAGATGGATAGGCCACCTGCGGAGGTGGACCTGGAGTCCACAGAGGAGGATGTTGCCCCCTTGGAGAACCAACCCATCCCTGCTAGTTGGCATGTGGAGGGAGGTCCTACAAGGGAGGAATTCTGCAAGGGTCAGAAGGAGTGTCCTACTCTTGAGGGACTGAGGCGACAGGCCGAAGCCCAGGCAGCAGGAAACGTTACAGGGCACTACCATATTTACTGGGAGGATGGACTCCTCTACAGTGAACCCAAGGCACCCGTGCACGGTTCATCACGGGCCTTGGTGGTCCCTAAACGTTATCGAGCCTTTCTTTTAGAACTGGCTCATGAGATACCCTTGGCAGGACACTTGGGTCAGGACAAGACCTTTGCCCGGCTTGTCCCCCACTTTTATTGGCCTCAGATGAGGGTGGCGTCCGATTCCTATTGTCGGACATGTGTGTCTTGCCAAGCCAGTGGGAAAACAGGGGTGAAGCTGAAAGCTCCCCTGGAACCACTTCCTGTCGTTAGCACCCCCTTTGAAAGGGTGGGCATCGACATTGTGGGGCCATTGGATCCACCAACTTCAGCTGGTCACAGGTTTATCCTGCTTCTGGTGGATCATGCCACACGGTACCCAGAGGCAATTCCTCTGAGGACCATTACTGCACCGGTAGTGGCAAGGGCCCTGATGGGGATCTTTACCCGAGTGGGTTTCCCCAAGGAGGTTGTGTCCGACAGGGGGACCAACTTCCTGTCAGCTTACATGCGGGCTATGTGGAAGGAGTGTGGAGTGACCTATCGGTTCACCACTCCCTATCACCCACAGGCCAATGGCCTCGTGGAAAGGTTCAACAAGACCTTGAAGGGCATGATAAGGAGTCTGCCTGAGAGCCTGCGGAGGAAATGGGACGTCCTCCTACCCTGCCTATTGTTTTCTTACAGGGAAGTGCCACAAAAGGGAGTGGGCTTCAGCCCCTTCGAGCTTTTGTATGGGCACCCTGTATGTGGACCTCTCAGCCTGGTGAAAGACGGATGGGAACAGACTCCCAGGAAGCTTCCCCAGGATGTGGTGAGCTACATGCTGGCCTTCCGGAGCCAAATGGCTAAGTTGTGGAAGCAAGCTTCTGACAACTTGGAAGCCAGCCAAGCAGTAATGAAGGAGTGGTATGACCACAACGCTCACCCGGTGGAGTTGGAGCCTGGCCAGAAAGTGTGGGTGATGGAACCTGGGGAGCTAAGTGCCCTCCAGGATCGCTGGACAGGCCCCTTTGAGGTGGTGGAGAGAAAGGGTAAGTCCACTTACTTAGTGGATATTAAGACCCCCAACAGCCCCTACGGGTGCTGCATGCCAATCGCCTCAAACCACACCGCGAGAGGCCCGAGGTTACCTTAATGATGTTGACTGATGGAGCAGAGGAAGAGGAAAGCGAGCCTCTCCCTGATCTTTTTTCGTCTCAGGAAAAGGATGGGTCGGTGGAGGGAGTGATTCTCTCCCCATCCCTAACTCCTGAACAGCAGAGGGATTGCCGCCAGGTCCTGGAGCAATTTCCCTCGCTGTTCTCCCTTGTCCCGGGAAGAACCCATCTGTGTACCCATGATGTGGACACAGGAGACAGCCCACCTGTGAAGTCTAAAGTCTACCGGCTGTCAGACAAGGTGAAGGCCAGCATCCATAGTGAGGTCGCTAAGATGCTGGAGCTGGGAGTGATTGAACCTTCTAGTAGCCCCTGGTCCAGTCCGGTGGTTCTGGTACCTAAAGCTGCCCCGCCGGGCTCCGCTCCAGAACTGAGGTTCTGTGTGGATTTCCGGGGACTAAATTCAGTAACAAAGACTGATGCTCATCCGATCCCGAGGGCGGATGAACTCATTGACCGGCTGGGAGCTGCCCAATACTTGAGTACCTTTGACCTTACTTCGGGGTACTGGCAGATCTCCCTTATAGATGGAGCAAAGGAAAGGTCAGCCTTTTCCACGCCTGAGGGTCACTACCAGTTCTGTGTGATGCCCTTAGGGCTCAAGAACGCTCCTGCCACTTTTCAGAGGCTGGTGAACGAGGTCCTCTCTGGAATGGAGACTTTCGCGGCTGCTTATCTGGATGACATTGCTGTCTTCAGCAGCAGTTGGGAGGATTATTTGCAGCATTTGCAAGCTGTTCTCCAGGCCCTGAAACAGGCTGGCTTGACCATCAAGGCCAGCAAATGTCAGATTGGGCAGGGTCGGTGGTGTACCTAGGCCACTTGGTGGGCTGGGGAACGGTGCAGCCCCTACAGGCGAAGATCGAGGCTATCATGGCCTGGGAGCCCCCCAAGACCCAAACCGAGGTCCGAGCCTTCCTGGGCCTCACTGGATACTACCGTCGTTTTGTGAAGGGGTATGGCACCATTGTGGCACCCCTCACTGAACTTACATCCAAGAAACAACCCCGACGGGTAGTTTGGACGGAGGCTTGTCAGCGAGCCTTCGTCACCTTGAAACAAGCAATGTGTACTGCTCCAATCCTCAGAACTCCTGATTTCTCAAGAGAATTCATTGTCCAGACGGACGCATCGGAACATGGCATTGGGGCAGTGTTATCGCAACTCAATGACGAGGGCTTTGATCAACCTGTGGTCTTCCTGTCCAGGAGACTGCTTCCCAGGGAACAGAAGTGGAGTGCAATTGAAAGGGAAGCCTTTGCGGTGGTCTGGGCTCTGAAGAAGCTGCGCCCATACTTGTTTGGTTCACACTTACTGGTTCAGACCGACCACCGGCCCCTTCGTTGGCTGATGCAAATGAAGGGGGAGAATCCCAAGCTGTTGAGATGGTCCATCTCCCTACAGGGAATGGACCTCCGGGTGGAACATCGGCCTGGAGTGGACCACGCCAATGCAGACGGTCTCTCAAGGTATTTCCGCCTTAG
Organism: Lissotriton helveticus; assembly: GCF_964261635.1. Taxonomy (NCBI): domain Eukaryota; kingdom Metazoa; phylum Chordata; class Amphibia; order Caudata; family Salamandridae; genus Lissotriton; species Lissotriton helveticus. Next base: position 1,311,068,608 of record NC_136069.1, on the reverse strand, counting down.
TGATGAGGACTCCCAAGGGGTTGGGTAGCTCTCCCCACTTTCAGCTGGGGGGGACGCGTGTTAGACCTGTCTGCCTCTGTGAGTTCCCTTACCATTATTATTTATTTTGTCTCCCTTAGCCCCTAGTGTTATCAGTTTTTTTTCTGTAATGTCCACCTGGATTTTGCTAGTGTTGTCTGGGGGCTAGGTGTTCCTTGACGCTATTCCTCCATTTTCTCTTTTTGAGGCCTAGCCTACCTCCTGGAAATTGAGGGAAACCAAAGGACCTAAAATGGTGGCCAGCAACTGCCATAACGGTTTACTTAGGGAGGCTGACCCTTTGGACCAAGTGAGGAAAGTTCTGGAACCCTCTGGCATGTTCTAGTAGTCAGGGGCTAGCCTATAAAAGGCCAAGTCCAGGGTGGCCATGTTGTAGTACACACTGACCAGAGGAGAGTGTAGTGGTCAAGGACAGGAGAGAGGCAACTAAATGAGGAGGACAGCGCTTCAATAGGGAAAGATCGTTCTGTGGGCCGGCTATCGCCCTATACTGATGCTGACCCTCTTGGTTTGACTGAACCCTGACCTGAAGGACCCATAACTAACTTTTAAGCAGGTCCAATAACTCTACCTCACCAAGGTGCTGGAGCGTGAAACTGCCCTAGAGACTGCCAGAAAGTGAGAGTTACGCTTCAAAAGGTGGTTGCCAACTTAAGAGAACTGGAACCTCTCACCGCTTTGCTGTGGGAGTGAGTATCCCCTCTGCGGGAGTGACGTTGTGTGCGAGACATCAGCTGTCAGCTCTGGGTCCGAACCCGACCGCTGTGGTGGAGGCGGGGCTCAGCAGAGGCCGGCTGACAGGAGGAGGAGATCCGCAGTGACGCTGCGAGAGAGGCGGCGTCCGGAACCAGGAAGACCCCTGCGGCGTCGGAGGAGGTGCGCCCGAAGCGAAGGAGGCTGGTCGGAAGAGGCGGAGCCTGTGTCGGAGGGATCGAGGAAGGAGGAACAAGCACCGCTACGGTCCCGCCGGAGGAGCAACACGAACTGACAGAACCAATCGATGCGAACTCCAGCTGAGTCCTCTCATCGTCGGCGCTTGAACGGGTAACCGGAGCGCGTAGGCAACTCCAGCCGCGTTGTCCCTTCAGTTCGAAGTAAGCTGGGAAATCTGTGCGGAAGCGGGAGGCGGCACAGCGAGTGAACTGTGAACACTGACGCGCCGGACTAAAGAATAACTGCAAATAGACATCCCGGCTTCGGGACATTAACCTTTAGAGTCCTGATTTAACCCACTTGAGAAACCACTGAGGTATTGAGGGTGTGAGAAGGGAAACGGTGCCCCGAGTAAACGAACCCTGGGCACGAGTGCTAAGAACCGGACTACAGGGTGAAAGTAACATCCAGAGATCATTGTACTATTAACTCCTCAGGGCAGTAAATGACCTTTAAGAGCCAGAACGTCCCCAATAGAAGTAGAGCATAAAAGTAGCAATAAGAAAGTGTAATTAATTTGCCTGTCTTCTTTTGGCCGTATAGCTGGCTGTGACCATTGCCAGGAACGCTGCTGGGGGTAGAACTCTGTGGAGCCGTGAGCTCGAGCTAAATTAGACCCTGAGTTCGGATGGGTAACGTACATGTCAGGTTATATAATATGGTGCATTAATCTTGTACAGTGACCTACCCATTCTGCACTATTTAAGTTGACAAGCAATACTGTTGATATTGATGGTGGTTAATCTCAAATGAAATATAAGTAGAATTAATCTTCACTGAATTGAGAAAGTTGATGAATATTGCTAATTGAATGTGGAAACCTCTTTTGAACTAAATGTATACACTAATTTGACTAAAAAGGAACAAAGAGAACTTTTATAAAAGGTACTGGTATTTTTCTAAACCGGTGTGGCGTCCTTTATTTTTAATGGTAAGTCGCTGAGTTATGGTGAGTGGGATTGTAAGCACTACACAAAAGCCTCGGAGTTTAGCTTTGTCCACTGTGCCAGGCTACCCTATGTAGACTAGGTTCCCTAGGTCTAACAATGACGGACTGTGTCTGTCACGTCGCGTGCTGCTGAGTGCTGGCAGTCGTAGTAGAACCTTTTTGTTGTTGGTTTAGTTAGTGATTTACATAACTTTCCAAGTAGACGGTCTGTGAATCCAGCAATACTGTACTAGTATCCTCCTAGTTGACCAGATCAGATAGGTCAATACATGTAGTCCAATTGTTGCTAATTTGTTTCCCTGAGATAATTTTAGATTGTGGTTAAAGAAATCAAATATTTCCAAAAAACAATCATCCATGTTTGTGTTTATTTCATGATCATCAGTACCTCCCAGGGGCAAGAAGACAGCAACACCCCAGACTCCGGCGGAACAGAGTGGGCAGGAACGGTCCTCTGCAGGCTCTTCTGCTGGCCCCAGTAAGTTCTTCTGTTGTTAATATTAATAATTATACTTCCCTAACTTTTACAGGTCCTATTCATTCAAAATTGTTTCCTAATTCTATTTTTTTACAAAATAGTCTTTGATCTTCTTGTAGACTATTTCTACATTCTTATCATGCCTCTACCATCACTCTCTGTGCTACTACTATTATTTACTATTATTATGAGTCGGTCTGTGTAGGTAGCTAAGCTTGCCCAGTCGGCAAACGGTGTTAATCAAAACTCTGATCCAGGCACTGAGTGGAGTCCTCTGGGGTGCCCTTGCTGTCTATTCCAGTCTTCTTTATGCAAGTGCTTTGTCAATTTCCAACAACAAAATGTCAATGTGTCCAACAAGAATAAGCTAGTGGTTGGCTTTTTTGATTTGATAGGAGCACATACCATACCGCTACTGTTTCAGGGACTATTCTGCACATACAGGAGTATGGACAAGAGAAATAGGACATTGTTGATGATAGGTGGAGTATGACTTTCCACATACCTCAGTCTGAACAGAAGTTGAACCCCCAATCCCCTGACCGACTATCTAGTGTGTCTGACCAGTGATTACGTTACGACCCAGAAGAACAGAAGAAGACTACCGCCGAGTCCCGACCTATCAGAGTCATTGAAACATGCCTGCACAGTGCAGCAGTTCAAAGTTCAAACTCTTCCGCTCACTCAGTCGTAAACAAAAACCATACAGTGTTTGTTAGTTTTAAAGTTTTATTTTCAAATGAGAAATAAAAAAACTATTTCTTCATTTTTAATAGCGCAGTATTGCGAGCGAGCACTGGTGATGAGATAGATGACGTTAAAGTTTAAACAACATTCCCTTGAATCAATATAACTTAACACATCAAATTATTAGAATAACTGTGCGTGAGCCCCCACCTTCTTTAAAGTACTTAAAGTACTGCTGGTGATGAGGAGTAGGTGGTGAATTGTCCTGTTGGCAGAAGGGCAATGGAATCTTTTGTCTGTAATTATAAAAATGGTGCACGTTAAAAAGCAAGCATTCATCAGTTGTGCCAAAAAGTGTAGCATTTAATGGCTAACCATATAAAAGGTTATCACCCTCCCCAAAACCGTCACTTTTTTTCATTCCCAATAATGAAAAATTGGTTATGTATTAAAATTTTCTTTCATTACGAGATGACATAGGGGGTGGTGTATGGCATCTGAAAATATAACATGATTTTTCTAGTCGTCACAACATCGGATGCAACACCTAACACCAGTGCTGGGGTCAGCAGTGCGGAGGGGTCCACTCCAGGTGATGCGGCGGCGCCACAACAAGTCCCACCAGGAGGAGTTGGGGGGAAGGCTCAACGGTGGCGGACGGTGGTAAGTTATTATACTCCTTACTTATTGACATTTTTGAGTAGGCTCACAAAGGAGTGTATATGATGTACTGTACAGTAGACAGTACACTAGTACAAGTACACTGTACTGTTAAGAACAGTTACTAATTTAGAAGTACAACATGGCGGTAGTTCTCGGGTAAGCAATGGCCCCCTCTATGACTTCAACTCAGCTGAGAAACTTTTATCGTGAAGCCAAGTCATATCAGATGAACTTGAGGGATATGAAGAACGAAAAGTGAAAGAAGGGTGAAAGGAAGGACAAGCGAGTCGTAACATTTATGACTGTAAAGAACGATACGTGTTTTTGAATGCAGGCAGAGGTGGCTGATAGGAAGGAATCACTTGCATGGCTGCTTGAAGCAAGGATGGTTGGAGGAGAAAGAAAAGATGACTGCATGTGTGGGTGAATCAGAGAAAATGCATGTGTGGTGTGCATTGCAATATATCATTTGGGTCAAACTCAAATGCAAGTCAAGACGGTGGTTTACCAAATAAAATGAAAAGGCTGTTAGTTGGTTGTTTAGAAAAAGTAAACTTGGTACAGTTGAGACATTAAGAAGAATGATAGATGTTTACTTTGGTAGCCTGGATGGTATCTTCTTCTTCCTCTTAGATAGCAGAGGTGTATGTAGTAGAGCAGACGCTCAGTTGATGAAGAGTGTTACTTTGAACAGCATGTCCGTGCCAGAGTAGCAAAGCTGAGGAAATCCAAATACTAGAAGTTGTGATTGTTCAGAAATATTCCCTTGACTAACAGTACAGTAGTTTACTTTGCAAGCACAGCATATATTGTCAATGTATTGTATAGTTGACATTATATCAAGTAAAGTCCCTTCCTCCGGCAATTATGGGTACCACACTCACTCCCTATGCTAATAATTTTCTTTCAGCTGTGTCATGGGTGGACTATCGCTGTTGTTCACCCAATCTATCAAAACAAAGCACCTAAAGCCATCCATCATATAAGTAAAGATCATGTGATCGGCAGGATATAGCATCAGAAATTAATAATCTTCATTTTCCTTTTGTAGTAGTCAAGACCGGGGGGGGGGGCAGTGCGAAATATAAATTACATTGAGCAGTAGCCCTTGATGTAACCGAGTATGGCCAGTGCCACCCCTATAGAAAAGTAAGAGCTTCCCTATCACCACCTGCATGTACTGCTTAAAGTAATGCGAGTCTGCATCATCATGGCTTGTGTCTGTTTTTCTTGGTTGCAAGCTGAGTGAGCTGGCACTATGCCGGCTACCACAAGTTCACGTGCAAATAATTTATTTTGCAAAACAAGAGAAAAAAGAAGACTGGTGTAGTCTCTGACTCTCTGACTATGTAGTAGTGAGTCCATAGTGCTGCTAGTAGAATTCCTGAAACTCCCACTAATGTCACAGGCCTACAAAGACGGCGGAAAGATACATGCCAAAATGTTATACTGTGCTTGCAAGTTGCTAGTGTTACTGACTGTGAGACAACTTTCTGATGAATTATTTTGAGTTAATGTTAAAGACTATTAGCTACAGTATTTTTCATTCTTTCTTCATATAGATGCTCCGCAACAAAAGCTCACCCGGAAGGAGATGGCTGTCCGGGCGAGGGCCCGTAAGCTAGAGGCCATTTGGGCTGAATATCGGCGGCTGTGGGCTTGGGAGCAGGACGAGGAGACGGCAACTACTGCATCCTCCTCCAGTGCCCCCGGGTCCACCAGCCTCCAGCTAAACGATGCCGTGGCCCGACAGCCTCCCGCCGCCGCTGCCGTACAGCAGAAAAAACAACTGCTGCCCCCCCAGAGCCTGGATGACATGTGTGCGCCATCTCAGAAAAAGAGTGGACTTCCTGGAGCGCTTGGCTGAGAAACAACAACGCCAGTTGCGGGACCTCCGCAAAGAGCTCCGGGACCTCCGCAAAGAGCTGCGGGATCACCTGTCTACAGGACACCGCCGGAGGAAGTGACTGTCCCTTGCCCCTTTTTTAAAGACTGTTGGGGGAGTGGGAATCGGGAGTTGTGGATTTTGGACTTTTCAGAGGACTATTTTCTATTTGAAATGGACAATTGTTTGGGTTAGGGAGGGATGGGACTAGTTTATTTTTGCTAGGGTTAATACAATTATTTATTTTACATACTTCAACATAGTGTACGCGTTGATGTTATTTTGTGGGGTGGTGGGCGGGGGTTACGGCACGTTTGGTTTCCTCAAACTTACCAGTATGAATTATCTAAAACGTCCAAAAATGTTCAAAAGTGCTACTAACAGAGTTAGTGAATTCAATTGGCCTACTAGTACTACTGTCAGTCTCTCGTCCGAGTCCTAGCCCATTATTCTACCTCCCCAAAATGCTTATCTTACCTGTGATTCATGTTTGAGAATAGAGCTAGGCATAGCGCTGGCTGCATGGCAAATGGTGATTACGCCATCCCGGACCGAAATTCCGTTGTTGTGGTGTTAGTAGGAGTGGTACCACACTAGCAGTAGCAGCATATGAAAAAACAAAGTAAAAAAATGAGACATTGAGTGGCCTGAGAGTAGTATTAGAGGGAACAGTAGCCTAAGCAATTCCAAAGATAAGTATGGGAAAAAAGAATTGCATGGATGATTATGGCTACAACAAGAACAGTGACACAGCGGCGTAACAACAAGTCTTCTTGACATTTCGGAGGATGAGGTTGACGATGGATCCAATCGATGGTGGGCATGAAATTCAGAATTTATCATTGTTGGTTTTTTCACCAGAATTACAATATCCTAGGATTCATCTAGCTACCTTCAAATTGATTTGAGGAGGTTGCTTGCACTTTAGCCTCCCCAGCAAGTGTGTGGAATTATTGTTGTAATTTACTCACACCTCAATGAAAACCACACAGCCCGGGGGAGGAAGGTTAGGGTTTGAAACTTGGATGGGAATGGGGTTCGTGGGGAAAGTTTTGTGGAGAGAGGAAAAACAAACCAGCATGGACAAACAACAAATGAAGATAAACAAATCTTTGGATACAAAGCTATCCATAGATATTTTAAGGGACATAAAGGAAGTGCATGCACTACTGCATGCATGAAGTTGTTTGCTAAATGGATAGGTTACTGAAAAGTAAGTAGTAATATCTACAATGTACTATCTATGAAGAAACAATGTGACAGACAGTACAGGGCTGCAGTAATTAAGCAATTTGACTTGCCTATCTGCCCTCAGAGAGAAGAACCACTTAGTACATTAAATTAGTTTAAAAAATAGAAAAGACAAAAGTATACAATGGCTGGAGGAATGAATTGAAGCAGAGAGCAAACAAATGCACAGAGTCACACTTATAGAAGTCAGAGCAATAACATTACTTAAAAAAATAAGTAGAAATGAAGATGGATACTGTAACTGTATGTTGTTGTAGTTGTCCTGTTGATTTTGGGAAGTTGCATGCATCCAGCCATTCCTCTTTTTCGCGGTACTCCTCCATTCCATCTGACACTCCGTTGATCGATGTTGGGGACCAGAAGACACCTTGTCCACTACCTGCCTGGCGGATGCTGAATTGCGGGTCGCTAATTGTAAGCCTGAGTTCATCCTTTTTGCCATTGCACAGGGTAAAAGTCGGCCTGTAATTGTTGATTGAAAAACAGGAAGTGATATTAAAACACCACGGAGAAAAAAATATAAGGTACACTGTGTAGTGCAAAAATAACACTTTCAGTTTCAGATTCAACAGTATTACAAATTTACAGTACATACAAGCATCATTTCGAAAGTGCGTACTCTTAGTCTCCTTTTCAAGAATAAATAAGTGTGGGCTAAATTTGCGGATCTTTCCCCTCAAGCTAGGTGTAAAGTGTAAACTACGATTTTAGAACAGAATTAGACCTTCCAAGCAGTGCTCCCAGACCCCTCAACCCACCCCCAAACATCTGGAACCCCCCCCAAGCAGCCCCCCAAAAACATGAGATACTACTAGGCCTAAATTTCAACCGTGCCAAAACGCTCTCTGCAAATAGGGCTAGGCCCAAACCCCCCTTTTCCACCATGGATTTTCTGCAAACCACTTGCATCCGATATTAGACCTTCGCAGCATTGCCACCAGACCCCTCAACCCACCCGCAAAAAAGTAGAACACCCCCAAACAGCCCAAAAGCAAAATAGAAAATGTGACACTTAGAAAATTTGCGGCCTACCTGTTAAATCACTCCACAAGCGCTCTGCAGCTAGGCCCTAACTCCCCTTTCCCCCCATGGATTTTCTTCAAACCACTTGCAATCAAAATTAGACTATCCCAGCAGTGCTCCCAGACCCCCAAACCCACCCCCAAAAACCAAGAACTCCCCCAAACAGCCCCCCAAAACAAGCAAGTGAGCAAAAACGGAAAATCTTTTCCACCATGGATTTTCTCCAAACCACTTGCATCTGATATTAGACCTTCCCAGCATTGCGCCCAGACCCTTCAACCCACCCGCAAAAAAGTAGAACACCCCCAAACAGCCCAAAAGTAAAAATGGAAAATGTGACAGAAAATTTGCAGCCTACCTGTTAAATCACTCCAAAAGCGCTCTGCAGCTAGGCCCTAACTCCCCTTTCCCACCATGGATTTTCTTCAACCACTTGCAATCAAAATTAGACTATCCCAGCAGTGCTCCCAGACCCCCAAACCCACCCCCAAAAACCAAGAACTCCCCCAAACAGCCCCCCAAAACAAGCAAGTGAGCAAAAACGGAAAATCTTTTCCACCATGGATTTTCTCCAAACCACTTGCATCCGATATTAGACCTTCCCAGCATTGCGCCCAGACCCTTCAACCCACCCGCAAAAAAGTAGAACACCCCCAAACAGCCCAAAAGTAAAAATGGAAAATGTGACAGAAAATTTGCAGCCTACCTGTTAAATCACTCCAAAAGCGCTCTGCAGCTAGGCCCTAACTCCCCTTTCCCACCATGGATTTTCTTCAACCACTTGCAATCAAAATTAGACTATCCCAGCAGTGCTCCCAGACCCCCAAACCCCCCCCCCCAAAACCTAGAACCCCCCTAAACAGCCCCCCAAAAACACGCAATACTGCTAGGCCTCAGTTTAAATTGTGCCAAAACGCTGTCTGCAACTAGGCCCAAACCCCCCTTTTCCACCATGGATTTTCTTCAAACCACTTGCAATCACTATTAGACTATCCCAGCAGTGCTCCCAGACCCCCAAACCTACTCCCAAAAACCTAGAACACCCCCAAACAGCCCCCCAAAAACACGCAATACTGCTAGGCCTCAGTTTAAATTGTGCCAAAACGCTGTCTGCAACTAGGTCCAAACCCCCCTTTTCCACCATGGATTTTCTTGAAACCACTTGCAATCAAAATTAGACCTTCCCAGCAGTGCTCCAAGACCCCTCGACCCACCCCCACAAATCTAGAACACCCCCAAACAGCCCCCCAAAAACATGCAATACTGGTATATTCAAAACGGCAAATTGCGCTGTTCACAAAAAATTGCTGTTTTCAGCACTTCCACTACTTCGATCCTCTTGAAATTTACCTGGGCACTTGTTCCAGCGATTCCCAAGAATCTCAGCAAGGCAGAACAAAATCGAACCACTGCTCTCTTTGAAGAAGAAGAAGAAGAAGGTCTACGACTAGTTTTCACTTTTCACCCAAACACACGCGCCCGCAAAACACCACAAAAGGCCAAAATTCTGCCAATTCTGGACCAAAGAACGCCAACCCCCCCTAAAACCTTGCCAACATCATTATGAACGAGCCTGCATCGGGCCCTGACCCTAGACTCAGCGGGAACCCTACCAACTTAAACCCAAAAACCCTAGTAAATCGCACTGAACCCTAAACCCTAGATATGCTTTGTCTGTCTGTGTCAAAGAGCCTAGGTATGCTACATCAGGATGCTTCACTCAGTGGTGCCTGCTTTGACCGTCTGCATGGCCCTGCGCAAGCATTGGCCAAAAATCCGTTCCGCTCAAGAATATGCGATTTTTCGGTAATTTCGCGAGATTCGCGAAAAACTGAAAATTTCCCAAACATAACGGATGTTTGGCCCAAGCTTGACGCAGTGCCATGCAGACGGTCAATGCAGGCACCACTGAGTGAAGCAACCTGATGTAGCATACCTAGGCTCTTTGTCAGACAGACAAAGCATATCTAATTGTATGCAGCAAGCCACATAGCCCCAATTTTACATGAACTGCTGTCTGGAGTGGACTCTGCCTGGCATAACAACAACAGTACACTGCCTCGCCCTCGACCACTACATACCATGAATAGACACACATGTAGTTCTGCTGTAGTAGTTGTTGTAGACTGGTTTACCTGCTTGCCACTCACGAATTGGCCATAGTTCTTCCGTAAACCAACGCTGATGATCCATCCATCCCAGTGAGTGACTGTAAAGAAAAAAGATATATTATTTAATGAATCATCATGGTATATTGGCAAGTGAGTCCACTCCAAGGACATTTTGCATATTGTAAAATGCAACATAGTGGCCCCTGAATTTGAAGTACAATTTGAATTAAACAAGGTAAAAAAAACAGAGTAGTAGACATGAGTTACAATTACTGTGTAAAAGATTAAATAATAACTAAGACAAGAAATATTATTCATTTCATGCACAAAAAACAAACAGCAATTGGTTTCATCAGAGCCAGACAGCCATTGCTGTCCACTGCATGCCATCTTCTCAATTATTCATTACCTGTTCTACTTTTTGTCCGCATCTTCTTCGGAAAGTGAGGGCCCACAGGGCAGCCTCTCCTGTCAATTTCAGAAGTAACTCTGTCAGCAATCAGCAAGCATGTAGTCAGTCAGTAATTTCAGTCCCACTTGAGGGGACTCGTCTATGAAACCAAAGTTTCTTTATTCTTCGTAATCCATCCATCTGCCTTGAGGGAAATGGATAGATGGAGTCTGGAGGAGGAGGATAGAGGAGCATGATTGAGTTGTGAACTTGTGAACCTCAGGAATGCAGACTGCGGCACATTCAAATCAATAAGGAAAATAAGATGAAGACAGTGCTGCTGATGGACTTGTTGTGAGAGTTTGTTGTGGTAAAAGTTGCAAAACAAAGAAAGACACACAGGAATAAAAGTGAATAAGGACGAAAAAAAAGGAAGTCATTTTCAGGCCTCGGTGTCAGGGAAGTAGAGCTCGTCCTCAAACTCTATGAATTGAGACGGGAGTAGGTCAGCTAACAGAGAAGAACTTCCGTCACCTAAGTCGGTGTCCTCTTCTTCCTGCGTGCATTCACGTATTTTGTAATCTGGTGGTATGAAGTGCTGATTCATCTTGATCAGTGTTAACCTCTCCACATTTTTGGGCGAGAGGCGGGTCCTTTATGAAGTTACAATGGCACCAGCAGCACTGAAAACACGTTCAGAAGACACGCTTGCGAGTGGGCAAGACAAATAATTTAGAGCCAGGTTGGTGATCAGTGGCCATAGAGGCCTTTTCCTATACCAATACAGCAATGGGTTCTGATTAACAAAGACCTCTGTTGGGTCATCCAGATAGGCCTGCACCATCGACTCAAGGTTCTCCACGGTTGCTCCACTTTGCATACCTTCTGTGGCCTTTGCAGCACTGGAACGAGCAAAACCTTGATGAGTTAGCCAATCCGCTTCCGACAATATTATGGCTGGGCCTGGTGCAAGTGAGGATGATGATACGGTTGCTGCTGGTGTCGTTAATGGCTGTGAGGGAAAGTGACTCCCTTCGGCCACAGATTCAGAAGTGGAACTTGACGCCGGATGGCATGCTGATTCAGTTGTACTTCTACCGGCTCCTTGAATTTTCTGCCGCTCTTTTTCGAACCGAGTGGCTGACACAGATAGCCAATGTTTCTACTTTGAAACATCTGCTTCATCAAAAGGAATGAATGCTTTGCTGGCCTCTGCCTTTTTGTAGCGTGGATCCAGAATAGTGGCACAAATGTAATGTTGCTCTGTATGTATGTTTTTAAGCCTTTCATTGTCAACTAGGCAGCTTAATAACCTCTCCGCCATCTGATATGCATCGTGCATTTCAGCATCATCTCGGAACATTGAAGACACCGCCTTGAGTTGGTGCTCTAGCATGACCAACAATGGGATAGCTTTGCCCAAAGAACAGTCCTCCCTTCTGACTTCACGCGTGAAGACCTCAAAAGGACAAAGCATGTCTGTCAGGCTTGCAACTAGCTTCCATTCCTCCAACTCTAGCCTCATGTCTTTCATAGTAGAACCCAGTTTATAGACATAATCATTTATTACCCCCCACTGCTCAGACAGACGCTCAAGCATATAAAAGGTTGAGTTCCATCGTGTTGCCACCTCCTGGATGAGTCCTTTGACTGGCAGTCTACGTTCATGTTGAATGCTCCTCAGCTCCTTCCGGGCCTTAAAAGAATGGCTGAAATGTGTGCAGATTCTTCGGCAGGTGGTCAGTAACTTGCTGACTGTGTTTTCTTTTTTCAAGAAATCTTGCACCACGATGTTAATACTGTGCGCCAAACACGGCACTCTGAAATAGCCACCTTGCTGCATGGCCTTAACTATATTACTGCCATTATCCGTGGAAACATAACCAACTATGCGATTTCTTGGATGCAGCCATTCAGAGACCTTCCTATCAAACTCGTCCAAAAGGTTAGGTGCAGTATGAGTTTTCTCCATGGCAAACATGGCTAATGGTTTTTTTTTTTATAAATTATTTTTATTGCAGAAACACAGCAAAGTTCACCAAACATTTGAGCCCCACAGCTCATTCATGGTAGAAAGCGCTTAACAATCATGTAGGTTCACACGGCCATTCAGCCCACACCCCGGAGGTCGGGCGGCAAATATCAGCCCTCCGTAGAAGGCAGTTTCACAATGACCAGGTTAAGCCTCCCAGATACTCGAAATTTCTGCTTTTATTTTTTGTTGTCAACTTTTAAACCCCAACCCTCCCCCCCAACTGTACACTTTTAACTCAAACCCGTGCCTGTACCACAGAATCGGTCCCTTCAGACACTTCTGGCTTCGTTCGCAGTAGGGACTTTAAGTACTCGTGTAACTCAGTTTGTAGCTCCCCCTCCCCCCGTCCCACCCTCCCCTGACACATAACAACAGTTCACATTTCCTGAATTCCCCCCTCCATTCCTGATCCCCCTGTCCCCGCACCCAGGGCTCTAAATTATCGTCAGTACACTCGTCATCTTACAGTCGCGGTCTCCCCCCACTCCATTCCCCTAGGCACCTCCCCTGGTACCCCTCCCTCCAATCCATGATATTGTCTCCATTTGGCCCACACTCTGCGGAACTTTTTGGGGCAGCCCCTTGCTTTATAGGTTACCCTTTCCGCCGCCATGTAGAGGTCCAACCCCCTTCTCCATTCCTCAATGTCTGGTGTCTCCGAGGCTCCCCAGTACTTGGCAATATCCCTCTTTGCCACCACCAGCGCTAACACCAAGAAAATGAGCAGTGGTCGCGGCAAGTCCACCTCGTTGGTCATGCCTAGTAGGGCCAACTTAGGGTCAAGTGATAGTTCCGTCTCCAGAACCTCCCCCAGTTCTGTAAAAATGTGCGACCAATATGTATGTATCCTGTCACAAGTCCAGATAGTATGAAAGAAGTCTCCCTGTTGCTGATGGCACCGAAGGCATGCCGGGTCACTAATTCTACCCATTTTCAGGAGCCGTACTCTGTCAAAGTACGTCCTATGAAGCACATTGAGCTGTATGAGGCGCAGCCTTGATTTGATTGCCACTTCCCGTGGGTGAATGAGGACGATCTCCCAGTCCAGATCTTCCATAGCTCCCACCTCTGCCTCCCATATGCCCCTTAACTTGGTCAAGTCGCCCAGTGTGTTATTAGTCAAGGTTTTATAAGTGAGGGATACCGCCTGGTGACATATCTGCTCCTGGAGGAGTCTGCCTTCCAGTGGCGCATATTCTGGTATCTCTGCGAGCGCGATGTCTTGAGCTGTGTGTATTTAAACATTTGCGTGTGGTGCAGTCCAAACTCAGTCTTGAGTACCTGGAATGACTTCAGGGCACCCCGGGAGATCACGTCCCCTATGTGTGAAATGCCAATATCATCCCACCTTTGGAAGCCCTTCAACTTACCGAGTTCTGCTAACCATTGGCAATGCCATAACGGCGTCTGTCTAGTGGGTTTGCCCTCCCATGCGTTTTGTGGCCTTGGACCAGGCTGTCAATGTGATTTTCGTCGCCGGCAGGAGCGACTTCCTCTTTAAACCACCGTACAGATAGTACAGTATAGTTTTGGGCGACATCTTGTACCTTTCGAGTGCGTATGTCGGGTATGTGCGTGTATCCACTCATTTATTGGGGTCAAGTGTTCCGCCCAGTAATATGCTTCTAGGTTGGGTAGCGAGATCCCCCCACTATACTGGTGTCGCTGGAGCGTCTGTAGGGCTATCCGTGGCTGGTTTCCCAACCACAGGAATGAACGAAGGTCAGCATGGATCTTCGGTATGGTAGTGTGTGGGAGTGGGTAGTATTCATTTTGGAGGACATAGAGGAACTTCGGGAGGATGATCATTTTATACATAGCCGCCCGACCCAGAAGAGTGAGCGGCAACTGTTTCCATCTAGTCATGTCTGCCACTGCCTCCCCCATGATCCGCGCTATGTTTTTATTAAAGGAGAGTTTCTCATCTAGGGTAATGTAGATGCCCAGGTACTGGAATCCTACAGTGGTGGTAATCAACGTGTCCGGCAGGTTCCCCCACACCTCCGTCCCTTGTGGATCATATAGTACCGATTTGTGCCAGTTGATCCTATGACCCGCTCTCGCTCCATACCTGTCTAATTCCTCAAACAACACGGCACAGTAATGTCAGGTTGAGTGACGTACAATAACACGTCATCGGCATATAGGGATATTTTTTCTTGCACGGCATCTGAGGCTCCTCGCAGGAAGCCACGAATATTCGGTTTCTGCCTTACCCTCGCAGCTAGGATTTTGATCGTTAGCATAAATGTATGTATGTATGTATGTATGTGTCTTGTAAAGCGCACTGCTGCCCTGAGGCGTCGTGGCGCTGTAGACCGCTGGGGAACCCGTCCTGGCTATCCCTGTGAGATGGTCCCTACTGGGTATCTCCAAGGTGAAACCAGGCATCCCCGGCGAATGTGAGGGGCCGTTGTAAAGATGAGGCAAGCTAATGCCCAGAGTTGCTGAGTGTGATCCCTGGTTAGAGTAGGCACCGAGGCGAGAATTATCGAGTCCGCTGACCCTGGTCCACGACCCTGCCGCGTCGGGAATTGAACCCTGGTCCCAGGCCGTTCTCTGCTTCTGGGTCTGCCGCCTCTAACCAGTGAGCCACACCACACAATAAAAAGAGGCGAGAGTGGGCACCCTTGTCGTGTACCCCTTTCCACCCGGAATTCACGAGATAATCTCCCATTCACTCGTATTCGTGCTCTCGGGGCCGTGTATAGGAGTTGTATCCATCTTCGGAAGTTTGGGCCAAAGCCAAATTTCTGTAGCGCTGCCATAAGGAAGGGCCAGTGCACTGCGTCGAACGCTTTTTCCGCATCGAGGGAGAGGAACCAGTGGGGTTCTTTCCTCCCCCGGACCTCCTGCAGCCAGTTGTGCGTTCGCCTAAGGTTTAGCTTGGTCGCTCTGTCCGGCAGGAATCCTGATTGATCCATATGTATTAGGAGTGGGATCACTGTTCGTAGGCGATGCGCCAAGATAGTCGCTATGATCTTCACCTCCATATTGAGGAGAGAAATGGGGCGGTATGAGGCGCAGTCCTCTTTTGGCTTGCCCTCCTTATATATTGGTACTATAGTGGCTAGTGCGAGGTCAGGCGGAAGGCCCCTTCCTGGTATGCCTCGGTGAAGAGGACTTTAAGGTGCCGCGTCAAAAGATCAGCTGCTCGTTTAAAGAATTCCGCAGGGAACCCGTTCGGCCCCGGCGTCTTACCCGTTTTTAGTTTAGTTATAGAGTCTGATATCTCGTCCGCCGTGATATCTGTTTCTAACACCGAGCATGTCTCGGAGGACAGTATCGGTACCTCCGTCGTTTCCATATATTGCAGCGCCATGTCTACATCCCCTAGGTCTCTGGCCGCATAGAAGTGTTCATAATGGGACGTGAAAGCCTCCGCTATCCCCTCGTCAGTGCGCACCGCGTCCCCCTCTACTGGTATGATGCATTCCACCCACCTAGCCATCCTTTCCTTCCTACTCAGCCATGCCAATAGCTTACCTGATTTATCTCCGACATCGTATAAACGATGGAGAGTTGCCAGAGACTGTGTCCGTGCCTCATTAGAGACCACCTCTCTATACTCCTTTTGAGTGTCTAACAATTGTCTCACAGTTACCGTGTCCTTGTGCTTTAGGTATTTCTCTTCTAAATTCAGGATTGTGGCTTCCAGGGCTGCCACCTCCTTAAGCCTCTTCCGACTTTCTTCCCCTAGCCTCTTCTGTATCCTATCGCGAAGGACGGGCTTCATCGCCTCCCACAGGGTAATCCCTGAAGCGACTGATCCTTGGTTTTCAGCTATATACACCTTAATATCTGCCCTGATGCCGCGTGCTATCTCTGGTTTTTGGAGCTCCCATGCCGCCAGACGCCATTCCGCGCCTCTCCCCGCCCGCACTCCTCCCACCTTTGCATATAGGGGCGAGTGGTCCGAGATCCCCCTCGGTTTGTATTCTGCTACGTCATCTGCAGTTAAGTATTGCCTCGCTATGAATATATAGTCGAGCCTAGAGAAAACCCTATGTGCCCCTGAGTAGAATGAATATGCGGTCTGTGTAGGGTGTCGCCATCGCCATACGTCAGTTAGTCCTATTGTGGCCATCTGTTGTGACAATGTTGTCCGTGTGCCTCCTCTACGTACATGCCCTGTGCGGTCTTGCTCTTCAGACATTACATCATTAAAATCTCCTCCCACTATTTGTATCGTGTCTGCTGTATCTAAAAGGATAGATATAACTGCCTTGAGTGTACGTGCTTGGAGTTTCGGTGGTGCATAAACCGATACTATCGTATACCTAAGTTTCCTCCACGTCCCCTGCACTCCCACATAGGTTCCTTGAGGGTCACTCCATGTACGTGTACTACAGAACGGGGACGACTTTTTGATGAGTATCGCTACCCCTCTAGAGTCCGACGTGTATCCTGCATGCGCCAGAACCTCATACCGCCCCCTCGCTATGAATGCACAGTTGTTCCCCCGCAGGTGGGTCTCTTGCAATAGAATTATGTCCGGGGCTATTCTTTTAAGATAGGCCGTTACCAATCCCCTTTTAATTTTAGAACCCAGGCCATTCACGTTCCATGTAAGGATGGAGACTCCCCTGTCTCCCTGTTGTTGTGTATCTAGTGTATCTGCCATTGCGAGGATTGATCCTTATCCGCCAGTGGTGTCCGTATTGGACGTAGGAAACGGTGTGTCAAAGTGTACGAACGTGGTTTCCCTCCCCTCGTGCCCCAACAAACTTGAGCATTCCCCCCCCCACCCCACCTCCCTCCCCTTCCAGTTTTGCCCTTGACATGGACATAGCTATCCGAAGGAGTAGGCCTGTCGCCCCCCCACGAAGCCCTCCCTAACAAATTCCCAACAACCTTACGAAAGTGTCAAACACTACACAATCAAAAGGGGGGGGTGTGCCAACTTGCGTGTTTTCCTGCAGGGGGCTGCCACTCCACTTCTTCCAATCTTCCCGGTTACAGGTTCGTTCTCGTTTCCCCAGTGTCACTGAGCTGGTGATGTCATAAGCGTCATAGTCCCTCTCCCTTTAGGATTTGGAGTATTGATATTCAGATTCCGGCGCACTGTTTCGTCCCGATCGGTCCTGTTCCAACACCCTGATTTCTTGCACCAATGGATGATCTGATTGCCTTTCGTCGTCTTCTCCCTCCCCCTCCAACGTGGGACTGTCGAGCGTGTCTTCCTCGTCTCCTTCGGATCGTGCCGTGGTGCGTAGCACTGCATACCTCGAGCTCGAAGCTGCTGCGCCTCCCGGAGATGCAGAGCGCCCCTTTCTCGCATTCCCCATGTCGCGGCCTCTGTAGGGTGTCGCTGGCGGTTGCCTCTTAGCACGTCTAGATTTAAGTCTCTGAGGCTTCGGGAGTTCCCAGCGGTTTGTATTTGTCAGTGACCTATCTAGCACCTCGCGTCTTGCAAGCTCTCTGCTGTTTAGGATTGGACGTTCCTCCAACCATTGCCACGCGTCTTCCGGGTGTGGAAAAAAGAGTGTCTGTCCATTGAATAGCACCTTAGGTTTCGCAGGGAACAGGAGCATGTACGAAATGTTCAAGTCTCTAAGCTTGGCCTTCACCGAGTCGAAGGATCTCCTCTGCTTTTGCACTTCTTGGCTGTAATACGGAAAGATCATGATGTGCGAGTTTTCTATCCGGATCGCACCCAGCTTCCTTGCCTCTTTCAATATCAAGTCTCTATCTGCAAAGTTCAAAAAGCGTGCAATAACTGGGCGCGGTCGTGCCCCCTCCGGCGGTTTCGCGAGGAGTGCTCTGTGTGCCCTCTCTATTATGAAGCATGGCGAAAATTGTGCTTGTGGGAATGTGTCTCGCAACCACGCCTGCAGGAAGGATATCATGTCGTTATTCTCAATTCCTTCCCTAAATCCCACAAAGCGCAGATTGTTGCGCCGAGCTCTATTTTCGGCGTCATCCACTTTCCAGGCGAGCCGGCGATGTGATGCTTGCAACTCCGCCATGTCTTTCCGCAGAGTCGTGATAGTGTCTTCCGCTTCCCCAATCCGTGTCTCCGCCGAGGTGACCCTGGCAGAGAGATTTCGAAAGTCTTGTCGTAGGAGTGTTACTTCCGATCCCACCTCCCCTATCTTCACCTCCAATGCCGCTCTGGACTCCTGGATGTCAGTACGGGAGGCCTGGATCGCCGCCATTAGCCGATCGGCATCAGAACCCATGCTAGGGGCCGTTGAGAGGTTATCCACTGCCTGGCGTGGCGCAGCAAAGTTGTCCATGGGGCCCTGTTTAGGTCCCTTCGGTGGGAGGTCCTTTTTCCCCATGTCGTTTTCCGGGCGGTCGCTGTTCTAATGTGCCGCTGGCAGACCGTTGCTTACCACTCGGATGTGTCAGATGGGGTTTCAGGGTGCACTCTAGTTGCGTCCGATGGTAGGGCCCTCTCTCCAGCCCCTGTCACCTCGCGATCTCCAGGCGTCCTTGGTGCACTCCTTTTCGGCCTGGGTAGCGTCTGCGTCTCCCGACCTCCAATGGTTCAACGGCTCGGCCCGGACAGGCGCGACCTCCTTCCCTCCGCCAACCGGCCACCGACCGTTCAGTTCTCTCCTCCTCTCCCGGTCGGACACCGTCCACCTTCTCTCTCGAGGGCCGGCGCCCCTTTACCCTGTAGGTCGCCGGTGTGCAACAATATGTTTCAGTGGCCGCTGCTGGCGTTCCGACCTGCTATGGTGACGTTTCTGGCTCGTTGCTGGTTTATCTGCTGTAGGTGTCTGTTAGCCCGTTGACCGCTGCCTAGGGAACCCCCAGGATTCGCCCCGTCATGCTTCACGGGTCCATTCCTTCCATCACGCGTCTCCCTCTTCGTGTCCCCCAGGCGAGGTCCGGCTTGCCGGCGCGATATCTTCCGTGTACTGGGGGGCGGGGGGGGGAGTTCCAGTGCCCACCCAGGTGTCTCAGCTCGTCTCGTCCCGCTCGTTGCGTGCACCTTCCGTAGAGGCGCTGGTGTCTAGGTGCAGGAGCAGCTCCTCCTTATTCCGTTGCGGCTAGAGGGGACGGTTCCGATGCCTCTAGGCTTCCCTGCAGCGGGGGGGGGGCAGATGCCTATCCTCAGTCCACGTGTCCGCCGCCCCACTCCCTCCGGACTCACCGCCACCTCCGCCGGTGCCCCGCCGCCGGGGATCAGGCTTGTCCGTCACGGTCTTGCACCGGCTCGGCTCTTCACTTCCCGGGGAGCGATAGGGAGGCCAAAGCTCACGTCCCTCGCAGCTCTCCTCACACTCCGCAGTTATTCCGGAGTCTCCTGCGCCGGCCCGTTGGCAACCTCTCCCGCTCCCCTCAGGTCCGAGAGCTCCGCTGCGCGGCTCCGGGCGCCATCTTAGTGTAGGCCGCCCGCGGTTTGATCTCTTCGGTTCCGCCGATGGAGGGGCGGACACCGCGCCAACGCCGGGATCCCCCCCCGGGGGTAGCGTCTCACAGGGGGGAAGGTGGGGGGGAGCGGGGCGCCGCAACTCACCGTGCTCGGAACCCCCAGAAAGCAATGGCCGCCATCTTGGTGCAGTCGGGTGAACGCTCCCTCTGCTCCGTCGCAGTTTTCTCGCCGGTGGCTCCTTAAAACTCCTCAACGCTCCTCGCACCAATTGCAGGATATCTTCAGCCTCAGAATAATGGTTTTGTGTGAAGTATATGTCGGTTTTAAGCCGGATCACGAGGCAGTCGCGCAGGAGCTCCGCAGTCACACGTCCTAGCGGCCATGCTGCTGGCCACGCCCCCAACATGGCTAATGTTGCATGTTTCCGAATAGCTTGAAAAACTGTGTCCGGGTCAACACCTGCATTTATCTTGTCTCTAACCCCTGCAAAAGAGACCCAGTGTGCAGTGATGCACATGTAATCAAGGGCTTGGCAACTGGTCCACATGTCTGTTGTCAAGTGGATAGTGTGAACAGCACTCTTCTGCAAAGCTGCCCCAATCACCTCCAGCACATCTTGATGTAGTGCTGGAACCGCAACTCTGGCAAAATAGGACCTGCTAGGAACCTTCCATTTAGGGCAGACTGTTGCCACAAATTCTAGAAAACCCACCCCTTCCACGAAAGAAAAAAGGAGAAGGTCCAGGGCTAGCATTTTAGCCAGCTTTGCGTTATACAGACGTGCCGTTGGGTGGTTGCGTTCAAATGGCGCATCCGACCAAAACATGCTTCTAATGGTGGGCTGGACCGTTTTACGTGATGATGATGATACAGACTTCTTCAAACCAGTTAGTCTCATTGATGTAGTTTTTCGCATTGGTGTCTCTCCCAGACTCTTAGTGTGCCTCATACATGTTGCAGGGGTAAAGGGTGTGGGCGCTACCACTACAGTGCTGCTGCCAGGGGTACTGGGTGTACCAGAATAAAAGTCGGTTGGTTCTTGACTTCCCCCCTCGTCAGCATCAGATGCAATGTGAATGGATACATTTGGATCAGTTCTACTTTGGGCTTCCCGGATGTTCCTTAGGTACGCATCCCACTGGATAGTGTGGTGTTTTTTGAGATGACCTTTCTGGCCTCCGGTACCATAGTTGGTACCAAGCTTACCCCGACTAACTAATACTTTACAAATCGAACAAACGACCATGTTTTCCGCCTTTTCACTAACAGTAAAGAAGTCCCAAACTAGGGACTGGAGATGTCTGCTGGTGGTGGAGGTGCTACTTTGACTTTCAATGCCAGATGAAGTGGAGGATGGGCGTGGCTGAATTAGTTTCTGTTGTTCACTTACAGCACCACTACTTGAGGTAATGGAAGTCGAGCTAGATGGAGGTTCCTGCTGGCCCTTCTGACTAAAAAATATGGAAACTGTAGGTCGTGTTGGTGTTAACTGCGTTGGTGGTGGTACCAGTGCCAAGCCGCCCACATCCCGCTCAGCAGCCATTCGGGATAGGGTGAAAATGTCTGTCTGCTGCATGCCCGCTGGGGCTGGAGTGACGACTGTGATGACTGGGTCGTCGTCAGACTGTTCATCAGCAGCAGAAGACACCACTTCTTGTTCGTCGTCATCACCCATAAGTCGAAGCCTTGCGGGAACCTTCCTTTTAGGCTTAGCTACCTTTGTCGGCTCATGGCGTGCCTCACTCTCAAACTGCATTTGTGGGTTCCAATTAAGATCAAGGTCATCAGAATGAAGGGGGCTTGATGAAGAAATTGTAGTAGTAGTAGTAGCCCTCCTTGACCTTTTTCTTGCTGGGGATCTAGAAGACAATGGATAATCATCAGAAGGAGTGGCTTCCTCGGATGATACCTCCGCTTGAATATCAATTACCTGATGTGCCCCTACTTCTGGAGAAACAAGCGTTGTAGGCAGTTGTGCCGCTCCATGAACCTCTAGTTGCACCTCTCCATGCACCTCTCCTTGCGCCTCTCCTTGCGCCTCTCCTTGCGCCTCTCCTTGCGCCTCTACTTGCACCTCTCCTTGCGCCTCTCCTTGCCCATGTACTTGCGCTTGTACTAGTTGCACCTGTGATTGTCGTTGCGGCTGTGATTGTTGAACACTCGTCAGCTGAGTTACACCCGGCGTTGATTGGATGGTACTTTCTTGTGATGAGCCAACATCACTGGTCGATGGTGATTGAGAAAGTAAAGTGGCTGCCTCAGCAGCACTCATGGTCTTGGACCTAACTTGGCGTGGTGGCACTGAGCCCAACGAAGCGGAGGTGCTGCATCCAGCTTGGTCCCCGGCGGACACCTCTGCTGCTGCAGGCGTAGTTTTTTTTCTCCCCAAAAAGGTGTCGGTGGTCACACGAGTCTCCTTGGTAGGTGGTGCCACTTGCTTCTTCTGCTCCTTCTTACTGGCAGTGGCACTGGCAACTTTTTTCGCTGAGGCGCTACGGCCACCTTTCTTTGGGCCCATCTTCTTCAGATGTCAGAACAGCAGGCCGCAGTTGCATGAGTTGCAGAGTTGTCTTGTCTGTGGCCACACGTGACGTCACGTGAGGTTGTGCTGCACACACCGCTGCAGGACTTCTTCCTGGCACTGGTGGTTCTCTTGTGCACCTAAAAGCAATGGAAGCCAGAGGAACATCAGTTAAACACCCCAAAAAGTCGAAAAACACACACAAATCACCACAATCCAATGCCATCCATGCCCTCAATGATGTTTAAATTCAAGACACCCCACAGAAAGACTTGTTCCATGCACCACTCACTACCCCTGGGCCTAATGGAAGAAAGCAAGGCAAAATGGGTGCAGGCCTGAGCACACTGCCTGGCTTCAAAATGGGCCCTTGACCCCCAGCCACATGGCCAGGCCCTGCCTGGACCAGGCCTCAAAATGGCCCCCACCCACATGGCCAGGGCCCAACAACACCCCAACAAGTCGTAAAACACACAAAAATCACCACAATCCAATGCCATCCATGCCCTCAATGATGTTTAAATTCAAGACACCCCACAGAAAGACTTGGTCCATGCACCACTCACTACCCTTGGGCCTAATGGAAGAAAGCAAGGCAAACTGGGTGCAGGCCTGAGCACACTGCCTGGCTTCAAAATGGGCCCTTGACCCCCAGCCACATGGTCAGGCCCTGCCTGGACCAGGCCTCAAAATGGCCCCCACCCACATGGCCAGACCCCAACAACACCCCAAAAAGTCAAAAAACACACAGAAATCACCACAATCAAATGCCATCCATGCCCTCAATGATGTTTAAATTCAAGACACCCCACAGAAAGACTTGGTCCATGCACCACTCACTACCCCTGGGCCTAATGGAAGAAAGCAAGGCAAACTGGGTGCAGGCCTGAGCACACTGCCTGGCTTCAAAATGGGCCCTTGACCCCCAGCCACATGGCCAGGCCCTGCCTGGACCAGGCCTCAAAATGGCCCCCACCCACATGGCCAGGGCCCAACAACACCCCAAAAAGTCGTAAAACACACAAAAATCACCACAATACAATGCCATCCATGCCCTCAATGATGTTTAAATTCAAAACACCCCACAGAAAGACTTGGTCCATGCACCACTCACTACCCCTGGGCCTAATGGAAGAAAGCAAGGCAAGCTGGGTGCAGGCCTGAGAACACTGCCTGGCTTCAAAATGGGCCCTTGACCCCCAGCCACATGGCCAGGCCCTGCCTGGACCAGGCCTCAAAATGGCCCCCACCCACATGGCCAGGCCCCAACAACACCCCAAAAGGTTGAAAAACACACAAAAATCACCACAATCCAATGCCATCCATGCCCTCAATGATGTTTAAATTCAAGACACCCCACAGAAAGACTTGTTCCATGCAGCACTCACTACCCCTGGGCCTAATGGAAGAAAGCAAGGCAAACTGGGTGCAGGCCTGAGCACACTGCCTGGCTTCAAAATGGGCCCTTGACCCCCAGCCACATGGTCAGGCCCTGCCTAGACCAGGCCTCAAAATGGCCCCCACCCACATGGCCAGGCCCCAACAACACCCCAAAAAGTCGAAAAACACACAAAAATCACCACAATCCAATGCCATCCATACCCTCAATGATGTTTAAATTCAAGACACCCCACAGAAAGACTTGTTCCATGCACCACTCACTACCCCTGGGCATAATGGAAGAAAGCAAGGAAAACTGGGTGCAAGCCTGAGCACACTGCCTGGCTTCAAAATGGGCCCTTGACCCCCAGCCACATGGCCAGGCCCTGCCTGGACCAGGCCTCAAAATGGCCCCCACCCACATGGCCAGGCCCCAACAACACCCCAAAAAGTAGAAAAACACACAAAAATCTCCAGAATCCAATGCCATCCATGCCCTCAATGATGTTTAAATTCAAGACACCCCACAGAAAGACTTGGTCCATGTACCACTCACTACCCCTGGGCCTACTGGCTAGTGAGGCTTTACAGGCACCCCAAAATTTTTAAAAAATCAACATATAAGTAAGCTAAAATTCCATGACATAAATGAGAATTGAGTTTAAAAAAATCACAGAAACAGTTGTATCATGCACCCATGATTAACCCTGGGCCTACTGGATACTGTGGCTACCCACAATATAATTTTTTTAAAGTTGTGAAAAAAGTTTTAAAACTGTAGTTGCAGCAACTGCAATGCCCCAAACAAACAACACCAACTTACTTGTAAAATCTCAAGTCCAAAAGTGATCCAAACTCCAAAGTCCAAAAAGTCCTCAAATACAAATATCCAGCAGCAGCCACAAAAAGTAATCCTTCCAGCTCCAGATCCAAATCAAAAGTGACCAGGACATGGACAAAGCACTGGGAGGAGCCTGCTGGACAGGAACAGGAAGTTGGAGCCTCTGGGGCACTTCCTTCCTCCCACCCCCCCAAAAAAATGGACTCCTTGCACCAAAAAGTGCAGCCAAATGTCAATATGAGGAGTTATTCTGATCAAAATCATCATTTTCAGAAGGTTTATGCTGCCTGCGGTGCATTTCTTGTGCAGAATTGCAATTTTTGCAATTTCGGGAAAGCGAGCTGTTCAAATCTCCCGCCGGAAGTCAACTGCGCGCCGCATCTATGCGTTTGGCATTGTTTACTCCCGCAATGCGTGATCGCAGGCCCTTATGACGTACTCGCGTTGTCAAACTCTCGCTGTGCAAGATGGTGAGCCGCGATGACATAATTGCGTTCGAAAAACTCTTGCGCGATCACGCATCAAGATCCAAAATGGCGCAGCACACGCAAACCGGGAGAAAAATAACTCGGCGGACTCAGAATCACAGTAAGTCAACGCAGCGCGCGCGATATTGTATTTTTCAAGCGCGACCAAGCAAAAAAATCCGCAGCTTGCGAATTTGCGGATTTTGGGGCAAATTCGCGCGATTCGCAGACCGCGAATTTGCCAAAAATCCGCAAATTCCGTGAACGAAACGGATTTTAGGCCCACGCTTAGTCAACAGCTCATCAACCGCTGCTTCGCTTTAAGGTCAGTGAAAACGTACAACGGGGCCATTGTCTGCTGATGTTAGTGAAAAGGCCTAGCTGAGCTTTGTGACTGCGGCCTGTTGTTGGTTCTGTGCTGGCTGCTAATGTTTCTGGGACAGGGTAGTTATGCACAGATACAGGATGTCTATGTCGGTACTGTTGCTCATTGTAATGTGTGCATATTAGAGTACCTGTGACAAGTCTTGTGAAATGGCTGTGATGCCATCGCCTGACAAGTGAATATTGTTCTATTGTGTTTTCCTAGGTCCCTTCAGCCTCTCATTGCCTACAAACAAACCGTGCTCCTGGTACATTGTAATCATGGTCAACATTGTACATCCTGTGATAAACATGGGGCAGACACGAAAACATAGGTGTGTAAGAAGTGTTTATTTATAATGGGTATATGTGACAGGGAAGTGAATATTTACAAAAAGGTGAATAGGGAATCAATGAGTTGTCAGTGATGGAAGATGAGACAATCGAGTAGTCACCACATTGATGTGGTGACCCAGTCCAACAGACGCATGTTATGTTATGTTATGTTATGTTATTTATGTTTTTAATATAGCGCAACGGATACTCAAAAAGAGTGTCCCGGCGCTTTGGGTAAGGGGAACAGATTCAGAATAACATAACGCAATTAAAAAGAACACAAAAAGACAACACACACAAAAAAACAAGAAAGAGCAGCTAATGAGGCCTACTGGGTGAACAACCAGGTTTTAAGACCTCTCCTGAAGTCCAAAAGACTAGTCGCTCCCCGAAGTGAGAGTGGAAGCGCGTTCCACATCTGTGGGGCTAGCAGACTGAAAGAACGGCCGCCCCGGCGAGCTCTCTTAATGCGAGGGACGGCCGCCATAAGCAGCGATTCAGACCGCAGAGAGCGGCCCGGATGGTAAAAGACCACTCTCTTCTGGAGATGTTTAGCTCCTACTGCGTGGAGTGCCTTATAGGCCAATAGCATGGCCTTAAAAGCGATCCGTTTACGGATCGGAAGCCAATGCAAAGTCCTAATTAACCCAGAGGCACTGGCGCGTCTGTTTAGACCAAAAATGGCCCTGGCCGCCGCATTCTGCGCGACCTGAAGCCGCTGCAGCAGGTACTCAGGTAGGCCCAGGTAGAGAATGTTGGCATAATCCAACCTGGAGCCTATCAGGGCCTGCACTGTCAGCCTCCTATGCTCCTCCGACAAAAGAGGCAGGAACCTCCGCAGCATTTTTAATAGGCCGAAGCAGGTGCCGGTCACCCCAAAAATCTGGGCTTTCATTGACAGTCCCCCATCCATCTTAACCCCCAAGTTCTTAGCCACAGGGGAAGAGCCGGACGGAGGGAACATGTCAATGGGCCACCAGGCCTGCCAGCTAGGCTCCGCATCGCACCCGAAAAAGAGTACCTCGGACTTATCGGAGTTGCACTTGAGGCTGTGCAGTTGGAACCATGAAAACACAGCCCCAAGGCAACTCCGGATACTCTCCCCGTCAAAGTCAGCCCCTCTCTCGCAAGAGAAGAGGAGCTGGGTGTCGTCGGCATATGACACGATCCGGACACCGAAAGACTCCACGACCGCCGCCAAGGGGGACAGAAAGATATTAAAGAGGGTCGGGCTCAAAATAGAGCCCTGAGGGACCCCGACTCCCAATGGCGGCATCACAGCGGTGTCAGGCGGCGTCCAGATCGTTTGCCGGCGTGCCATTAACATGGCAGTATGTATAAGGACAGTCAACAAACTCAATGCAGTAGTGAAGAGGGGTGCCATCATGGCTGGCTCCTTGACTGGCGTTTGGCTTGTGCTTTGCCACGGGATCCTCCCTGGGATTTCTATGGACAGCCCCTTGATTGTTTTGCGGGGGGGCACTGCTGCAGGCTCAGTGGGATCTGAGGACTCCCCCCTCTCTGTGGCCGCAAGGAAGTTGGGGAACTGTCATCCTGCGGGCCAGTGGAGGGAGGTGGAGCTGTTGTTTCGGCCGCAGGCCTGTCTCTCAGAACCGCCACAAGCTGGCCCAAGAGGTCCACGATTTGGCCCATGTGGGTGTCTATGGACCTCAGCAGCAGGCAGAGCTCACTGGAACCTTTAAGAGCCTTGCCCCTGTATCCCTGGGCTCATTCATAGGCCCCATGGACTTTGGTGATGTTGGCCAGGGCTTTGCTCCCAGTGTCCGGTTGTGTTTGACTCCCAGTGGCCCTCCCACCTGCCCTGCTGTCACGGACCTGTGGCATCACCACTCTACTCACCCCCCTACTCTCCCTGCCCTCCTCAGTTGGTGTGGGGCGGGGTGGTCATCCTCTGAGGCAGGAAGAGTGTTGCAGGCAGCACTGTTGTAGGCAGCACCCCCCCACCCCAACGGGGGTGGGGGGTGGTGGAGGCCACACAGGTCGTTATAGCAGGAGTCAGCGTAGTTGTTGTTGCTGATGTGTTAGAGAGGGGGACAGTGGGGTCCTGGGACCTGTTGCGCCCTGGCATGCCTGATGGGCCGGTTTCTTGCTCCGCATCCTTGAAATCCAAGGAGTCATCATCATTGAGTCCATGTTCTGGGAGTGGACACTGGTTCTGCAGGTTGGTGTCATCATCTTCTGCTGTCAGTTCTTGATCACCTTTGGGACAGACGGGAAATGGTCATTGAAGTGCACCCATCAAGCTTGGTGTTAGATGTATCTTATTTACAGGTTATACACCACACAGTTCACCCCCAAACACCCCTCCCTGGGAAGATGGCTACCTACCTGTAAGTTTTGTTGTTGTAATACAATGGCAGCCACATGCTTCCGGGTGCTGTGGAGTGCTACATCCTGATCAGGGTTGGGACAGGGGAGCCTGGTGGGACTTGTAGTGCAGGCTTACCACCTACAAACACCCCCCTGGGAAGGTGCCTACCTACCTGTAAGTTTGGTTCTTGTAATACAATGGCTGCCACATGCTTTTGGGTGGGGGGAGTGCTACATCCTGCTTAGGGGTGGGACTAGGGGGGACGGTGGGAGTTGTAGTGCAGGCTTCCCAACCCCAAACACCCCTCCCTGGGAAGATGGCTACTTACCTGTTAGATGAAGGTGAACAATACAGTGGCTGCCACATGCTTCTGGGTGTGGTGGAGTGCTATATCCTGCTCAGGGGTGGGACAAGGGGGCCTGGTGGGAGTTGTAGTGCAGGCCTCCCACCCCTAAACACCCCGACCTGGGAAGATGGCTACCTACCTATAAGTTTAGCTGTTGTAATACAATGGCTGCCACATGCTTCTGGGTGGGTGGAGTGCTACATCCAGCTCAGGGGTGTGACAAGGGGGCCTGGTGGGAGTTGTAGTGCATGCCTCCCACCCCCAAACACCCCTTCCTGGGAAGATGGTTACATACCTGTTAGATGAAGGTGAACAATACAGTGGCTGCCACATGCTTCTGGGTGTGGTGGAGTGCTACATCCTGCTCAGGGGTGGGACAGGAGGCCCTAGTGGGAGTTGTAGGGCAAGCCTACCACTCACAAACACCCCTCCCTGGGAAGATGGCTACCTACCTGTAAGTTTGGTTGTTGTAATACAATGGCTGCCACATGCTTCTCGGTGGGGGGAGTGCTACATCCTGCTCAGGGGTGAGACAAGGGGGCCTGTTGGGAGTGTAGTGTAGGCCTACAACCCACAAACACCTCTCCCTGGGAAGATGACTACCTACCTGTAAGTTTGGTTGTTGTAATACAATGGCTGCCACATGCTTCTGGGTGTGGTGGAGTGCTACATCCTGCTCAGGGATGGGACAGGGGCCTGTTGGGAGTGTAGTGTAGGCCTACAACCCACCAACACCCCTCCCTGGGAAGATGGCTACCTACCTGTAAATTTGGTTGTTGTAATACAATGGCTGCCCCATGCTTCTGGGTGAGGGGGAGTGCTACATCCTGCTCAGGGGTGAGACGAGAGGGGCTGGTGGGAGTTGTAGTGCAGGCCTCCCACCCCAAACACCCCTTCCTGGGAAGATGGTTACCTACCTGTTAGATGAAGGTGAACAATACAGTGGCTGCCACATGCTTCTGGGTGTGGTGGAGTGCTACATCCTGCTCAGGGGTGGGACAGGAGGCCCTAGTGGGAGTTGTAGGGCAAGCCTACCACTCACAAACACCCCTCCCTGGGAAGATGGCTACCTACCTGTAAGTTTAGTTGTTGTAATGCAATGACTTCCACATGCTTCTGGGTGGGGGGGGTGCTACATCCCGCTCAGGGGTGAGACAAGGGGGCCTGGTGGGAGTTGTAGTGCAGGCCTCCCACCCACCAACACCCCTCCCTGGGAAGATGGCTACCTACCTGTAAATTTGGTTGTTGTAATACAATGGCTGCCCCATGCTTCTGGGTGAGGGGGAGTGCTACATCCTGCTCAGGGGTGAGACGAGAGGGGCTGGTGGGAGTTGTAGTGCAGGCCTCCCACCCCAAACACCCCTTCCTGGGAAGATGGTTACCTACCTGTTAGATGAAGGTGAACAATACAGTGGCTGCCACATGCTTCTGGGTGTGGTGGAGTGCTACATCCTGCTCAGGGGTGGGACAGGAGGCCCTAGTGGGAGTTGTAGGGCAAGCCTACCACTCACAAACACCCCTCCCTGGGAAGATGGCTACCTACCTGTAAGTTTAGTTGTTGTAATGCAATGACTTCCACATGCTTCTGGGTGGGGGGGTGCTACATCCCGCTCAGGGGTGAGACAAGGGGGCCTGGTGGGAGTTGTAGTGCAGGCCTCCCACCCCAAACACCCCTTCCTGGGAAGATGGTTACCTACCTGTTAGATGAAGGTGAACAATACAGTGGCTGCCACATGCTTCTGGGTGTGGTGTAGGGCTACAACCAGCTCAGGGGTGGGACGGGAGCCCTAGTGGGAGTTGTAGGGCAAGCCTACCACTCACAAACACCCCTCCCTGGGAAGATGGCTACCTACCTGTAAGTTTAGTTGTTGTAATGCAATGACTTCCACATGCTTCTGGGTGGGGGGGGTGCTACATCCCGCTCAGGGGTGAGACAAGGGGGCCTGGTGGGAGTTGTAGTGCAGGCCTACTACCCCCAAACAACTCTCCCTGGGAAGATGGCTACCTACCTGTAAGTTTGGTTGTTGTAATACAATGGCTGCCACATGCTTCTCGGTGGGGGGAGTGCTACATCCTGCTCAGGGGTGAGACAAGGGGGCCTGTTGGGAATGTAGTGTAGGCCTACAACCCACAAACACCTCTCCCTGGGAAGATGACTACCTACCTGTAAGTTTGGTTGTTGTAATACAATGGCTGCCACATGCTTCTCGGTGGGGGGAGTGCTACATCCTGCTCAGGGGTGAGACAAGGGGGCCTGTTGGGAGTGTAGTGTAGGCCTACAACCCACCAACACCCCTCCCTGGGAAGATGGCTACCTACCTGTAAGTTTGGTTGTTGTAATACAATGTCTGCCACATGCTTCTGGGTGTGGTGGAGTGCTACATCCTGCTCAGGGGTGGGACAGGGGGGCCTGTTGGGAGTGTAGTGCAGGCCTACAACCCACCAACACCCCTCCCTCGGAAGATGGCTACCTACCTGTAAATTTGGTTGTTGTAATACAATGGCTGCCCCATGCTTCTGGGTGAGGGGGAGTGCTACATCCTGCTCAGGGGTGAGACGAGGGGGGCTGGTGGGAGTTGTAGTGCAGGCCTACAACCCACCAACACCCCTCCCTCGGAAGATGGCTACCTACCTGTAAATTTGGTTGTTGTAATACAATGGCTGCCCCATGCTTCTGGGTGAGGGGGAGTGCTACATCCTGCTCAGGGGTGAGACGAGAGGGGCTGGTGGGAGTTGTAGTGCAGGCCTCCCACCCCCAAACACCCCTTCCTGGGAAGATGGTTACCTACCTGTCAGATGAAGGTGAACAATACAGTGGCTGCCACATGCTTCTGGGTGTGGTGTAGGGCTACATCCAGCTCAGGGGTGGGACAGGGGGCCCTAGTGGGAGTTGTAGGGCAAGCCTACCCCTGACAAACACCCCTCCCTGGGAAGATGGCTACCTACCTGTAAGTTTAGTTGTTGTAATGCAATGACTTCCACATGCTTCTGGGTGGGGGGTGTGCTACATCCCGCTCAGGGGTGAGACAAGGGGGCCTGGTGGGAGTTGTAGTGCAGGCCTACTACCCCCAAACAACTCTCCCTGGGAAGATGGCTACCTACCTGTACGTTTGGTTGTTGTAATACAATGGCAGCTACATGCTTCTGGGTGTGGGGGAGTGCTACATCCTTCTCAGGGGTGGGAGTTGTAGTGCTGGCTGCCTGTACACATGCAACCCTGGGAATGTTGCTGGTTACCCCTGGGGTGATTCGGATGGAGGGAATGCTACATCTGTGAGAAATGTGTTAGGTCGCTTGTGGTGCAGATGAATGGAATTGGGCCTAGGAGGTGTAGCTTTGTAGTTGTGCAAGACAGTACATAGCAGTGTAATGGTAGGCATGTGTTTGTACTTACCAGCCTCCACTCCGCCTGGTAATTCCGTGAGACTCTCTGGATGCAGTATGGCAGGCACCTTCTCCTCCAATGCAGTGAATGTTCTTGGTGGAATCGGAGGGCCACTGCCAGTCATCTGAGCTAGCTGATGGTTCTTGTAGTTCTTCTGTTTCACCAGCCTCTTCAGGTCATGCCACTGCTTCATGATTTCCTTCTTGGTGCGCGGGGTGGTCCCTACTGCATTGACCTTGTCAACTATCCTTCTCCACATTTGTGCTCTGGTGGCTAATGGTGTCTGTTGGACCAGATGACCAAATAATTGTGGTTCTACTATGATTATTTCATCTGCCATGACTGACAACTCACTGTCAGTGAATTTGGGCATTTTCTTTTGTGCCATATTGTGTCATGTGCAAATGGTTTGAGGTGCAGTTGTGAGGGTGGTGTAGGTGGTGTGTGTGTGTGTTGTTGTGCTGGTGAGATGTGTGGTGTTTTGCCTATCCAATGTGCTGCAGGGTTTAGCTCCTTCAGGGCTGGAGTAGTGCAAAGGATTCTGGCCAGGGAAGGGGCTGGTTTTATACTCAGCTATGTGGGTGTGTCAAAATGGAGTATTGCTGTTAGGTGTGTTGCGTGGGTTGTCCTGGGAGTTGTATTTTTTAAGTTGCTATGGGGGGTGTCATTGGGGTGTGTTAGGTGTTTTTGGGGGCTGAGCTAGTTTGATGTGTGCACTTGGCCTTGTTGTGTGTTTTTTTTGTCGTCCACCATATTTGTCAGGGAGCGTCTGCGGCGGTGGGTATGCAACAGCCCTTCCACCGGCCCTGCCATTCATCACTGTTTGCTATCGCGGCAGTCAG
Organism: Lissotriton helveticus; assembly: GCF_964261635.1. NCBI lineage: Eukaryota > Metazoa > Chordata > Amphibia > Caudata > Salamandridae > Lissotriton > Lissotriton helveticus. The sequence goes on along the minus strand of NC_136069.1, from coordinate 1,311,036,023 downwards.
AAACAGCGGATCGTCCCGCTTTCACCTCAATACAATCCTAATTTTACGTGCCGTCACTCCGCTGGCCTAGTGGCGGTTTTGTGTGTTTCCGCCGTGAATATGACCACCCCGGACAGGTTTTCACCAGCTCCGCCCGCTACCGGTGGTGTTTCGTGGCATTGTTCCACCACGGTCGGAATTATTTGGCGGTTGATCGTAATCGGACCACTGGTTTTGCCGCAGTACCAGCAGGCGGTTAATTTCCGCAACCATGGCAGTCAGGATGGTTTTCTGACCACCATCCTAATGGACCCCTTAGTGTGTGTGGGGGGGGGGGGGCTGGATTTTGTTTCAAGCCCTTTCTCACAGCTTGAAATGCCACTAGACCCACGGTCTGTGTAAATCAAAAAAATTACTCGACTCAGAAGATCTTTCAGCCTTATTTTCTTAAGGGAGGTGTATAACATACATATACTTTAGGCACCGTTTTTAAATTTGTCTAAAGTATTACATATTTAAATGTTATAATCTAATGCTGGGGTGGAGTGCATCAGATATGAGTTCATCGGAGGTGTGTGAGTGTGCTAAACTCTATCACCATGTCAAACACAAGATTGAGGAATGATTTAGTCAAAGAGTAAATTGACTTTTGAGTGACTGTCCCTCACTCTACCACTTTTTCAGTTATTGGTCTGACATGTGACTGAGAAGATTAGCTCTACCAGTGCCAACCGTTCAGAAGTAAATCTGTTGCATGACTGACACTTACCACCCACTATCTTTTACAAGTAATCCCGGCATGTGGCTGACTATTCCACAGTTTTTCCTTGATAACGCTGGCATTGGAGTAATAACTCTGCCTCAAGCCTGTCTGTTCTTCAGAACTGATTGTGTTATCTGACTGTAGCACTTCCAATTTGCTGCATGTTATCTGTGCCACGTTTCAGCCAGAATGGAGTTTTAAAGAAGCAAAAGCTCTATGCCTTCTGAGAGACTCATAGTTTTGTTTCTTTTCCACATTATATGTTTGGGTTCCAGAGTCTCAGCATGCACAGTGCAGTTGTTTAATGATCCAGAACCGGCTGTGTGTAGAGCACTTGGCATGGAGTCATCTAGCCAACATGTGTCTGACTGATTTTCAAAGCTACCATACTTGCAGAGGCATGTTATAAGGAGAGGATGTACTAGATGCAAAATAGAGCAAGTTATGTTATTATCAAGATATGTCAAAATAAAATAGCATGAGTAAAAGTATGGATAACTAAAATTATCCACGAATGACAAGTGTGGGTACTCTATTGGCACCCTGTCATCCTTGAATTGTTTAGTGACCATATCAGCAAATAAAAAATGTGCACACAAAAAGGAGATCAGAATCCGTCATGGCTTGCCACATGTGTTAGCACCCACTTCCATCTACCGCTGGTCCTCTGCATTAATGGCCACCCCTTCCACCTTTTGCTAATATCATTAACTTTGCGTGACAGGATTCATGCCGCCCCTGACTGTAGCTGTCAAGTGTGTGCTGCCCAGTTGTTACCTACATCACCAGTGCAGACAATCCTATCCCCATGTAGGCACCCCAAAAGCTGTGAATGAATGCCGCATCTGAGTGGCAGGCTACACTGAGATTCAAGGACCTACTGCAGGATTTCAGGATCTACTACCTAATTTGAGGATCCCACAGTCTATAAAATCCACAGCCAGGGTGGGACCATCTGCTTGATTTTCATCCTTGCTGATGAAAGGATGCTTATTCTTGGTCTCTGCTCTTCACCTGTATTCTTTTACATGGGCCCTCCTCTTCACCTGTGTTCGTGGCTTTCCAGTCGAGATTAAGAACATCTACCCAGAATTTTTCGGATTTTGGTGCTTTTTGAACTTTTTTCTTCAGCATCACCTCATAGACTTTCTTTGCATCTTGGAATTATTCAGCCTCTCCCAGTACTGCCTTTAGAGGCCTCAGTTTAGTAATAGCCAGGGAGAGTTAGATATTACTTGTTTGGAATGTGATCTCGTTTTGTGTCCCTGTACTGTCCCCTGCACCTACGTACTGGGATTCTGTCATTCCCTCAAAGCAGTGCTGTCACTACTGTCTCTTGAGCCTCCACAATGTTATTTGCAGTTCCTGTATGAATCGTTATTTCTGATAGGTATCTCAAGTTAGGGGGCATTAACAACTGCTATAGGAAATGACAAGTCTCATGGCGATTCATTTGGCTATAAGATAAAGAAACTGTGCCGCTGATGTGTTAAAGTTTACCAACCATATCAGTTACTAAGGCAAATATTGTCTATGTCTCATTTTCTGTAGAGTACCATTCATGCATATGGATGTAAAAGAAAACAATGCTTGTATTTTAAGTTGATAGACAAGTAGAAAGAGAGCAACTGCAGTCTTATGTTTTGCTTAGAGGCCACCAATACAGAAAATCCAAGAGAACATCCATCTGATGAGTCGAGTTGTGTGACTACAAACTGAGGACCTCTCTTGTGGACCTTCGCGCATATCCCTATCTGCATACCCCCACTTCGCCATCAGTGCCCAGCGCAGTCTTGGGCTTGTTCAGCACTGTAGACGGGATGGGAGACTGGTGGGCTCACGTTGTTCTTGCAGCAGTAGGCAGGTCTACAGGTTGGTGGTGATTTGAGTCTGACACCGTCAGTCATCAACAGCTGGCTTTCAAAGGTTCCAGTGCAGGCTGCTAAATAAATGGCAAAATAATGTATCGTCCATTTGGGAAATTGACCTTGACTTAAGAATAGCCTCCAATGCAAACAGGCAACAACAAGCCAGCTCACTTTACTTAGCATGTTTGACCTAAGTATGTTCTGAACATAATTATATTTCCGATCACAGATCTTTTCTACATTCTACAGTCGGGTTTCCTCAATACTATTTAGAACACTCAATGCTGGGGCAAGAAATTAGGTTCCAGAGTAATCCAGTATTTACATCTGACCAAAGTGACCCGAGTTAAAACTGTTAAATCAAACGGGCAGAAAACTTGAAAGAAAGTGGAGCAAAAAATACCTGTCCACAGGCTGTCTTGTGCACAGTGCACATTTCATAACCATCTCTACCTCTATTAGAAGGGTCAGAATAAACTACTGGCACACAAAAATATAATTCCACTCCAAATTTCGCCAAAGAATTGGTTCACTCTGTCTAAACATTTGTACCTTCTTATGTAGCCTACCATAGATCAAACCCACACATGTGGCGACTCTGCTGCTATATTTCCAAACAAATTAAAATATATGGTTTGGGAAAGAGGCAAATGATAAACCATGCTCTTTCTCAGATGCACCACCTCCTTGTCACTCTTTAAGTACTGAGATGATGCTGCATCCACAAGTAATTTAAATTTCAACCTTTTATAGAATCTGCCTTCCACTAACTAAACTGAAATAAATTGATTTGTAGTAAAACCCAATCCATCGAAATTTCACCCTAGACTTGGAAAAAAAGCACGAAGAGTGCATTGTTTTATGTAGTCACACATTTGCTTTACCTGATCGACACTAGGAGGATTAAGCTTTTGGTCCACTTAGACCTCTCAGTGACGTTTGGTTTAGTCAACCATTGTTTACTGACCTGCTGGTTCCGAAATATGGCCGATGTCTTAGGCATTGCCCTCCAAAGGTTAATTTCTTGGCTACATTAAAGTGGTGTTAGAATTGGACAGTTCAGCTTTCCTTCCACTGAAATCTACAGTGGGCTCTCTCTTGTTTAGTCATGACCTCTCCCCCACACTCAACAATTTCAATAAGTGGCATATTACACTCAAGCACGTGAATATACAGAGAGAGAGAGACGCCAATACTGTGAAATAGTCCCCTCATTTCACAGAACTTGCTTCATTATTAGCAAATGCAGCTTTCCTAAACTTTTGCATTTGATTTGCCACTGCTAGAGCCACATTAAACATAACTCCCAACTCTCACGTTTCTGTAACATGTTTGACAGTTTTACTGATTTACAGTTCTCCTCACTCTGCTGGCTGGGCTAAGGGTGAACATATTTTATTTTTAATTTCGTTTTAGATTGGACATGAAAAGATAAATGTATGTACAAAGCTGTATACTCTCTGAAACAAGCTGAGTACAGCACGCACAGCTTTTCAAAACATATCAGACTTCTCTCCCGTTTACCCCCACTGTCATAAAATGTGAAAATAAAAGTAATTCACCCACCCACCTCTCATGCCATCTTGATACAGCCCACTCACTTTCTTTCCTGCAATCAGGAAGCAAACAAGGACATGGCACGGACTGATGCCAGAGAGGACTAGAAAAAACAGATTGTGTGACTTTCCAAGTCAACTGGCAACTGAAAGCAAATATTTAAACAAAGATAGAAAAGTATATTCTGAATTCCATTTACCTGTGATAATAGTTATGTTGTCTCACGATACTTACTACGACAGCAAAAACATATTTCAGAAAACAATTTGTGTTTCTTTTGCTTAAAATATTTCTTCCTCAATTCTACACATCTTTGAGTTTATACAAATATAAAGAGTGTCACAAAAAGTGTTTATGACTTTTAAATGATTTTTTTTTAAACGGTATCCCTTTCATATAAAAAACAAATACCGGTCAACAAGTATGAGATGGACGTATAATGCCACCTGGAGATTCAGGTAATTTTCACAATTTTCCCAAACCACTTGGCCTCCACCGCCTCCGCCTCCGCTCCTCCTCCTCTGCCTCCACCACCTCTAGTAACGCCACGGAGGTCAAGGTCTAGATCGCGCCATCGTTCTAGACATCATCGCCATTGTCGCTTCTCTACTTCGTCCCAAAGGTCTCGTCACAGTTGTCACCATCATTCGAGATCCAGATCTTCTACATCTACACGTCGATACATTAACTGACTCTCCACCTCCACGAATCTCACTGGTGGATGATATCTCGACTTTCCAAGAAGTCTTAATAAGGGGTGCTACAAAACGGAATATCCCCTTATCCACACCAACTCCGACAATATTGGTTATTTATGAATCATTTTAGCGAAAATCTATTGCTAGGCCCTTGTTGCCTCTGGTGCCAGACCTTTTTAACCCGGCCATGCTCCAGCATCAATAAAAACAGCTCCTTTGAAACTTCAAAAAAAAGTATGGCCCTCCAGAGCAGGATCCAGCTTTTCTCCGCCCTGACCCAGCACCAGATTCCGTAATTGTGGTAGCGGCTAGGAAGCAACATGCCACTTGTCCTTCATCCAAGGTCCCTCCGGATAAAGAAAGCCGCAGACTGGACTCTGTGGGCCGCAAAATGTGCGGAACAGCTGCAATAACCATGAAGGCAGCTAGCGCCACAGCCTTACTAGTCAGGTATGATAGAGCTCTTTGGGAGTCCTTAAATCAATTTCTGGACCATCTGCCCAGGGGCAAGAGGGAGGACTTCATGGAGATCCTCAAGGAAGGCCTGATGGTCTCCAACCTGGTGATCAGTGCGGCAGCAGACTCTTCATTACTAGCCGCTCACGAGTACCTGCCATTGTCTTCAACGGCAATCGTGGCTGCGCCTCACCTCTCTCAAGGCGTAACTTAGAAGATGTTGTCAATGTTTTGGGCGCCATAAGCACATCATGCCAGTCCGCCTCCTCTAAGGGACCCACCCAACCCTCCCAGCGATCACGGAGCCGGTCTAGGGATGCAGGGCCATTGTTTACCAGCGCTTGGTACAAGCGGGAGACCCCACCCCTCCCCAGGGTCCCCATCATCACCTGGGCCTCCAAGGGCCTAAATTCCGGGAGGGAGACGGGGATGGAATGTGAGTGTGGAGGGCGTGCCTGAGCTGGAGGTACTCGTAGAATTGGGAAGGAAGAAGGGTGTGGCGCTGCTGCAATTCCGCAAAGGACCGAATGTGTCTCCCACCCACACGCCTCCTAGCAGCGACACCCCAACCAAATCCCAGTGACGGAAATCCCATAAGGACGAGACCTCCCGCAACCAGGCCCCACTCCACAGTGGCGTTTGCCTAGTAAGCTCCCGGTCCCATTGCACATGTTGAAGGGCTGTACGCCAGGCCACGAACACCGTCCTGGTGACAGGGGTAAGAGCCTGTGGTATCGGGCTACCGCTAACCAGTCATGGATCACAATGAGTTTCGTGGCCAGGTAGTAGAGGTGGAGATTGGTCACCCACATGCCCCCATCAAAGGGGGGTATACGACAGTGTGCCAAGGACATTCTCAGCCTCTTCCCTCTCCACAAGAACCGGGTAAGAGCGCCATCTCGCTCCCGAAACCAGCTACCCGGAAGATGAATGGTGACATTTTGTAGAATGTAGAGAAAGCGGTGTAGGATCATCATTTAGAAGAGCGCGCTCCTGCCCAGGGGGTTATGGGGTAGGGCGTGCCATCTTTTAAGGTCTGCCTTCATCCTAGTGACCAAAGGTGCAATATTCAGAGCCCACTCAAGCTCCGGCAGGAGAGTGACCCACACACCCAGGTACTTGAAGGACTACCACCGGAGGGGAATAGTCGCCTGCCAATCAAAGCAAGTGCGAGTAGGGTGCAGGGGGACGAGGGTCGACTTAGCCGGGTTGAGTCGCAGCCCGGAAACCCGCTCGAATGCCGAAAGGGCTTCTAGGCACCTGGGTCCAGAGCGGTCCGGGTCAGCCAGAAACAGCAGAACATCGTAAGCGTATAGAGCAATCTTGTCAGTCTGACTCCGGTCCCAGGCCCAGCCTCGGATGAGAGGATCTTGGCGGATGATCGCCGCCAGAGGCTTCATTGCCAGCGCAAACAAGAGCGGGGAGAGTGGACACCCCTGGCGGGTACCCCTCCGGATGGGGAATGCCTCAGAAAGCTCACCGTTGATGAGGACCCGAGCCCTGGGTTTACTGTAGGGGACTCTAATCAGGCTGCAAAAGGGAGGACCAAATCCCATCAGCTCAAGCACATCTCCTAGGTAGCCCCAGTCCACCGTATCAAAGGCCTCTTCAAAATCAATGAATAAGAGCGCCAGATACGGGGTCAAATGGTGACAGTGAGCTAGAGCCAAGTGTAGGCGACGAATGCAGTGACGGATACCCCTGGCGGGCACAAACCCGCATTGATCAGGATGAACTAAGTCTTGTGGAGCGGGCGGAGCCGCTGGGCTATTGCGGTGGCATAAATCTTCATCTCCGTATTGATCAATGAGATCGGGCGATACTCCGCACAGTCCAAGGCGGGCGGCTGCGTTTTGGGGATGACCACGATGGTGGCCACATTGATTTCAGGTGGGAAGGACCCTTCTTCTACCACATGGTTAAAAAATTCCACTAACTGGGGAATCAAGTCGCCGCGGAAAGCTGTGTAGTACTGCTGGGGGTAGCCGTCTGGTCCGGGCATCTTGCCCGAGTGCAGCAGGGAGATCGCCCCGTGTATTTCTTCCGGGGTAAAGGGGTGGTCAAGGTATCCGCTATCTCCTGGGGAAGACACTGCAACCGAGTACCGGTCTCCCTCAGCAAGTCCGCCAGGGAAGCACCCGGAGGGCGAGCTCCATACAGGGCCGCGTAATAGTCCGCAAACGTCCGTGCAATGCAACAGATGTCACCTGACGGGCCCCATCTGCCGTCTGAACCTCGGGGATAATGCGGTTGACTACGGGGTAGGACACCAGGTTATGGAGAAGCTTGCCGTTCTTATCACCCCATCCATAAATACGCGCCACTGAAGAGCGCCAGAGCATTTTGGCTGACTCTAACGAGATCCGACAAATCTCTTCGCGGACCACAGCAAGCTGGCGGACGAGGCCATCGCTATCGTCGGTCATTTGGAGTCTTTCCAATCGCTCTGCCCGTGCCTCCAGGTGTATGAGCTGGGCGGAATGTTCCACCTGTTTTGCGTGAACCAGCCCCCTGGCTACACCTCTTACAATCGCCTTGCCGGCCTCCCACAGCGTCCCTGGTGAGGGAACAGAGCCCGTATTGGTTGAGAAGTATTGGCGCAGTTCCTGTCCAAGGGACTCCACCAACGCCGAGTCCTGCAGGAACCACGGGTTTAGCTGCCACGTCGCACGTGGACCAACCCTGGGGGAACCGACGCGGATAGAGTCAGGGGAGTGATCCGAGATCCCCCTGGGCAATATAGTAGCTCCGGACAGCAGCTGGCAGTCTGTTGCGGACATCAAGATTTGATCAATGCGGGAATGGGTATGATGAGCCGCCGAGGTGTGGGTGTATTGATCCTTGCGATGGTTCCACACCCTCCAGACGTCACAGAGGCCCAGGGCCGATGCCCAACCCACAAGGCTCTGTGCGGAGGCAAGACAGTGCACCGACGGAGTGCACGTCGCGTCACGCATTGACGACGGCATTGACGTCTCCCCCGACAACAGTCAGGCCCTGTGGAAAGGAGGAGATCACCAGTGTGAGACGGCAAAGGGCGGAGGCCAGGAGCACGGGGGGAGCATAAGTGCACAGGAGGTTTAGGGGGTGCCCTTCAATCATTCCCGACTTGGCCACATATAGGCCTTGTGTATCAGTGTCAGCCCTAGTCAGGGTGAAGGGGAGCCCCTTCCTGGGTAAAATAGCCACCCTTCGGGATCCCCGCGCAAAGCCAGATTGCCAGACCCTGTCAAACCCGTATCAGGCCAAGAAATTGCATTGCGCACCCAGTGGTGTGTCTCTTGAAGAAACAGAATGTCGGGTGAATGGCGATGGGCAGTGCGGAGAACAGCTGCGCACTTGATGCTGTCAAGGAGGCCGTTGACATTCCAGGAGAGGATATGGATGGGTCTATGAAGGGTTCCAGACATCTAGGGGCGGGATACGCGGAAGGACAGAGGCATGCGCTGGGCAGTACTCAACCCTAGGGAAAACACCCCCCCCAGGCCCGGGATCCCATAAGGAAGGCACGAGGTACAGTGACCTGCTTGCAATCAGCGGGGACATCTAGGAGCGCGCCGCTACCAATGAAGACAGAACACAGCGGCCCGTAGGCAGCTAAAGACAACAAACTGCTGGGAGACAATGGTCTCCCCACCTCCCTTCGCCCCCCAACTCCCCCACCCTACACTTCTGAAGTGGAAGCATCTGTCGCCCTGAAGAAACCCCAACCAACAACTACCCCACACTAAGGGGAACCACTAATCTAAAACGGTTAGCAAACAGTTGAGTGAGAACATGGTTGAGCTGGACCCCCCACCATGTAGTCGGATGACACGCTGACAGCTGAAAAGAGAGGGAAATAAAACAACACTCTTAAAAGGCTTAGTCTTGGGACTCCAATGGGTCTCCGGATCCTGAGGAGACCATGCAAGCACGCCGGGTCGGCCCCAGCCCACAGGGTCAGGTACAGTCACACATCAAGGGACCCCAAAGGGTGAGCTGCGGAGTGATCCTCGCCTGGTGACAGTTACACTCCTTCCTCCTCGCCCATTCCCCGGATCACAGGGCTGCCGGACAGGTCTGAGTCCGACATTGCCCTTCCCAAATTGTCCCCGGGCTCAGGAAAGCTGCCCATATCAATCAAAGAAGTAGCCAAGCAGATCCTTGCTGTGAAGGTTGCGTCAGAGAGCGCTAGGGCTGCGCCGCCGGCGAGCGGGATGCCTCCCCCCGTCGGCCGCCCCTCCTCCGGGACCCGGTACGGCGTCGCTGGGACTTGGGCGCTTCCTGTTTCGGCTGTGTCTGAGGTCCCCGGTCAGAAGAGAGGGTTGCTCTAGGCAGGAGGGGCCGCTTCTCCGTGAGCCAGGTCCATGCCGCCTGGGGGCTATCAAAGAAGAATGTCTTATTCTGGAAGATTACCTTAAGCCGGGCAGGGAAGAGTCCGGATTATTGATGGGCCGAGCAGGGGCGCCAGGCGGAGGTCGGGGGCGAGGGAGTGGTGGGCTCGCTCCACCGCAAACCAGGGGGAGAGTTTCTCCTTGGGCATCCAGGAGTGGACCCAGGTCTCTATAAAAGTATCAGTGCGCCCCTCCTCCACTCCCTCCGGAAATCCCAAGAGGCGCAGATTGTTTCTTTGCACCCGGTTTTCGGCGTCTTTGGCGCTGCAATGTAGCTGGGCCGTCTGAGTCTGGAGACAGGCCACCTGGGACTTGAGGGTACTTACATCATCCTCCACCGTGGAGATCCGGGATTCCGTTTCTGTAATGCGGGCCGTGGCGTTCCGCAGATCCTGGCGAATGAGGGCTACGTCCACTCGCACCTCTTCTAGCCTGCTCTCCACTGAGGCCTGTGACGCACTGATCGCCTGCAGGATGGTAGAAAGGTCTCAGAAGCAGCCGCACCCCCTCCACCCAGGTCTCGGTCCGATGTAGTAAATTGGTCCATCTTTGTTTGGTTAGGAGGAACGGGGGTCTGGGTGGCGCGGGGTATGCCCATGCTCTCGTGCTCTCGGAGAGGACGACCTCAGGTGCCTAGAGGGGGGCAAGGAGTTGAGCCGGCTCCCCCGCCAAAGGCCTCCGCCACCCGATGTAGTGGCCGACCCTCAACCCCACTCACTGACTCCGAAGGACAGAGGCCGCCCTCCACCGGGACCCAGTCCACTGAGGACCAAGTCGCCTCCGCACACCACCACACACCCGCCTCCAAGGCACGTCAAAGGTCCTACCTCGGGAGGGCCGCGGGCAGCCTCAGTCCATACGGGCCAACCTCAGCAGGGGGCACCTCACCAGCCACAGGCCTGCCGGCCCGCGAGGTCTCCGAGGCAGAGCGAGCAGCAAAGGGGGGCCACCCCACTCGAGACGTCCAGGGCGGCACTCAGGGAGGCAGGGACCCCCAGCAGGGCGAGTGCGGGCCTTCCCCAGGGTCTGCTGGGCAGGAGTAGTCCAGGAGCAGGCCAGTCGCAGGAGGCAAGTGAGGGGACTCGCGCAGGCACGAGCGCCCAGGGAGACTTCCAAGCCAGGGGCCCTCCCAGCGGCCCCCAGCAACTGCGGCAAGATCTACAGCACCTGGGAGAGAGGGGGGGGGGGCCGGGGCACCTGTGTGCGCGCGCTCCACCCCTCCAACAAACCGGGCCAAAGAACCAAGCTGGGTAGCCCGGTGGCGGATGGGGCGCTCGGTGACAGCCACCCCCCACCAGGCACAGGGGTCAGGGGCAGCCGATATAGCACACTTCGCCCCGGGAGTCAGAAGCCACAGGAGGGGGGCGCACGGATCAAGCCTCCGCCACGGAGAAGGGGGGGGCAGGAGGTCCGGAGCAGGCCTCAGCTGACAGATCTGCCTCGCAAGGCTCCTTAGCAGTCCGGGGGGGGGGAATCTCAACCCCCCATGAGCCGCGGCCACAGCGCCCCGGGCCGACACCCTATTCCAGGCAGTCTCTCTCTCAGCCACCGAGGGCCGGAGAGCTCCGCACACAGGGCCCGGGGGGGCCTCAGTCGCAAACGCCCCCCTGCAGCTGCCGCCACAGCATCCAAGACCGGCGGCCGCACTCACCGGGTCACCACCATCGCAGCTCCAGGTCGCTTCCACCTCCTCGCTCGGAGGCCTGCAGGTAGCGCCACACCTCCAGCGGTGCAAGCCTCTCCGTTCGTACACACGGGGAGGGGGCCCCGTCTCCCAGCAGCTGCCAGCCAGCCTCAGAGGCCGCCGCCGCAGAGGAAATTGCAGGTAGCGGGCAGCCGAACTCCGACCATCAGGGGCAGGGCACAGAGGAAATTGCAGGCAGCGGGCAGCTGAACTCCGACCATCAGTGGCAGGGGGCAGAGGAAATTGCAGGCAGCGGGCAGCCAAACTCCTACCAACAGGGGCAGGGCTGTCGCGTCCGGAGACGGACCGGCAGGGAGGCCGCCATTTTAGAAGCAGGGAGGCCCCGGGATAGAGGAGGCTCAACGAGCCGAAGGAAGCATCAAATCGTCCACAGATGGAACCGGGACCGAGCCAGCAGTGAGGGGAGCCAAAGCAGGTGCGAGGTAGGAGCCGATGTCAGCTGCAAGCGGGCGGATGTGAGGCGGATGACGGAGGGGGTCCAGAGCCATCTTGACGCCTCAAGCCACGCCCCCCGTGCGCAATGGTTATTGCCTGCGGTTCATCAGTGCTCCACCGTCCATCCCTCCGAAGCCAACCACCTTCCAGCTTCCTCTCTTACAAGCGGAGGTCAACATCCTTTTACAGAAATTGGCGGTGGAACCAGTTCCTCACCAACAACAAGGACAAGGCATTTATTCAAGATACTTTCTTGTCAAGAAGAAAGACAAACATGAATTCAGACCCATTCTAGACCTCAAGACAGCCAACAAATGGAGTCGGCAAGAAAAGTTCAGGATGCTGGCATTACTCCAAATTTATCCTCAATTACATCAAAGAGATTGGCTCTGTTTGATTGACCTTCAAGACGCGTACTTTCATATTCCAATTGCCAGAAAGCATTGCAAATTCTTAAGGTTTGTGGTGGGACAAGACCATTACCAGTACTATGTCCTTCCATTCGGGCTTAAGTCAGCACCCAGATCATTCTCCAAATGCATGGCAGTAGTCGCTGCCCATCTCTGGAGACACATGGTATTCATCTATCCATATCTGGACGCTTGGCTCATCAAGGCCTCCTCGCCTCAGGAGGCGCAGCTTCATTTCAACAGGACATGCGACCTCTTATGGAGACTGGGGCTTCAGATCAACCACAACAAATCCATATCTACCCCAGTACAGACCTTGCATTATCTAGGTGCCTTAATCGACACAGTAAAGGCAAAAGTGTTTCCTTTGGAGGAGAGACGCTTATCGATCCTTCTGAAGTGTCAGAGGATCATGAAAGCTTCCCATCCAACAGTCAGGACAGTTGCCTGTCTCCTCGGCTAAATGGCTTCATGCATATTTCTCACACTGAATGCCCGTCTGCACATGAGACCAGTGCAAAAATGTCTCGAGGATCAATGGGACCAGTTGACGGGGAACTGGGAGGACAATATACAACTATCCCTCCATGTGAAGTCATCTCTCAAATGGTGGTGCTCCCCATCCAATCTACTCCAGGGTGCTCCGTTCCATCAGGAGATCCCTCCTCAGACTATTGTCACAGACACATTGTTGCTGGGCTGGGGAGCGCATATGGCCCATCTCCAGATTCTTAGGAAATGGTCAGAGAAGGAAGCTTCGTACCACATCAACCTTTTGGAGCTTCTGGCAGTCTAGCTGCCCTTGAAAGCTTTTCCCCTCGTTCAACACCCCGTCCCTGCTTGTTCAAATGGACAACACCACAATGATGTACTACCTCAACAAGTAGGGAGGGATGAGGTACATAGCCATCCTTGGAGAGGGGAGAGGTGTGGCGCCGCGGCCAGGGCGTCTGACACTAGAAATTGGGGATCAGGGTTCGATCCCCGGCTCCGGCGGCAGATTAGCCCTGCACCATGTGACTCTGGGCAATAGCTCGCTTAATCTTCCCGACGGCCCCCCAGCGCCTAGAGACCCTTACGGGTGATTGTGCGCTTTACAAATGTGGACTTTACTTTACTTTACTATATGGGACAAGTTTGCAGTACAAAGGAGCCTTTCCACCTTTCCCTCCCTGACACCCCATTGGCATGCAACCCTGACTTCCCCCTGGCTCTACAACCACAATTCATTTTGGCATGGCGTGAGGGCGAATGCTGCATAATCCAAGCCACGTACAAAAAACATTCCTGTTGACTCCCCCCTCCTCTCCACTGATGCTGGAACACGAGCACTTTGCCTACCAACCTGTCGCCGCTTCGCCTTCCCTGCCTACTGGAACTCCTGTGTGATCCCTCACTTTATTGCAGACCTGCCCTTTCACCATAGGAGACAAGCTTAAAACATTTGATCAATATAAAAGCGATTACCACCTACCTGAAAAGTCTAGACTACAATATTATCAAATTCGACATTCACTGCTCACATCAGCAAGCACCCAAGGGGCAAACCGGCCACTTACTCCCTTTGAATCACTAGTGCACTAATACAACGGCTCACGGGGACTGATATCCTGTACCTACCAAGTGCTACAACCCTCTACCCCGATTAGACCCCACGCATACCAAACATAATGGCATATAGATGCAGCAGAACAGATCTCACCGAAACAGTGGGAGCAATTATGGGGGTACATCCCTAAAATATATAGAAGCATACCCCAGCGGTAAACCACATATAAAGTCATGACTAGATGGTATTACCGCTTGCAGAAAATATTTCCTCCTTCTGCCCCACCTGTTGTGATGCCAATCTGTAATTGGGGACTTTATACACATCTGGTGGGCCTGCCCTTTGCTGACTCTCTATTGGAAAGAAATTCTAAGCCACATCAAAGACACCATTGGCTTCCCGATACCGAATACACACACGTGGTTATATTGGGAATTCGACCTCTAGCACTCACTGCCATGACCCACCCAGACTGGCATCTCAACACACACAGTCTCGGAGCTGCCAAGCAACTAATTGCCCTTTATTGGAAAAAATCTGTTATGCCCCCCACCGCCCTTTGGTTTACACGCCTCTGGCAGGTCATGGCGATAGAACTTCTCTCAAGCCGGGTGCCACACACTGAGACCAAATTCAGGCATAACTGGCTACCACTGATAGACTACTTCTCCCAATGGGAGTACACATGTCTCACCCCCCATGACTCCAAGCCCTCCAACTCTTTGAAGACCTGTCACCACCCCAGGACATTGCGAGCACACGGGCGAGCCCTCAGCCTGACGCTATGGAGTGTCCGATGACAGCACCTTAATTCCCTGCGGAGACTCAGGTTGACCCCCAATCGAGACACCGACACCCCCCCTTTTTCTCCTTTGTGACTTCTTCCCTCCCTTCTCTATTCCCTTTTTTACTACTGGTTCTATTTCCTTTCTTACTGCCAAAGCCAGTGGCTTGAGGTCAGCCACAGTATCTCCTCTGGCCATTATGGTACTATAAATAGAATGTATAATATTAACGCTGTTATTGTATCGGCATTATACATTATGCAAAGCCAGCTCTTGTGTACTGCCTGCCATCTGTCTTGACGCTGTGGTATGAAATTGTAATTTCACAATAAACAGATTTGAAAAGAAATGAGGACGCTGCAGTAAGTGTCCGTGTTAGCGTCTGAGCAGAATGGAGTCTGCCGGGAAACATCTATAACAACGCAGGCATTACAACGTAGTGCCTATACAACACAGTCAGTACCATGACTGCGACGTTACCACGAGTTCCATTACAAGGCAAGTCATTACAACGACTTGCTTTAGGGAATGCAGTGTTCGACTGGTGTTCAATTTTAAGTCCAACACCTTCCCTACTGATACACCAACTGGAATTGGAATAGTAATTTAAACTATTCCAAGTCCCTAAAGCAAGTTGTTGTAATGACGTGCGCTGTAATGGAACTTGTGTTAACGACACAGTGGTGGTTTTCACTGCGTTGTTAAGCAACGCATGGTTTTGGTACGCGTTTTTGGTATGCGTGGTAGCAGATGCTATTCGAGTCTGCTACGTGTAGCTCTGTGCAAGTGTTGACTGTAGATACGCTGCACCTCTTAATCATTGAGGCGGTTGAGACAGCATTCAGGATGAGGAAAGTGGAACGGCCACCAGCTAAGATGCCAAGTCCTAATTCCCTGGATGACATTGAGGACCCAGGTGAGGAGGAAGGAAGGAGGGGTAGATTTGTGCATGCAGGGGGCTAAGCTCTCTAACATTTTTGTCCATGTCAGGAATAATCTGGGATTTCCTAGTCCTGTGAAACAGGAAGTAGAAGAGGATTTTTTTTACCTAGTTTCAGCGCCATGACCCAGGGCCTTTGCTGTTGCACAGTGTGGTACACAAAGTGCTCTCCCATGAGTGGATGGACATTGATAAGTCTACATTTCCTCATTTCCTGACCAAGCGTCATGCCTTGGAGGGGTTTTTGGAGGAATCTGGCATTCCATCAAGGTGGATAAACTGACGGCTGGTCTATCCTCACAGGGCATGGTGCTTTCTGACAATGCCCTTCCCTTCGACCACTTGGATGAGAGGTCTTTACTACGTACATGGTACAGTAACTCTTGAGGGATATTCAGACTTTGGCTCAGCAGATGAGTGATGGGGTGCACACAACCTCACTGTTCTCCTTGATGGAACTTCAGGTTCGCTACTTGTCTAACATTTCTTCGACAACTTGTGTTCAGCTGCTGCAGAGTCTGGGGCAGCTAGTGAGGTGTGTCACCATATCTAGAAGAGGACCAGGAAGACTCATGCCTCACAAAAGCCTGTCCTCTTGAAGTTGCCTTTCGGGGGTTCAAAGGTGATTGGGTCCCAACTTGAGGAGATGGAGAAGCAGTCGGACGAAAACAGGAAGCTGGTAGCTCCCTTTCACCCTTCTTTAAGGCAGAGGGGTTTGGATATTGTCACACTTTTCTCCATCCTCAGGTTAAGGGTACTAACCAGGCCTTTTGAGGCAGGAGTCATGTCCGGGGGGGCTGATGAGCAGGCAAAGCCTTGTCCCAATCCACTGTCACCTCAACCACTCCTTCTCCAAAGCAGTGACTATCCATTCTTTCCAGTCGGAGGTCAGCTTCGCTTCTTTTGTCACATAGAGGCCTGGGCAGCTCAGACGGTATCCTCTGGTTATGGGATTTGATTTTCATCATGCCCTGCTCATGTTTTCAAGGAGACTTCTCTACCTCAAAACCATGTGAAGTGAGCCTCATTGCTGGAAGGTGTATGACATCTTTTGAACAAAGCATCAATAATCGAGGTTCCTCCCTAGGAGAGGGGACCTTGGTTATTATTCCATCTTGTATCTTGTGCAGAAAGCCTAGGCCGAATACCGTCCGGTCTTTGATCTCAAAGGGTGAATATGCACATTCCACACAAGCACTTCACAATGGTGACCTTATAGTCAGTCCTTCAGCTGCTTCACATGGGGAGCTTCCTGGCGTCCCTAGAACTAATGGATGCGTACCTGCACGTTCCAATCCATCAAATGTTCAGAAGTTTCTTCACTTTGCAGTGGGCATGAGGTATTACTAATCCCATGTGCTTCCTTCCGGCCTTTAATCAGTGCCAAGTGTTTTTTCAAAGCTCTTAGTCACTCTGGTAGGTATTCTTCATTCTCTGGGTATTCAAGTATACCCTTACCTGGATGACTGTCTGATTGTTTCTCCTTCTTTTTTCTCAAGCAACAGAGGATGTGCGGCAAGTGTGCTGTCTTCTGGAAGACTTTGGATTACTCAGCAACCTCAAGAAGTCCTCTCTGCAACCCTCTCAGTCCCTGAAATTGATCGGGACATCTTCAGGATGGATTTGGGGATGCTGTTCCTTGCTCCTGAGAGACAATTGACTCTGTTCAAACATCTCTTTTGGGTTCTGTCCCGGCCAGTCTCTGGCTGTGGAGTCAAGGAGTGACTGCCTCCACTCTACAGATTCTCCCATTGGCCAGTCTCCATTTGTATCCCCTCATGCATCGCCTTCATATGCCACTGGGATCCGGCTGCTCAGGAGTATGACTCTCTCATCCCTGTTACCCCAGAAATCACAAATTCTCTCCAGTGTTGGTTGTCTCCTCACCATCTCTCCACAGGTTTCAGTCTCAATCCCCCTCCCTCTGTGGGCCTGATGACCAATGCGAGTGCCAAAGGATGGGAGCGGTTCTGGGGGATTCCAAGCCCCAGGGCATGTGGTTCCGCTTTGAAGTTCTTCAGTCTTTGAATTGGGGAGAGTTAAAGGTGGTTTGGCAGGCACTTCTTTGGTTCACTTCTAACCTGTAGAGCCAGGCAGTCTGTGTCCAGACGGACAATGCGGTAATGCATGCCTACCTCCGCCGGCAGGGGTGCATGCAGCAGAGACTGTTTCTCCTATCCCAGAAGATCGGGCTATTGGCCGAGAGGAATCTCCTTTCTCTCTCAGTAGTTTCTCTTCCAGGGAAGTAGAATGGGCCTGCAGACTCCCTGAGTAGGCTCTTTCCCTTATGTGTGACCATGTGTCTGTTGCCCCTTACGTTTTCTCCAGATTCGGCTGCCCCTGGCTGGATCTTTTTGCTTTGGGGGAGACTGTCCTGCTCCCTCCGTTTTGCAGCCTAGTCCCTGCAGGGACTGCTCGGGTGACATATGTCTTTTCCATCTCTTTGTCATAGAGTCTCATGTTTGCCTTTTCCCAGTTTCGATTAATTCCCAGTGTTCTCAGGAAATTTTAAGTGGATCAGGCAGATGTTCTGCTGGTAATCCCAGAATGGTCCAAGAGGCCGTGGTTTCCTCTTCTTCAAAATTTGGCAGTGGAGGTTTCCCATTCATCCATCTCCATTGCGAGTGCCTCTTTTTCTTAGCATCCCCTCTCTGCATTTGAAATGTTGACTTTATTGACACAGGGTTGTTCTCTGGAGGTTTCCATAAGCATTCAGTTGTCTCCTAGGCCTTCCACCTTCAAATTTTACAACCATCATTGGCAGAACTTTGTCTCCTGGTGCCAGGAGAAGGGGGTGGCTTCCAATTTTTGTGATCTGTCAAGATTTTAGATTTTTTAAGGGACAGTTTGGGTCTGGCTGTCTCTGCTCTCCAGGCTCAGTGGGCCACCATTCTTGCTTTCAGAGGTTCAGATGTGTCCCCTGTGTCTCTCTTGGTGACGCGATTCTTGAAGATTTTTTTTGCTGCAGATGCCTATCTCCTGCTCTCCGGTCATCCCCCCCCTCCCCTCCCCCCCCCCCCGGGGTCCTCCTATGGTGCTTCAGGCTCTGACTTGTCTGCCGTTTGAGCCTCTTACTTCTGTTGACCATAAGTTTCTTTCAGATAAGTTTTTGTTTTTGGTCGCAGTTTCTTCTGGTCACAGGGTTGGGGAAATTGGGGTTTTGCTGTCTTGTCCCCCATCTTAACCGTTTTGTCTCAAGAAGGGGATCCTGCATCCTAGACAGTTTTTCTGCCCAAGGATTTGTCACACTTCCACTGTCAGGGCTTTTGTCCTAAACCCTCTACCCTAGAGGAAGAAACACTTCATCCCTTGGATGCTTTGAGAACCCTACTTATCTACCTGGACAGTACCAGGCCGTTTTGGCAGGTGGATTTGTTGTTTGTCACCTATGGACTCTCAGGAAATGCTCTCAAGCCTCCTTAGTCCACTTTGACCAGGTGGTTGAAGTGTGCTATCCTTTTGTCATACGAAATGACTCTCCAGAATCTCCCATCTTCTGTTCAGGGACAGTCTACAAGGAGTGTTTCCTCACCTTGGGCGATGTTTAAGGAGGCTTCCTTCCATGACATTTGTAATGCAACAGCATGGGTTTCTCCTAACACATTTGTTTACCATTACCAACTTCAATTGGGGATGGCTGGACCATCGGAATTTGTGTCTCG
The DNA here is from genome assembly GCF_964261635.1 of Lissotriton helveticus. Classification (NCBI taxonomy): domain Eukaryota; kingdom Metazoa; phylum Chordata; class Amphibia; order Caudata; family Salamandridae; genus Lissotriton; species Lissotriton helveticus. Next base: position 1,311,016,840 of record NC_136069.1, on the reverse strand, counting down.
TGTTTTATCAGCTGTACATAATCAGTAATTTATAAAGTGCCTTTTGCATTAAACATTTGCATGTGTGTTGCACAATCCTTGGTTTCTGCGTGAATCAATCCCCATGCTCTTAGTTATGGGCTTATGTGTGAGAAATGTGACAGGAAGATGTACAAGTAGGCAATGCCCGGTTACTTACTGGTAATCTTCATTATTCCCAGTCCTAGTCTTCCCATTCCATTCCTGAGCCTGTCCCTCCCTCCCAGAGGTTTCTGTTTTGGTGAGTGTTTCTTTCTTAGGTGTTTCTTTGGCATTCTCAGGCTTTCATGGTGATGAACTTCCCCCTTTATGCATGCTGGGTGTGAGAAGCTGGCCTGGTATATGATGTCCACTAATGTAAGTGGGCACTCTACACCAGTCCAGACAACCCTTATGGTGATTTAGGAGGTCCCAGACAACCTTAGAAAGCTATTCAAGTGGTAGCTGTGGAGAGCCGCCTTCAGGCTTAGTCTTGAAGGAGTGTAAAGCAGCTTGTTTTACCAGAATGCAATCTTATAGTATAGATTAACCACACAAAGGGGCATATTATCAAGAACGGTGTTTAAAGCGGCGATAAAGGGCTTGATAACCTGACCTTGTGAATTCCCATAGAAGCCCATGTTCACACCAGAACCTGGGCTTCTATGGGAATTCACAAGGGCATATTGTCAAGCCCAATATAGCTGCTTTAACTGCAGTTTCCTGCCGCTAAATCGGCGTTAATTTTAACTCCGTTCTTGATAATATGCCCCACAGTATTTAGAAAAATATGTATTTATTATATAACACTATCTAGTAGAGCTGCACTTAGGATATATAAGAACAAAATAAAAGCGGCTCAATCCAGCTATTACCAGGAAAAGATGGAGTTGGCCTCTAATTCTCCGAGGGAAATTTTTAAAATGTTTAAATCCCTCATTTCCCCTCCTGGCTCGATCCCTGACCCAACGAATGCGCAAAAGTGCTGTGATGAGATTGCAAACTTTTTTGCCACTAAGGTCGCTAATATTTACTCGCTATTTCCACAAGCGGAGATTGATACACAATCCTCTCCCTCCCTTCCATATGCCAAGTTGGAGACTTTTATCCCTCTTTCCTTATCAGACACTGTGCGTCTTCTAGGAAATCTTAAATCTGGCTCCCCGGCCGATGTCGCGCCCCCTTCGATTCTTAATTCTGTTTCAGAGATTGTCTCCCCAGTTATTCGGGATGTCATTCATTCTTCGCTTGCGGCCGGAGTGGTTCCCCCACTGTGGAAGGAAGCGAGAATTAAGGCTCTCCTAAAAGAGCCAAATTTAGATCCGGGGGATTGGGCTAGTTACCGCCCAATCTCTCTACTGCCAGGCATCAGTAAATTGGCTGAAAAGCATGTAAACTCTCTATTGGCTGCCTATATTGAGAATAATAATGCTCTACATCCCACTCAGACGGGATTTCGTAGTAAGCAGGGCACGGAGACCGCCCTTATTGCTGTGATGGAAGAGGCGAGGAAAATTGTGGGTACCGGAGGCGGCGCTGCAATTATTTTATTAGATCTCAGCGCAGCCTTCGATACGGTTAATCACCGCATTCTGATCCAAAGACTGCGGGATGTGGGATTGACGGGGACTGCTCTCAAGTGGCTGCAGTCTTTTCTTACTGATAGATCTTTTATGGTCTTCGAAGAGGAGGCTCTGTCACAACAGACCCCCCTACAGTATGGTGTCCCCCAGGGATCCTCTTTAAGTCCCACAATATTCAACATCTATATGTGGCCCCTGGCAGACATTGTGCTTCCTTGGGGGGTCTAGCTGGTCACGTACGCTGAAGACACTCAGCTGGTAGTGTCGCTCAGCAACAGTGACACGAGTGATAAGAATCTTACCTCGTTTCTGACCAAAATAGCCGAGTGGATGGATCTTTCCTTCCTCAAATTAAAAGGATTAAAAACGGAAATTATGCTGCTTGGACATGCAGCCCCCCCTAATCTAGACCAGTGGTGGCCTATTTGTTTCGGTTTACCCCCTTTGCCCAAGAAACAAATTAAGAGTCTGGGTGTATGGCTGGACTCCAACCTTAGCCTTTCCGTACAATCATGCAAAGTGGCTGCTACTTGCTATGGCCTAATCAGACTTATGAGAAAGATTCTGCCACTCCTTCCTTTTGACGCTAGGCGGCTGCTGGTTCAGGCCCTCATTTTGTCACGGCTTGATTACGCCAATGCGGTCTACCTGGGTGCTCCTAAGGGGACTATTAACGCTTTACAAGTGGTTCAGAATTGTGCGCGCGACTTCTGTTGAATGTCCAGAGGCGGGCCTCTGCTAGGTCTGCCCTTTCTCAACTGCACTGGCTTCCAGTGCAACAAAGAATCTGGTTTAAGGCTATGTACACTGTCCATAAGTCGATCACCGGTAATGGCCCCCGGTGATCGTGCCTATGCTGAAACCCTATCAAGCTCCAAGGATACTGAGATCAAATAACAAAATCTTCTGACGGTTCCCAGGATTCGTCGGTCACGCATGGTTGGACGACGCTTCGCCCTTTATGCTGCAAACTTGTGGAATCGACTCCCCAATTCCATCCGCCTGGAACCTAATCATCTTCTTTTTAGGAAACTGCTGAAGACCTCTCTCTTTCCTTGAGTAGTGGCAATGTTCTCTAGCTCCTAAATGCGCTGGGATGCCCTAGGGTAGCCATGCGCTATAGAAATGCGTATTCATTCATATGTTACAGTATCTCCTACATGGAGATAGACACAAAGCACACAATACCTTAGCAAAGAAATCACAGGAAATAGCACTAATACAGTGTGCCACGGGGGGGCGACCAAACCATATACTAAGAAAGTGGTATAAGAACCACAACTCAAGTCAGAACAATGTCAATGTAGAATTGCTGGGGACCCACAGAACTACCCAAGGTAAGTAGAGAGGGACCCCACAGAGAACGTGTGCAGTGTGTGAACACGACCGCGTGCTTCGTACAAGTCTATGTGCAAGTCGTGGTTGAAATTTTAAAGATGAGGGACCGTTCCCAGCGGACCCCGAAGAAACCCTGTGGAAGACAGAACGTTGGAGAGCCACCCCACCTGTGGATACCGTGGTACCAAAGTTACTTTTCCAGGGAAGCCAGATGCATAGGTGTGAAGTGGCGTCTGAAACCGCAATCGAACCCAATGGAAGACTTCAAGAAAGTGCGGCTGCTGTAAGACGAGAAAGTGTCTGGAGGAATCCTAATGTGGATTCTTGATGAGGAGTACCTGAAAGCAGAGGGGAGAGAGTCTATGTCACTCAGGGGTGACCAGGAGACTTGGAAAACGAATGCCCTCCGATGTCGGGTGCTTCAGGAAGGATGTCACAGTTATCTTGACTATGGAGCTGCGAGGACCAGGCGATGCTGAGGACAACCAGTACCCAGAAATGAGCTGTCCCATCTAGGATGTCGAGTGCTGAGGGGTCGGTGTCCGGCAGGACCACCAACAAGTCTTGGCAAATGCGACCCACGCAGGAAGTCAAGAAGGTGCACGGTGTCAGATTCCCGAAGGACGTACCGGAAAAGGATGCCACCCATACACCAGGCCCCTTCATTTTGTAAGCACCACGTTTTTCCACTACCAGTTCATTTTCGGTAAACTCTATGAAGGGGTAGGTGTGGAGGAGGTAGCCCACGTACTTAACCCCCGACCACATACGGGCGTTCATTGCGCTTGCCAATAGAGATATTTACTCAGCAGGGCTAGGTACTAATCAGGAGCGACTACCATCATACAGCTGTTGCCACACTGAGGGTATACAGGTTGCTGTTCCGCCCTGATTGAGATGGAGGGTATTTTATTCAATTAACACTACTTCACGTGCACTTCACTTATTTTAATTATTTTGGTCCTGAAGAAGCGCAAAACAACCCCTTGTGGGCGAGGTAGGCACGAAACGTGTTGACCTATGACCTTTGACACCGGGCATAGTGTGCCTTTGGGGCAATGTTTTAATGAGCAGTTTTTGGACTGCGAAGGGTACAACATTAACACTGTTGCTGCATGTTGACCCTATATAAACCTTATTTATCATCTCGCAGGCACCTTTTTCCTTTTTACCCTCATTGGATCCACTCCCAACACACCTTCATGCACCATCCGGCAGTCCTTGAAAAGATCTCCAATAAAGTGACCCTACGGGGGCCCGTAGGGAATTGCAGCGCCGGCCCTACGAGGAGCAAATGCCCGATGATGAAGCATGACACCCCTTGGGGTGTGTGAGGGCATTGTAGGACGAAAAGTGTATTCTCCCCCTATCTGTGGGTACCCCTTACCTAAGGTCTTTTTCTTTCTCTTTTTTTGTTCACGTTTCTTTTCTATATTAAATGCACAGGTGACTTTTTGCACCCTTGAGCGTGGGTAACTTTTTGCACCCTGCTATAGGAACAGTGTCCTTTATTGGTTTACAATGCATGCATTAGGAGCATGGACACTGGACCTTGAATAGCTCCTAGGTACCCCTCTCTCTTTTTGCGATGCACGGTTGGGACCAGCAAGGTTCAGGAGACTCACCACAAGCAGGGGAGTCAGGGCAGGCCCGAGCAGTCATGGGAGCCCGGAAGAAACAAGTGTGGCCTTCAAGTGGACCCACAGGCCAGAGGCACTGGCATCGCTAGAGGACCTCAAGCAGCTCACCACAAAATGCAGGCCACGAGGCACACAGTGTGGTGTGGCTGAAGATTCTGGTCACTGGAGGTGCTAGAGGCTGGGGCTACTTGGAGCCCAAAGAACTTCTTGCAAAGATGTCCACAAGCCTTTGTAACTGCAAAGGGACAAGGTACCCAGGGGTTCGGTTATTGCAACCCCTACAAGGACTACTAGCCTCAAACTTGGTGAGAGGGTAGAGCAGGCCTCAGGAGCTGAGAACAAATACCACCTGTGTTGCAGAGCCCACGGAGTCCGGAGGAGCTCAGGATCTGCAGACTGATCGTCTTCATTGATGTGCCTGTGAATGCAGAGTAGTGACTCCGTCACTTCAAGAGAGATTATTTTGGTTGTATGATGCACAGGCACAGACGATGCAGCAGACTGAAAGGGAGACGAAGTCAAGCCCAAATGAAGTCCAGCGAAGTCCAGAATGCCCAGATGGTAGACGTGCAGTGATTTCAGTTCTGAATCTCATCCCATGACAAACCTAGGGACCTACACCCAGGTAAGCACTTAAGTACCCTAAGGAAAGGGTTGGGAATGTTCAAGGGACCCTCCCACGGAAGGGTCTGGACAGGGGGGAGGTTACTCTCATGTCCTTAGTCCAGTTTTGTGCCAGAGCGGGAACCAAAAACTCCCAGGACTGGTTTGAACTGAACTATGCACAGGGACACCAAATGTGCCCCTCATGCAGACTTTTAAGGTGCTGGCAAGTGCACCCACCCAGCGATAATGCACTAAATCCTGTCTGGGAGGATGCCTATTGTTCTGCCTTCCCCTGCCCGAGCTTGGCTCAGCAGCAGAAGGGCAGAAATGTGTCTCTGGTCGGCAACAACCATTTTGTGCTGCCCTGGACTACAAGGCTGGTACTGGGAACACTGAGAGCCTAACAGAGGGTTCTCCCAGTGCTTGGAATCATACCTCCCACACCGTTTACAGTGTGGGGGTATGATTCCAACATGTTTGATACCAAATATGATAGGATTTGTTGCAACAGTTTTCTAGATGGTCATCGCGCGATTACGAGATGCCTCTCTATATAGTATATTCACTAACAACCCAGGAGAATGGACTCCTTAGGCTGCAGGGGTTTCTTGCTCATGCCTAGGCACCCTCTCACTTAGGACCAAGCACCCTGCCCTCAGATTTGTAAATGCCTGCTATTAGGGTGACCAACCATCCGCAAATTTCACAGACAGTCCGTTTTTCGTTGTCTTGTCCGTTGTCCGTAATCATTCTTTTTACGGACGCCTTTTGCCCGTAATTCTGGGGTTTGCAGGAATCTGGGAAGCCCCCTGTGAGAAGCCCCAGGAGTTCTACAGCACTCGCTGTTTGAGGCCAGCTCACATTTCTTCGAAGTGATGAAGAGGCTTCAACAGCTCCTGCCGGACCTCGCAGTCTGTCATTTAGCCCCATTGTCATTTTGTCTGTGCCGATTCTATCATACAGAATGACAAAGGACCATGCTGCAGTTACAGCAGCCTAGGGCATGACAGGATTGCATAACCATTGGGAGACATGCAGACTTGTTATTTATATTTTTGGTTAATAAAACTGTTCTTGCTAACCTACTTTATAGTCACACTTATGTGCCACTGAAACAAGAGCCATGCTTTGGGGTTCAGGGTGTGCACTTTACTTTGAAATACAGGGCTAATGACAAAGACTTCTGAGTTCTTTGCCTGCCTGCAATTATAGGACCATCATAAGAATTTAAATGTAACTCTAGTGAATAATGTATCTCCTTAAGAGATATCTGAACTTTGACTACTCCCAGTTTTGACTCATCTTAAAGTAGAGCAGAGGGACAATGTGCCTCTTGCAAATCACAAAGTGTAACATGCTGCTCAAAGAATTGTTTTTATGTAGATAGTTCAATGGGTTCCTTTGGAAAACAATAAAGATGTATTAGTAAGGTCAACCCCCAACCACAATATATGTTTTGAACCCTGAGTTTGTATTTCTCCAGGCCAAACACTTTTTTTTTTTTTTTTTGTGTGGTTCAAATCTGCTTTATTGGAGTAAACAGAGTATGGTACACAGCTCGGTTCGCCTACAACCCGGAGGCCGGCAGCAGGAGAGGATGAACAATACACAGCCTGGAAGCCGGCATCCCGGGGGCCCGGCGGCACATTATAGTCATGTATGACGCTGGTTCCGCATCCGGTGATGTAGGACAAGCAAGGATGAGCAGCAGTCGAACAGAGTTTTTCGATTGAGAGAAGAGTCTCTCCTTTTTTTTTTTTTTTGTATTTTGTAGAACAGGAACCAAAACAACCCAACGAGGTAACAACAAAGAGGCAGTGCATGACCATGTAGTAGTAATGAGTGATAGTGGTGTATTGTGGCAGTCCGGGCGGGTAGAGGCGTGTGGGGGGATGTCGTGTCCAGAACTCCCATCCCAGTGCTGTAAAATTCAGTAGAGGTCTATCTTAGGAAAGCGCGGGGTGTCCCGGGATGTCGCCCTCCAGAGGTGTGAAATCGTGTCGTGAGTGCGAGAGAGGGTGTACATGCTCAGAGAGGAGGGGGGGGGCAGGGCGATCGGGGCATGGCAGCCCATATCGCCAGGGAGTCCGTAGGGATATGAGGGCACACAAAGAGAGGGAGGCCTGAATGCCGCAGCAGGAGCTATAGGTCAAGTTCTAGGAGAGAGCTCAGGGTGCCGAGGAGTGATAGGGAAGTCGCCCGACTGCGCGTCATCATCCGAGCGCTTGAGCAGGTAGTGCACCAGTGGATCCCAAATATCTCTGGGTCGACACGAGAGAGGTAGCAGCTCAGCAAAGGTAGCATGCTGATCCTGGCAATATGTCAAATCTGTAAGCCAGTCCTTGAACTTGGGCGCCCTCCCCTTGCTCCAGCGGCACGCAACACGCCGCTTGGCCAAGAGCAAAGTTGTGTCAACGAATTTTCTGCAATCTCTAGGCACTTGCATCGTGTGCCCGAGGATGGCTATCAGAGGGTCCGCAGGGATCGCCTCCCCCACCATCTCCGCAATGGCCTCCATCACCTGTCGCCAGTAGCGAGCAATCTGGGGGCAGTCCCATGCCAGGTGAAGAAAATCAGCATGGTCGGCACGACAACGCTCACATCGGTCATTATCAGCCAACCCGAATCTATGCTTCCGTACCGGCGTGTAATATATCCGCTGAAGGAATTTGTAATGAATAATTTTCAATCTGCAGCTGGCAGAGATGCGGGAAGTCAGTGTACAGCAGTGTATCCACTGGTCATCTGTGATATCGATGGCAAGTTCAGCAGACCAGCGTAGCCGAGCAGTGGAGACCTGCTCTGGAGCAGCACTGCGGACCTGGCGGTAGAGCCCAGATACCAGGTGGGTCCCGTCGTGCGATCCCAAGAGGAAGTGCAGCGGTGACAGGATCTCGGGCTCATCAGGGTAGTCGGGCAGGATGTCACGCATCCCCGCACGTAGCCGAATATAGTAAAAGAGTTCAAGGGGAGTACGCTCATGCGTTTTAAAAAATAGGTCAGCGGACTTGAACTGACTCTCATGAAACAGATCACCCCAGCAGGTGACAAGTAGTTTATCACAGAGGTGACGGAATCCCAGTTCTGATAACAGGGAAAGTTGTGGATGATAGGTGAGCGGTACTCTGGGGGAGTAGGGCAGCGGGCATAACAGTCGCCTAGCGATGCGGCGCCATGCATCTAATGTGCAGGAAACTGAGGTATTCGATGTGGTGATGGACATCTCAGGACAGTGCAGCAGGCCGTTGAGCGGGAGTGGGTGCATGGTCCAGTCTTCCACTGCTATATGCGGCATGAAGGGAGTAGGAGCCATCCAGTGGTAGGCAAAGTGCGCCTGCGCGCACTGGTAGTATGTCTCAAAATCGGGGACATCGAATCCTCCCTTGTCGTAGGGAAGGGTCAGTGTCGACCACTTTAAGCGGGGGGATTTGCCGCCCCAGAAAAGCCTGCGCAGCTCCGTACGGAGTGTCTTGAAAAAAAAAAGCACCAGGGAAGTAGGGGATATTAAGAAAAAGATACAGAAAGCGGGGTAATATCACCATTTTTATGAGTGAAGCTCTCCCGGCCATGGAGAGCGGCAGTGTGATCCATCTATCGACGGAGGCAGTCAACTTGGTTATGGCTACTCCATAATTGGATCGTAGCGTCTCGTCCTTATCGCGAGAAATACGGATTCCCAAATAACGAAGATCATCGCGGCACCACACCAACGGATAATCAAGAGGGAAGGCGTGTACCGCATCTGTAAGAGGAAAAAACTGCGACTTGGCCCAATTGATGTGAACACCTGACACCCCACCGAACAGGATGAACTCCCGAAGCAGGGGATTGAGATGTATCTCAGGATATTTGACGTACAGTGTGATGTCGTCCGCATAGAGGGATACATCAATTTGCCGCTGCAGGCATTGTACCGCTCCCGCTCGGTGTAATTGTCGTAAGCGACAGGCGAGCGGTTCGACCGCGATGGCAAATAACAGGGGGGAGAGAGCGGGCATCCCTGACGGGTGCCTCTTGTGAGTGTAATAGGATGCGACAACCGTCCATTAATTAGTACCCTCGCTGTGGGGTCCGTGTATAAGAGGCGAACCCAAGATAGGAACAGTTTAGGGAATCCCATGCTGGCCAGGACTGAAAAGAGGTATGGCCACTCGATCGAGTCGAACGCCTTGGTGGCGTCCAGGAACACAGCCGCCACTGGGATGTCAGGGTGGACCGTGCGGAGCAAGGAGAAGAGGGTGCGAAGATTATGGGATGTGGATCTGCCCGCAACGAAGCCAGATTGATCAGGCAGAACAATTCTGGTCATTAGCAGCGACAGTCGAGTGGCCAGAATCTTGGCGAGTATTTTAACATCGCAGTTTAGGAGGGAGAGTGGACGGTAAGAGTCACAGGAGGTGGGATCTTTATCCGGCTTCAAAAGGGAGGTGATCACTACCTCACGCATAGAGCAGGGAAGTATCCCATCAGCGAGGGACTCGGTAAAGGCCTCGCAGAGCACGGGCGCCATAATGTCGATATATGCTTTGTAGAACTCGGCTGGTATGCCATCGAGCCCCGGTGCCTTACCATTTTTGAGGGACATGATGGCCTCGCGAACCTCGTCCAGTTCAAAAGGTGCTGCAAGAAACTCCCTGTCCCCGTCGCTGAGCCAGCATAGTGCCACGTCATCGAGGTACGCAGCGTATGGCGCGTTTACCTCTGCCGTGGAAGTATAAAGTGAAGAGTAATGTCTCGTGAAGGTGGAGAGTATCGCATCCGAGTCTCTGATGGAGGCACCGGACTCGTCGGTAAGCTCTAGTATAGTGTTATGCACCCGTGATGGTCGTGTGAGCGCAGCAAGCACCTTTCCAGGCCTATCCCCCTCGCAATATTTCCGGGCTACCCAGTGTTTACCCCGATATTTCGCCTCCCTGGCCGCCTCCTCCTCATATTTTGATAGTGTCTCTCTAAAGGTGGCGTTCAGGTGTGGGTCAGTGTCTGACGTCATGCGGAGTTCCAGAGCCCGCAGGTCCCGCTCCAGTGTGGTGATGGTTTGCAGGATATCACGCAGTACCCCGTGGCTTTTAGAGATGCAGAAACCCCTGATAGTGACCTTGAAAGCCTCCCATATGTGTTCAACTGACATCACCGAACCTTTATTTCTAGGAAAGAAATCCTCTATCTCCGCACCCAGCTCAGTGCGAAACAGGTTGTCGAGAAGTACATCTGGACGCAGTCTCCACTGCGGCCGCGGAGTGTCCCACCCAGGAGTACGGAACTGCAACGACACAGTGCTGTGATCAGAATAGGTTCTAGGCAGATGGTCCACCCTCAACAACTCTACAGCAATCTCCCTGTTAACCAGAAAGTAATCTAAGCGTGCTCATGTCCCTGTGTGAGGTGTGAAATGTGTACCCTCCCGTCCAAGGGGATGTAGGTGTCTCCAGGCATCTAATAGTCCACCCTCCTCTACGACTCCCTCCAATGCCTCCCTGGCCATGGGCTTGTAGGAGCTAACACCATCCGCTCTGTCTAGGGGGGGTGCCAGCGCCAAGTTGAAATCACCACCCCAGATGATGTGTCGCGCCCCAACAGCCACAATCTTACCCCATAATGTGGAAAAAAAGGCAGGTGAATCAACATTCGGTGCATACATTGATACAAATAAGTAGACGTCGTGGCCCACCCTACCCCACAACAAATCATAATGGCCCTCTCTGTCTACCGCCTCTCCAAGGCGGTGAAAAGGCACTCCGCGGGCAATGAGCACCGCCACACCCCTTGCATAAGTCGAGTAGGAGGAAAAAACACGGGCACCAGCCCATTTCGACGCAAAAGAGGCACCGCCTCGTACAGGTAGATGCGTCTCCTGCAACATGGCAACCTGCACATGATGTCTATCCAAGTAGGCGATAAAATTTCTGCATTTTTTAGCATTATTCAATCCTCGGACATTCCATGACAAACATGTCAGTCGCGCAGTTGTATTCAAAGCAGCCATGGACATGGCAACAGTAGAAGTGATAGCGCCCGAGGGGGCTGCATTACGTATCCACATCCACCCCTCCAGCACCAAGACATACACCAGGTTAGCAAATATACACACAGTCTAAGCAACGTGAGCCTCTTGAAACCCATCCCCCCCCACCCACCCCAGCATCCCAATCATGCCAGTAGCATGGACCCCCCGCGCAGCCCCCCCCCACCCCCTCCCTCCCAACTGTAACAACGCAAACAGCAAAAAACGCAACAAAGCAATGGGGAACACCCAATAGGGGTACAGCATAGAGCACGCACTGCCACTATCCGGTCCGTAGCTCCAGAACTGTACCGCCCTCGGTGGAGACTAGGGCTGAGAAAGTGGTCCTTGGTGTACGTTACCACTGGGGTGCAGGGTCCATGCAGGTCCATCGTTCTCGTATCACCCCAGCTACCAAAGTCCGAGCCGCTGCTTGCAGGCAGGTCGGCGCGGATCATATGCAACTCAAAGCACGTAGGGATAGTTAGTCATCGTGTTGCACTGGAGGTAGGTCAGCATTCTCCTGTTCATCTGCAGAAACATGTTCGTCCCTGCGTGCCCTACATATCATCTTCAGGGAGTCCTCAGCTTTTTGCGGGTTGGTAAAAAAGCGCTGCTTGCCCTGATGGGAAACTCGGAGCTTCGCAGGATACAAGAGGGCATAGTCTATTTGGGCCTCCCGCAGTTTTTTCTTCACTGGAAGGAACTTGCGCCGCTCGTCCTGCACCATCGGTGTGAAGTCGGGGTAGATGGAAAAAGTAATTCCGTTGTACTGCAGTGATCTTTGAGTCCGGGCAGCTCTGAGGGCAGCATCACGATCGCGATAATTCAGGAGACGGGCAATTATAGGCCTAGGTGGCAAACCAGGCTGGGGCACAGGCGCCAGGGAGCGGTGGGCCCTCTCCACAATGAATTGAGGCGAGAAGGCCTCCTCTCCGATTGATGACGAAAGAAGGGGGTTCCCCAGTGGGATTTAATGATGGGGGCATGCAACAGGGGGAAAAAACACTTCAAATAGAACATGAAAGAGCAACCCTGCCCATATGATATGATCGTCCCTGAGGGGATCCAGCAAATTTTTATAGGGTGATTTATCTAGGAGCCAATATTGCACAACACACAAGTCAGTTCAGTCTAGATATACTCAGAGATGATATATTTTTTAATTTTTTTTTTTTTTAAACCTTTATTGTACAGAAGGCACGCACAGATACGGGCCTACAACCCACCGGGCCGGCCACCACAATAAAGAAACATACGAGGCAATACAGGAGAGACAACAGGATTTCTAAATAGCTCATATGAAAGGCAAAGGCAACAAGTCTTTGAGTCGCCATCACGGACAGGATAAAAGTAGGTTAATTTTATAATAGAATAAAGGGTGTCACAGGATAATGTCAATCTGTAAAATCCGGAGGGCCGTGGCGGGCCGTGAGCAAGCCGAAGTCTCGAATACAGGAAAAGACCAACATAACAATACATTTTGGCAAAGGCAGAACGTGAGTCCCACATCAAGAACAATCACAATCGCTGCTCAGCACCCACCCGCCACTATCAGGGCACATAATAATAAAACAGCGAAAAATACGTTTACAAAACTAAAAGCCCTCCGTTACAACAACCCAAGGGAGGAAAAGAAAATGGGGTGGGGAAAAGGAAAAAAGGGGAGGAAGAGGACATCAAAAAAGGTGAGGGGGAAAGTGAGGGCGCAGCGTCAGTGCACGCCCCCCACGGCTAACAAAGCACCCAATACTAATTCGGCACAGGGAACTAGTGGCAACAGGAGAAATGAATGCGTAGTAAACCGTGACAGCAGACATACCAAAAGGGCCATGCCAGCACAAACACCCCAGGGGGCTACGTGCCGACACCGCGCCACGAAATTAGGGGATACATAAGAGCCATAGAACCAAAAAGAGGAACAAGGAAAAATACAATAAACAGACCCCCCCACCACCCCGCACAGCCCACCCTGCACCCCCGCAGAAGGCTATGGCCTACCCCCCAGCAGCGTGCCTGTCGCCCTAATTAGAACCCGAAATATAGAGAAATATAAGAAAGAAAGAATCACTTAGATGAAAAAAGGGGGGGAAGGGGAAACAGGGAAAAAACAGCGGGAGAGGAGCCACATAATCAAAACCCCTTCAGCTCCCACCCCCCCGCCCGAAAATACTCAGAGCCCACGGGAAGATAATAAACACACGGATAAGCTCCAGGAACGTAAAGACGTATCAAACATAATCATACAATTATGAATGGATCACCCAACCATACCACAAAATAACAGTCCACAGAGGCAAGATCAGCTCAACCCTGCCCTCGTTTTTCGCAAACTGTAATCGTCCAGCGCACCAGGAACCAGATCACATAAAACAGGAGGTGAAGAACAGGGAGTCGAATCAAAAATACACTCAAGTTGTAGCGATCGTGACCCGGATGATCCAGAAAGTACAGTAACCAGTTCAGGCAAAGCAGGCAAAGTTCCGATGAGAATACGGAGAAAGCCGGTCCAGCGGCACCGTCACAGGATCTTCGTACGGCCATGTGAGGCAAAAGAGGAAAAGGAGACCCATCGAGGTCGGTCCAAACGGGATCCAGCCGGGGAGCCTCCGGAGCAGAAGGAGGCACAGGACGAAGAAGGGCAGCGGACCCCCGCACATCCACACCATCAGCAGCCTCCAGGTCCACGACCCCAAGGAAAGTTCCAGCAGCAGACAACATAGATGAAGCCGCACAAACCGAGGGGGGTCCGGCAGGCCCAACAAAGGGACCCCCCTCCAGGATAGCGGTCGGTGCGGTCATGAGTGCCCCCCAGGAGCGCAGGGCGGCGAGGACGTCGCGGAGCGTAGGCTCACCTTTACAGTATTCAGCAAACGTGCCGCGCGGCGGACTCGCATCGCCGGTCCCCGCAAGGCCGAGAATCATGGGGCCGGCCGCCATCTTAGAAGCCCGGCGGGGCCGCTGCGAACACCGACCCCCGCCCGGATATCAGCGGGGCAAAACAGGATACCGGCAACCACCAGCGGAGGTGCCACCAGGGCAGGAAGGGGAGCCACCAGAAGAAGGCGATGCGCCGGCACCCCACACGCCGCCGGCACCGTTCTCCGAGTCCGGGCGGAGGAACTCAAAATGGCCGGGCCGGAGAACAAAGGGGAGACGAGCCAGATGTACGGTCAACCCCGTCCATGGAAGTCAGCACCCCAACACCAGGCCGCAGGACCGCCGGACCAGGCTCGGGAGGCCGCAATTGGTCTATTAGCACATCGGCCCCTCCGACCGACTCCACACCACCACCAAGGGCCGGCCACCGCGCCCCGTCCAGCCCGGGCGCCGCCAAGGAGTGCCAGGCCCGGCCGCTCCGGAGGCCCCGAAGCAGACAGGGGCGTAACTCAGGATCCGGGACACCCAGGAATCACCGGAGCAAACGGTAAGTGCCTGTGAGTCATCGTCGTTCCACTGCACATCGTGGAATACTTCCCGGGGCAGGATAAAGTACAGGATATTTGTTGCAGACAGGAGAGTGATCGGAGCCGAGCTAAAACGCGGCCATCTCGGACGCGAGCTAGGCTCCTCCCCCGATATATTTTTTTTAAACATGAAGTTATTTATTCTTTATCTTGGAGTTTTTTTTGTATCAAATGGTGTAAACATAATTTACATTCTTTAGATCCACATTATATATACAATATACAGTACAAATGATAGAAAAGGATAAAAATAGACAGTGATGGTCCTACACCTGTATCGAATTCTACCCAGTAACATACCACATAACATTCATTCTCTAACATTCACTCATTCCAATTCAATCACTATAGTGTTCTTTCATTCCACTTGTATTCACTAATATGGGCCCAGTGCTTGCAACATAAAGATGTTTAAATTTGTTGCATAGATCAGGGTATTGTTCCAGGGGAGGACGACTTGAAGGGATCCTGATGAATATGGAATATTATGTCGTCTTCCTGGAAGCGCAAGCCGACGCGCGTTTCGGTGATTGGCCAGGGGGGCCACACCTTCTTCAGGGCTCGGGGTGGTTAACTGGGAGGGGGACAGGCCTGAAATCTAGGGATAAAAACAGTGTCTTAGATCTTCATTCAGAATACAGGTTCAAAACATACATATATACATTTTCTATTTATTTTACGAATACCAATAACATTAAAACATGTCCTTTTTACTTTGTTTTTACCCAAACATTATTTCTACATGGATAGATCTATGGTTAAATTCCTGTGACTGTGCAAAACTGGACTACCTATGAGCACTCCTTG
The DNA here is from genome assembly GCF_964261635.1 of Lissotriton helveticus. Lineage (NCBI taxonomy): Eukaryota > Metazoa > Chordata > Amphibia > Caudata > Salamandridae > Lissotriton > Lissotriton helveticus. The sequence goes on along the minus strand of NC_136069.1, from coordinate 1,311,001,401 downwards.
GAAAAGACTTCCCGTTCGGTGAGGTCTACTAAAGGCAACTTGATAGCCTTATCTAGGCAAACCATTGGATACATATCATCATTTTTCATATATTATGACTATTTACACTTCCCTCATACATACACACATTTATTAAAAGGCGCGTAGATTCAGTTCACCTAATAGGGGATATCTTGTGACATTCTTATTCCCATTATTATGGCGGTCAGACAATTCATTTTTGATGCCCAGTTAAACATTGCTTAATTGGCCCTATCTAATATTAAGTTTTACTGCTGGCGTAGTACTTACATAGTGTTGGTAACAATATGTTTGATTGTTCACTAGCTTCACGAGGGACTTCACTTTCTACACCGGACGCCAGCTAGAGATAAGTAAACATGACACGTTGAGCTTTCACATGCTGTCTATACTATGGTAAGGTTTAGCTGCTAGGGACGGGAGGATACTATTTAGGGGTCAGTATTAAGTGTAACAGATGGATAACAAGATCATTAAATGCCGATAATAATGCATAAATGGGTAGCAGGTTACCAGGGTTTGTTTAAAGCATTACCTCTATGTTAGTGGAGAGGGGGAACTAGGGCTTCCGTATTAATCTCATGTGAGTGTATGACTGGTTTCTGCATGGAGGCTCCATGGTCTTATTAGAATATTCATCGAAGTTAGGGTAGGTCTGTGAATCCAACATCCTATGGATTCAACATCCTATACTGGCAAATGGTTATTTCACAACACGGAGGCTGCTTACCCAGAAAGATTTCAGGTTGTTTTTCCGGGGCGGAAAAAGGGAGGTGACTTTAGGGTTTTCACAAATGGTGTTCACTTCCGCGAATAGGAGTTTCTAGCGGATGAAAAAGAGACCGTTTTTAATAAGAGTGGCCATTTATTCTTGATATAAGATGATTTAACCTAGACTTCTGTGGCCCAGGTAGATGAAACAGCCCCCAGCTGGGTAGTGGATCGCTTACCGGAGCGCGATAGAAAGCTGCTCCCCTTCGGCGAAGTTCAAAATTAGCGGTACCATAGGTCCATGCCGATGTTATCGATAGAGGTTCCTGTCAAAGAACAGGAAAACTAATTTTACACACGGTTTTAGTAGGTGGCATTGGCTCTCACTAAGCGCTAAAATATGTGCATGCAGAGGTAGGGATCCTTACCAAGAATTTCGGATAATTCCTCCTTTCATGGGGTTCCATCGGCTCCAATCCGACCGTCCAACCGTGGTAGGGGGCAGGTACCTTACTCAGTCTCAGGCATATCACATTTAAATAGGATGCCGGTATGATCGATAGAGGTTCCTGCCAAAGAACAGGAAAACTAATTTTACACACGGTTTTAGCAGGTGGCATTGGCTCTCACTAAGCGCTAAAATACGTGCCCTCAGAGGTAGGGATCCTTACCAAGAATTTCGGATAATTCTTCCTTTCATGGGGTTCCGTCGGCTCCAATCCGACCGACCAACCGTGGTAGGGGGCAGGTACCTTACTCAGTCTCAGGCATATCACATTTAAATAGGATGGCAGTTCCGATAATTATGATCAGCTGTGTTCTGGCTGTCGACATAGAGGACAGACACGTATAATGCAGTAGACGGATGGATGCCATCTTGGAACGGGGAATCACGTTATCGTGGAAATAAACAAATTACTTCCATTTACTGTTTTAAATGTTTTTTGTTATTGATATTGTTCCCCAGGGAAGAGTTCTACCCCTTTCCTTCAAAAAAACACAATTCTTTCTTTATGCATATACATATATATGAAGTGTCTTGATACTAGCAAGAAAATATATATATATAAATTGTCATGGTACTAGCCTGACGTTTATTGGAACGCCTATGAGATATACTATTTTGTTATTTATTTTCAAAAAAGGGGGGAATTTTTTTACCGCATGGTGGTCCAAGTGAATATAATTACAAGAGCCCCGAGTAGGGGGGGTATAAATCGTGGAGTGGCTGGAAATCCAATCTTGTATGATGTGCATGGTTGAGTCTCGTCCAGGGGGTACAAGTCTCATTATGTATTCACTCAGTGAATCCCATAGAGATAGTTTTCCCCTTTGTTTCACAGCTCATTTTCTGGGGATCACTTTATAAGAATGCATGGTGCCAAGGGCAATCTTCGTTCAATCCCTCCGTCACAGCATTCAAAAAAAAGATCCAAAAGACCTCTCGTTTTTTCCGGAGGCCAACAGGGTCACTTCCTGGTGTGGCCTTTATTTTTTCCAGAATGAACCAGCGCAGTTCAGATTCATTATGATCTTTTTCCAACCAATGTGCTACAATGGGGGCTGCGGTTTTCTTATTCCTGATGTTAGACTTGTGCTCCCCTATTCGTACCCGACATTCTCTGCCTGTTTCCCCAACATAGGGGAGGTTACAAGGACAGAGTATCAGGTAAATGATATTGCTGGTGCGGCAGTTGGTCATGGTGGCATTGCGCCGTACGGACACAGTACGAGTCTTGGTATTGACATTTTCACCCACAATGGCTTGTGGGCAAGCATGGCATGTCCCACATTTGTGGTTGCCATATATAGGTTCCAATCCAGTTAAAGAAGTTTGGGCATTTTCAGATATTTGTGGAAGCTTGCCTCTAACCAGATGGTTTTTCAGATTAGGGTTTTTTTTAAAGCGAATATGGGTCTGCTCAAATTGGCTCTGTCTTTCTCAAAATTCAAGATATTCCAGCTTGAATTGATGGCTTGTCGGATTTTATGGTTCATCTCCGAGTGGCGGGTGATGCATACGAGTTGGTTGGCTCCTTCGGTGTTTTTAGATGTGAGCATCTCCTCTCTGTTTGTGTATCTAGCCCGTTTAAAGGATTCCTTTATCAACTTAGCAGGGTATCCTCGGAAGAGTAGTTTTTCTTTCAAAATATCCGCTTGGGACAGAAAATCACACATATCAGAACAGTTCCTTCTGATGCGAAGGAACTGGCTGTATGGGATACTGTCCCTCTGGCTTCGCGGGTGGAAGCTGGCATATTGGAGGAGGGTGTTTCGTGCGGTAGGTTTGGTGTATAGGGAAACCTTAATCGTATTCTCGTGGTGTTCTATCCAGATATCCAAAAACTCAATTTTGGATGTACTGGTATGGCTGGTGAATTTGAGGTTGGCATCTGCCGCATTGAGCCATTCGATGAATTCAAGGAGTAGTTCCTGTGTTCCCTTCCAAATAAAAAAGATGTCATCAATGAATCGCTTCCAGTTCTTAACATTCTCATAGAAAGGAGCCATTTCATTGAAGATGTTCATTCTTTCAAATTCTCCCATGTACAGGCATGCTATACTGGGTGCACAGCTCGCTCCCATGCTCACTCCAGTGGCCTGTCTGTACATGGTTTGGTCGAATTCAAAGTAATTCTCGAAGAGCACTATTTTGAGACATTGTAAGATAAATTCACCATTGGTGATGTCATTGTTTCTGGATAATATGATTTCAATGGTCTCATATGCACCTTTTTGGGGGATGTTTGAATACAAAGATTCAACATCTAGGGTGACAAGTATCTCAGAGCTCTCAATGAAAGGAATGCCTTCCACCTGTTGGATAAAATGTCCCGTATCTCGTACGTATGACTTAAGGTCCATGACCATCGGATTTAGGAATTTGTCGATATACTTCGACAATGGCTCTGTAGCAGAGCCAATGGTTGACACAATCGGTCGCAGTGGTGGATCGGTACTGCTTTTATGTGTCTTAGGCACTCCATATATGATTGGCATTTTGGTGTTGCTGGGAGTGAGAAATTCGGCTTCTGCCTCACAGATATGGTTTTGATGGACAGCTCTCTGCACCATGGTTAGTATCCGTTTTTTCAAGGCATTTTCAGGGTTCCGTTTGATAGGTATGTAATGACCTGAGGCAGATAGTAATTCTGTCATTCTCCTTTTGTAGTCTGTGGTGTCAAATAAGACGATACCGCCCCCTTTATCACAAGGTTTAATTGTGATGTTTTTGTTTTGTTGAAGTTCCTTTAGCGCCCTGTTCTCTTGTGTGGGCAGATTCGCCTTGGGTAGGGGTACATATCGTGTCAGTTTGTTCACTTTGTTCATGACTGTCTTCTCGAAGATATTTACCTCAGGGCCTACCATTTCCAATGAGGGAGTGAATGACGAGGGTGGTCTACATCCAGATTTGTTATCCTCATGGTTGGCGGGTGCGGCCTCCAGGAAAAATTTTTTGAGGCGAACCTTCCTAAAGAATAGTTGTAAGTCCTTATTCAATTCAAATTTGTTAAAGTTAGCTGATGGTACAAATGATAGGCCCCTCGTTAGAAGTTGAATGGCCGTGGGGTCTATCATTTCCCCAGAGAGGTTGAACACAGGGAGCCCCCTTATGTTCGCCAATACTGTTGCTGACGGGTCTGGACATACTTCTGCGGCTGTCCGCGACCCTGATGGTAATTCCTCGTTTGAGGGGTCCTCGAGGGGGGACGAGTGTTGCCCCGGCGGTTCCCTAAAAAACGGTTCTGTTGATGATTCCGATCATAGCTTCCATTTCTATTTCCACGATTGGAGTTATGTCCTTGGTCATAACTGGGGTCATATTCTTCGGGAGCATCCCCTTCAGAGTCAGTGGTCTCTGAGAAGGTTGTGATCTTCCTCTGGTCCCATCTGGGTACCTGTCCCCGTGATGTATTTTCCTCCTGGTTGGTATAGAAGTTTGAGGCTAGGTAGGGGTATGCCCTTTCTTGGGTGAATAGCCGAATATCTTTACGCAGTTTTTCCGTCTTTCTTTTGAGTAAATATTCGGAAAAGGATTCTAGTTCAAATTGGATCTCTTCCAGTTTCTTTTTACCTTCATCTACTGCATCTCCCTCTTTAAGTTTATCTTCCAATTCACGGATTTCTTTATTAAGGATGTCAATCACAGCGCGGGCTGTTTCTACAATGAGCATCATCCAGTCCCTGGAGCAACGGTTGGAAATCAGGGCCCATCGCTCCAGGAACTGTCTGATCTCAATGAACATCCCTGGGATATTACGTACTCTGAGTCCAATAGGGATGGTGCCAGCTCTTAAGTAATCGAGCATAAATTTAGCGTGTAGTTCTGTTCTCTTAGATTTTTTTCGGAGATTAAGTAGTTTGTTCCAGTCTCCATTAAGTCCTTTAGGTAAGGAGAAACCCTGATTTCCCTCGACAGGAAGCCCAAGCATTTTGGCAAAATCCTCGTCAGAGAAGCCAAACGTTTTAATGGCATCCATTTTAGGAATGACTAACGTCAGGATTTATTAAAGCTATGTTGCTCTTTTATTATATTTTATTTGATATATATGAAGGGTTTAAGCAAGGCCGCCTGGAGGGATAGAGTTAAATAAATAGTACTCAAGAACACCACACGTTCCTAACTCAGGTTTACATAGATTATTCACACCAATTATTTCATTTTACACAAAAACCAATGGTTTACCTAGATCAGCACCCAGAACACCCCCACAGCACAGGGCTGTGAGACAAATGACGAAAGAAGGGGGTTCCCCAGTGGGATTTAATGATGGGGGCAGGCAACAGGGGGAAAAAACACTTCAAATAGAACATGAAAGAGCAACCCTGCCCATATGATATGATCGTCCCCGAGGGGATCCAGCAAATTTTTATAGGGCGATTTATCTAGGAGCCAATATTGCACAACACACAAGTCAGTTCACTCTAGATATACTCAGAGATGATATATTTTTTTTAAACATGAAGTTATTTATTCTTTATCTTGGAGTTTTTTTTGTATCAAATGGTGTAAACATAATTTACATTCTTTAGATCCACATTATATATACAATATACAGTACAAATGATAGAAAAGGATAAAAATAGACAGTGATGGTCCTACACCTGTATCGAATTCTACCCAGTAACATACCACATAACATTCATTCTCTAACATTCACTCATTCCAGTTCAATCACTATAGTGTTCTTTCATTCCACTTGTATTCACTAATATGGGCCCAGTGCTTGCAACATAAAGATGTTTAAATTTGTTGCATAGATCAGGGTATTGTTCCAGGGGAGGACGACTTGAAGGGATCCTGATGAATATGGAATATTATGTCGTCTTCCTGGAAGCGCAAGCCGACGCGCGTTTCGGTGATTGGCCAGGGGGGCCACACCTTCTTCAGGGCTCGGGGTGGTTAACTGGGAGGGGGACAGGCCTGAAATCTAGGGATAAAAACAGTGTCTTAGATCTTCATTCAGAATACAGGTTCAAAACATACATATATACATTTTCTATTTATTTTACGAATACCAATAACATTAAAACATGTCCTTTTTACTTTGTTTTTACCCAAACATTATTTCTAGATGGATAGATCTATGGTTAAATTCCTGTGACTGTGCAAAACTGGACTACCTATGAGCACTCCTTGGAAAAGACTTCCCGTTCGGTGAGGTCTACTAAAGGCAACTTGATAGCCTTATCTAGGCAAACCATTGGATACATATCATCATTTTTCATATATTATGACTATTTACACTTCCCTCATACATACACACATTTATTAAAAGGCGCGTAGATTCAGTTTACCTAATAGGGGATATCTTGTGACATTCTTATTCCCATTATTATGGCGGTCAGACAAAAACTCCTCTCCGATTGAGCCTCTGAGCAATTTCTCCACGTAAAGTTCCATCCTACCCGTGGCTGTGGACTCCGGCACATTCGTAATGCGTATGTTGTTCCGACGGCTGCGTGCTTCTAAGTCCTCATTCTTTGCCGCTATAACGCGGAGTAGATTGTCCATTCTGGCCAGCTGCGTCGTATGGGTCGTAGTGACATCAGTGGTATCGGATATTCGCTGCTCGGCGGTTGTAATGCGCTCCTCATGGCGGTCGACCTTGTGGACTAAGGCGTCTAGTCGAGCCGTGACCCCATCCACCTTCTCCACGACGGTGGCGAAGCCCTGACGCATCTCTTGAATCAAATTGGTACGGTCCACAGCAGGGGTCGGAGGCGGGGCAGGTTGCGGAGAAGGTACGCTAGGCCCCGGGTTCATCTGTGTCGATTTGGCGTCTTTACGAGCGCTGTCGAAGCTCAGCTTGGGCTGGCGAGTCTCGGGCCGCCCCATGGCAGCGGCTGGAGGCGATTTATGGGCCAAGATGAATGATGGCAGAGCAGTTCAGCGTGAAGTGAGGTCCCGCAGGGAAGATACAGCCAGCAGTAGGCAGGAGAAGCGCAATCACGGTATGACTCAATATACAGCAGTAGAGGCGCCGTCAGGGAGAAGCGCTATGTATCCGCCAAGCGCTAAGAAAGCGTAGGTGATTGTCCAGCCAGAGGCACGTGGTCGCTGTAGTGGGCACTCGCAACCCAGAGCCGGCTGGGGAGAAGCCTGGGCACCGGTGGCAATAGCGGGCAGCAGGGTCCAGATCAGAAGGGCAGACAGCGGCAGTTAACAGCGGGGCATCGCATCCCACAGGACGGCGCTGCACAGGGGAGTAGCCAGGGGCCTCCCTGCAGGGCGGACACGCAGCGTCTGTACAGCCGACAGTACCGCCGGCACCCGACGCGATGCAGTGGTCCGCAGGTGAGTGATGCAGGACGTGACGGCGACACACAGTGCAGGGGGGCCGGCCTCGACCCCCGGCTAGTAGGTCCAGCGGTCCGCGCCGCACAGGCCGGGATTAGCAGCAATGCGGGAGGCCGGCACAGCAGTCCGGAGGGGTCGCAGCTCCACCCGTCGTGCGAGGAGCAGCCCCCCCTCAGTGCCAGCAAGGAGAGTCAGCGGAGGCTGGGGGGGGGGGATCCAAGGCGAAGTCTCCAGCAGTCGCCTACCTGCGTGGCCGCCCCCGCACGCCGTCCCAGGAGGATCCCGATGGCAGAGGCTTGATGCGGCCTGGAAGCCTCGTGGCAGTCCCCAGGGTCGCGTGACTGCAGCGGCCGGGCATTCGCTCTCCGCAGCTCCAAAGCGATAGTCGGGCAGATTACAGCAGCCCGTAGCTCCGGCCCCAGAGCGCGCAGCGGCCCCAAACTTGGAACGAGTGTGAAGCGTGATGTCAGGATGTGGGATCCGGTCTTTTGGGGGTGATACAGCACCCCGTGGCGCAGGATCAATGAAGGATCAATTACCAAGGAGCGGGAGCTGCGCGTCTAGGCAGCCATTCCGCAAGCGCGCCCTCTAGCGCCCCAGGCCAAACACTCTTAACATATAATTAGGGCAAATGGAATTAAGCACTTCTGGAGCTGCAGTTTTTTCCTCAAAATTATTGATTTGCCACATAAAACCATTAACTGTTGCATAATATGCTCAAATGGATCAAATGTTTTTTTAAAAGTGGCGCGATGTGTTCACGCACAGTGAAAGGCCCTTTATAAAAGTTAACTGGTCAGCTTCCCATTGCTTATTTCATTATGTAGTTGTTAAGCTGACACTGATGAGGGGACATCTTTACTATGATAGTATTACCATGTATTAAAATGAAAAAAAGAATGAAGTGATACTACAAAATATGTGCCGCATTATGCCACATAATTTGCCTTTACTTGCTGTATAATTTAGTCAACCCTGCCGCACAATTCCAATGGCCCTGCAATAATGCCTACTCGTAAGAATGGCATGTAACTCCTACACCTTGCAGCCCTCATTGTCTTAAATAACATCGACTTACACACACCTACAAATCATTGTCTCTGAATAATATATGTCATGTGAAGCGCTCTTGGCACTCTATATTGGAATGAGTAATACTATAAAAGAAATTAAATACACATGAGAGAGGGTATAGATTTTTGAGGGGCACTCTTTTGAATGGTGGTACTGAGGGAATCTTTGGAGAAGGAGGTCTTAGGGGGGACACCAACAAAGACTGTCACACAGGGTGCAACCAGCAGCAAAGCTTGTCCTGCCAGGGATGTAGTTATTATTCCAGTAGCCTATGCAGTGCCCCAGGTCCTAAAACAAAGGCACTTCAGGAGCTGATGTGGGATGGACTGGCAGGAAGGCATAGTCTATAAACGTAGGGATTTAATCTTATTGTAATCACTAATTCTGTACAGTTTCTATTTAAACATCTTTAGTTAATGGAGAACGAAGAGCACAATTAGAAATGTCTAACATAACAGGACTGGTGTGCACTAATCCCCAAATCTTCTAGTGCAATACTGTAACCTGCAGACAAATGCCTCGTGCTACAATCTTGGATGGATTTCTCCCTCATTATTTCAAAAATAGCCCTGTGAATTTCTGTCCGTATTTATATATTATTTCTAAAGCATGGGCCTGGTCAAAAGGCAGCAGAATGGTTTACAAGTTCCACAACAAGATTCATGTCTAGACGCCTGCGCCAAATCATTGAGGAGCATATTTACTAACATTGCATGTAGCACAGCGCAGCGAATGCAGCTGCTGCACTACGTGAAGTGGAAAGAGCAGAACAGCACCATATTTTCAAACATATGGGACAGTTCTGCACTTTCCTAGTTCTGTTGCACTTGTGGCTGCCTAGTGCCAAGACATTGTGGTCAGGTAAGTTGTTTGAGCAGGAAGAGAAAACTATCCTTTGAGGTCAGTTTATATTTGCATGTGTGCAAAGAGTAAGTAACCCCAGCTTCTGATAGGCACACAATTGTGCCGTAAACCCATCCGAACAGGTCTGTAAATATGGGTTTACATGGGTGGATGCACAGGAACGCCCATGCGCCGCCCATGTAATGCCTATCTGACAGTGTTGTTTTGTTTTACAAAGCCATGCCAATTAGGATTGGCAGCAGTGTGTACTAGAAGAGCTTCCTCAAGCTAGTTATCTGTCACATTATTGAGACCTGAAAAAAATCTTACGATAGAGTGCTTCCAAGAAACACCGAATGGTGAGGATGGTGGAGATATAGCAAGAGGGATCACAACAGGGCACATTGGGTTTCACTCTCTGTCATAGCTGCCGGCTGTCTCCATGCCATGCTGGTCACATTCTGTCAATCTTTTTTAAACTAAGAGAGCATTGCAAGGTTGCTTCAGGGCCAAAGAGAACAGCTTTAGGTGACCCACCCGTGGGTTACTTTAGGTTGTGCAAAAGCACTCCCTTCAATCACCTTTTTAAAAGGTAAGTTGATTAAAAGTGCTTTTCTCTTGTTTTCACTGCTTTCTCCTTGCTCTTTCCCACGTTTTTTGTGCACCTCCTGTAGGAAGCTGTCCCTGTATATGGTATGCCACTAGGTGGTAATACCATTCCAAGAGCCCAGGGGTTCTCCAAAAGTGTACAGGGCTCAATGTAAACCCAAAGGTGCTCTATTAGTGGTAGTGTGGGCAAGCAGCCTTGGGCCCAACAGCGAGGAGTGTAATACATTTATTGCGCAACATTGAGCGATAATGGACACATGACTCAAAAAGGGGATCCACACCAATTTTAGAAAAGTAAGCGTGGTTTGTACTTCATTTTAAGACCAAGATCTTCGCAATAAGGTAAGTATCTTTTTAATTAAAAATACTTTTCACTTTCAAAAGTCAAGACTGTGCAATTTCTGAACAGTTCAGTGTTATCCTAAGGGTGAAAACTATCATGTACCCAGCTTACAATTCAAGTCTTCAGGACCAAAAATCAGCAAGGAGCAAGGGTCAGGTGAGTACCAACACTGCACCACCCGCGGCACAGGGGCGGCTGGGTGCAGAGGCCAAAATCGGAGTTTGGCCAGATGCGTTTCAATGGATACTGAAGGTGCTCAAAGCCACACTACTTGCAGGTAAATGAATTGGCTGCAGGGGCCAAGCTTTGGGGGTTAGGCCAAGCACCGCTTTCAACAAACGTGCTGCAGGTGTTGCACCGGAAACTGCAGGAGGAAGGCCAACAACAGCAGAGGTAATTAGAGATGGGGGTGGTCATAGGGACACCGTTGATTCAGCTCACTAAGGTGCGTAGGCTTCGGGTGCAGGGGTGCCTTTGGATGTTGGAGTCGTCTTAACAGAGGGTGTCACGGTCTGGGGAGCCTCTGGATTTAGGCTGTAGGGGTCAGCCAACCCTGGACTTGAGGTCAGGATCGCTGGGGAGACTTCACTGGACAGGTGAGCCACTCGGACTCAGGCTGTGGGCGTCGGGTGCAGAGTGGGCACAAGTCGTGGTTCTAGCTGGATCCGGAGTCCTTGTTGTTTGATTCTTCTGGACAGGGCCGCTGTCTTAGGGAGATCTGGTCTTTGTTGAAGAGTAGGCAGTCTTCTTCGGGTTTCTTGAAGTTGCTGGCCACAGGAGAGGTGTTGTATTCTTTGCAGAGTCTCAACCTAATATACATTTATTTTGACTTGTACCTTTGTTGGTTGTCTATTTCATTACTTATATACTAATGTGTGACTTTCTCTGATGTGTCTGTAAAACTTACCTTTGGTCCCGAAGTTTTGTCCTGAATTTTGACCTTCTGCCCTGAATTTTGGTCCTGAATTTTTACCCTTCCTCCTGAATTGTTGTTTTTTGTGAAATATGTTTATTGACATTTTTTCTGATTGCAAGACAATAACAGTGGTTATCAGCATAGTATGTAAACATGCGCAAGTAGACAGCAGCTATGTATCTAGTCAGCAGTAAAGGAGAATCAAACAATTTTAGTGTGCACCAAATCATTATCATGGGCCCCATCTTTCCATTCCAACCATACACCCAACCATATAAGATCATTGTGAATCGGAGAGCGAGAGTCCATAGTGTGTAAGCCATGGCTTCCATATTTCCAAAACTTTTTAGGGCAACCCGTGCATTATAGGTTGTCTTCTCTCCTAGCATATACATGTCCATGCTCTTTCTCCATTCAACAATAGATGGAACCACTGCGGCCCCCACACCCTAGCTATGCCTCGTTTTGCGACCACCAACCCTAGCTGCAGCAGGACCAACTTAGGTTTAGGGAGGTCAATGTCCGTGGAGATTCCCAGCAAAACAAACGAGGGACTAAGTGGAATCGTTTCCCCCAAAACATTTTCCATCTCATCCATCAGAGTCGTGCAGTACCTTTGAATCTTAGAACACTCCCACACCGTATGATAAAATGTACCCTCCAACCCTAGACATTGCATACAGGTGGAAGTTTCTGCCCTCCCTAAGTGGTGTAATCGCATCCTGTCGTAGTATGCCCTATGCAAAAATGTATATTGAATCAGCCTGAAGCGCGATCGGATGGCTACCTCTCGAGGATGCATCAGAGCCATTTCCCAGTCCAAATCGTCCATCTCCCCCAGCTCGGATTCCCATTTCGTTCGCAATTTCAATAGGTTATCTGGCTTATTGTTTATTATTGTTTTATAGGTCCAAGAGACCGCTTTTTCCGCTATTTCCCCCATCACGAGTCGTCCCTCTAAGGGTGCATATTCGGGGATGTCATCAGTATCTAAGCCCTGAGCCTGCCAGGCATGCGTCAACTGTAGGTATTTGTAGTGTTGGGTTGTGTTCATTTCGTATTCGGCCTGAAGGCGTGCAAAAGTGACTAGCTCTTTGCGATACAATATATCTTTAAGTTGTGAGATGCCCAGCAGATCCCATTTCCTAAAACCACACAGCTTCTTAATTTCCGGCAGGCGGTTATCCACCCATAGCGGGGTCTCCCTAGTGACCCGGCCGCCCCATTTCATCTGTCTTTCCGCTTGCTTCCATGCTGCCATGACGATCAGTGTCACTGTAAGGAGTTGTGTAGCCCCTTTCCCCCCATACATGTAATGTGTGTACGGGTGTTCAATGAACTTTGTGCGCTCTAGGGCATACGTATGGTGATCTCTCTCTATGTGTTCCCATTCATTCACAACAATTAAATGGGCTGCCCAGTAATATGCCCGTAGATCCGGCAGGGAAATGCCGCCATTATATTGGTTACGCTGTAGTGTAGCCAGTGCTACTCTCGGCGGCCGTCCATCCCACAGAAATGTCCGCAGTGCATCATCAATTCTATTAAGCACTTCCGCTGGTATTAACTGATAAGTGTTCTGTAGCACTTAGAGAAATTTGGGGAGCACTATCATCTTGTATAATGCTGTCCTTCCCAGTAGGGTCAACGGCAGGAACCTCCATCTCTCCATATCCTCGCGAAACCCCTTGAGCACCTTGTATAAATTATGATCCAGCGCTAGTTTCGCATTTGTGGTTACATAAATACCTAGGTATTTAATACCCTCTCGGGTCAACCTGGAGCTGGCTTGGGCTTAAGGTATACCCATCACCCCCACCCACTGGATACAGATAAGATTTCCCCCAGTTAATCTAATAACCCGCATGTGCACCGTATGATTCGCAACTCTCCATAATGCTTGGGAGTGTTCTTTCCGGGTTTGTCACATACAGTAATATATCATCCCCATATAGGGATATGTGTTCGTCGGGCCCCGTCGTACCCTCCGGCCGAAAACCTGTTATGTCTGGGTGTGTTCGTATCACACAAGCGAGTGGTTCCAGTACCAGGGCGAAGAGTAGAGGAGATGGAGGACAGCCCTGACGAGTGCCTCTACCTATAGGAAATTCCCATGTTAGCACCCCTTTAACTCTGACCATCGCCACGGGTCTGTCATAAAATATGGCGATCCATTGCCGGAACACCGGTCCAAAACCAAATTCCTCCAAGGCAGATATAAGAAAGGGCCAATGTACCGCGTTAAACGCCTTTTCGGCGTCTAGTGATGGTACGAGGTGTGGATCATCCCTCCTGTTTACCACTTCCAGCCAGTTATGCAGTCTTCGCAGGATAAACCTAGTCGACCTTTTGGGCATAAAGCCCGACTGGTCTCTATGAATGAGACCGGAGATCACCACTGTGAGCCTTTTCGCTAATATCCTGGCAAGTATTTAGGTCTCCAGATTAATCAGCGAGATAGGGCGATACGAACTGCACTGTTCTGGGGTCGATCCTTCTTAGGTATTACCGCTATTGTGGCAGTCTGGAAGTCCCCAGGGAGGCCTCGTGCCTCGTGTGCCTCCAAGTAGAGTTGGAGGAGGTGCGGGCAGAAGAGCGTCGCATGTTGCTTAAAGAATTTCTGGGGGGAGCCCATTAGGCCCAGGAACTTTCCCCGTTTTTAGCTGGCTGATGGCCACCATAATTTCTTCCTTTGTGATCTTCCTGTCTAAGGACTGTGAGTCCTCGCCCCCTAGCCTGGGGAGCTGTATCGCCCATAGATGTACCAGTATTTGCGCAGTTTTGGTCAGGGCTCCTAGCTTATAAAAAGCCTTGTAGTACTCTGCAAACGCATTAGCCATTGCAGCTGGGGTATTATGAGTCCGTCCATTCTCTTCCTGTATCTGGGTTACCCATCTGGAATATAGCTCTTTCTGCTAAGCCATGCAAGCAGCCTGCCTGTCTTATCCACGGTGTCGTACAGTCTCCTATGCAGTGCTTGTATTGCATGTTGCGCATCTTTTCTGGCTAGTGCAAGATATTCCTGTCTAAGAAGTTGCAGACTACGTAGCTGGGAGGGATCAGTATCTACATTCGCCCCCGTTGCGAGCTGCAGTAGTCGGGACTCAATCTCAATGATCTCCTCCTCCTCCCTCCGTTTTTTATGGGCTATGATGTTTTGTGCCCTATCCCGGAGGACTGGTTAGTACGCCTTCCAAAGCGTGACAGCCGAGTCTACTGTCCATACGTTTTCTTTAAAATAAAGCTCTGTATCCATCCTAAGTTCTTTCGCAATCTGCGTATCTTTCAAGTCTCAAGCATTAAGTTCCCATTCCCTACATCGGCCTTGTGTACGGGTACTTACTGTGAGCCACAGGGGGGAGTGCTCCAAAAGGCCTCTTGCCAGAAACTCCACTTCATATATATCCCCAGGTCCCCGGCCGGAGAAAATAAATAATCTATTCTTGAGAAGGCTTTATGGGTCTCTGAATAAAAGGAGTAAGCCTTGGTCTGGGGGTGCTGCCTACGCCACAAGTCTGTGAGTGGTAGTGTGTCTTTGAACCGTTTCTGCAGGGGTTTCTGTGTGATCCCTCCCCGTAACAGTGGTACGGTCAATCGTGAGGTCCATTACGTCATTGAAATCGCCCTCAATAATATGGTATCCGAGCCAGCCTCCAACAGGATTGCTGCGAGCTTATCATGTGTTTGACGTTGGAGCCTAGGTGGTGCATATAGGCTCATAAAGGTAATATGTCGTCTGTTCCATATTCCCTTAGCCGCAACATATGTACCATTTGGATCCACCCAGGTGCGTTCTAGGCGGAAGGGTGGCTTTTCCTAATTAATATTGCTAAGCCTCACGCTCCAGTGGAAAACCCAGCGCGTGCTAGTGTTTTGTAGGTGCCTCTACCCAGAAAACCACATTGAGGATAACATCAGGTTTCAGTCTCTTAAAATATGCGGCCACTAATCCTCTCTTGATCTTATTCCCCATCCCATTCACATTCCATGAAAGGACGGAGTATTGCCCTTGATCATACATACCCATTGTTACGGTGGGTAGTGTTAGGCCTGTCATCCGGCCCATCTCCCTCTCTCCACTGCTGTAGCCCCTGCGATCCATAAGTGTCTGCATTCCCACTGTTTTGCCATGTTACTATTACAAGTCCCCAATCTCCCCCCTCACACCCCTCCAACATCCGTCCGACCACCCCCAGGGTCAACAGGACCAACTGTGTCGTGATCATATTGGCAAGGTCTATCGCACACACCCCCAAACCCGGTGTCTCAAACTTTGTTCAGTCCCTCTAGTCCCCCCCTTAAACCCACAACCCCCAATTATGCAGTCCTGGCAGTTGAGTCCCAGAGTGACAACTTCAAAATCTACTTTAACAAACCCAAAGCAAAAAAAAAAAAGGGGGGGGTGGGACATTAGGGGAAAGAAGGGGCGGGGAAAGAGGGGGAGGGAGGAACAACCAGGGAGGAGGGAGGAAAAGGAGAACCAATACAAAAAGGAGGGATAGAATTGGGGCAGAGCACACAGGGTGGTGTGCGATGTGTTTTCCCGGTCCGCTACTCTTTCTGCTCTCCGGGACAATCGTTACTCCTTAGCATCATTGTTCACAGATAGTGTCAGAGTGTCCTTTCCAGTGTCACCGTTGTTCTCGCCCGTGCACTCCAGGAGGTTGATGTTATGCATCAGGGGGTGCTCTTCTCCCGAGTCTGTGGTGATGTCCTGATCAGTGCAATCCGCCGAGAGGCGCGCAGCAAGGTCTTTGGGCGTCTCCTGTTCCCGAGGACTGCCCCGGCGTGGGACGCTCTCCGAGTCCGATGCTCGTGGCACAGCCTCCACAGCTCTTCTGTTCCGGTAGGGTGTTGGTCAGAGCGCTATATTCGGTGCAGTTTCTTTGTCCCTCCGTGCACGGTTTTGTGGTCTAAAAGTATTAATAAGCAGTGAAGAGGCTTTCCCAGAGCGCAGCGGCATATCACGGGGTGTTCGTGGCAGGGGGCGCTCCTCCAAGAACAGAGTCTTGTCCTGAAAAATCACCTTAAGTTTAGCCGGAAAGAGGAGCATATACATAATTTGCAGCTGCCGCAGTTTGTCTTTCACAGAATCAAATGTTTTACGTTCTGGGAGTAGTCCGGGAATACCATGATCTTCGCCTTATCCATTCAAATTTCTCCATTCTGTCGGAACGCCCTGAGAATAGTGTCTCTGTCCTGATAATTAAGAAACCTGGCAATCAGCGGCTGCGGAGGTGCTCCCGGCAGCGACCTGACTCCCGGTATTCTGTGTGCCCTCTCTATGATGAAGCAGGGTGAAAAATGGGTATCAGGGAACATATCCAACAACCATTTACGTAGGTAAGTACCCGCATCCGCCCCTTCAATTGCCTCCAGAAACCCGAGGAAGCGCAGGTTGTTTCGTTGTGCCCGATTTTCCATGTCATCAACTCTCCAGAGGACCTCCTTCAGGGTTGTCGTCAGGGCAGTGACCTCGCCCCGCAGTTAGTGAGTAGTGTCCTCGACTTATGAGATGCGATGCTCCGCTTGCGTGACTTTTTTGGATACATTGCAGAGATCCTGATGGAGCAGGGTGACATATATTTTAATCTCATTTATCTTGCCTTCGAGCACCTCTCTTGAGGATTGAATCGCCTGGAGGAGGACCGCATTGTCAGGAGGGTCGGCCGAGCACGACCAGGTGGGATTCGGCACCTGCAGTGGTTTAGTGAATTTGTCCATCTTGCCCTGCTTCTGCATTTTGGAGTCTTGATCTCGCGCCATAGATGGCAGGCACTCGGGTCAGGCAACCGTTAGGAACCACTTTAGATCACCGGGGCTTCAAACGTTACAGTCTGCCTGATTCTCTTATTCTTTTCTCCAAGGGGCCCGCGGAGTGAGGACGCTGCGTGTGGACCGCGCCCCGTCCGGTCCACAAGCCAACTAGTGGGGAAAGGTAACGTCCAATTGCGGCACGATCCTCATCTGTAACTCGTGGCGGGCCAAACGTGTCTGCACAAGGTGCGCAGTAGCCTGATTAGTCCTAGGCTGGTGTACGGTTCTGTCCTGCTACGCGCAGCGCAACCATCTTCAAGCCCTGTGTCTTCAGCGTGCGCCCATGTATCATTCAACGCTGCGGTGCAGCACCAGGTCGCACTGCCGTGGTCTCAAGGCCCCTCACCGTGGATTGTACCAGTGGTGACCTTCACCGCGCTATATGTTCTTCTTACTGTTGGACCATCCTGTGAGGATTCTCCAGAGGCTTCCCCGATATGCAATGTGTATCCCCCATATACCTGCCCATGTCCCTGTGAGCAGTGCCGCCCAACAGCGGTCAGTCAGCTATGTGCGCCACCCCCAACAGCAGCTCCGTGGGGGTTCTTGCCCACTTGTTGCCTGTTATATGGCGAGATCCCCGTCGTAACGCTGCACGTCCCACCTCCGGGACCCTTCAGTCCCCTTTCGTGCCAGTTATAGCCTGTTGCTCAGATGTCAGGCCTTAAGCTTCCCCTTCTCTCCCTTCCCCGATGGCTCACGTCCGGGGGGTGGGCTGCTATGCAAGCAGGGTACACCAAACAAGACACAGGCCTCTTCTGCCGCTTCACCCGATGTCCAACCTGAGGGGGGGGGCCCAATCACTCCCTCCCTCGTGGGGTGCCCCCTACCTCTCTTCACCACAGGTCTTTGTTGCCTTTGAGCATGGCCTCCCAGGCGAGCGCACAGCGCCCCGACAGGCCGCACGCTCAAGTCCCGGGCAGCGGCTCTTCCGCACTCCACCACTGAGCACCACCCAGAGCTGGCGCAAACCTCTCCTAGTCTGTGGTGTCAATCTCCACACCCCCGATCTTCGCAGACAGTGTCCAGTCTCTGCGGGGGGAAGTGACCCGTTCAGCAGCCGGTCCAGGTCTCCTCAGCTGCATAACTCGCCCCATAGTCAGCCGGGATAGTCCGCGGCAGATCATCCAGCAACCGTGCAGAGGTCTCGGCCCCCGAGGGCGGATGGGGGGTTCCTCCAGGCACCTGTCCCCACAAAGCCGCTGGGAGACACCCTCCTCTTCAGATCCTGCTTCCACGCCGCACTTGCGATGGAGTCTCTGTTCCTGGAGCTCAGTCCGTCGCCATTTTACTCTCAGCCGGGTCCGCCTAACTTCTGCCGATTTCAGGCACCACAGGTCAAATCACTCCCCAAACGTCTCACACCGGGGCACTTAGGCAATGTTCCGCCACTCGGTCCGCATCGCGGCGGTACCAGATCACAAGGAGAAACCAGGATTAGGTACAGGATCTGTGTTTGGCCATCAGAGCTCCGGTCGGACACGTCTTAGTCGGCCATGCTCTTGGTCATACCCCCATTTGTCCTGAATTGTTGCACTCACCGTCCTGAATTTGATCCATGCCAGTTGGTAACTCTACCTGCTATAGGGGTGACTCATAGGTTTTAAGTGCAGTGACCCTTAGATATAGTAAACATTTATCTTTAGTAAGTGGTGCATGCATCATCTTACACAGGCTGCAATGACAGGCCTGTAGTTCCATTTTGAATGGCCTCTCATGGGTGGCATGATGCATGCTTCAGCCCATGGGAGACCTCTAGGTTACCTATGCACTGGGTAAATGGGTACCATATACTAGGGACTGACTAGGGTACCCCAGTATCCAATCTGGGAATTACCTAGTTACTGAACTCAACATGTTTAGGGAGAAAGTAGACAGACTGGGGTCCTGATTAGCAGGATCCCACTCAGACTAGTCAAAAACAGCATCACATCAATCAAAAAGTGGGGATAACCATAAGAAGCAGATCCTACTTGCCTACACTGGGTAATCAGCGCCATATTGGGGGAAGTATTTTGACTTCAGCTAGGTGATAGGTTCTGTGGAGCAGGAGAACTGCTCATGTGTAAGGAATAGAACGGGAAGACCAGGACTTGGAGTAATGAAGATTACCTGTAAGTAACCGGGCATGACCCCTGACTATTTTAAATTACTATACACCATTCCCTTAATGTAAAGCATTTGAGACAGAGGACTTAATCAAATAAGCGAATGCAAACAAAATCTGCCAGAAAGAAGGGTCTTTTTCTGTTAAGGGACTTTTCCCGGTATGCCAACACCGCAGGAGTCAACAACATACTGTACACTGGAAATCGGAAACCCTTCAGCTTACATTTTGAAGTCATACTGGCTGTAGTTGTACAATACAGTGATAAACAACGGCTCTCCGACTTTTCCAAAAATGTATTTATTTACATTATTTTACTGAAAGAATTTAAATTATTATGCCAGTCTAAAATTGTACAATTTTCACATACTCTCATTTTAAATGTCTTCATCCACACGCTGGGGTTTGCAAATCTCCACTTCAGGCGTTCAAGCAATAGTATCACACTTCCCCCATCTCCCACTTGAGTCTTCAACAGCCTCTCCTTCTATGCCACCTCAATTCTATGGCAGGACCGGAGGCTTCGATTATGCTGTCTCATTTCTTTACTAGAAATACTCAGCAGCCAATCACAATAAAGAAGAGAAATACACAACTACATTTCCCATGAATACTCTGGGTAACCATAGAGTATACACACTATATAAGGGACCATAGAGAATAGGCTATCCTCTTTCTTTGCTGCTCCGCAGCCAGTTAAGTGCTTTTTCTTATATGTGTTATTGCATTGCTTGCACTGTTCGCATTGTTTATTGTTTTAATTGCTTTCACTGTTTGCGTTTTACTTAGCTTTGTGCTGCTTGATGATTGCGCTGTTCCCATGTGTTTTTTCCCGCTGTGCCCGACTTTCTGCAGCGTTTCCGGGCTTGCGCTGTGTTTGGCCCGTATTTTGGTGCCGCTGTGATTGCGAGCGCATGTTCGCCTCCTCGGTATTGGGCGCTTTGTGCCCGCGCCAGTATTTTCAGTGGAGTGGGAGCCGGGGACTCAGAGGTTGCGCGCGCTGCTCGCGCGAACCTCTTTTGCATATTGAGGCAGGCGGCCGTTACCGCCCATGCGTGGCGGCCATTGTTGTTGTTGTTTCCGTGTTTTCTCACGAGTTATACACGCCGGAGCTGCGTTTGTATTGCTCAAGCCCACAGCCTGCGCAGAGGGTCCCCACTTTACGCCCATGCTTCAAAATATTTGCATGGGCTGTACAATATACATAGGCTTTGCCTAGAGTGGCCTGACTGTCAGCAAGCCCTCCCTCCACATTTAAAAATTTTTGAGGTCAGGTGGCTGCCTGCCTTATTCTGGCTTGCTTTGGGGTTGTCACTCCCCCTGATACTTGTCTTTCGGGACTCATTGTTTTCCCTTCCTCTAGTGGGCATATATATTTGTTACACAGTGTGGAATTATGGGTGATTACTATGAGGAAGAGGGTTATTACTATGATGAAGAACCCTCTGGTTCTATGGAACAGGATTTAGTGGACGCTCTGGATCAGGGTGTCCAGCACTCAGTTAATAAGGTGGTCCGGGGGGCGTGGCCTACAGCCGAAGGGAATGGTCGCTTGCTAGAGCGGCTCCCGGCCCTCGTCCAAGAAAATCCGTCAACCTGATCCGTTTCCTGATGTGAGACCCCCCCTATCATCGGGAGGTTCCCACCATCTACTGGTGGTCCGTACTCCGGTGGATCGGATACAGAAGGCGAGAGAAACCGACTTGGAAGAGCGCACCTCCCTGCGAGCTCACAAGATGGCGGCGACTGCGGTGCCTCGGCCCGGAGGCTGGAGATAGACTGTGTAATTGCCAGGCCTGCCTACCTGCTTGATCACCCCCGCAGTTGTCGATCCTGACCGAGGTGTCCTTGCTGTATGCCCTGAAGTTTTGGGCGCTTTCCGCCACTGGAGGGGCCCCCGCGATGAGGCGTGCGAGATGAGACTGTCGCCGATACTCTGAGCTTCGAGGTGCGTCTAAGCAACACCCCGGCTTCTCGGACTACGTAAGGCTCGCTGCGGAGGCCTAAAACCCCCGCGCCCGGCGGACTCACCGGGGTGTCCCTGCTGCCCGACTTGCGACTCCAGAGGCTCCGTGGTGCTGGGGGGCCCCCGGCGGCGGGGGGGGGGGACGAGTGGAGCTGTCTCGGAGAAGACCGAGAGACGCCCGACGTTTGGTCCTGTGCGCCATCCACGTTACAACCCTGCAGTGCCCCGCGCCTCCCGGACTCACCACCAACATTCCTGCTGCCCGTCCCACAACTCCGGGGGCCTCGTGTTGGTAGAGGAACCCCGCGACTGTGCGAGAGGAGTGGGGGCTATCTTCATGAAGGCCGCGCCGTGTCCCGACATCAAGGCCTACGTGCTGCTCACAGTGAAGGCCTGCATTTAATCGGCCCGTGCTGGCGCCCACCTTTGAACGCGGTGAGTGTGCTCTGTGGCTGGCCACTGTTGCCCGGCCCCGGCGAGGATATTGCCCACATCGCTCCCCCCTCCCTGCTGACCCCAAAGGACGACCTAGCGTAATTTGGCGCGGCGGCGCCCCCGGGAACACTTGAAAATCTGGGCTCTCTCTCAGTGGCCCGCTGGTCCTCCCCGCCTGCTGCGGATGGCTCCCCTAGCCCCCGGGGCGACACAATCCAGACTTTGAGCCTGTTCTCCCGGCCCTGGAAGTGACGGCCAAGTGGAGCTGCTCCCTGCTCGTGCCCCGGTGAAGGCCAGGTATACACCTTAACGCCGGTGGTAAAGTGTCTGCTCCTGTGTGCCTCTCCCCTGAGCCAGTAGACATACGCATTGAGGACTGCACCTTTCGGTATGACTCACCTACCTTCATCTGGTACGCCGCACTCCTACATGTAACTCCCGGTCTATAGCACAATAAGTGATCAACTCTGGTCTCTCCCCACTACTATATCCCCCCTGAGCTGGCACACCCTTGGTGATTTCTACGCTCGGAACGATCTGATGGTGACACTCTAAACATGGTGGTGACTGATCAACCACTCCACTGTGGTGATATTGCCCCACTCCCTGGCTACTGTCTCCATCTCGACTAGAAGCGATGGCTTGGGAGGTACAGATTGACCTACAAGATGGCCTCTAACAAGGGCAACAGACCCTCTATGCAAAGACAGATCAACAAGCTCTCGTGGGGCTCTAGGGGAGAGAGCAAGGAGGCTAACTCGGACATAGACCCAAAAAAGTAATTTCCCCACCGGCAACAAAATCACCCACACTGGAGGACGTGATGGAGGCCATCGCTGGCGTTCGCTCCTCTTTGGAGACCCATATAGACTCGGTGAACATAGAGGTCACCCTGTTAAGTGCTGACCTACGCAAGATGTACTCCAAAGTAAAAGACATAGATGTCAAGACCACAGCACTCATTGACGACACCTCCACCCTCCAACAACATGTGTCCCAACTTCAAAAACAACAAAAGTTGATGTGGGAGCTCCTGGATGATTATGAAGGACGCGCATGACGCAACAACCTCCGTATCCTGGGAGTCCCGGAGCGGATGGAGGAGCCGGCCACTGACCTCTTTGTCGAGAACCTCGTCCTCAAACATCTCCAGCCCAAACACCTATCTAACTATTTCTCAATCGAGCGGGCACACAGAGTCCCAGGAGTTAGGCCGAAAGCGGGAGCTCCTCCTCGCCCTATAATTGCCCGGGTCTTTAACTTCAGAGACCGATATGTCATCCTCCAGACGGCGCGAGCGGTGACACCCCTGAAACTAGAGAATGCCCAAATTACAATCTTCCCCGACTTCACAGTAAAAGTACAAGCACAGAGGCGCAGTTTTCTTGAGGTCAAAAAAGCTTTGAGAGCCAAGAGTATAAAATACGCTATGCTGTTTCCCGCCAAACTGCGAGTGGAAACGGAGGGGAAGACATGGTTCTTCATGTCCCCTGAGGAGGCCTGGGACTGGCTCGAAGGCTGGCGTCAACAGAGTGCACCTTCGAATAACTGCCGAACCTCGACAGACCTCTTCGACCGGAGCCCAATGCCTGGAAGTCAGGACTTGTTTACTGATGGCACTCGAGGTGATCAGGGACGATCTCTAGCCGCCTCGACCTCACTCTGATGCTGTTCGGGACTACTTTGTTGCTTCCCTTCCTCCGGATCAGACGCCGGGATGACCGCCATCAGGTTTTATTGTTGCTTACTGTGATATGTAGACGACTACTTCGATACGAACTGATCTGTGTTCTATAATGCATGTACTCTAATAGTTCTCGGGCGAGGGCTTATGAGGCTCTCCACACACCCCACCTATGTTTGGGAGGGCGACAGGCACTCTGCCGAGTTGGGGAGTGGATAGTTTAAAGTCCGTGGGCAGGGGGGCAGGGAGGGGGGATGGTATGGGGGAGAGGTGGGTAGTTGGGACACTTGTTGAGATTATGACTTTGGTTTTGTTTCTGTTTCTATGCAGCAGATGCAGCAGAGGTTTTTTGAGCGTGAGGCTTGCCACACAGCGATCCATGCCCCTACGAGGCATTCCATACTCAGCATTGAGGCATGTTTGGTTTCCTTTAGACTCTGCCCCCGGCCGTTTCAGTTTCGTTACTGGTTCTGGGAGGCCACCTGGGACTCCAAAGCCTATATTCTGTAAATATCTTTCATTCTTTGAGCCGCCATGACACCCCCCTGACTAAGACGCTCTCCCTCATGTCATGGAATGTTAATGGCCTAGGAAGTAAAGTGAAAAGAGGGATAGTGATGCAATATCTTAAACGCCATGCTCCTGACCTCGTTCTCCTCCAAGAAACGCACCTGATGGGTAACACATGCCAAGCACTACACCGGGGAGGATACAAATTGCTCGTGCACGCAGGATTTACCTCCAGGTCCAGAGGAACCGGTATTCTAGTTCGCAAACATGTTGCACTAACGTGCACAAAGACATGGGTTGACCCTCTCGGTCGCTTTGCTGTGATGGAGGCCGTCTGCGAGGAAAAACAGCTAAATGTTATTTCAGTTTACATTCCTCCAACCCTGGGAGTGGATGCACTGCAGACTTTGAAATGACTCATACTGGAACTCCCGCAAGGGCCCCTGTTTATTTGAGGTGACTTCAATATGACGATGAATGATGCACTAGATCGACACCCCCAACGTGTCTCACATAGACAAGGCTCTGATCGCCTAGATTTTACACAGGCAATGGGACGCGAAGATATATGGCGTGCATTCCACCCGACTACTTCTTACTTCACACACTACTCTAATGCACATAATAGTAGCTCTCGCATAGATTATCTTTTCTCCCCCGCGACTGATATAGAGCTTTTTCGACACCCTAAGGGACTCCCCAGGGGAATCTCAGATCACTCCCCACTTACTGTAGAACTTACATACCACTGCCAGAGATCCCGAGGTCCCATAATAATAACCCCATGGCTTCTAAAAATTCCCGACATAAAAGACTGCCTGCTAGAACATACAGAATATTATTTTGCTGAAAATGTCGGGTCTGTGAAGTCAACCATAACCATCTGGGAGGCCTACAAGGCTGTACTCAAAGGGAAGGTGATAGCCCTCAAGACTGGCTATCTGCGCAAACAGAGTGAACACCTAATCCAGGCCGAAATGGATCTAGTCCATCTGGAATCGGCCCATAATACAAACTCTTCGGAGGAAACCGTCTCAAACTAAGCAACAAGAATATAAAGCATTAGCCTTGGAGAAGGCGTTTGCCAAGCTCCTAAAAACTCGCCACTGAATATACGAACTGGGTGATAGAGCAGGTAAAATGCTGGCATGGCTCGAAAAACGCGAACAAGGCTCCAGATGGATCCCGGAGCTATCCGGCCCAGACAATTCTCCTATCACAGATCCCAAGGAAATAGCAGAGGCCTTTGCTGACCACCTAGAGGAAGTATACACAGCCAGGGCACAATATAATGCCGAGGAGTCTAGGCTACTCTTAAATGAAATACGCTTGCCTGCGCTTTCTCAGGCTGACATGGCGGAATTAGAGGCGGACCTCACAACGGAGGAGATTGGAAATGCACTATTTGCCATAAACTCGGGTAAAGCCATGGGCCCCAATGGCATCCCTATTGAATTTCTGAAAGGCATGGCGTGTGAGGTAATCCCTCACCTGAAGGCCATGTTTGAAGAGAGCCGAGATGCCGGAAGCTTGCCGCTTGACCAACGGTTGGCATCAATAGTCGTAATCCACAAACCTAATAAACCAGCTACTGATTGCAGCTCTTACCAACCAATTTCCCTCATTAACTCTGAGGTGAAGATCTTAGCGAAACTCCTCGCCACCAGACGTATGTTAGTCCTCCCCTCCTTAATTCACGAAGACCAGTCAGGATTCCTTCCAGGCCGCAACACAGCGCTTAATCTGCGTAGGGTTCACAACGTTATGAGTAGAATGCCTTATCTTTAATAAGACGCGGTTGTCCTTTCCCTTGACGCCACGCTCGCCTTCGACTCCATAGAATGGTCTTATCTCTTCAAGGTCCTAGTCCGCTATGGCTTTGGTCCGAATTTTATTCAATGGGTCCGCTTGCTCTACACATCTCTGGGGTCAGGTCTACGTTAATGGTCATACATCCAGGCAATTTCCTCTACACAGGGGAACCAGACAGGGATGTCCCCTATCCCCATTACTCTTCGCACTCACCCTGGAGCCCTTGGCACATTGGGTCAGAACTGATAACACTATCAAAGGCCTTCGGTGGAATGACAATACAATTGATAAGATCTCACTATATGCAGACGACATTCTCGTCTACGTCTCCTCCCCCAAGTCCTCTATCAATAGTCTACTACACGTCATCACCAATTTTGGCAAATAATCGGGCTTCTCCATAAACTGGTCTAAATCAGTGTTATACAGACTGCATGGCCCACCCCCCCCTTCCGAAGGGATACTCGATTGCTGTGGCCCAAGATGGATTTAAATACCTAGGCGTCTTTGTCACCCCAGACCCCAAAGTCTTCTATGACCGGAATCTGAAGGGCCCACTGCAAAGACTCCATACCGACATATCGCACTGGATATCACTGCCTCTGTCCCTCCCAGGCAGAGCAGCCCTTTTCAAAATGCTCGCACTTCCTCGCTTTTTATACGCCGTGCAGAATTGCCCATTCCCCATCACCGATTCCTATTTCAATGCACTGGAAGGAGACCTCCGCCTCCTCCTATGGGACGATGGTTCTCCCCGCATAGCTCTTCCTTCGCTCACGCAGGGATGTTACGATGGTGGCATTGCCTTGCCAAATATTTGACTTTAGTACTAGGCATCCCAATTGGTTACCGCCAACTCTTGGATATATGGTCGCCAACCAACCCTGCTTTTCACCTTGAACGATATCAGACAGGCCGTGAGGGTTACCTTGGCGCCTTATATGGTAAACCTTCCCGCAATCGCTATATAGGCCCGTTGTCACAAACACTAGCAATCTGGCACCGAGCAAATAAACGCCTAGATTGGTCTGACACCCACACATTGGCCACTCCACTCTGGGCCTCATATACACTAGGCTCCCTCTGTCATTATCAGGGATT
Organism: Lissotriton helveticus; assembly: GCF_964261635.1. Taxonomy (NCBI): domain Eukaryota; kingdom Metazoa; phylum Chordata; class Amphibia; order Caudata; family Salamandridae; genus Lissotriton; species Lissotriton helveticus. The sequence continues at coordinate 1,310,974,650 of NC_136069.1, read as the reverse complement.
TGATAAATGGGACATGATCGGCATCTCTACCCTGGGAGACATGATCTTTAAGGGCAAATTATTAACGTTCACAGAGCTTCAAAAGAAATATGCTTTGGCCCACTCGGAGGCCTTCCGCTACCTCCAAATCAAACATGCCATACTCACTAGTGTCCCTGATCTCTCTGCTCTTCGACACTCCTCACCTCTCGAAGACAGGCTATTATCGGAACCCCTTCAGGCCAAGGCGATATTCTGCACCTACCGCAAGCTAAGTAATAACATGCCTAACTCCTTCCAGCTTCTGAGAGACAAGTGGCAGGGTGACATTGGGGCCTTAGAAGACGATGAATGGCAGGCGGCACTGATGTCCACGCGCGAGTCGGCTATCAATCACAGATTTAGACTTATACAACTGAAGATACTGCATAGAACATACATGTCTGCTCCCCTCCTAGTCAAAATTGGTAGGCGCACAACCGATCTATGTCTCCGTAACTGTGGACTTGTAGGCACTTTTTACCACACTATCTGGGGTTGTCCGGTGATTCAAAACCTGTGGGAGCGAGCAACCCTTAAGATGTCTGACGCACTGGGAAAGCCTGTCCCCCTATCTCCCAAAAGCGGACTCCTTAACGTATGGGACCTTACTGATCTCGCTGAACTGGAACAGCAATGGGCGGCTTTGGGCTTCCTTTTATTAAAACGTGAGATAGCAATGCAATGGGGCTCACCAAATAAACCGCTCCTGATCAAATGGGTCGCTGCAATGGATACATGTATTGTGTCGGAGAAAACTGTATACAAGGTTTGGGGTTGTCCTAAGAAATGGGATAAGAAATGGGGTCACTGGAATGTCTATAGAGGCGAGCTCTGTAGTTCCCCTACAGCTGATATGGCACTGACCAGGAATGGTCCTCCTCGCACTTGAAACTACTAATGTACTGCTGTGATGTGTGCCTTATGTGTCAATTTCTGTAATTTATGACTGCCAACTGATCACTTACTCTGCTTTTGTTCAATAAAAAATGTTTAAAAAAAAAAATAATGCGCTGGTCCACGCCATTGCACCCTTGTAGCGTCATTTGTCGGAATATGCTTCGCAGCAGGGCTGGTTGCCTTCTTCTTCCTCCAAACGCGCTTCCAAATATCTTAAGAACCCGCTTCACTCTGATTTTGCCAACTGGCCAAGACGCTGTCTTCTGAACACACTTCTGGGAAAGCATCCAAAGCTGCGCACACGTCCTCGGACGATGACAATACCTCATCTTCTTCTTCGTCCTCTGGTCCTCAAGTCCCTCCTCCAGCAAAGAAGGCTCGTAAGGAGCACTTTGTGGATGCGCCTTCTCATCCCCAACTACTTACCTTCAATCCTTCTGACATTATTCACCCCAATTCGAAATCTTGGCTTCCTTCTTCAGAAGTGGCAGAGTATATACAGGCGCATATCCTCCAACCTTTCGACCAGGAAGTACGGGCCCGTCTTAGGTCGGAGTGCCCATGCCCTGACTTGGCTGACAAGTTAGCGGAAACCCCTGAAGTGGATCCCACAATGGTTACATATCTCAAGAAATATGCTAAGGATCCCAAAAAGGGCATTGACAGGTCTTGGTGTTTGTGTCAAGATAAAATGTTAGATCTTCTGAGTCCCCTTACGAAGATTCTAGATCTGGGCTTTCGGGCCAAGGATCTGCCACCTTCATAGATCCTGACGAGTTGATTGGGTGGTCCCAAAGGGCCATTTGCCAGTTAGGAAATGCTAACTGTGCGATATCATGTGAGCGCCGTCGCTCTATTCTGTTGAAACTGGATCCCAAGTTGGCTGAGTTGGCTACGTCGGAATCGGGATCCCTCGCACAGGGTTTGTTGTTTGGCCAGCCCTTCCTTAAAGAATTAACCAAATTTGTTGCAACTTTTAGTGGGCTTGACAAAGCTCAGTCATCTCTCCGTCGGGCTTTCCGCCCGGTTTTTGGAAGGGCCGGACGTTCATGGGGACGCTCGTTCGGCCGTGGATCCGGCCAGCAGAATCAACGTGGCTATCAGTCCCAGAGGGGAGGTGGTCAAGATGCCTCTTACTCCAGTAATAAGTCCAACTTCTACCCCTACCGCAAAGGACGTGGGCTGTTCCATAAAGGCCGTTACGGTGGAAACCAGGGAGGACGTCAGGACTCCTCCAATTCAGGTGAGCTTAATCCCAGCCTCAACGGTTGTTTTGGGGGGCAGGATACAATTTTTTCTACCAAAGTGGCGTCTGATCTCGAGCGATGCTTGGGTCTTGGAGACTGTCCTAGGTTAAAAAATAGAGTTTTACAGTTGTCCGCGTCAGACCCACCCTCCTTCGCCCCTTGTTTTTTCCCAACGAGATCAAGAGGTCATTTCCGTGGAACTCTAATCTCTTCTGGCCAAAGGGGCCATAGTTCAGACTTCCCATCATCCGCAGGGTTTCGCCAGCACTATCTTTCTGGTCGAGAAGAAAGGGGGCGGTTCCTGTTTGGTTCTCAATCTCAAGGAGTTCAACGGCGGAGTTGTTTATCGCCATTTCAAGATGGAGGGCATCCATCTTCTCAGGTATCTGCTTTGGGAAGGGGACTGGATGGTCCGCCTCGACCTGAAGGATGCTTACTTGTCGGTCCCGATCTACGGCCCTCATCGCCGGTTCCTCCAATTCCAATGGTTGGGGACTTGGTTCGAATACACGGTTCCCCCGTTTGGTCTCTCGTCAGCACCGTGGTGCTCCACGAAGCTTCTGAGACCCGTTGTGGGGTCCTTGCGGGCCCGCGGAGTTTGCCTGATAGTGTATCTCGACGATATTCTCATTATGGCGCAGTGTCCGCTCCTTTTAAAAACTCATTTGAATTGGTCAATAGATCTGTTGCAATCACTAGGTTTTCTAGTGAATTCTCTGAAGTCTGTCTTTCGCTCCTCTCAGTCTCTGGAATTCCTGGGCTTTCGCGTCGATTCAGTTTCCTGCCAACTCCTCTTGCCCAATCAGAAGATCAGGTCCATCAAGAGGGAGTTGAGATTACTTTTATCCAAACAGAGTGTGTCATTGAGATCGGTGGCTCAGATTGTCGGCCTGTTGGCATCTTCAATTCAAGCCATTTTCCAGGGTCCTTTACATTACCGGGCTCTTTAGCATCTGAAGATCAGGCATCTCCAGAAAGGCCTTCGCTATTCCGATCTTGTTCCTCTGACGGAGGACGCAAGGTGGGAGATGTTATGGTGGTTGGACCACATGGAATCTTGGAACGGGAGAGCCCTGTTCGGAAAATCTCCGGATGTGGTGTTGGAATCCAATGCCAGCCTGTGGGGTTGGGGAGCCCGCTGCGGTCCCATCTCGACGGGCGGCCGTTGGTCTCAGGAAGAGTTGAATCTCCATATAAATTGCTTGGAGCTCCTGGCGGGCTCTTTCGCGATTCGTTGTCTTGCACCACACATGACGAATTGTTGCATACTCCTCCGCATGGACAATGTCTCAGCGGTTCGGTATGTCAACAAGCTGGGAGGGACGAGGTCGAGACTTCTGGCGGAGATTGCAAAAGATTTTTGCCATTTTTGTCTGCAGCGCAAGATCACTGTTATTACAGAATATTGCCCGGGTCGCGACAATCTGATTGCCGATTGGAATTCTCGTTATCTGAGGGACTTCAGCGATTGGAGGCTTCATCCTCGGGTGTTCAGGTCTTTGTCCCGGATTTGGGGCCGGTGTCAGATCGATCTGTTCGCATCTCGCCTCAACGCTCAACTGCCCCAGTTTTTCAGGTGGCGTCCGGATCCGGAGGCTCTTGCCACGGATGCGTTTCTCCAGGTCTGGCCTCCTCACCTGTGTTATGCGTTTCCCCCGTTTGCGATGATCCCCAGGGTCCTGGCTCGCACAAAGCATTTCCAGTCGGAGCTCATTCTGATCACTCCTCTTTGGAGGGCTCAGGCTTGGTTCCCGGTTCTTCTGGAGATGAGTTATTCGACGCCGCTCCTTCTTCCCCAGAAGTTGAATCTGTTGCTGGACCCTCTTCTCAATCCGCACCCTCTGGTTCAATCAGGTCAACTCCTTCTGGTTGCTTGGCGGATTTCGGGGAATGCTGGCAAGTCCAAGGCCTTTCTAGAGACGCTGCGCGATTTATCAGTAAAGCTTGGTCCCCCAACACACACAAACGTTATGCTTCAGCTTGGAAACGATGGTGTGATTGGTGTTCACAACGGGAGGTGTATCCCGCTTCAGCGGATATCGCTTTGATTGTTAATTTTCTAGCCTCCATTGCTTCTTCAGGTCTGGCTTATAGGACTGTCAATAATTTTCGTTCTGCCATTTCTGTGGGCCACATCTCTATAGATGGGAAGCCTGCAGGGGAACATCCTTTAATTTCCACATTACTTAGGGGTATACGGCTGGTAAAACCGCCTTGTCCAAAGTATGTGGCTTTGTGGGATGTTTCTCTTGTTTTGCGTTTTTTGGAGTCTTGGCCTTCCAACTCTTTGTTGACTCGCAAACAACTCTCAGCAAAATTGACGATGTTGCTGTGTTTAGTATCATGCTAACGTGTCTCCGATGTTCGGGCTCTGGACCTTGCTGGTCGTTCCTTTTCACTGGAAGGTGTTACCTTTTCTATCTCCAGACGCACCAAATGCAGTACGTCCTCTGTCACGTATCCTTCTTTTCCTCATAATCCACAATTATGTGTAGTCCAGTGCTTAAAGATTATGAGGTGAGTACCACTCCTTTTCGTCAAGATTTAAATGGTCAATTGCTGATTGCTCTACAGAAGCCTTTTAGGCCTGTGACGCCTGCTACATTAGCACGATGGGTGCGTTGGCTCATGCTGGAAGCCGGCATTGATGTTTCCATCTGTGGTGCGCATTCCGCACGGGGAGCTATGGCTTCTAAAGCTTTTTCTATGGGTGTGAGTCTACATGATATCATGAAAACCGCTGATTGGTCTTCTGACTGTGTTTAAAACTTTCTATTTTAAACCTATTGTTGATATTGCTTCTGTTGTGGTGGCTCAGCTTTAAACAAGCATAATCGGAGCCTCTGGCCCTGCCATAGAATTAAAAATTTGCAAACATACGTGACAAGAATTTTCAATTCTATTAAGGACACGGTGGCGAAGATTATCCCACCCATGTTATCTGCTTGCATTTCTAATGTTTGATATTTTGCTTTGTTTACCATTGACTGATGAATTTTAAAAGCCCCGTTTTGTTTTACTTTCCTTTGAGTTACGTTCGTTATTCCCTGGTTTTAATAGTTAGAATAAATTGTTTAGAGATCATTAGGTCCCTACCTGTGCCCTTAGACCCGGACTGCACTGCTGCACTGTAATAGTTCTGCATTCACCGCCATTTGGGCGGCCCGGTCCCCGCGCTTTGTTTTCTGGGACGTCATCTTGGGTGGGTCACTAGCGCTCCTCAGCCATTCGCTGAAGCAGACACGTGGTCTGTCTAGAGCCCTTCATAGACAGCAGGATATGGCGCGCAGCGTGTACGCGCAGCGTGGACGCCATAGCCACGCCGGAGTCACGCCAGAGTCCAGCCCGTCTGCGCCCGTCCGCGCTGAGGACGGGCTGGATGGCTGGACTCCGGACTCCTGCGAAACTCCCTCTTCCCTTTATAGCTACTCCCTCCAGCAAATGCTGGGTCTGAAACCTCGCCGACAGCGATGTTCGCATTCCTACGAGCCGGATGATCTTCTTCTTCCTTTACGATGTGGTTGCTACCCCTCGTGTAGGCTTCTTAACTCTGTCCCTAACCATCTTGTTCTTGGCCATCCCGCCATTTCCAGCCCTAAGACAGTAGGAGTAGAAGGCATTTTGATTAATGCCCGCTCCCTTGTCAAGAACAAAATAATGTTCAAAGAGATGGTATTAGATAGAATGCCTACTTTAGTGTTTGTCACGGAAACATGGGCCAAGGATTCTTCTGCCCCTGATCTAATTGATGCGGTCCCTGAAGGGTACTGTCTGGTCAGACTTGATAGACAGGGTCGAGTGGGAGGGGGGATAGCGATCCTTCATAAGGATCACCTGCAATGCCATATTGTACCCAAACCCGACTTCCCGGATAGCTTTCAAGCATTTTACTTTACAATAAAGGAAGCGCAATGGCCCTTTTTTAATGGAATCTTAGTGTATCGACCACCTGGCTCTAGAACTCATTTTACATACAACCTTCTCCAGTCCCTGGAACCCTATTTCGGCCGGGAAAATTTTTCTATCCTGGGTGATTTTAACTATCATTTAGAACGGCAAGATCTATCTGATACATCATGTCTTATTGAGGCTCTAGAATCATGTGGACTCACGCAACGTGTTAGCGGAGCTACCCATCGTGCGGGCCACACATTGGACGGCATCTTCTCCAATGACCCTCGTTTGACCATCAAGGATCCGGTGTACCTATCTTGGTCTGATCATCTTGCGGTTCCTTTTCTTTTGGAATACCATAGGGTGGACTCCTGCAAAAAAGGGAATCACGTTATGGAAACTGCTAGAAACCTTAGGAGTATTAGCAGTGATTCCTTCGTGCCTTGGGCTACTAGCCTTTCTACCACTGGCTTGGACAGCGTACAGACCGCAGTAGGTCATTTTGAACAGGTTACTACTGAGGCCCTGAATAAACTGGCCCCAGTACAGTCCCGCCGCCGAGCCAGAAAGAGACCATCTGCCCCGTGGTTCTCGGATTCCCTCAGACTTCTCAGGCAAGAAGTGAGAAGAAAGGAGAGGCTCTGGCATGCTAGTTGGGACTTTAAGAACAAGGAAGACCATAAACTCCTTGTTAGGAAATATAAAGCTGAGATTGTGCTGGCCAAACAAGACTACTTTGTAACTCTGACAACCTCACTTTCCTCGCCGAAGGAGCTCTTTAAAACCGTAGACTCTTTAATCAACCTGCAAGCCCCTGATCCCGTTATTCCCTCGCAGGACCTATGTGACAGGATTGCCTCCTTTTTCCACTCCAAAATACAGGATATCCACCTAGCTCTCGAGGAACAAAGAGTTTGTATCAGTGTGCCCACCGCTCGGGTTGAGATGAACATGATCACTACTGACATCTCCCCATTGTGCACCCTGGACTCTTTTCCCCCGCTGGCCTTGCAAGATCTGGAGATCCTGCTTAATAAGATCAAGTCTGGCTCTCCCTTGGATACCTGCCCACTGAAAATCATCAAGCAGTGTAGGGAGACCCTCTTACCACCGTTGCTAGAAATTATGAATCTAGCTATTAGAGATGGTATCTTCCCTTTGGAGTGGAAGAAGGCGGTAGTAAAACCCCTGTTAAAAAAGGCCTCCCTTGATCCGGAGGTTCTAAAAAACTTCTGTCCTATCTCGCTGCTTCCTGCCCCAGCGAAGATGCTTGAGGCACATCTTAACAAGCATCTCGCTGTTTTTGTAGAAAGCTCGGGATGTCTGGACTCCTCCCAGCATGGATTCAGGAGGGAACACAGTACCGAGTCAGCCCTCACCATCGTGCTCGATAAGATCCGCACGTCAGTGGATGGGGGCCAGACCTCCCTCCTGGTCCTGTTAGATCTAACTGCGGCTTTCGATACCCTCTCCCCCTCAGTACTTACATCTCGCCTGAGGGAGGTGGGTGTGAGGGACGCAGCTTTAGATCTTTTGACTTCCTTCCTTACTGGGAGAGAACAAAGAGTCAAGCTGGGGGAGTTCCTATCTCCATCCCGACCAGTGCTGTGTGGGGTCCCCCAAGGGTCGGCACTCAGCCCGACCCTTTTTAACATCTATGTGACCCCACTAGCCAGACTAATTAGATCTTTCGGGATGGAGGTAGTCTCTTATGCAGATGACACCCAAATACTCGTCTCTCTCCCCCATTCAGATGTGCTAATCGCCTCCAAGTTTAGATCTTGTATGGAGGCGGTTGGTCATTGGATGATTCAGAACTCTCTTAAACTGAATGGGGATAAGACTGAGGTGATGGTGTTTGGGGGAAAAGAAAACATCTGGTCAGCCAACTGGTGGCCTGACTCCCTAGGCATATGCCCTTCCCCCACAACATCTGCTAAGAATCTCGGGGTGATGATAGACCCTGCCCTTGACATGGCTAGTCAGGTGAGTAGAACCGTTTCCATCTGCTGGGGCTTGATTCACACCCTGCGTAGGATCAGGAAATATCTCTCCTTACAGGCTAGAAAGCAAATAGCCGTCGCACTTATAGGTTCTCGTTTGGACTACTGTAATGCGCTGTATGCTGGGCTAAACCGGAGCCACCTGCAGCGCTTACAGGTAGTCCAAAACGCCATAGCTAGATTTGTCCTGGATATTCCTAGACGCTCCTCGGCCACTGCGGCCAGGAAAACGTTGCATTGGCTACCGGTAGAACATCGAATCCGATTTAAAGTCTTATGCATGACCTACAGAGCCATCGCTAAAAATAGCGACACGGGAATTGGGTCTATCATCTCCCACTACACCCCCGGAAGGAACTTGCGTTCCTCCGGGAAATCGCTTCTGACAGTCCCCCGCGTACGAAGAGCTAAATGGGGTGGCAGGGCTTTTTCCACTCTAGCCCCTAAATGGTGGAATGATCTTCCTTTGGACCTGAGATCCCTTCCGAATTAACAGAAGTTTCGTACTGCCCTAAAAACTTGCCTCTTCCGGCAAGCTTATATGTAAGGACGTCTGTTTTCAATTTTTGATCTTGTTAGGCGCCTTGATACCTGCGGGTTATTGTCCATGCGCGTTATAAATTTTTATCATATCATATCATCGTTTTATGATGATCCTTGCACTTTTTACCCTCCCTCTTTGTTTCTGATGTTTTGATCTATGATGGGTATAGTGTATTACGACTCTGGTTTACCTTTCAGGTTCTGATCCTAAATGAAGTTCATGCTGTGCGTTCATCCTTCTGCCTGATGGCTGTTGTTCGTCCCGGAGAATTCTTCAGCTGCTGCGACCATCGCTTCTGCCTTTCCAGTGGACTGTTTTTCTTCATGGTGTTCTTCATTAATCCATGGTTTCGTTTGGGACTGTGATTTTTTCTTCACTTGAACTGTTTGCTTATGGACAAAGAAAGAGGATAGCCTATTCTCTATGGTCCCTTATATAGTGTGTATACTCTATGGTTACCCAGAGTATTCATGGGAAATGTAGTTGTGTTTTTTTCCACTTTATTGTGATTGGCTGCTGAGTATTTCTAGTAAAGAAATGAGACAGCATAATCTTCGCCTCCGTGTCCTTAATAGAATTGAAAATTCTTGTCACGTATGTTTGCAAATTTTTAATCCTCTGCTAAACCACAACCTGGGCCCCAAAAGTTTGTGCAACCTTAATCTGCAGGCGTGGGTGTTGGTGAGCAGTGGAGGACACATTTGAATAGACAGACCACCACTTCTCTCTCAGATTCCCAGAAAATGCGTTCCTCTGTGTCATGGCGATGCTGCAATGCAGGAGTAAGGTATGCCAGCATTAAGCGGTACAGCGACAGAGCAGCAGAGAGCAAAGCAGCAAACCAGCCAGATCACACGTGCTTGTAAACATCTTGCATTTTTACTGACGACATGCACATGAGTGATAAAACATAAAAAACATCTAAGCATATGTTCCCAAGGCATAATTAGTGCATACCAAATGGAAATTGCGTATTTCCTATGTATGGGAAAAACACACATCTATTTTTACCTCAGATTTTTCCACATATTCGATTGACAGGAGATTTGGCATGCAAAAGGTTGTGGCAGGCAATTTCAAAAGGGAAATTAAAATCCTGAACACTTCTTATTTTAATGTACAAAAATATACGAATCCTAATGTCTTGGATTCTGTTTTAAAACAGTATCAATAGTTGCATGTTGTTGTTTTTTATTGTGTCTTCTGTATTATACTGTTTACCACTCGAGTAGTGCCTGTCCTCTGGAAGTAAAATACTTTATGTAAAAAAACACTATTCTCTATGTTATTTATTTGCTATGGCCTGGCGGTACAATGCTCACACACTCGCATTTCGCTCTTGAAGGCCGGAAGGTAATAATGCAATGCACACCACATGCAACACGAATGGCAAATTTCTGACAATTTCTTCACAAAATGTAAACGCATGCAAATTGCCATTCACGTTGTTGTGAACAATGTCCTACACAGGGAAGCGTGGCTCCAAATGACAAGCCGGGCACATTTTGTCAAAAGAGAGCTACTGCTTATCCGCGTGCCGGGCAAAGGTTAGGTCAAAGTTCAGTTGACGGGCGTCCATAATGGCCTTTGGATGGCGTTCTATCGTCGTGTGCACTCCAGGGAAGCTGTTTAATCAAGTGCCAGTACAACACTGCATAAAGCTCCCAGCATGACTTGTTCTCTCTCTTTCCGCATTTTTGTTCACCTTTTTAAAGCAATGTCTTCATATTTCAAAATTACAGCTTTCATCTTCTCGCATTGCATGAGTTTTAGCTTAAGAAAATGCAAATTGCATATTTCCCTGTGGAAGGGTGTTTATAGACGAATTATTTGCATCTTGACTGACTTTGAAATCACCCTCCAATATATGGAACGCCCTACATTTATTTTTCTAAACGAACTGCACACTGGAGCCTTAAAAACATAACGGGGAATTCCGGAGTGACGTTTCAGCAGCTGCACGAGCGGCGTAGACTTCAAAAGCAATAACCACGGAAATGTCTGTGGTTTCTGGGGCTCACATTCCTCTGCCACGCAAGAACAGAACTGGAAATGTGAGTCCGCCATTTTAGGAAGGGCTTGGAAAGAGTGCTCGCCATACGTTCTGAACACCATTTCTATCGAATAAACTTCCAAAACTCCGTAGCAGCATTTTTATTTATTATAGATTTTTTTTTTTTTTTTAAACCTTATGGCAGTACAAAGCTCAGCGAGTTCAGGCATAAAAGTCTCAACCATGCATTTATTTACCGTGGATGTCAATTTGGGCTAGCAGGTGCTTGTTTATACCTTTGATAATTATTGGAATTCCTTTGATACCCTGGTTCTCAGTGGGTACGAAAGGAGTGGCAGTAACAAAAAGTTAGTAAAGGTACAAAAGTCCTCTATACATTCTGTGATGCAATTTTCTTGTCCGTTTCCTAGCCTCTTAGAAGCAAATAGGATGCTTTTAAGAATGGGACAAAGGGGTACACAATCTGGTGTCATCATGGGGAAATGGTCAAATGGTGCATGATGTCACTTTTGCTACCCCAGTCGTTTTGGTGAATCGAAGTATATATTATTTTAAGTTCATTACCACAATAAGAACTATATCCTGTCCACCAACACATACCATAGTAGACCATGACCATTTTACAAGCACAGTTGAATCATTTAAATCTTTGAGTCAGCTCCACAGTTCTGGATACCACCAATGTCTGTGTAGGAACTCTCAGATACCAGTTATCAAGTAGTGGATACTTTGATAGAAAAGCAAACTGAAAAAAAAAATCAAAGAACAACGCACTTCCAACCAAAGCAGTGTACACAACCCCAAAATCAATCCATGAGGTAGTTATCATCCAGATCGCACAGTTTTTACCTCTAGTAGGTGCAGAGTGATGACCTAAAGTAAAGTTGCCACGAAACCAGAGGAACCTGCTATATTCCAGTTTTGTTTCTGGAGTTGGTCCACGTGGCTCTTTCTAATTTGCTTAAAACATGTCTATAGCAAATCACAGTGTGTTTAGTAGTATATTGCAGAGAACTATTGTAAATTATAGATATTGTAGCAAAGTGGTAATATTATGTGGTATGGCTGGGAGGCCTTACAATGTAATATTTACACCATACCCAAAATTGGACCTTGGATGTAATCTAGTAAACCTTCTCTTAGTCCTGGTAGAGTGGCAAAGAGCAGACAGTCTTGTTTAGAGGAACACGTGTAAAGCATTTTACAGTACCAACATTGACAATAAGTGATTGACATGAGTCAAAAGAAATCTGACACCAATTTATAAACATAGAGCTTATTTTTATATAATTTTAGACACCAGAATAAAGTATGAACAGTTCGTATAACCGGTGTTATTGAATTTACAGTGATAATAAATTCAATACTTTGCAGAGCTGTCAAACTGTATTATTGCAGTCAATTGGAAAAACACAAGGTGACACTCGGTCACTTGCAGGTTGAGTTCCACGGAACCCACTTGGAGTTAAGGTCTTGCGGGTCCACAGACCAAGCTAGGAGAGTCAGAACACTTTTACCTTGCCTGGGGACTCCGGGTGTAGAGGTGACTTGGGTGTCCTTGGTGCTGAATGAGAGCCGTGGGTGCTGAAAAGCAGTACTTAGGAAAAGAATACTTGCAGGTTGAGTTCACGGGAGCCCCTTGGAGGTGAAGATTGGAGGGGCTCCTGGACCAGGAATCGGCAAGCAGAACAGCTCTACCTAGCTCGGCTGTCTCGGGTGCAGAGGTGTACCTGGCTATCCATGGTGCTGAATGGGACTGCAAGAGTTGACTTTGTCAGGCATGCCAACGCAGACAGGTTTGAGATGCAAGTACTCGAAAACTGTACCATAGTAGGAGAAGTTTGACAGAGCAAGGGATTCCCTCTTCTATGAGCATTGAGTAAAGTAGACAGTAGTCAGCAAGACCACCAACAAACCTTGGCCACGGCAAATGCAGTGATGAAGAAAATCTTCTTACACAAGACTTGGGAACGATGTAGAGGACTGAGACTCGCCGAGGTTCAGGACTACACTTCCCAGAAGGCACCTTGTAGTGTAGCTCCTATCTTCCCAATAGGCTCTGCGCATTGGAATAGTACCTACAGCAGTAAAGGCCTAGGCCAGACGTTAACTAGGTCTACTACTGTCGATGCTAGACTTAATTTTTGGGTTTGCCAGCTAAGCTCAGAGTTCGCTAGAAACTTTCTCGAATGTTCAAGGAAGGGATTAACTCCCCTGATTAGACAAGAAGGGATTTAGTTTCTGACAACCATAGAACATGACAACTTTGCTCTCCCCTAATCAAGAGTCAATCTCAAGAGTCGTGTGAGCACAAGGCAATTATTTTACTCAGTCAGTACGTGCATTCTTAGTCTCATCAGAATGTAGAGAAAAGGAAGAGACGGGCGTGTTCAATAAAAAGGTGTTATTTATTGATCAGTCTCTTTTCTCGTACAAGAGAAATGGATCGATATTATTGCAATACTTATAGTTAAGTAAAGTGCATACATTAGAAGCAATAGTATAAAATAATACTGTAAAAACATTGATATGGTTTCTGAGCCATATGATGTTTAAAATGATTAAAATATATTTACATACACATATACATTTGACTAAACGTACTCAACTGGTGTTTCTAAATACGCCTACCCCGTGTACCTGACCTAAGTCTAATGCGTGGGCGGGAATAGAAAGTTACAGTTTAAGTTAAGTTTGTTTTTGCCAAGTGAATAACTAAAGAATTCTCTGTGAGGGGTTATTCAGTTCTGTACCTGGAAGTTAGGATGAATGAGGAATGGTATCTCTTTCTCTGCTCTCGATATTCCAGGCTGCCTGCGAGGGCTGCCCGAAAGCGCCGGTGCTGGGTCTCTCGGCTTGAGATAGCAGCGCGTCTCTCAGCGCGTCAGGAAGGCGGGGCTGCTGCCAGCGGGGTCTGCTTCTGCTCTCGGCTTCGGCAAGTATGGCTGCTCCGTCTTGTCACCACGCGTGTGTTTGCATAGGGCAAGGTCGGCAATATTTATACCTTAAAGGTGCCGAGATTGACGTAAGGATGGACATAGGTACGTCAATAAAGATGTCATACGACTTGCTCGTTAGCACATTCTTTTGCAAAAGTTCTCTGTGAAATCAAAACAATGGCCGCACGGATTTTCCAGGTTGTCATAGGTTTGATTTGTTATGAGAACGTCGTATGCCTTATCAGGGGCTGGAGGAATGTCGCTTGTCTAATTAGATCTCAAGCGTTATGACCTAATCAGATAACACGTTCCTGTGCCGTAGTGTGACTGCGTCAGATAACGGTATCTGCATCATGGGGGTTTTCTTGCCTCATGGGCTGACTGTTAGTTAACTTGATAGTTAGTTTAACCAGAATAGGGTCAGGAATAGGGGGACTGATTCAGAACCTATAGAAATACACGACACCCACTCCACGCTAACTATGGTCATATCTACTAATCTATGCATAGTATAACATAGTACAACATACTATAGAGTATAGTGTATACCTTACCACCCCAAAATACATAAATGCATTTCGAAATTTTCAAATATACTGAAAAATTGCAGTCATATATATTGTATGCACTTAAGCTATGAATTAAATGCAAAAGTAAACACGCATTGTTATGCATTATTGCTTTTTGGTATATGAGAAATACACATGAAATGGCTCTTAATATGGCTATACAGAAAGGAAGTCCGAGACCATTTCATCACATAATAAAATATTTGTGAACCTACCAGCGGGCAGCTAAAGTCTATATAAAGTATCTAAAAATAGAAATCTTAGTTCTCTAGGAATAGTTTCTTACTTTAAGCAGAAGATCAGTGTCCCGGGAAAAAATATGTAGAAAAATATTTTAAGGGGCATGCTGAAAAAATTGCTGTCCGTGAACTGGATTGTAATCGTTCATGTGACTTTATTTTTAAAGTTGAAGGCCGAATTCAGGGAACGCCGTGTGCGAGTTTACTCAAAAGTCTCTATTTCTGTTCCGGAGAGAACATCATATCATTCAGGCTTTCGAAAAAACTGTCAACAGCTTCATGGGAAAGTTCCACTAAGTCGGAAATAGGGGTAACCATGCATTCGTGCGCATGATTGTCTCCATTGACATTCTGATTCGCATTGCTGACAGAAGGTCGTACCTGTTCGATGTTGCTTTCATCTTGAACTTCACTACTCTTCAATCGTAGTGGTGAAGATTCCAGGAATGCCGTCATCAGGATTGGCAGCCTTTGAGGGCAGCACAAAGCGTGAACCTTGGTAGGAACCAACAGTGTATCTGCATCCACCGGCGCATCCGATTGTAGCGTCAGACAGGTGTCTAACACGCATTCTTCTCCGCATAGCAGACACCTTAGTACAGGTAAAACACACCTTTGCCACATTGGTCGAAATGATAGAAACCAAGTCATGTTTAGGTCTCTAAGCCGGGAGAGTCCCAGGATTTTTGATATCCGGTCCCGGTATCCAATGGCTAGGATCGTATCTTCCATTGTCGCGAGAGTTTGATCTGTGACATGGGTTGCCATAACGAAAAATAAGGACTAGGAATAGGATTCCTGCAATTAGTCCCAGGATCAGGGGAAGTCCGCCAAAAATCGAATGGACGAAATCTGGAAAAATACCCAGTATGGCTTTGAATGGTGTTAATGCCATCGAAAATACTGTCTTAAATACCTTTGAGACCCCAGTGGTATCAGAAATATTTAAGATTTCGCTCAGGATTTCCGCGAAATGTACGGGGGAATTAGTTGATAATAATGTATGTATCTCTGCAGTCGTCCTTGCGACTTGTAGATCATACGTTTCTTTTGATGACGTGAGCCTTGTAGGCGTCTGAAGAAGCACTGTTTTCATTCTGCTTAAAGTGTCTATTCGAATAGAAGTAATTTTCAAACTGGGCCATGCCCTTGCCTCCCTGTCTGGAAAGGAGCTGGGGAATAAAGAACGTCCACAGCACTTGACCTTCGCTGTTGTAGTTACTAGATAAGGAGTCCCGGGCATAAGACTGCAACATCTGCGGTCTACAATAAGAATGTAACTCCCATTATAGAGTCTTTGAAAGAATGGTTCTATTTCAGTTGCAGGTGCGCCTTGCTGGTGACATGAAAGGTTGTATGAATTCCCTTCACAGGCTCCATGCAAACTAATTCCGTTACACAGAAGCGTGCCGCTTAGTGACATATCACAATTGTTGCCACTAAGAAACACTTTCTGTCCTTTATTACTGACACATGCATGTGAATAGGGCAGTATATATTTTTGGCAGTATTGAAACCTGAAGGTTGAGATTGGAATATTTATGATTCCGTGGATTATCCATTCACTGACAGGTCGTTCTGACATTGTCATTGGTAATCTTTCTAGTTTTTCAATGCTCAAGATTGTATAATCAGCACCCTTTTGCGCCATACCGATTTGTCTATCAGTAAGGTTAAAGATTTGGAATAGTGACGTTGTGTTGATTAAACGCCAAGGCACATAGCCTGAACGCAGATTTTGTAACGTCCAGCCAAGCTGTACAATGGAACGCAATTGTGACTGTCCATGTTGTAATAACAGTAAGTCTTGCGATAATATATCGATTGCTGAAGACACAATGCTGTCCAATGAAAAAATTCTGGAGGACAGAGTCATTAACCCATTGTCCACTACAGAAAGTGATTTTTCCAAATTGATACGGTCAATTTCCCGTATTCTTTCTGCTGTCTCAATTTGAGTAACCTTCCAGGCCTCATTGTATGCTGCATATACAGAGGCTGCTATGAAACGCTTTTGACGCTGTTTGCGTGGTCCCAGTATGAAATCACGCAAGTCAGCACCATCAGTAAGTAAAGTTAGGTGTTGCTTAATTTCAGGCAGTGTGGAAGTCTGTAGCCATTGAAGGCATAATTTGCCCACACTGTAGGTTGTTATTATCCCTGGGTGATGTCTTTGGGGATATCTAGGGTCTGGCCTGGTCATTTTGAAACCCTGTGTTTTATTCAGGAATCTATCTTGACAGTTATTTGTATCTGTGGGCCAGATCAACCATTGTTTCCAATCAGGATGTGTTCTGTTTTGGTTAAGTATATGGTTTACGTCTATCTCTTCATCTGTATCAGAGCTATTGCTAAACATTGTTGGCTTTGGAATAGACGGGTTATTTAAATCTTTGATTTTGGCTAAGCCAAGACAGGTGGTTTGTTGAACAGTGTCATTTAAAAATATCATTTGTTCTGGGATCATGCAGGCTCTAAACAAAGCGTCTAAACCCTGTACTTGCCATTCTTTTGTACCCCAAACACTTTTCAAATCAACATTTTTGTCCCAATAATCAAATCCAAAAGTATTCATTTTTTCAAAGAATGAATCTGAATATATCAATTTTGTGTTGGTTATCATGGTTTTCATCCCTGTCTTGTTTGACAATTTGTAATAAAATGTTTCAGCATTAGTTATGTTAAAACCTGAAAAATATGAATATTTGTCATAAACGGTTCTAGAGCTCCCTTTTGGAGGTGTAGCACAATGTTCCCATTGATTATAATTTAAAACATTTCTAGGTTGTGCAGATTTATGCAAGAAATGGTTACCATAATGGTTATAGCAATACATACTATCATAATTTGTAGAACCTTGCAAATAATCATGTTTTGTAAATTTAGCAGACATTACTAAGTCAGACATCATATTGTTAATACTTTCAAAGTCCCAATCATCAGCAAATGAGTTTGGTTTTGCAAAGTCACTCAAAGAGATCTTGATTTGGTGTGGATATTTCAGGATCTCGACCGGACCATAAATTTCATAGTCAGTGTTGTCCCAGGCTACCCCACCAGGTATCGGATTGGCTGTGAAGTTGGCTGAAGAAAGTTCTGGAGAAAGTTCTCTTTTCTCGACGTGTGAAGATGTGTGTGGTTTGAGGACCAAGTTGATGTTCTGACTTGCTGTGTCCATTTTAGCATATTTTCCCTCAATGAAGCGTCCCAAAGTAAATACCATGATGAGCCAAAGTATGAGGATAAATGCACCAAAACCCACCCAAAATTCAATCCATGGAGAAACCAGATATGTTTCTTTCAGTTGTTTCAAAAGTTCCTTAGCTTTGTCTTTAAAGGATTTTGATGATGGCTGTGTCTTTGGTTCACTGAAGCCTTCAGAGGAATCATCGAAGTTGATGAAGTAACCAGATGCAGTTCTGTCAATTGTTCCAATTGGTTCAGGATTTTTGTTTTTTGCATTGTCACTTGGTACTTCAGTATAGATTGGTGTGTCTCTGCTAAATGTTTTTATTTGGGTTTTCAGAGGTCTGAGTTCTATTGCATTGTTGCATAGTCCTTCTTGTTCTTCTTTAGGCGTTTCGAATGTGATGAGCCTTTTTGTTAGGACCTCTGTGCTGGTAGCAAACCTTGGTGTTCTGCTACTTATTGGGAGTCCACTTGGCCTACTGTTTGTTATTGGCCACATGTTGTGGTTTTACCAGGTCGATGGATACAACTCGGTTCTCCTTTTTTCCAGCAAGTGGCGGTAGTACAACTGATCTTGTCCCGTTGACAGACAAGACAGGAACTGCTTTTCTGTAAGAAGGCCCAAATTCCTTCTTTACCGCGATCTTCTCCCTGACTAGATTCCCGACTTTTGGAATCCAGACAGGTCTTGCTGGGACAGGTGGTGATTCTTCAGTGGTCGTTGGCTGTTGTTTCAACTGTATGTTGCTCAGGTCTTTTCTTGTTTTGTTTAAGTCCTGCAAAATAGCCAAACGGTCTTTGACATCAAAGGTTTTTTCTATTACCACTGAAGTCTGACTATCAAGGTCAGAGATCAACATCCTAGTTCCGAATAATAATTCGTACGGACTGAATCCCTTCAGAGAATTTCTTGGCAAGTTATTTAGACTACGTTGGACACTTATTAGATGTTTGACCCACCCAGCTCCCGAACCTAATACCTTTGCCGTTATAGATTGCTTTATGTCACGGTTTTTTCTTTCAACAATTCCGTTCCCCTCAGGGTGAAATGGACAAGAGTACCGCAATTGCACACCCATGCTGACCATGGCCTCCTTATAAGCCCGAGAGCTAAAAGCAGGACCATTGTCCGAATGCAGAATGCCAATTGCGTATGTGCCGATGAAGACCCGCAAATCTTTTATAACAGTTCTGGCGTCAGCCGTTCGCTGGGGCCACATCCATATGAATCTCGTGCATGAGTCCACTGCGACCAAGATATATTTATAGTTACCATCCCTTTGTAAGGGACCGCAGTGGTCTAGATAAACACAGGCTAATGGTTTATCCGAGATTAGAAGGGGCGTCTGCGCTGGACGTCTCACCGTTGATACTTTCATTTTTTGACATATTTCACATGCTAGAACATAGTTCCTTGTTTGTCTTCTCATCTGTGGCCACCAGTATCTCTGTTTTAATAATGATACTGTGGCTGAGACGCCAGCATGAATAGAAGCAAGCCCTTCGTGTGCCGCTATTATTAGTCCTGACCTATGTTCCATGTTTGGAATTGCCCTATCCCCCACTCCAGGGATTCGAGCAAAAGGAACATTGTTTGCATCAGTTATGTATGAGTATTTTACTGGAAAGCCTTTAGGGAGTGGTTCTATCGAATCCTTTTCTGAAGCGCTGACAGCTTGTAATATTTCGCTGTCTATTTTTGTTTTTGACCGGGTGACGGCAGCTACGGAAGCCGTTTGCACAGCTGCTTTCGCGGCCTCATCAGCCAATGAATTCCCTGCAACGTGAACGCCATCACGTTGATGACTCAGTGTATGTATCACGTGAGTCTTTGGTAGTTCTTTTTGTAAAAGAGCTACTTGTTCCCAGAGCATTTTATGCTTGATTGTGCCACCCTTTGCATCCTTGAAACCGTTCTGAAGCCAGATCTGCAAGTATTCATTATAAGACTGAACGCAATAATACGAATCGCACACTATAAGTGTGGGGAATTCTCGATCAGTATTTTCAAGCGCCATCTTGAATGCTAGTAGTTCAGCTCGCTGAGCTGTGCAATCTCCTAGAGATTGTGTTTTAGTGAGGGTTGGTTTAAATTTCCCTTCGTGCCAACGACCTTTAACGATCGCGCACGCAGCACTGTAAGCTTGTTTACCCCCTACTGCGGGTTGTGCTGATCCGTCTGTATATATTATTTATTTATTTATTTATTTATTTATTTCGAGGGTTTTATATAGCGCTGCTGGACCCTGGAGTATCAGAGCGCTTTACAACAAGGTAGAACAACAAAATATAGGATAACAATAGGTGCAAAATTAGCAACGTGATACTCTATTGTAATACTTCGTTTAAAAGGTGGTAGAAAAAGGAAGGTAAACTTACAAAAGGGCGAAAACAGCAAAAAGTGATAAAAAGTTGCATTCAGAATGGAAGGGGGGATAAGAGAGGAGAGAAGAGTGGACAAGCTCAGTGACAATATTGTTATATACCCCAATATTTGTTGCTGAGAAGTGCTTTGAGTTCACTTTTGAAAAGGGAGTAAGAGGGGATGCAGCGAAGGTCCTTGGGGAGAGAGTTCCAAATGGTAGGAGCATTACCAGAGAATGCGCGTGATTGGGTTTTTTGACATTTAAGTCTAGGTGGGATCAAGAGGAGGGAGTTAGTGCTTCTCAGGGACCTGGAGCAACCTGCTTTTTTTAGTTTGGTTGCAAGGTAGGAGGGGGTGTTTTGGTGAAGAGCTTTGTGGGTGATACAAGCGGTTTTGTAAGCGGATCTTCCTTCAATTGGGAGCCAGTTAAGATTTTTGAGGACGGGGGATATGTGGTCAAATCTTTTGCAGTCAGAGATAAGTCGTGCAGCTAGATTGAGGACAGATTTAATCGGAGCAAGATGGGTTTTAGGAGAGCCGGTAAGCGTGGCGTTACCATAGTCAATCCTGGAGAGGACAAGCGATTGGACAACGATTTTGAAATCATCGGCTGGAATGAAAGGTTTGATCTTCTTGAGGTGGTGAAGGGTGAAAAGAGCACTTTTGGCTGTGTTTTTAATGTGGGGGATGAGATTGAGATTCTGGTCGATGCTGATGCCTAGGGATTTAACAGAATTAGAGGTGGAGAGGGAGCAATTTAGAGCTTTGATATCGTTGATCCAGATTTGGATGGGAAGGGTATTGTTTTTGGGGGTGAAAAGAATGATTTCAGTTTTTTTAGGGTTCAATTTGAGATGGTTGAGGTGGAACCAGGCTTGTACTCTATTCAGGGTGTCATTGAGGTGAAGGATGTCATTGTGGGATTTGATCTTGTAGTATAGTTGGGTATCGTCAGCGTAGAGGTGGTAACTTATTTTAGCTTGTTTGAGAATGAGGGTGAATGGTTCCATGAAAAGGTTGAAAAGGGTTGGGGATAGGATAGAGCCTTGAGGGACACCGAGGGAGACAGGTTGGGGTTTAGAAAGGAAGTGGCTAAGCTTGGTTTGCTGAGATCTGTTTTGAAGGAATGAGCAGAACCATTTATGTACCGTGCCTTCCAAGCCAAATCGAGCTTTGAGAGTGTTGAGAAGGGTGGGATGATGAACAGTATCAAATGCCGCCGATAGGTCAAGGAGTATTAGCAGTGAGGATTCACCTTTGTCAAGGGAGCGATGAATGTCGTCTGTGATGTTTAACATTGCAGTTTCTGTACTACAGCCGTTTCTAAATCCAGATTGAAAAACATCAAGGAGATTGAAGGCGAGGATATGGTTCTCTAGTTGAGATAGGACACATTTTTCCAGGGCTTTAGAGAGGAAAGGAAGGTTAGAGATAGGGCGTAAGTTGTTAAGGTCATTTGGGTCGGCAGAGGTGTTTTTCAGGATGGGAGAGATTTGGCCAAGCTGAAGGGAGGCCGGGACGCAACCAGTGGCAAGGGAGGAATTGATGATATTGGTCCATATAGGGGCAATGGTAGATTTGAGGTCTTGGACCAAATGAGCGGGAAGAGGATCCTTGGAGTGGGAGGAAGGTTTGAGTTTGGTGATGATGTTAATGATTGATGACTCTGAAACTGGACAAAATTCACTCCATGAAGCATTGTTTTTGGCTGTGGGTTCATTAGGAGGGGGGTGTGGATGAGCGGGGGTAGGAAGGGTTATAGAAGGGTCGCGAAGAGTGGGAAGACTGGACGAGAGTGACTTAGGAGTGTTCGGGAGGGTGTGTTGTGTGTAGGAGGGTTGGAGTGATGGGGGGAGAGAGGAGAAGGAAAGTTCGATCTTATTGACTTTGTTAATAAAGAAGCTGGCGATTTCTTCGCATTTGTCAATAGAGGCTGATATTTTAGGGGGGCCAGTAGAGGTTTGTTTTTTAACAATGCTAAAGAGTTCTCTAGGTCTGTTTCTAGCCTGGTCAAGTTGTGAACGGAGGAAGGAGGCTTTTTCGTTATAGATGTGTTTTTTGTATTGGGCTCTAGCAGTTCTGAGGAGGACCAGATTGTCAGCGGTGGGACGATTTCTCCAAATACGTTCAGATTGTCTAAGGGACCGTCTTTCATTATTGAGTTCAGAATTGAACCAGGATTTGGGAGGGTTGTTTTTTTGTTGTTTGAGTTTAATTGGAGCAATTACATCAAGGGCTTCGAGAATAGAGTTATTATAATGGTTAGTTAGGTCATTGGTGCTGTCAGAGGGAGGGGGGAGAAGTAAGCGGGTTTTAATTGTGGATTCCAGTTCACCAGGAGGAATAAGGTGAAGGTTGCGTGTAGGTTTCTTAGGTAGGGTGTTTATGGGGGCGGGACGATTAGAGGGTCTGTTCACGTTGAAGAGGATGAGGTAATGATCAGACCAATCGACAGGAAGTATACAAGAGAGGGAGGCCAGGTCGTTGCTGGTTATGATAGCATCTAGGGTGGAACCTTTGTTGTGAGTGGGGGAATGGCAGAGTTGGGACATGTTGGTGATGTCCATGGTATTCTTCAATGTGATGACAGCAGGGTCATCACTTTTGTTCCAGTGGATGTTGTAGTCACCAAGGAAGAGATTCTTAGAGTGTGAGAGAGAAGCTTGGATAATAATATTATACAGCCGTATTGGTCTAGAGGCAGAATTTCGGTCGGCGGAGGACATTCAAATTCATATTGGAGAAATTCTTGTGTTTTTAAGTAAGGATCAAATTCGTACACCACGTCTGTTGCAGCAAGAGAGTTAGCCCATTGTATCTATCTCGGATGGAGTGCTTTAGCATTTGGAATGCTTGCCTTTGTTACCGCCTCTAGGGCTGGTATCGGTGTCACGATTATTATTCGTTTACCTTGTGCCAGGGCTCGTTCTTTTGCTACAGCTGTCTGTGTCGCTGTAAGAATTTTTTCCGTTGGGCTAAATTTCATTTCAGCCTTAGTGTACAAGTGTGATTTGAATGCAATTGGTACCTTTTCTCCCTCATTAGAGGTCAGGTATGTGAATCCGCATCTCCCTGGGATGACTCGGATCACAAGGTTGCGTGTATTATCACGGGTTTCTAATTTTGTTTTAATTAGCATGTCTGTTTGTAAGGATCTCAAAATTTCTGTGTGTGTTTGAGTCCAACTGGATCTTTTAAAGTCTGGTTTAATTAGATCATAAAGGGGTTTGACCCTTTCTGCGTAATTTGCAATGTATGTTCTTCCGAAATTTAGGAAGCCTAGAATTGACTGTAGGTTTTTTAGTGTTTTAGGAGCTTGGATTACGGCACATTTCTCTAGGAAATTGTCTGCCAGGCTTTTGCCTTCACTTGATAACTCATATCCTAAGAATAGGACCGTCAGATGGGCAATTCTGGACTTTTTGAAGTTGAATTTGTAACCCTCTGCAGCGAACCCAAGTATTATGGTGTTCACTCTTTTCAAGTGAGTATCCAAGTCATCATCTGTTAAGTAAATGTCATCGACATAAGATAATGCTTCATCATCATATAGTTGTAGTAATTCTGTTACTCTCGCTGAGAATACCCCCGGGCTGTTCTTGTACCCCTGGGCTAACCGACAGAATTGTTTTTGAGTGCCATTTACTGAGAATGCAGTTAAAGATCTGCTCTCTGGTGCTATGTTTTGACAAAAGAATCCATTGGAAATGTCCAAGGTAGTTTTGTATTTTTTGCGCACTATGTTATTCATTAGTGCAGCACTGTGTGAGTTTTGCACTGCAAAGGTTTTGCAACATGTGTTAAGGTGTCGGTAATCCAAAACTAGACGGTACGAATTGTCTGGTTTGGAGACCAGAAACAAAGGATTGTTCATTTGTGAGGTGCAAGTTTCAATCACCCCCTGGTATTCTAGCTGATCTAGTATTTCATTTACTTGTTTTTTAGCTTCTTGCTTAATTGGGTACTGCCTTTGTGCAGTTGGTTGTGATTTTAACTGGATTTTGTGAGGAGGAGAATCCTCATCCCATCCTACATGATTTTTATATAAAGCAGGTGCTAAGGCCACTGCCCACTTTCTAGCAAGTGTGTATTTTTTATGAATCGGTATTTGATTCGAGAAGGCAGGCATAATTACTTCTTCGCCATGAGGGCACTCCCTGACAAACTCTGGTGGCCAGTCTTTTTCAGCTAGAAGGATGTCATAGCCTTTGGAGAGGTTATCCCAAAATAGTCCCCTTATTTTCCTAGTCTTATCTCCCTCTATACGTAATGTTATCTCGTATATCTTGTGGGGCTTGCTAACTCTGGTGTCTGCAGTTTCCACTTGAAGGTATTCATTCGTGTCCACTGTCTCCAGATGATTCATAAGGACTTTGCGAGCTATGCTCACCTCTGCTGCGCTGTCTAGCATTGTCTGAGCCCACTCTCCGTTTTTCAGTTGTGTCCTCAGTATTCTCGGCATTGTTAACTACCTTGATACTGGCTACCTTCTTTTTTGGAAATTGTAATTTCTTTTTTTGTTGAGCAGGTTCCTTGTCTTTGGACTTGGCGTGCTCTTCTGATCGTCCTCTTCTTTCCGATTTCTGCGAGGAAGTCTGAAAAGATTGAGAGGGACGTGTATCAATGTCTTGATATCTATCAGGTTTTTTAATATTATCCCTATTTCTAAGGTTATATCTATTCCCAGAGGGGTCACTCTGCGGTGACCTCTGTCTTTGGTTTGGAGATTTCTCTCTTCGCCTAGGAGACCTTCCTCTGGACTGGAATTTCTTTTCTTTAGGATTGGATTGTTTGTTTCCATCCCAGTTCTTTTTTGGTGAATTATTATTATTAAAAAATATTTTTTCTGGACTTGTAGTCAGTTGCGGTTTTACTGGTATTCCACCTAGACTATCTCTGCCTAGTTCTTCATAGGATTTTTCTATGATTCTGGCAATTTCAGCTGGTTGGTCTGCTATATCTGTCTCTTTTAACCTCTGGCGGATCGCCACGTTTGCTGCTTCACCTTTTATGTTGGCTAGTAATATAGCCGAAACCTGTTTGAAGTCTTTTAGTAATTTCATACCAAGAGTTAAAGCAGGTTCTGGACCGTATTCATCTTGAATTTGTTTTAGCACATCTGGTATCACCGAAATGGATGGGACACCGTGCGTTTTTGTGTAGATGGAAGCAAAGACTGTACCCCAAATGTCACAGTCCTCAATGTGTGGTGCGATTCCCATTGGGAGACATATAGTCAGAATCCTGTGTTTTTCCAGCGGGGTGGTGTCAGGAAACACCGCCTCTATTTGGGTGATTTTCTGTGCCAACCAGAATGGTATTTGTTCCCGTTTAGCTGGAACTTTACCTAGGCAGGATTGGATGTTCTGTGGTGTAATTTTATTTGTGTTCCCCTGGTGAGGGGTCAGCTGTGGAAGTTTAATCGCTGGCTGAATTGTTGATGTCCGCATCACATACTGAACTAATTGTCTATGAATTTTTATTAATTGTTTTAGCTGTATTAACAGCTCTGCTGCAGGCATTCTTTCGATGTCTGGATGTGGTGTGTATCCGGCTAAGACCGGCCACGTTGCTCCTGGTCTTCCTAAAGGACCGAGCCTTGTAATGTGATTGTTATGTTTTAGGGCGCCATCAAATAAGAGCAAATGCTCTTGGAATTTGAGTGGTACTTCCACCTCCTCGAAAGGAGTATACGTTTCAGGAGGTTCCTCTACTTTGTAATAGTGGAAGTACTTTGTTACAGCATTTGCTGCTGGAAAATGTATCCATGAATAGTATACCTCTGTCTGCCGATATTCGTGTGCCTCAATTACGAATATGACTGTGCCACCTCTAGGTGTCAGTCCATTTTCTATAAGTTTTAAGGTTATAGATCTCCTTTTAATGACCGGAATGAGTATTATTTCCGCGTCTGCTGCTTGCATGGTAGCATCAGCATCTGCGAGTTCAGTAGCTAATCTAACTGCCTCTCTTTCTTCATCACTTTCTGACATTTTACTGTCAGGATGGTATTATGTTTGTTTGCAGATCAGGTTTCTTTATGGAACAAAGATAAGATGCACAATATTTCGGAACTGTTTTATCCTTCAACGTTGACTTCACCAAGAACCATACATAGGAGTTCCCTCCTGCGAGGTTTTGGAGGATATAACCTTTCACCCACTCCAGACGTCTTTGGAGTATTTGGGAAAAGGGGTCTGAGTGAGAAAGCACGACTGAGTTACTCTAAATGTCTTACGTTAGTTTTATCGCCCTTTCCAAACACGTTGGGCGCCATGTATTGTAGCTCCTATCTTCCCAATAGGCTCTGCGCATTGGAATAGTACCTACAGCAGTAAAGGCCTAGGCCAGACGTTAACTAGGTCTACTACTGTCGATGCTAGACTTAATTTTTGGGTTTGCCAGCTAAGCTCAGAGTTCGCTAGAAACTTTCTCGAATGTTCAAGGAAGGGATTAACTCCCCTGATTAGACAAGAAGGGATTTAGTTTCTGACAACCATAGAACATGACAACTTTGCTCTCCCCTAATCAAGAGTCAATCTCAAGAGTCGTGTGAGCACAAGGCAATTATTTTACTCAGTCAGTACGTGCATTCTTAGTCTCATCAGAATGTAGAGAAAAGGAAGAGACGGGCGTGTTCAATAAAAAGGTGTTATTTATTGATCAGTCTCTTTTCTCGTACAAGAGAAATGGATCGATATTATTGCAATACTTATAGTTAAGTAAAGTGCATACATTAGAAGCAATAGTATAAAATAATACTGTAAAAACATTGATATGGTTTCTGAGCCATATGATGTTTAAAATGATTAAAATATATTTACATACACATATACATTTGACTAAACGTACTCAACTGGTGTTTCTAAATACGCCTACCCCGTGTACCTGACCTAAGTCTAATGCGTGGGCGGGAATAGAAAGTTACAGTTTAAGTTAAGTTTGTTTTTGCCAAGTGAATAACTAAAGAATTCTCTGTGAGGGGTTATTCAGTTCTGTACCTGGAAGTTAGGATGAATGAGGAATGGTATCTCTTTCTCTGCTCTCGATATTCCAGGCTGCCTGCGAGGGCTGCCCGAAAGCGCCGGTGCTGGGTCTCTCGGCTTGAGATAGCAGCGCGTCTCTCAGCGCGTCAGGAAGGCGGGGCTGCTGCCAGCGGGGTCTGCTTCTGCTCTCGGCTTCGGCAAGTATGGCTGCTCCGTCTTGTCACCACGCGTGTGTTTGCATAGGGCAAGGTCGGCAATATTTATACCTTAAAGGTGCCGAGATTGACGTAAGGATGGACATAGGTACGTCAATAAAGATGTCATACGACTTGCTCGTTAGCACATTCTTTTGCAAAAGTTCTCTGTGAAATCAAAACAATGGCCGCACGGATTTTCCAGGTTGTCATAGGTTTGATTTGTTATGAGAACGTCGTATGCCTTATCAGGGGCTGGAGGAATGTCGCTTGTCTAATTAGATCTCAAGCGTTATGACCTAATCAGATAACACGTTCCTGTGCCGTAGTGTGACTGCGTCAGATAACGGTATCTGCATCATGGGGGTTTTCTTGCCTCATGGGCTGACTGTTAGTTAACTTGATAGTTAGTTTAACCAGAATAGGGTCAGGAATAGGGGGACTGATTCAGAACCTATAGAAATACACGACAACCTGGTCAGTTTCTTTTGGGCTGGGCCTCGACAGAGCCTGGTGGACAGTCTTTCTTTGGGACTTGGAAATGCGGTTTGTGCCTGCCGACTGGCGTGGACTAGTACCTCTAGCCCTAGCAGTGGTGGCTCCTCCGCAATGGCGGAGGAGCGTCGCCCCACTGCCTGGCTCAGAGCCAGCAAATGTAAAATAAAATGATGTTCTTACATCGTTTTATTTTACATTTGCCGGCTCTTAGCCAGCGGTGCTGGGAGGGGCGGGGCCGAGGCATGGGAGTGGGGAGGAGTGCTAGTGCATTCCACTCCCTAAGTGCTCATGTGTTTTTGGCCGGCCATCTCAGGCCAACCAAAACACACATGCGTACTTCGGATTTCTCCAGCCCAGCTGCATTGAGCAGCCGGGCTGGAGAAACCCCACAGACTCCCTGGACTGAGCAGGGCATATTTCATGCCTGCTCAGACAAATCCCCCGCGCAGGAAGTCTGTCCCAGGGGCTGCTGGGACCCAGGAAGATGAGGAGAGGTGGAATGACGACATACGACGCTGGAGGCGGCTGGCGGCAAAATATACCTTTATATATTTTTAAAATATTATATTCCCCCCCCCCACACAACCCCACCTGCCGCACCATCCAATGTTTATGGCGGCCGCCGCCGAGCCCTAGGGAATCCTAGTGAAGTATTTGGGTTGCAGAGGGGATCATATACCTATTGGAACCGGACTCTGGTCTAGGATGAGTCATAGTCCAGCACATGCAGGGGGCTGCCACACGGCAGTACTTTGCTCCTCTTCTTTCTGGAGTCCTG
Organism: Lissotriton helveticus; assembly: GCF_964261635.1. Classification (NCBI taxonomy): domain Eukaryota; kingdom Metazoa; phylum Chordata; class Amphibia; order Caudata; family Salamandridae; genus Lissotriton; species Lissotriton helveticus. The sequence goes on along the minus strand of NC_136069.1, from coordinate 1,310,946,273 downwards.
CCTTGTGCTGACACTGGTCGCTTCTTTGTCATTTTCTTCTTCAGAGCAGATCTGGAGTTCTAGTGTCATGGTTGCCCCTCAAATCCTACATTTAGGGGGTGTTTACGGGTGTGAGGACTAGTGGCCATTGGGCTACTAGTCTTGCAGATAATCTGCCCCTTAGGATACCACATCCAGGGGATGTATGTCACTAAACAACCCAGAACCCGCTATTATTGGGACTTTTCAAGATGATACAGGCCATCCTCTGCTGTACAGATCCACTAGCCCACCCTAGAGGTGTGGCTAGCCTTTTGGGGGTTGTACACCTCCTGCATACCTAATTTCCTGCCGGCCAGCCAACACAAGTGCCTGGGTGCCAGGGGGGCTTTGTCTCCACTGCGAGACAAGCCACTTACTTATCAGAGGTGGTGAAGCCTTTGAGACTCACCACCCTGATGGGTCTTTCACTAGCCACCCTGGGAAGGCGGATGTATGATCTCCTTCCTGCCCAGACCTTATGTCTCATGTCTTCTGGGTGTGATGCACTCACAAGAAGGAGTTCAGACTTCTGTCTAGGTGGCAAACAGTTCAGAAAGCCCACCAAGGTGCGAGGGAACTCAGTATCTCAGTGCAGTGGGGACCCTCTAAGGGCGTCATCTTAGTGCATGCCAGCTCACACTCAACACAAGAATCATGTCAGAGGTGAAAGAGCACAGTGTTTGATACCAAACATGGCTACATTTGGTGGTACCATCATGGGGCTGACTGTCTCGGTTTTGTTCAGTAGCCAGTCCACATTAACCTGTGACCGCAGTTCACTTACAATAAACTTGAATGGCAGGGTTACTGTAGAGGTAGATATGTCTATACATATACGCCTTCACCATTAATATAATCCACCCTGCCCCCTAGGCTTTAGGAGGCCTGCCTTAGGGGTGACTTACATATATCAATGCTGTGAAGGGACTCTGTCACACATGGTGTCTGCAGAGTTGAACTTGAGCAGGGAAGCTGCTTGTCCAGGGTGTTGTAGCAGCCCTGCAGACCTTACTTTTACTTGGGTCAATCGGGGTGTCACAAATAGTGCTGCATCCCTAGTGACCCCTTTAACACAATTGCACTGGGTGCCAGTAGTACCATATACTCTAGGAACTTATAAGGGGGTTAAAGCATCTTGCCTATTGGTCAACCAATTCACGTTACCTTTTGAGGAAAAGAACACTGGCACTGGGGCCTGGTTAGCAAGTCCCAGTGCACTTCCAGTTCTAAAACCACATCATCCAGACCAAACATTTATCTGACTATGTACGCTTGCACATCGGTCTCATTTGGTACCTAAGCCCCAGTAAGACTTCCAGGTAATGAGCTCGCACTTTTCTGAGGATGTTCTAATGAATACCACTGAATGGTTGTTTTCCCTTTGTTCTTGTGGGAACCTTTTTAAACAGTAACAATACAATACAATACAAATGGACATTTATAAAGTGCGCAGCTACCTCAAACAGAGGTTTCCCAGTGCTGCGCAGACTGCATCTGTGACCTAGCAACAGTTAGATATTATCCCTGCTTAACCGCATGCGTGCGGCGGCTTTTTTTGCGCTGCGCGGCTTTTTTTAAAAAGCCTCGTTACATGACGAGCTCAGCTCGTCATCAGCGTGCGAGCGGCGCAACTGATGACGAGCTGAGCTCGTCATCAGCGCTTAAGTGGTTAAAGTTAAAGAGCCAGGTTTAAAGAGCCAGGTTTTTAGGGTCTTCCTAAACTCGCGTTCGATTCAAGCTGGTGCAAGTATGATGGCAAAGAGTTCCACAATCTTGCAGTCCTGACTGCAAAGGACCGTCCCCCTTGTCGGGCGTGGGCATATTGAGGGGCGCAGAGCAGTCGCTGGTGTTTGGATATAAGCGTCTGTTCCTGTAGATATGAGCTCAGCCGAAGCTTGAGGCAACCTGGGCCCATATCTCCCATAGCTTGGAAAGCAAAGGTCAACGCCTTAAATTCAATCCTCCTAGTCACCTGGAGCCAATGAAATTGTCTCAGGTGGGGTGATATATGATGACAGAAAGGGACCCGGCGAATCAGCCTTGCCTCAGCATTCGGAACCATCTGTAGTCTGTGTATCAGGTAGGCTGGCAGCCCCAAACACAAGCTATTGGCGTAGTCCAACTGCGAAGTCACCAGCGCATGGACTATTATCCTGCGACTCTCTTCCATTAGCAAATGGAGGAATTTCCTTATGCAACGCAATCTCCCAAAACATGCTGACGAAATCTGATGTACTTGTGCTGTAAAGGATAGGGCAGTTTCCCACATGATTCCAAGATTTCTTGCTGCCTCTGTTGGAATCAGTAGAGGTCACATATCAGTGGGCCGGATGTATGACGTTACAACGCATGCTTTTACCACGCATGCTGTTACAACGCAGTTTTTACAACGCATACCATTACAACGCATAGCGCTTTGGGGTGCTCGATAGTGAATAGTTTAATTTACTATTCCAACTCCAGTCCCAGTGGACACTAGGGAAGGTGTTGGATAGTAAATTAAATCTATTCCCTATCCTAGAGCGCCCCCCTGCGCAATGCGTTGTAATGGTTTTTGTTGTAAAACCTGCGTTGTAATAGCACTGCGTGGTAAAAGTTGCGTTGTAAAGGATGTTTCCCCAGGAGGAGGTGTCTGACTAAACAACAGGACCTCCGTCTTATCTACATTTAATTTCAAGCAGTTACTGTTCATACAACTTGAGATATTATCAGACATTCCTTAAAATTATGGAAGGCGTCAGCGGATTGTTTTTTAAAAGAGAACACTAGCTGGCTATCATCCGCATAAGAGACCGCCTTCACCCCCCCCCCCCATGCAATGAGAGCCGACAGTGGTGCCAGATTGATATTAAAAAGCAACGGGCTCAAGACAAAGCCCTGAGGCACTCTGCACACTAGAGGTTTTTGAGTAGATTGAAATGGCTGTAAAAAGACATAGACCGGATTCAGTCATCCTCACAGACTCAGCTACTTCAACCAGGGCTGTCTTTGTGCTGAATCCAGTGCGGAAATAACCCGATTGAGTATCATGAAGGAGGCCGTTTGCCCCGATGAAATCAGCTAGCTGTCGCTGAGCCATCTTCTCTAGCATTTTGTGGGTGCCGGCAGAAGAGAAATCGTTTGAAAGTTACTTAGCATAGCTGGGTTAGCGTTAGCGGAAGTAAGAATGCTTGTTTCCATGCGGCTGGAAAAATGCCCTTTTTCAATGAGGAATTCCAGATGTAGTTCAACACTGGGTTCAACAGTGGGGCCCAAGATCTAAAAATCTGTGGGGCTCAGGGATCCCCATGACAGCCTGACTTGCATCTCTGTAGTTCAGCCAAATATTTTTAGGCTGTGATAGGGTAGAACACCATGAAGGAGCTTGATGTGTTATAAGTTGCAGGTTGCTGTATAGTCACAGCCATGGCTCTAGCCAGTAATAAGGAATACAGTTTCTGAATTATTTTTTTCCTTGAAGAAATCTGCTTTTTGAACAGTAACATCTCAGTAACCCAGTTAATTATTTTATTTGTTTTTGTGACCATTTGCTTATGAAATATTTGCCTATTTAAAGTAACCCAGTTTAACCCTTTATATTCTTTATTTCTATCACTTGTTTAGTTAATTCAGTCACTCAACATGCCCTTTTCTGGAGTTTTACCTTGTCGCTGTTACCAAAGGGGAGCTAAGGATACCTTTGGAGAATGCTGATTTGTCCTAGAGAGTCCCTCTATTTGGACTACAAAGTAGTTTAGTCAGATTTCCTACCGGCTATTAGTTGAATTCTCTTTTTAAAGTGGTTGTTCAGCGTGTGTGAGCTTTTCAGCAGCTGCCATATTGTTATCAGGGTTCAGGAACCATGTATTCATTGAAAGTTGTGAAGCTTCCTATTAAATCTAGAGAAGGCTAGCATACATTAAAGTTTTAAGATAAACCAATTGTTAGGAAGTTTTCTTGAAAAATATCCCAAAGGATGCATTTTCCATCATCATCTATCTTACGCAGTACAACTCTTTCAAGGATGTATGACATTACAACGCATGCTTTTACCACGCATGCCTTTACAACGCGGTATTTACAACGAATACCTTTACAACGCATAGTGCTTTGGGGCGCTGGATAGTGAATAGTTTAATTTACTATTCCAACTCCAGTCCCCGTGGATAGTAGGGAAGGTGTTGGATAGTAAATTAAATCTATTCCCTATCCTAGAGTGCCCCCCAGCGCAATGCGTTGTAATGGTTTGCGTTGTAAATACCGCGTTGTAAAGGCATTGCGTGGTAAAAGTGGCGTTGTAAAGGATGTTTCCCCTCTTTCAACAATGTGGGATGCGTTAGTCTCCCAATAAGGCCATTTTAGTATACTTTAGTTTTTGCAATGGTGAACCAAAATCCATCTTCCTCCCCAGTTCCTAACGGGTCACTTCTTCATTACTCAGCATAAAAAAGAAAAACTCTTTCTGGTTAATTGTATAAGAGATGCTTTGCTGAAAATAGTTTGGTTAAATGTACAGAATCAGTTACTTCTTTGGCTGTAACCAGTTTCATGTTTCATACCCCACGAATTCGTCTAAGATGGCATTTGAGCTATTTGGTTCAGGACATCGCAATACTGCTTTTAAAAAGAAATGACATGTTCCTGCTTGCAAATAATCAATAATCATCCAGATAAATCACTGAAAAAATCAAAAAGAACGTTAAAAATATGTGATTCAGAGGATTTGAAGCTGAGACGAAGTAGCCTAATTTTGCACTCAAAATGACAAATATTGCTACGAGTGGTCTTCTATTCATCTATTTCTGTACGCATAAGACCAGATTTACAGTGCATCTGTTTTAAAGCAGACCGCAGACTACGAGCAGACACCATCTTGTCTTGTCTGTGTAATTGATACCATTGCTGTTGGCTGAGTGTTTGTCTTAGAAGTGTTACTGAATTATTTATTTCCCAGTTAGTCGGTAGGTTATGTAGACATTTTCCAAGTGAGCACAGGAGCCAATCATGTGTAGCTTTATTATTTTATTTAGAACGTGTACACGCAATGGGATTTTCTTCATTTTTGTAAATTCCTGTTATTAGAACTTGCCTCGTTCTGTGCAGAGTTGGCCCCATGAGCTATGACATCACATCCTGCAAACATAAGACAAGAAATACTATGTTCACACAACGCACATACCCAATGGATGTGCTCCTGGCATGTCTGCTTACATGCCTAAAATAAGACGCCTAAATAAGCCCATCTGGGTGCAATCCAGGCTGAGGGCACAGAACCTTGCTCACTCAACTCAAAGAGTCAGTTATTCTGCACTCCAAGATAAATCAGGGTGAGCCTCTTTTAGGCTGTACCTTAAAACCAGTAAGAGATGACAGTCTTGTTTTTACCTGTGTAGTATGAGCATCAAAGCTTTGATCTGTGGTGAAGCATGCCTTAGATATTTCTACCTGGTAGATGCTGACAATTTCCTTGATGTAGAGTTGGCTGAAAATATTGGTGGTTCAGCCATCACAGCTTCCTTCTGCCCGTGGATAAAATAAAAAACGTTATCCCCTTGTAATTGTAGTAGGTGGGGGTTCCAGCATTATCTGCAAAGAGTACCTTGTTTGTTAACTTCTTTGCTGCTTCGAAGGCTGGTGTTGACTATTTGCCGTCTCTCTGCAATCTGCTCAGTCTCCTTGGACACCGATGCCGATTTTATTTTGCTACACTACTTGAAGTTAAAATACTCAAGCCTGCTGCTTTTGGATGATTTCAATATCCCAGTGTAGGCTTAAAGCAGCCCTTGGATCAAAACACTGACCAAGCTTTGAACATTTCCAAAGTGTGCATGGGTCTCATCCAAAGTGTAACCAATACAAAACACAAATTAGAGATTAGACATTTAATCACTGATTTAATAACTGAATTTAATTTAGATATTGAGTGCTTGACAGAAACCTCGTTTAACAAAAACATGCCTGACATTTTATTTATTCTAATTAATGTTTTTTTTGTTGGTTAAATCTTTTTATTCTGGTTTTACATCTCAAATTACCATGTGGGGCTATATATTTATCATAGATCAGTTAGTTATTTAATCTAATTAATGTTGCCCTGCCATTACACATTGTGTTAGTTCATCCCAGTTCTAAAAGAGGTGGAGGCCTTGCTATCACTATAAATACTACTACTACTATTACCATTGCAATAGTTTGAAATGTACAAAGTTGGATGCCTGCTTAGTTCCTGCTTTGGAAGCTCTTTCAAACGTACTGACCCCTCTGGCTCTCAGTGGAACATTCTGTTGGTATTTAGACATCTCCAGGGGGGTCTTCAGGCTAATTGTTTCTTGGCCTCGGCTCATTCCAATGTTATATCTGAGACAGCCCAGTCTTTTGTCCTGGGAGATTTGAATGTCCAGTTCGATGTACCGAAGATGACTGTCTTCTAAGGTTATTGATTTATTCTCACTTTTTGATCTGACCATGAGTGTTTCTTTCTCTGCACATTCAAAAGGCCAGGCAGTCAATATTATCATTTCCAACTCTGCACTTTGCTAAGCCTGCTTTCTTTTTGCATATCCTTGGTCGGGCCACCAAGGTGTCCCTTTTTCTAGTTCCTTTAGTAAGTGGAATAAGGATGCTATTGTCTCTCAGCCATCAGCAGAGTTTAGGAAGTGGAGAAGTGTTTCTGTGAGGCATTGGCTTGCCTTTTGCCTCCTGTCCCTTCAGATGCAGCTCAGCAACCACTGATGGATGTTTATTCTACCAGTGTGAGCTAGATTACGGGTCAGAATGCTCCAGTGGTTAATAGAGTTGGGAAGCATGCTCACCCTTCTGGCAGATGGCTCTCTGAAAAGCTGGCTGATCTCAAACTATCTGTATGGTCTACTGAGTGTCGCCAGCACCAAGACTACGATCTCGTCATTAAAATTAAGAGGCTAAATATCAACTATTTATACATGGACAATTAGGTAATCTAAAGCAGCTTCTATTCAAACAAAACCTTCAGTGCCCCCAATGTGACGAAATCCATTTTCTCAGTCATTAGGGAAGTTTGAGATCAGCCGATGCAAGGCAAGTCTTCATTATGGGAGGCAAAGTACAAAAGCTTAGTGCAGGGGTCTTCAACTTTAAAAGAAATTAGAGCTACGTATGTTCGATGAAAATCACCCGAGCTATTAATATTATTGGTGTTGTAATAGTGACCAAGTAAGACAATTACTATAGGTTTGAAGCACACGCCATTCAAATCAGTTACAGTTTTGTGTAGAAATAATCAGAATTAGTAATAAATAAAGGATCTCTTGTCTTGTCTTCAGGTGTTGTGTTTTATTTCATCTTCTTCAGATGACCTTCTTTTAGCCTTAGCCAACATGTGTTTCGTCGTTTCTGGGATATGTCCCTACGACTTCCGTATTGCTGATATTTTGTAGGAGTACAGTAGTCAGACCTCCTGTCTGCAAATAACAGCAGAGAAGGTCAAATAGTCCGGTCCTCCTAGGTAGGTTTCAATATTACATGTAGAGTAGACACTGGATAAAGTGGTCTGGAATCAAAGAACAGTATTCCTTCCAATGATGCTGCCAATATGTGTGTCCTACCTTTATAAAGAGACATACCTAGGAGAACCGGACTATTTGGCCTCTTGTGCTGTTATTTCCAGACAGGAGGTTAACTATTTCTGCCTAAAACTGTAACTAATTTTAATGGATTGTATGATGGAACAACAACCACGTGAACAACTACAGTCTAAACAAGTACTCCTTAACCACTACTTGGTCTAAACCACTAAACTTTTAACAACAACTATTTTTTACAACTGCTATGCCTTTACCATGATTGCCTTTACCCCATTAATGTATCTATTTTACAGGTAGTTATAAACCTATATCTATTTTTATATATATATATATATATATATATATATATATATATATATATATATATATATATATATACATATATATATATCCAAACCAATAGGTAGCCCCTAGTGAAGTCAGGCCTCAGACACGGAAAAATTGCTCACAAGATTTATTGATATATATATATGACAACAGGTTTCTTTCCGAGAAAGAGTTGAGTCGCACTCCTGAAGGTGATTTACGAAAGTCTTTTATTTCACCAGCAGTGATCTAGCCATTTGGTGTCCCAATGCATTTCGGTCTAAACATAGACCTTTCTCAAGGGGGCTAGTGGCATCGGCAAAAGCAGGAGAGGTTGGATGTCGTTTGCCTCATGTTTTTTAATGTTATAACCCTTCGGTGGGCGTCACTCTCGGGACATGGTGGGATGATTGCCCCTGGTGGGCGCCGCAGTCGGCCGGTCAGTTGAGGCTTTCTGGTCTTCGTAGTCCGCTCCTGCTAAGCCCCGTGGGGGAGCGATGCACGCAATTACTGTTCCTTGCTGCTGAACACCTTCGCCTCATTTTACCTATTTTCGAGGCAAAAAGGGCCATGAACCAAGGTCCGGTCCCTGGCGGCTGCCCCTGCCTGGAATTGCTCGCGCAGTCAAAAGATGTGGGTCCAAGTGTAGGCAGTTGTGGGCGCTCCTTTAAGTGGCGGTGCGTTCTCGGCGGCAGGACCCCGCCGCTTGTTATGACAACAGGTTTCTTTCCGAGAAAGAGGTGAGTCGCACTCCTGAAGGTGATTTACGAAAGTCTTTTATTTCGCTAGCAGTGATCTAGCCATTTGGTGTCCCAATGCATTTCGGTCTAAACATAGACCTTTCTCAAGGGGGCTAGTGGCATCGGCTAAAGCAGGAGAGATTGGATGTCGTTTGCCTCATGTTTTTTAATGTTATAACCCTTCGGTGGGCGTCACTCTCGGGACATGGTGGGATGATTGCCCCCTGGTGGGCGCCGCAGTCGGCCGGTCAGTTGAGGCTTTCTGGTCTTCGTAGTCCGCTCCTGCTAAGCCCCGTGGGGGAGCGATGCACGCAATTACTGTTCCTTGCTGCTGAACACCTTCGCCTCATTTTACCTATTTTCGAGGCAAAGAGGGCCATGAACCAAGGTCCGGTCCCTGGCTTCTGCCCCTGCCTGGAATTGCTCGCGCAGTCAAAAGATGTGGGTCCAAGTGTAGGCAGTTGTGGGCGCTCCTTTAAGTGGCAGTGCGTTCTCGGCGGCAGGACCCCGCCGCTTGTTATGACAACAGGTTTCTTTCCGAGAAAGAGGTGAGTCGCACTCCTGAAGGTGATTTACGAAAGTCTTTTATTACGCTAGCAGTGATCTAGCCATTTGGTGTCCCAATGCATTTCGGTCTAAACATAGACCTTTCTCAAGGGGGCTAGTGGCATCGGCAAAAGCAGGAGAGGTTGGATGTCGTTTGCCTCATGTTTTTTAATGTTATAACCCTTCGGTGGGCGTCACTCTCGGGACATGGTGGGATGATTGCCCCCTGGTGGGTGCCGCAGTCGGCCGGTCAGTTGAGGCTTTCTGGTCTTCGTAGTCCACTCCTGCTAAGCCCCGTGGGGGAGCGATGCACGCAATTACTGTTCCTTGCTGCTGAACACCTTCGCCTCATTTTACCTATTTTCGAGGCAAAGAGGGCCATGAACCAAGGTCCGGTCCCTGGCGGCTGCCCCTGCCTGGAATTGCTCGCGCAGTCAAAAGATGTGGGTCCAAGTGTAGGCAGTTGTGGGCGCTCCTTTAAGTGGCGGTGCGTTCTGGGCGGCAGGACCCCAACGCTTGTTGTGACAACAGGTTTCTTTCCGAGAAAGAGGTGAGTCGCACTCCTGAAGGTGATTTACGAAAGTCTTTTATTTCGCTAGCAGTGATCTAGCCATTTGGTGTCCCAATGCATTTCGGTCTAAACATAGACCTTTCTCAAGGGGGCTAGTGGCATCGGCAAAAGCAGGAGAGGTTGGATGTCGTTTGCCTCATGTTTTTTAATGTTATAACCCTTCGGTGGGCGTCACTCTCGGGACATGGTGGGATGATTGCCCCCTGGGGGGCGCTGCAGTCGGCCGGTCAGTTGAGGCTTTCTGGTCTTCGTAGTCCGCTCCTGCTAAGCCCCGTGGGGGAGCCATGCACGCAATTACTGTTCCTTGCTGATGAACACCTTCGCCTCATTTTACCTATTTTCGAGGCAAAGAGGGCCATGAACCAAGGTCCGGTCCCTGGCGGCTGCCCCTGCCTGGAATTGCTCGCGCAGTCAAAAGATGTGGGTCCAAGTGTAGGCAGTTGTGGGCGCTCCTTTAAGTGGCGGTGCGTTCTCGGCGGCAGGACCCCGCCGCTTGTTATGACAACAGGTTTCTTTCCGAGAAAGAGGTGAGTCGCACTCCTGAAGGTGATTTACGAAAGTCTTTTATTTCGCTAGCAGTGATCTAGCCATTTGGTGTCCCAATGCATTTCGGTCTAAACATAGACCTTTCTCAAGGGGGCTAGTGGCATCGGCAAAAGCAGGAGAGGTTGGATGTCGTTTGCCTCATGTTTTTTAATGTTATAACCCTTCGGTGGGCGTCACTCTCGGGACATGGTGGGATGATTGCCCCCTGGTGGGTGCCGCAGTCGGCCGGTCAGTTGAGGCTTTCTGGTCTTCGTAGTCCACTCCTGCTAAGCCCCGTGGGGGAGCGATGCACGCAATTACTGTTCCTTGCTGCTGAACACCTTCGCCTCATTTTACCTATTTTCGAGGCAAAGAGGGCCATGAACCAAGGTCCGGTCCCTGGCGGCTGCCCCTGCCTGGAATTGCTTGCGCAGTCAAAAGATGTGGGTCCAAGTGTAGGCAGTTGTGGGCGCTCCTTTAAGTGGCGGTGCGTTCTGGGCGGCAGGACCCCAACGCTTGTTGTGACAACAGGTTTCTTTCCGAGAAAGAGGTGAGTCGCACTCCTGAAGGTGATTTACGAAAGTCTTTTATTTCGCTAGCAGTGATCTAGCCATTTGGTGTCCCAATGCATTTCGGTCTAAACATAGACCTTTCTCAAGGGGGCTAGTGGCATCGGCAAAAGCAGGAGAGGTTGGATGTCGTTTGCCTCATGTTTTTTAATGTTATAACCCTTCGGTGGGCGTCACTCTCGGGACATGGTGGGATGATTGCCCCCTGGTGGGTGCTGCAGTCGGCCGGTCAGTTGAGGCTTTCTGGTCTTCGTAGTCCGCTCCTGCTAAGCCCCGTGGGGGAGCGATGCACGCAATTACTGTTCCTTGCTGCTGAACACCTTCGCCTCATTTTACCTATTTTCGAGGCAAAGAGGGCCATGAACCAAGGTCCGGTCCCTGGCGGCTGCCCCTGCCTGGAATTGCTCGCGCAGTCAAAAGATGTGGGTCCAAGTGTAGGCAGTTGTGGGCGCTCCTTTAAGTGGCGGTGCGTTCTCGGCGGCAGGACCCCGCCGCTTGTTATGACAACAGGTTTCTTTCCGAGAAAGAGGTGAGTCGCACTCCTGAAGGTGATTTACGAAAGTCTTTTATTTCGCTAGCAGTGATCTAGCCATTTGGTGTCCCAATGCATTTCGGTCTAAACATAGACCTTTCTCAAGGGGGCTAGTGGCATCGGCAAAAGCAGGAGAGGTTGGATGTCGTTTGCCTCATGTTTTTTAATGTTATAACCCTTCGGTGGGCGTCACTCTCGGGACATGGTGGGATGATTGCCCCCTGGTGGGCGCCACAGTCGGCCGGTCAGTTGAGGCTTTCTGGTCTTCGTAGTCCGCTCCTACTAAGCCCCGTGGGGGAGCGATGCACGCAATTACTGTTCCTTGCTGCTGAACACCTTCGCCTCATTTTACCTATTTTCGAGGCAAAGAGGGCCATGAACCAAGGTCCGGTCCCTGGCGGCTGCCCCTGCCTGGAATTGCTCGCGCAGTCAAAAGATGTGGGTCCAAGTGTAGGCAGTTGTGGGCGCTCCTTTAAGTGGCGGTGCGTTCTCGGCGGCAGGACCCCGCCGCTTGTTGTGACAACAGGTTTCTTTCCGAGAAAGAGGTGAGTCGCACTCCTGAAGGTGATTTACGAAAGTCTTTTATTTCGCTAGCAGTGATCTAGCCATTTGGTGTCCCAATGCATTTCGGTCTAAACATAGACCTTTCTCAAGGGGGCTAGTGGCATCGGCAAAAGCAGGAGAGGTTGGATGTCGTTTGCCTCATGTTTTTTTAATGTTATAACCCTTCGGTGGGCGTCACTCTCGGGACATGGTGGGATGATTGCCCCCTGGTGGGCGCCGCAGTCGGCCGGTCAGTTGAGGCTTTCTGGTCTTCGTAGTCTGCTCCTGCTAAGCCCCGTGGGGGAGCGATGCACGCAATTACTGTTCTTTGCTGCTGAACACCTTCGCCTCATTTTACCTATTTTCGAGTCAAAGAGGGCCATGAACCAAGGTCCGGTCCCTGGCGGCTGCCCCTGCCTGGAATTGCTCGCGCAGTCAAAAGATGTGGGTCCAAGTGTAGGCAGTTTTGGGCGCTCCTTTAAGTGGCAGTGCGTTCTCGGCGGCAGGACCCCGCCGCTTGTTATGACAACAGGTTTCTTTCCGAGAAAGAGGTGAGTCGCACAATATATATATATGTGTGTAATGGGTTTGTGTGTACCTGTAAAACACTTAAATTTCGTGGTAATAATATGCGTTATTAAATTAATATTGGTAAGTATAACCACTATATATACAAACACACACACACACACACACACATCCCTATACTCCCTATTGACCTACACCCACCCCAAACCTTAAAAATTCCCCTTCCACCCAAAAACCTGTACCAACCCTAAACCCTATGAAGGCCCTTTCCATCCAAAACACCCACACCCACTCTAAACCCTAAAAATACCCTTGCATTCCAAAAAACCCATACATACCCTAAACCCTAAAATTACCCTTGTCACCCAAAAACCCACCCCCTAAACCCTAAAATTACCCTTGCCACCCAAAAACAATACCCACCCTTAACCCTAAAATTACACTTGCCACCCAAAAACTCATAACCACCCTATAATTACCCTTGCCACCCAAAAACCCATACCCACCCAAAACCCTATCATTACCCTTGCCACTCAAAAACCCACACTCACCCGAAACCCTAAAAAATCAATTTCCACCCAAACACCCATACCTACCCTAAACCCTAAAAATACCCTTGCCACCCAAAAACCATACCCACCCTAGAACCTAAAATTACCTTTGCAATCCCAAAAACACATACCCACTATAAATCCTAAAATTACCGGGGGGCGTGGCCAGCCAGGCAAACATGGCGGACGCGACTCTTTAGAGCTCCGTCTGGCGGGCCCTAACTTATCCTGACATTGACTCATTGCAGTGTTCCTTACTCCTGAACACGGAGCGGTGAGGCTGCGGAATCCCCTACGGGACCCTCGAGCGAGATCTGGATGAGGAACGAGCCGCTGGCAGCGCAGAACGGGAGGAGACGTCTCAGACGGGAAGGCGCGAAACCGGGAGTGGGACCCAACCGCTGCTGACGGCGAAAGGAGGGGGGCAGGTGGAGCCGCTGACCCAGCCGAGCGCTGCCAGTGCCTGTATGGTGGGACGGCCGGTGAGAATGTGACTGGGGGAGAGTAAAGGACCCCTGAAACGGCTGGATGCGGCTGCAAGCCAAGAAGCGGCATCAGCAGGCGCCAAGCGGAGGCGGAGGTCAGGAGAGAGCTTCGGAGGGAGACGCGGAGATTCAGCGACTGGCGGGTCGGACCCTCGAAGCGGTGTGGCCGAAGACAACGGGGCAGGCTGCAGAGGGCTTCCCCAGACGAGTGCGGGACCCGGAGGAGCACTGGGGAAGGCGGTAAGCCTACGGTACGCTGCCATGAGCTGCGGACTTGAGCTCCGCCCTGGTGTGGGTCGGCTGTCCGGTGCTGCAATCTGTGGGGCCTGAAGCGGGCGCTGCTCCTGACCACGCGGAGACCTGCAAGTCCGGGGGGAAGCTGCCACCTGACACAAAACAAGCTGCAGAGCTCATACGGGGCAACAGGGGACAGGGGCTGTGACTCTGGGACATTGCTCGCCCTAACAGCCAGGGAGCCGTCTGGTTGCAGCCGCCATTTTAGTCCAGCACTGAGTCGGAATAGTCCCCTGCTGCTGAATTGGACTGCCTGTTCCCCGAAAGCTGCCACAGGCTGAACCCCCCCCCCCCCCTCCCTGTGCAGCAACTCGTGATCGCTGAATGTGCCGGAGCGAGGTGGGGACTGATTGCCAAGCGCCTGGATCGAGCGGTCATTGGGACTAAATTTCTTCATTTGCGGCGCCTCCAGGCGGGAGACTGAGGGGGCGGCTCCCCTCCCATCCGCCTGGTGCCCAGTGGCTCTTGCGGACTGGTGGTGAGCTGCGGCCTGGGGGCTTGTCCTGGCGAGCACTGACTACCTGGCACTAGTGTTCGTGCGGGGTGAGGCGGGCGTGATTGCCGCGGAGGAGTGAGTCGCAGGAACTGGGAATACCGCTGGCTAGCTCACTGCCCGTGAGGGCAACGGGTGCCTGATCTAAGGCCAGGGGCTGAAGCGTGGAAGAAGTGGGCCAACGCTGTGGGCGAAGGCGGAGTGGCAGGCCGTGCACCCTGCAAACAGAGGAACTGTCTTGCCCTGGGCGTGTTCTGGATCGTCGCTGGTGTGCGGAGGCCCTGCCCCTGGCACACGCAGGCCGCTCTACACGCACTGTTGAGGTGCGACACTGGAGCTGACTCGACAGCGGGAACCGGACCAAGGGGGAATCCCCTGGGCGACTGCAGTGGGGGTGCTATGGAGGGTGGGCCCGTCTGGCCCACCGGAGAAAAGGCAAACACGGACGGACGACTGGAACCCAGCGGCTCAGGGCACGGCACTGGACAGCGAGGAGCGGGCGGGGCCGCCATCCTTCCCTCGCTCCTCTGACTGGCACGCAGCATTGCTCCTTTGAGCGGGGCAGACTGCCACCCAGGACAAAGCTGTGCACGGAGGCAGGGGTGTTGATGCCTACAGCACCGCAGATAGTGATGGGCAAGCTAAGGGACAGGAACGTAACGAAGCAACAAGAAGTGAGCGGCGCAGATCACATGCAGGATCCGAGACGACCCGCCGCGGAGCCAGTAGCCGCGTTGGCGACCAAGATGGACACGGTTCTGGCGGCGGTGGAGCGCATTGGCGCCACGTTGGTACAAACCAAGACCTCCCTAGAAGCTCGCCTGGACAAAGTCACGTCTGACTTCACGCTGCTTCTCGCGGACCATCGCAAGCTGTCGGATTCCGTTGCAGAGCAGCGTCAACCAGTTCAGGAACTGCAGCCTGTGGTGAACAGCCATGCCTCGGCCCTGCAAGACCTGGTCGACAGAGTCCACGCGCTGGAGGACCGCGCCGATGACGCAGAAGGGCGCTCTCGGCGCAACAACGTCCGGATCGTAGGCTTGCCGGAAGGTGAAGAAGGAAAGGACCCCGAGGGATACATTGAGGACTGGCTGCGGTCGCTCATGCCTGACAGAACGCTATCCCCGCACTTTGTAGTGGAGAGGGCGCACCGTGTGCCGGCGCAGGCCCAGCGACTGGGAACCCGGCCCCGCCCATTCCTCTTCAAACTACTTAACTACCGCGACCGGGATGCGGTGCTCCGCGAGACCAGGAAGCTCAGTGACCTTAGAGTGGGCAATAGCCGCGTGATGCTTTTTCCGGACTACACTGTGACGGTGCAGAAATGGCGGGGCTCCTATCTTGCAGTGAAGAAGCAGCTCCGGGAATTGGAAATACCCTACTCCTTGCTATTCCCCTCACGCCTGCGGGTCGTCACTAGGGAGGGCACGCGCTTCTTCGAGGCTCCGTCGGATGTCTGGGACTGGCTGGAAGAGACGGGGCAATGGTCAGGGGCGAGGCCGGCAGGCCTGGAAGAAGGAGGATAGCAGGAGCAACGTCCCAGGAGAAGGAGGAGGAAGAGGGAAGTCAGGCGGAGCAAGGGCTCGGGGCTGACGGCGCCCAGCCCGGAGAAGATGAGACAGGAGCGACAGGAAGTTCTGGAGGCGGTGGCAACATTGGGAGTAGTAGACGCTAATGAAGACACGGCCTACAGGCAGCAGACTGACTTAGCTGCGAGTGGGTCATCCTCGCCATCCATAGTGATATCGGAAGACACTAACCTGCCTGCAGTGACCCCCCAAACGGCGGACTACATTGCGTAGCCAAGGACAGCCTTTAGATGTTCTAAAGCTATGCTGTGCTACACTGGCTGTCTGATATATCCTTTCTGTGTTGACTGGGACATGTCACGGGGCTGGTTACTATACTTTGTGACCTGGGCAAGGCTAGAGCGCGGAAATGCTGGGGCGGCAAGACTGCGGGAGGTTGCGCTGGCTGGGAGGGATGGCTGGACACCTGACGCGCAGAGCGATATTAGGGGGCGAAACTCACCGCCTCGCCACATCACACCTTGCCAATTGTACTGAACACGTATCAAGATGTTCTAAGGGCCCCAGATAGGGGGATCAATGGGAGTATTTGATACTTGTCACCTTCGGGCCACTGGCGGCACACCCACCTGGGCAACCATCAAGCTGACCTCACACCTCTACTGAGGGTGGATCCTGTTAAAGTTTGGACGTATGCCCCTTCGGGGATTCGCCCTTTTAGTTACAAGGTTATTTTTCATTGTTTGTTTAACATGCTGCACACTGACTTCCTCGCTAGACGCTGCCCGCGCCCCGTACCCCCCCCCGGGTCCCTCTCCAGGCATGGTGTGGATAAGTTTCACGCAGCTACATGACACGCACTAACATCTTGGCATGGAACATCCGGGGTATGCACACACCGGCGCGGCGCTACTCAGTTTTCTCCTACTTGCAGAGGCACGGGGTGGGGATTGCTCTCTTTCAGGAGACACACATGACACAGACTGAGCTAGGAAAATTGCGTAGGCGCTGGCGGGGGCAAATACATGGCACTACCTTTTCAGCACATGCGCGGGGCACATTGATATGGGTGAGAGCAGGTGTCCCCTTCAAGAGTCAAGATGTGCATGTAGACCCTGAGGGTAGATACTGTCTGGTGCGGGGAAGGTTAAATGGTCAGGAACTCTTGCTGGGCTCCCTATACGCCCCTAACACGAATCAGCCCTCCTTTTTAGAATCCCTAAACCAGGTCCTCCACCCGTATGCTAGCATCCCTTGGCTGATAGGTGGGGATTTCAACATGGTGTTAGACGTAGGACTGGACCGCTCTTTCCCCCCGCTCCGCACTATGGCCGCGATGTCCACTGCGCAGGCGTTCAGAGGCTGGCTCGAGCACTGGGGGATACAGGACCTGTGGCGGACACAACATCCCGGACACAAAATATACTCGTACTACTCCCCTGTACACGACCTCCATGTCAGACTAGACTGGATAGTTGGCTCACAGTCACTGCTCCCCTTGCTTGCTGAGTCGGAATATCTCGGGAGGACACACTCTGACCACAACCCCCTACGGCTCCAACTTACGTGGGAGGCGGACCGACCACCTGTGCCTACTTGGAGGCTCCAGCCGGCTGCGCTGGAGGACCCTGAGTTTCGCTCATCGTTAGGTGCAGCGGTCTTGAACTACTTTGACACTAATTAGGGGACTGCAAGCAGTGAGGGGGTGGAATGGGACGCACACAAATCGGTCATAAGGGGGCACTGCATGGGGGCCTCATGGAATATTCGCAAGCGGCTGTCCACTTCCCTCACACGCTTGGAAAACGAGCTACTGCAGCACGAACGGGAGGGCGAGGGGAGCGGGCCGAGTTCGCACACCCTTGGTGACCTGCGAGTTACGCACGCAACCCTTATGGAACAGCTGAGGTGCCACAATTACGCGGCGCACACAGCTAGAACGCATGCCAAGGCCGATAGAGCCGGACGACTGCTAGCCTGGTTGATTCAAAAAGAGGGCCGGGGAACCCCAATCGGAGCTTTGCGCACGCTGGAGGGGCGGATGGTCTACACGCAGCACGAGATACACCGCGCCCTGGTTGGGCACTACACGCAGCTGTACCGGGCTCGGGGCACTGGTCCTATAGGTGCGCTGGGAGGTTTTCTGGACCTGGTCACCTTACCGTTGGTTCCCGAGGACCAACACGACGCTCTAGACGCACCCCTCGCGCTGGAGGAGGTGAGTGATGCGATCCAGTCCCTAGCAACAGGGAAGACTCCGGGACCTGCCGGCCTGCCGGCCGAATACTATAAAGCCTACAGGGACACCCTAGCTCCCTTACTCTTGCGCACATATAACGCGGCGATAGAGGAGAGCTCACTCCCCGCTTCCATGCGAGAGGCGTTCCTGGTCTCCCTGCCCAAACCTGACAGAGATCCAGTGAACCTGGGCTCGTACAGGCCGCTGGCAATGCTTAATGTGGATTACAAGATCTTAGCAAAGCTGCTAGCCGAGCGGCTGGCGCCAGTGGTCCCGCATCTGGTGCACGCTGACCAGAATGGATTTGTACCGGCGCGGTCCACGTCTCTGAACCTCAAACGGTTCTTCAGAGTGGCTGCTGAGGCGGTGGGGCAGTGGCCGAGGGCAGGTTGCCTCATGATCGACCTGGAGAAGGCTTTTGATAGCCTGGAGTGGGGATACTTAGCTGAGGTGCTGGTGCGCTTCGGGTTTGGTGTGGACTTCCTGCAGATGGTTGATCTCCTCTACAAAAGACCGGTGGTGCGCGTGAGACTGGGCCCATACATCTCGGAGGAGGTGGTGGTGGGCAGGGGCACCAGGCAGGGCTTCCCCCTGTCACCCCTACTGTTCGCGCTGGCCATAGAGCCACTGGCGGCGGCACTGCGGCAGACCCTTAATGCGGGCATTACCCTGGGAGATGCTGTGCACCAGGTCTCGTTATATGCTGATGACCTGCTGGTGTTCATTAGGGACGTGCACAATATACCGGAGCAACTGGCCCTACTCCTGGACAGGTTTGCTGAAGTCTCTGGACTTCGGGTAAACGTAGCTAAGTCCTGTTTGTATGCGTTCAACGGTGCGGTGGAAGACCCAGATTTCCGACTAGGAGACACAAGGGTCCAATGGAGAGCTGACTCCTTCAAATATCTGGGGATTCAGATCTACCGCCAACCAGCTGACCTTTTTGATGGGAACCAGGGGCGAGCGGTGGCAGCGCTCAAGTCCCAGATGAGCTTTTGGTCCACACTCCTGCTGACAATCTCGGGTAGAGTGGCGCTGACCAAAATGGTCATGCTTCCCCGGCACCTCTACTACTTTGTTAACTTGCCTTTATCCGTCCCGGCCTCCTTCTTTTATAAACTTAACAGGGTCCTTCGTGACTTCATCTGGGGCACGTCTAGGCATCGGTTGGGGCTGCCGAAGCTGTTCTTACTGACAGACAGAGGAGGATTAGCTGTCCCTTGCTTTGAGCACTATTACCTGGCTGCGCAGCTACAATGGATTGCCCGCTGGCTGGCAGACAGGGGTAGTGAGGACACTGCCTCTACCGAACCACCATACTCTTTAAGCCGCGTAATGGCTCTCTTTCACCCACTGGCACCGCCCACGAAACCCAAACCGCTGTTGCTAGCGGTAGCCTACAAATGCTTCCGCAGAACCCTATTCCTTACCCGAAAGGTGGCCCCATATGCACCTGCTATACCCTTAGAAGATTCCCCTGGGAGCGGGCGAACACACACCCTTTGCTGGAACAGTGGGGAGCGGCCGATGTTCAGACGCTGGGGGACCTGTACAGAGATGGAAAGCTGGTGCCATACGACACGTTGATAGCTTAAGATGGATTGCCACCTGGGGGATTTCTGATGCACCGCTCGCTGGTAGCAAAGATGGCGGCCCGTTGGGGGGATATGGCGGCGGAGCCTGCACAGCATCTTACAATGCAATACCTACACGTTGTGGGGAGGGGTAGACACTTGGTCCGCTGGTTCGCTGCGAGCACACACAGAGGTTAGCCTGGCACCGCTCAGAGGCAAGTGGGAGCGAGACATGGGCAGGGCGCTTACCGATAAAGAGTGGGAGTGGCTCCTTAGAAGCCCGGTACGTATCCCCCGAAACATGCGCATGCGTCAGATACAACGTTTCATTGTCCATAGAGCCTACCTTACACCTGAGTTAATTAATAGGTACTTTCACCGCTCTGACGCGGCCTGCCCTAGATGCGATGAGCTAGATGCGGGGCTGGTTCACCTTCTGTGGAGCTGCCCCAGACTGGTCATCTACTGGCGTGAGATAGGCGAAGCGCTCGGGACGTGCACAGGCCGCGTCATTCCCCTCAACTGGCCTGAGTACCTTTTGCACCAATTCAGGAGGAGGCAGCAAGATAAGGCTTCGTCCCGTTTCCTAGACCTGGGTTTAGTGGTGGCTAAGCGCCTGCTAACAAGGCGATGGAAGGCGCACGAGCCGCCTGCAGTGCAGGCGTGGGTAGCCTCCCTTAAGGCATGGGCACGGGCGGAATGGATAGCCATACGGCGGGAGGAGACAACCGGGCTTCGGAAAGAACCCATGGCAGAAAGGTGGGAGCGCATGCTTAGCGCCCTGCGGCCGCCGGAGGAGGGGGACGCACAGGATGCTGGAGTGGCATAACCCGCTGCCCAGGATGGTCGCATATGCCGTGAAATCCTCTGCTGTCAGGGCGTGTTGCTGCACTGGGCCTGCCCGCATCCGGGCGCACACGACAGAGAGGCGTACATGCTCGCACACATTGACACCCATGGGGTGGGACATCGGGGGATGGGGGGGACGGGGGCGGAGGGGACTGATTACCATGATGTAGTTGTGCCGCAATAGTTTGAAAGTTTGAATGTTTGCATTAACGGTTTGCTTACTGTCATCTCTATGTGTAAACACGCAGTAGTGGGATTCACCTCATGCTTAAGTGATTATGTTATTGTGCACAACTGGACTGGCAGGAAGCCGTGCAGCACTCCAGAGGACTCCGGGGCACAATCCTACATATATGTACCGGGGCACAGCGCACGCACTGCCCGAATGTGTTAATGTAAACAGGACCTCAGGACTGTACAACTAGCTGATCTGTGAATTGTTAACAAAGCACTGATGTGCCTGGATTGTCCTGTTATCCTATCTGAATATTACACTGTCTTGTGACTAACATAAAATGCTAATAAAATAGATTTGACAACAAAAAAAAATCCCAAAATTACCATTGACACTCAAAAGCCATACCCACCATTAACCCTAAAAATACACTTGCCATTCAAGAACCCATACCCAGCCTAAAAATACCCTTGCCACCCAAAAACCCACACCCACCCAAAACTTAAAAAGTACCCTTGCCACCCAAAAAGCCAGACCCACCCTAAATCCTAAATTGACCCTTGCCACTCAAAAACCATACTCACCCTAAACCCTAAAAATACCCTTGCCACCCAAAAACCCATACCCACCTTAAACCCTAAAATTACCCTTGCCACCCAAAAACTCATACCCACCCAAACCCCTTAAATTACCCTTGCCACCCAAAAACAAGTTTATGTAATTTTTTTTACTACGAGTATGCCTTTTTCTATATTGCATTTACAACGAAATTCAAACACGTTTTCACATAATAAACACTATTTTATAAAACAATTTCCTAAACTTATTCTGAAAAAAAACATCCACTCTACAAAACCATATAAAATACAGCCAACCACCGTTTTATCAATAGTGCAACTGTGTATCCTGCACTGAACAGACACATCAATCGCAGGTGAGCAATACATCTGTCACATACAATCCAAGAGTGCCATCTACTGGCCGTGTGAGGTAATTTTAAACTTGATATTATAGGTCGTTGTTAAGACTTGGTAGTCCTAAATCCATTAGTGGTTTAAAAGACTCGTGATTCACGTTCAGGCAATTCTTCGTTGTCAAGGAATCCTTGTAAAGGCCGTTTCCCATTTCAATGGCCTGTGCTTCAAACCTATAGTCATTGTTCGCCAATCCTAGGATGGTACCAGGGGAGTAGGGTGTATCTTCCCCTTATTGACTGCACCGCTGGCGAAAAACCCTGTTCAGCTAAACAAAAGTTCTTTTTTAATAGGTTTGGCTGCACACAGGAAAGCTACTTCCGGGTAGTTGGTGGTTTGCACTCAATAAAGGACTGTATTATTTATTACATTGAGTGAGTTACTTTACTTTTGGCAAGAATATGTTCAAAGCACAGCCTCATTTACAAGAACGTGACAACGTGAACTAGCTTCTGCCTATCTCTCTCGAGATCAACTGATCTGATTCAGAGATCAATACTGTGAGAGTAAATCAGTGACACACACACGTCTTCCAGTCGTATATTCTACGTATAATCAGTTCAGTGTTCCTTCGTATTTATGTTGAAGGAAGATTTCGAATTTATCACTGTGCAGTTCAGTTTGAATAAACTTTTATATGGCTGCTTCACAAAGTGTTATGCCACCGCCTTTTCTCTTACATGTACCTGGTGATTTACCAATAAAATGGAATACATCGATTAGAACTTTCAAACCTTATTTAGGTGCGACCAGTGGAGACAAATATAGCGCTGAACGAAAAGATAACTTTCTCTACTACTGTCTAGGCAGTGAAGGACCAAACATTTTTTTGAAAATTTACCACCATATGTTTTTTAAGAAGGAGAAGAGATGAACAAATTTAAAGTTGCTCTCCGACAACTTAAAAACAATTCTTGAAGGAAAAAGAAACTTAGTGGTGATCCGGCACAAGTTTTTCACATGAACTCAAAGCCAGAATGAACCAATTGAACAAGTTACTTACCTTCGGAAATGATGTATCAGGAAGAGACATATGTTAGTTGAAGATTCCTTACCTTAGACTTTCACCCAGGGGTCAGTTCGCTCCCCACGCCACACAGCACCACCTGCTGCGCCTGTGTCCCTGCACCCAGATCTCGCTGCTGCTGCAAGTTCGAGGCCCTCCTTCACCCACAGGCTCCCGCCTGCACCTCATCCCTGGTGGCTCAGTGGTGAGCCGTAAGTATCTGTCTACTCGCTCTTTTCCTTTTTTTGTATTCTGTATCTGTATCTGTATTTGTATTGTATTCTGCCTGCTGTGTTCTGTCACAGCATCTGTATCTGTTATTGTTATGATGATGATTTATATAGCGCAAGGCTACTCGGGCAGAGTGTCCCGGCGCTGTACAGATCTGTAGAAGGAGTCAGAACACATCATAGCACACTAAAGGCCAAAAAACCAGGTCTTAAGGCCTTTCCTGAAAGACAGGAGATTGTCTGTTCTTCTCAGAGAAAGGGGGAGCTGGTTCCAGAGCTGCGGAGCGCGAGCCCTGTAAGAGCGGCCTCCGATACGTGCACGCTTTACTGCTGGGACAACAGCCAGGGCTTGTGTGGCCGAGCGTAGAGATCTAGAAGGACGATAGAACTGGACATGTTTCCTAAGATAGACTGCACCAGTACCATGCAGAGATTTGAAAGTCATGGTCAGAGTCTTGAAGATGATACGCTTCCTCACCGGGAGCCAGTGGAGTGAATCAAGAAGGGTCGAGGTATGGGTTCTGCGGCTCAGGCCAAAAATGGCCCTAGCGGCAGAATTCTGTACAGTCTGTAGGCGAGCCAAGATGTACTCTGGGAGTTCTCAATAGAGTACATTGGCGTAATCGAGCCTGGATCCAATCATTGCTTGCACAGTAATTCTCCTATGACAGTGCGACAATAGAGGAAGGAATTTCCTAAGAGTGCGTAGTAGACCAAAACATTGGCCGACTAAAGTAAGGATCTGGGAATTAAAGGTAAGACCATTGTCAATTTTGACACCCAGATTTTTGGCGACCGCAGTAGGTGACGAAGGAGGATGCATACCTGCCGGCCACCAGGATTTCCATGGAGTATCAGGAGAACAGCCAAAATATATATAATTTCAGACTTGTCTGAATTACATTTGAGCTGGTTCTGCTGAAACTGTTGTAGTCTGTTTTCTCTTTTTTATTTAGTTTCCTTTCTGTTTTTCCCCTTTAGACCTTCTAGTGTTTCTGCCTTCTCCTCTCCCGACACTACATCCCCTGCGGCCCCAACCCCCTCGTTCTCCCAATCGCTCCTGCCTCCCAACTGCTCCTCCCTCCCACCTCCACTTTTTATGCGCGCCAAAGGCATGCCTAAGGCAAGCCCGTCTGTGCATGTCCACACCTGGACTGCACCCAGCGCCAGCCCCCCTGACCCCCGTGAACGCCCTTGGCCATTACGACGCAAGCACCCATCCATGCACTCAACGCTGGCCGATCATACACCTGCTTCCAGGCCCCCCCGAAGCGAACCCAAGGACCCTTCTCAGGCCAGAGCTGCAGCGTTACCAGCCTCCAAGCCGCCACCTCACCCACTTGGGTAAGACGCACCCCCCTCAGATACATACTACTCAACACCCGCTCCCCCCGCAAGCACGCCATCGAACTCTGGGACCTACTAGGACGTTGTCTTCCTAACGGAGACCTGGATGAACCCCTCCTCAGCACCCGTCATCGCCATAGCCATCCGGGACAGCTACAAGATCACCCGCAGGGACCTCACCAACGGAACAGGAGGAGGAATCACCATCGTCCACAAAAACAACCCTCAGTATATCGTCCAGCACCAACGACACCCTCAGCGCCACCGAACACCTGCACTTCCAGATCCACATCGACCCCAACACCACCATCAGAGGAACCCTCATCTACAGAGACCCTGGACCCCGGCCACAGTTCAGCGACTCCATCGCCGACTTCGTCAGCATGCACGCCCTTGCATCCATGGACTACATCCTCCTCGTAGACCTGAACTCCCACCTTGAGAACACCAATGACAGCAACTCCACCACCCTGCTCGACAACCTCGACAACCTCAGACTCAAACAGCTCATCACGACTACCACTCACTCCGCAGGAACACGCTCGACCCCACCTTTTCCGCCAGCAACCACATCACCTTCAGCCACACCACCGAACTCCACTGGACCGACCACCGATGCATCCACTTCTCCTTCGAGAAACCCACCACGCACCACCACACACAACAGGCCCCCCGTCGCAGCTGGAGCAAAATCACTGAAGGCCAGCTAATCGCCTCCCTCACCAGAAACCCACCTACTGATGAGGTTCTTTAATTTTGACTCCATCTTACATTTGTCGGCATTTTGTGTTGCCTTTACACAGACTGCTCTATTCATGAAGTGTTTCTGCCCTTTGGACTGCAGCGTGTTGAAAACCCCCTCTGTCCTTGTTTTGAAACCAATCTCAGACACCAGCTGGCCTAACTGCATACAGACATGTCCTGCCATTACTGATCACATCATGCGCGCCGAATGCCCGAGACCATGGATTGGGGACAAGGTCTGCCAGACCCCCAACCTTGACCCAGACCTCATCAAGTTTCTCTTTAAACTGGGTAAGGACCCTAGAAAGGGGCTCGAAAGAGCCTTTAAATCCTGCCAGGACCGTCTACTAGACATCCTAGGCCCTCTCACCAAAATCCTTAACCTTGCTGAGGAGTCCTATATCTCAGATACTCCCCTCGACACTGCGCTCATCAGGGGTTGGAGCCAGAGAGCCATCGTTCTTCTAGGGAACGCCAATTCGAGCCTCAACATGGAAAGGAGAAAAACCGTCCTAAACAGAATTAACCCCAAACTCGGGGACATGGCCGATAAAGAACCTTCTTCCGAACCTCATGGCCTACTCTTTGGGCAAGACATGATTAAGTCAATTGGCAGATACGTCGCGACCTTTACGGCGCTTGACAGGGCCCAGAGCAACCTGAAAAAAGTATTCCCATCTAATGTTTTTGACCAGGCCGGAAGAAGGGGCCGTTCTTTCGGCCGTGCCAACTTTCGGCCCTATAACTCCGGCAGAGGAAGAGGTGGTGCAGGAAGAGGATACTACCCCTCGAACAAGCAGTTCTACCCCCAACGAGGAGCTCGTGGTTCCCGAGGCAGAGGCTTCCCCTCCCGTGGAGCACCTAATACCAACACCTCAAGTAAGTGCCCTCCTTCCCCCCTCCCCTCCAAAGGTCGGGGGAAGGCTCAAATTGTTTTATCATGTCTGGGAAAGTTATACTCAAGACCCGTGGGTCCTACAAACCGTCCGCGGGTTCATGATAGATTTCGTGGACATTCCTTACCAATCCACGACTCCAAGACCCCTGGACCTCCCCCCGGAGCACCTAGCTATCGCCAAGGAGGAGGTCTCCTCTATGCTAAAAAAGGGAGCCATTATCGAGGTTCCCTGGTCACAAAAGAATTTTGTAAGTACCCTCTTCTTGGTAGAGAAAAAGGACAAAGGCTGGAGGCCTGTCATAAACCTACGGGAAGTGAACAAATACCTGGTCTATCGCCACTTCAAGATGGAGGGCATCCATCTCCTCAGGGACCTTCTTCTCCAAGGAGATTGGCTAGTCAAGCTAGACCTGAAGGACGCCTACTTCACTATCCCTATGGCCAAGGAACACCAATCCTTCCTCCAATTTATTTGGGACGGACACCTCTACCAATTTCGAGCCCTCCCCTTCGGTCTCTCTTCCGCCCCTTGGTGTTTCACCAAGGTCATGAGAGCCATCGTTTCGATCCTCAGAGCGAGAGGGGTTCGCCTAATTATCTACTTAGACGACATCCTTATCATGTCTCAAACCCAGGAACAAATTCGAGAAGACCTCAGGGTCTCCATGGAATTGATAGAGGATCTCGGCTTCATTATAAACAGAGAGAAGTCGATCCTGACTCCCTCAAAATCCTTGGAGTTTTTGGGCTTCACCGTCAACACCTCAAGCTGTCTTCTCTCACTCCCGAAGAAGAAGATCGCGAAAATCCGAAAAGAAATCAGGTTTGTCCTGAAACATCAATCTCTCTCTCTCCGAGAGCTAGCCAGACTCTTGGGTCTTCTTTCCTCTTCGATCCAAGCTATCTTCCCGGGCCCCCTAAACTACCGTGCCCTCCAGAGGGTGAAAGCCCAAGCCCTCCGGTCCGGTCTCTGGTATGGGGACAAGATCTCTCTGGATCAGCCAGCGAGACTAGAACTCGCTTGGTGGCTGGACAATTTGGATGCATGGAATGGAAGGGCTATCTTCGGTTCCACCCCAGACTTCGTCTTGGAATCAGATGCCAGTCTCCATGGCTGGGGCGCTCGCCTCCTCGACCAGGACACTGGCGGAGTTTGGACCCCTTCGGAGTCCTCCCACCACATAAATTTTTTAGAGCTAACCGCTGGGCTCTATGCCTTGATGAGTTTCAGACACTCACTTCAGGGCAGATCTGTCCTTCTGAAAATGGACAATGTGTCTGCGGTCTCCTACATCAACCGTCTCGGTGGCACGAGGTCCGCAGACCTATCGGATCTGGCCAAGAAATTATGGATGTTCTGTCTGGAACACAAAATTTCTTTGAGAGCGGAATACCTCCCGGGGAAATCCAATATCTCAGCGGATTGGAACTCGAGGTTCCACCTAGATTTCAGCGACTGGAAACTCGATGCGGCAATCTTCAATTCCCTGGACACTATCTGGGGTCCCTTCGACGTGGACCTCTTCGCAAGCAGGTTGACCTTCCAACTTCCCCAGTACTTCAGCTGGATGCCAGACCCGGGTGCTCTAGCTGTGAACGCCTTCCTCCAGCCCTGGGCTCCCCTTCGCCCCTACGCCTTCCCCCCTTTTGCGATGATTCAGAGGGTTCTCCAGAAGGTGAGACAGGAACAATGCTCCCTTGTCCTGATAACCCCCTTTTGGCCGTCTCAAGCCTGGTTCCCCACTGCTCTGGAACTTTCTTGCGACGTTCCCCTCCTGATTCCCGCGACTCGGGGCCTCCTCCTAAACGCAGACGGAGAAGACCACCACCTGGTCGCTTCGGGGAGTTTGAACCTTCTTGCCTGGAAAGTGTCAGGCAATCTCACCAACTGTCTGGACTTTCGTCGTCTGCTCTCACTCTCCTCGGAGAGTCATGGGCACCAGGAACCCATTACAGATACAATAACATCTGGAAGAAATGGTCTAGTTGGTGCCTGGAAAGGAACCTGGATCCCGTGGAGGCTCCTATAGTCTCTGTTGTTAATTTCCTCGTTGAAATCTATGATAACGGCCTCTCCTATAGATCAATCAATTGCTTTAGATCCGCAATTTCAGCCGGCCATGCCCTTGTCAATGGTAAAACGGTAGGTAAAAACGTTATTATCTGCAGAGTCCTTAAAAGCATTCGTCTCAAGAGACCCCCTCGCCCTAGATACCAATCAGTTTGGGATGTTAAATTACTGCTTGATCTTTTTTGTTCATGGCCTAATAATTCTCTCCTTAACAGGAAATGTCTCTCTATTAAGCTTGCCTCCCTCTTATGCCTAGTCTCTTGTCGCAGAGTTTCCGATGTAAAGGCTCTCGACATCTCTAATAGATGTTACGACATGTTTGGTGTTAAATTCGAAATATGTAGAAGGACTAAAACCATGTCTGACTTTATCTTCTACCCTCGTTTTGATTCTCACCCAAAACTATGTGTCGTTGATTGCATGAAGGAATACGATTCCAGAATGTCCGACCTTCGTCCTCCTGGTGCAAATCAACTTTTAGTCTCTTACGTTAGCCCCTTTAAACCCATCTCATCCTGCTCTATCGCTAGGTGGGTTAAAATTGCTATGAACCTTGCTGGTATTGACCTGTCTAAGTTCCAGGCTCACTCTCTTAGGAGCGCTATGGCCAGCAAATCTTTCTGGTCTGGTGGTAAGTTGGATGCTATCCTTAAATCCGCTGATTGGTCTAACGCCTATACCTTCGCACATCACTACTGCAAACCAATTGAACACGTTTCTGATGCAGTTATTCAAGGCTACCAACATGCATAATGTAGCCTCCTGTCTTGTAATGAAATTGCGATTCTCCTATTACCATGACCAGAGAATCTGGATTTCATTAAAGACACGGAGGCTAACATTATCCCTCCCGTCCCTCCCTGAGGGCAATTGGGAATGTTATTTAATCTGGTTTACAGTCATTTAAGTCTTGCAATGCTTTCTTATTGTGATGTTTTGCTCATGCTTCTCATGAAGTCACTTTCCTTCCTTCTCCTTGATTTACCTCGTCTTTCCATTTCAGACAATTCTAACTGATGAATCTACTTGGAATTCAAGATGGTCTCCAGTTCCTCTTTCAAGTTCAAGCTTCGTTCCTCCGTTTCAACTTCTCCTGTCTCTCGAGGCATTTATAAGAGGCTGATCTCCCTTGGCACCTGGCCTTTATGGACACTGTGATGTCACCTAGTTCTTGTTCTTTCTTTGTGACGTAAGCGGCTGTGTGAGAGCTGCATTAAAGGATTAATGCATAATGTTAGCCTCCGTGTCTTTAATGAAATCCAGATTCTCTGGTCATGGTAATAGGAGAATCGCAATTGACCTATAGGTGCTGTAATGGATTGACTTGTGGGTTGGGCAGAAACACGACTTAAGGGGGACGTTCTGGTTACATGATGCCTTGTTTTGAATGTTTTCCTATTGGCTAATATTTTGTAGATCTTGTATGTCCATATTAGGTTATTTGCATGCTTGCAAAAGCTAGGACTGCCCCTTACTTTTGTGCTGAGTTTGTAACCCTAAGCATATAAAAGGCCTCTGTGTTCTGTACTCTTTAGACTGCCTCATTCAGTTGCTAAGACTCCTGTGTGACGTAGTCTCACTTATTTAAGTTTAATAAAGATGTCTTTTCATATTTCAGCTTCTGTGCCAACTTCTTTATTATCAAGTACCCCTGAGAATGAAGATTTGAGTTCTTTACTGATACTGCCGCCGGCAACCTCAGGCAATGGATCGACGACTGCGCCAACACTCTCGCCTGATCAAGAAACCCTCAAACAGATGCACCGACAGGAAAGCCATCTTGTTCACCGCCGACCTCCAGGCATCCAAACAGACCTGCCGAAGACTCGAGAAGAAGTGGCACCACAAACAGACACCGGACAGCAATGCAGCCCACAAGAGTGCCATCTGCAGACACCACCAACTCATCTGAATCGCCAAAAGGACCTCCTTCACGGTACGCATCGACAACAACGCACACAACAGCAAAGAGCTCTTCAACATCGTGAAGGAACTCTTCAACCCCAGACCCAACACAAACAACATCCCACCATCGCAAGACCTCTGCGACTCCCTAGCCACCTTCTTCCACCGCAAGATCGCAGACATCAATGACAGCTTCAACGACCAGGCCCCCCCGACGGCCACCAACACCTCGGAACCACCGCCCCCCAGCCAACCCCCTGCTCTCCTGGACCCGCCTCAATGACGACGACACAATCGCAATCATGAACACCATCCACTGCGGCTCACCATCAGACCCCTGCCCGCTCCACATCTTCAACAAAGCAAGCTCTAACCCCATCTCCGCAAGATCATCAACAACTCCTACTCCTTCGAGACCGTCACCTTCCCGGAGAGCTGGAAGCACGCTGAGATCAATGCCTTACTCAAGAAACCCAAGGAGGACCCTAAGGACCTCAAGAACCTCGGTCCCATCTCCCTACTCCCGTTCCCGGCGAAAGTAATCAAGAAGATTGTCAACAGGCAACTGACCGCCTTCCTTGAAGAGAACATCATCCTGGACCCGTCCCAATCCGGATTCTGCAGCAACCACAACACCGAAACAGCCCTCATCGCCGCCACCGACGGCATCAGGACCCTGCTGGACAATGGAGAAACCGCGGCCCTCATCCTCCTGGGACTTTCGGCCGCATTCAACACCGTCTGCCACCACACCCTACACACACGCCTCCACAACGCAGGGATCCGTGACAAAGCCCTGGACTGAATCACCTCCTTCCTCACCGGCAGAACCCAGAGTTTCCGCCTCCCTCCATTCCGATCTAAAGACGCCCAGATCATCTGCGGCGTACCCCAAGGATCGTCCCTCAGTCCAACACTCTTCAACATCTACATGGCACCGCTCGCCAACATCGTCCGATCGCACAATCTCAACATCATCTCATACACCGACGACACCCAGCTTATCCTCTCCCTCACCAAGGCCCCACCAAGGCCCCACCACCGCCAAAACCAACCTCCACGAAGGAATGAAGGCCATCGCCGAATGAATGAAAAATAGCCACCTAAAACTGAACTCGGACAAGATGAAGGTCCTCATCCTCGGCTCCACCCCCTCCGCCTGGGATGACTCCGGGTGGCCGGCCATGCTGGGAGCTGCACCAACGTCCACTGACCACGCACGCAATCTGGGGTTCATCCTGGACTCTTAGCTGTCAATGACCCAGCAAGTCAATGCCGTCTCCTACTCCTGCTTCAACACCCTCTGCATGCTTCGCAAGATCTACAGATGGATCCCCACCGGAACCAGAAGGACGGTCACCCAGGCCCTTGTCAGCAGCAGACTGGACTACAGCAATGCCCTCTATGCGGTAATCGCGGCCAAACTCCAGAAACGACTACAACGCATACAGAACTCCTCTGCACGACTCAACTTCGTGGCTGAGAAGTGACAAATGATCCCCTGATATGCGATTGTAAGAAGGGGGCATGAAGGAAGTGGTAGTCTCGAAGGGGATGGAGTAGCCCCTTTGGAATATTTGCAGAACCCACCGGTCTGACAGATTGACTGCCAGTGGAGGAGGTGATGGCGGATCCTGCCTCCGACTGGCTGGTGATGGGTCTGGAACGTCGGATTAGGAAGGTTTGGAGGCGATGGTGGGGGAAGGGTGGACTGGCCCGCGCTCTGGCTCCCTGTTCCACGAGAAAGCTGTGTCCCACATCCGCAGCTGCACAGAGGCTGGACAGCTTGCGTGACTCAGTGGCTAGGCTGGACAGGACATGGTTGGATGCCCCTTCCGTAGCCACGAAAGGGACAAAAAAGCACACTGATCTGGCCATAGCTCGAGAATACTTGAATCACTCTAGCGCTGAGTCTGCCTTGTCACCAAAAAGGTGAGTGCTATCAAAGGTCAGGTCCATCAAGGATGACTGGACATCTCCTGAGAACGAAAAGTCCTCAACCAGGCGTAGCGTCAAATAGCTACCGATGTGGCAATCGTTCTGCCCAGTGAGTCGGTGGCATCCAGTCCACATCATTTGGTTAAGTTGGCTGCATCTCTCCTGTTTGCAAGTGCTTAAGAGAGAATGACCCAGGCCTCCTCCGGGCACTAAGGCTGCACCTGCACGACCGTATCCCAGATAGTATGGGAGTATCTACCCTAGTGACATGCAGTATTCACCTACCATAAAGCCAAGCTGGAGGAAGAGAACATCTTCTTCCCAAGATGGTCCAACTTCTTGAATTCCCTATCTGGGGTAGCAGAAGGGAATGAGCCTTCTGATGATAAGACTTGGACTACCAAGCTCTCAAGGGAGGAGTGTTGGGTCAGAAACGCTGGGTCGACCGGAACAGGGTGGTGGGGGAGGGCAGTCATCCTATCCACAGGAGCCCCAGTGCTGGGCTTGGACAAGGTTTCCAGAAAGACATCTGTGAGGGCTTCAATGAATGGCAAAAGGGGTTCAGAAGAGGAAGCCACAGCCTGAAGCACATTTGTCAGGAAGTTAGTCCTGACTGCCACAGTAGAGAGCTCGAGGCTGAGGACCTCGGCTGCCCTCCTCACAGCATAGGAAGCTCCCTCCTGTGAAGCCACGGTAGGGGAGAAAGCAAGCCAGTGTCAGGGGACATGTCCAGACCACTGTCATCACCCAGGTCCATTCGCTAGTCCAGTTCCTCACGCTGGTCAGTTAAATGGTCCAGCAGCCCCTCCCAGTCCTCTTCCTCACCTTCTGGTCCAAAAGGAGCGGTAGGAAAGAACACAGTGACAAAAGTCCCTTTCGGCGTTGGTCGCTTAACATTGGTCCGGCTCTTTGCGCACTTTGGGGATGAGGAAGGGGTTGGAGCCGACCGGGGGCAGGGTCGATGCCAGGACTATCGTCATTCGGATCGACGTCGGTGAAGGTCGAGTGAGATGGACCTACGTCAATCTGGATCAGGCCTGGATCCATGGGGACCTTCCGGAGCCGGAGCTACCCGCGTCAAAGGCCCAGGGCCCCAACTGCCTCTGCGGGGCCCAAAGGCACACATGTGGAACCGGGCTGCCCAAAGATGAGGTACAAGGCCTCATAGAACATCTGGATCTGGGCAGGAGATGCTCTGGCTCATGGAAAGTGAAGGAGGCACAATAGCCAATGCAGAAGTAGGCGTCGGAGACAGAGTCTTCGAGTCATGACGCTCGGGATCCCGTACCGCGTCAGCCGACCGACGGGGAGAAGTCGAAGAACGCCTGTGCTTCTTCTTCGACTTCTTCTTGTGCTACCTTGACATACCCGATAATCTCCCAGCTGACTTCGAGTTCGAGGAGTGTGGGCTTCGTGACTGTTCTCAAGACCTTCCCCTCGAATAATAATAGGAGTTACGCAGAGCCGAGCACAAGGCCTCCAGCAGCCTTCGGGCCGCTCCTGCAAAGCCTTTGAGTTTATGGTCCGGCACTCGGAGTACGACTTTGGGTTGTGGTTGGGCTCCAGGCACCAAAGGCACATGAGGTGCGGATCCGTCACGGACATCATCCGGTGGCAGGAACAGCAGGGCTTAAGCCACTCCTTTGCTGGGACATCCTCAATGCATTAGGAGTCTACAACTCAAAAAAGAAGTTGACAAAAGGTCAAAAAAGGGAACCAAAAAGTGACTGGGGGTAGGTCTCTCCGGATCTGCGCTGGGCTGGTGCGAAAAAAGAAAGAACTGATGTTAGCGTGCATTGGCGACGACTATGTAGGTCCAGCGACAGACGCAGGGGGTGAGAAGTATTGGTGATGAAAGTTAACATGCAGACCACACTGATTTATTGGTGCAGAGCGGGAATATCGTCGTAAAAATATCGACTAACCTTAATATCGCCGCAGAAATATGGACAAGAAGAAATATCGATGACAAAAATATAGTTTGACAAGAATATCGACAGACAGGTAAGTAATATCGTTAACATTAATATAGTTGTAATAAATATCGTTTACAAAAACATAGTTTACAAAAATATCGTTTTTTAAATAATAATAAGTAATTAAGTGTTTTTAATGAGTATTGGTTGTCAAAGTAGTATTTTTTGTAGTATTTTATTAGTTAATACCGTATTTTATGTTGAATTTAGTGTTAATAGTTCCGTAGCGGGTTGTGGGTTTATAGGGGAGTAGGGTGGGAAGTAATTTAAATATAATAAAATAATTGATTAATTAATGTGTTAATTGAATATAAATAGTGTAATAAATAATAGTTAATTAATTTCAATTAGTTAATTGATTAATAATTATGTAAATTAATTATGTTAATTGTTTAATTAATTTTAGGTGTGTGTACTAGAATTTTTAAGTGAAAAAGTAGTGAATTAATTACATTTTAATTGAATAATTATTAAATTAATTATGTTAATTGTTTAATTAATTTTAGGTGTGTGTAGTTGAATTTTTAAGTGAAAAAGTAGTGAATTAATTACATTTTAATTGAATAAATATTTAATTAATGATTAAAAATTAAATAAAAATAAAGATTTGTTAATTTTTAAACATTGTAAATACATTTAGTAATTTTTACCCCTACACTATCCAACGCTTTCCCTACTGTTGCACCCTCTGGAGTGGGAATAGTAATTTTTACCCCTACGCTATCCAACGCTTTCCCTACTGTTGCACCCTCTGGAGTGGGAATAGTAATTTAAACCCCTACGCTATCCAATGCTTTCCCTACTGTTGCACCCTCTGGAGTGGGAATAGTAATTTAAACCCCTACGCTATCCAACGCTTTCCATACTGTTGCACCCTCTGGAGTGGGAATAGTAATTTTTACCCCTACGCTATCCAACGCTTTCCCTACTGTTGCACCCTCTGGAGTGGGAATAGTAATTTTTACCCCTACGCTATCCAACGCTTACCCTATTGTTGCACCCTCTGGAGTGGGAATAGTAATTTCAACCCCTACGCTATCCAATGCTTTCCTTACTGTTGCACCCTCTGGAGTGGGAATAGTAATTTAAACCCCTACGCTATCCAACGCTTTCCCTACTGTTGCACCCTCTGGAGTGGGAATAGTAATTTAAACCCCTACGCTATCCAATGCTTTCCTTACTGTTGCACCCTCTGGAGTGGGAATAGTAATTTAAACCCCTACGCTATCCAACGCTTTCCTTACTGTTGCACCCTCTGGAGTGGGAATAGTAATTTTTACCCCTACGCTATCCAACGCTTTCCATACTGTTGCACCTTCTGGAGTGGGAATAGTAATTTTTACCCCTACGCTATCCAACGCTTTCCCTACTGTTGCACCCTCTGGAGTGGGAATAGTAATTTTTACCCCTACGCTATCCAACGCTTTCCCTACTGTTGCACCCTCTGGAGTGGGAATAGTAATTTTTACCCCTACGCTATCCAACGCTTTCCCTACTGTTACACCCTCTGTAGTGGGAATAGTAATTTTTACCCCTACGCTATCCAACGCTTTCCCTACAGTTGAACCCTCTGGAGTGGGAATAGTAATTTTTACCCCTACGCTATCCAACGCTTTCCCTACTGTTGCACCCTCTGGAGTGGGAATAGTAATATTTACCCCTACGCTATCCAACGCTTTCCCTACTGTTGCACCCTCTGTAGTGGGAATAGTAATTTAAACCCCTACGCTATCCAATGCTTTCCCTACTGTTGCACCCTCTGGAGTGGGAATAGTAATTTAAACCCCTACGCTATCCAACGCTTTCCTTACTGTTGCACCCTCTGGAGTGGGAATAGTAATTTTTACCCCTACGCTATCCAACGCTTTCCATACTGTTGCACCCTCTGGAGTGGGAATAGTAATTTTTACCCCTACGCTATCCAACGCTTTCCCTACTGTTGCACCCTCTGGAGTGGGAATAGTAATTTTTACCCCTACGCTATCCAACGCTTTCCCTACTGTTGCACCCTCTGGAGTGGGAATAGTAATTTTTACCCCTTCGCTATCAAATGTTTTATTTAATAATATATTGTATATTTTAATTATATGTATGTATTATTGTTGTTATATAAAGTAATGTGTTAAATATATGTATATGTACACATTTATTAAGTTTATAATGAAAAAGTGTAGTTAATTTGTTTTCAATAGTCAAAAATAAAAGTAATGTAATGTATTTTGTTAATAGTACTTATATTTATTTAATATTGAATGTAATTTTAATTAATTTAAAAAGTCGATATTTTTTACATCGATATTTATTACAACGATATTTTTGAGTCGATATTTATGTACTTACCTGTTTAGGTATAGGGTGTCGATATTTTTGTAAACGATATTTTTACAACTATATTTTTGTCAACTATATTTTTGTAATCGATATTTCAACACCCTACCGATTTATTTGAACATGAGATTGATGAGTTGGTACTGATGATAGATGTGGTAGAGAACTGTAGTACAGAGACTAACAGGAGGTGTGCAGACCCTCTAGTTGATATTTTTATTGATGGGAATCATATAAACATTTTAGTAGACTCTGGTGCAAAAATCACAATCATTTCAACCAAAAACTACGAGCTATTTTGGAAACATTAAATCTTGTTGCCTTCTGACGTCATTACTGTAGTATTTGAGGGCATTGGGATAGGTTTGACAGGTTTCTTTATGGCTGAAATTGTTTTAAGAAAAGGATCCATCTATGGTAAAGTCTGTGTAGCAAAAAAGGAGCTCAACATGTTAGGATGGTGGCATCAGCAGCAGCGGCTGCTACCAGACGGGGCTGGTGGGGTGGGGGGTAAGAGGAGAGAAATTAAATTAAAAAAAGGTCTTACCTTTAATGGTCGGCCACTGCTTCTCCTCCATCCTTGTTCTCCTCCTCTTCCTGTCCCGACTGACAGCAGGAAGCACCCAAGCAGACAGGCTAGCATTGTGATTGGTGTGAGCACCGATGGGTGCTCAGACTGCAACAGGGAGC
The DNA here is from genome assembly GCF_964261635.1 of Lissotriton helveticus. Classification (NCBI taxonomy): domain Eukaryota; kingdom Metazoa; phylum Chordata; class Amphibia; order Caudata; family Salamandridae; genus Lissotriton; species Lissotriton helveticus. The sequence continues at coordinate 1,310,909,555 of NC_136069.1, read as the reverse complement.
CTGTGCATTTTCCTGACCATGCTGTGTAATGCAGCTTGGTAGGAACATGCAAAGTGCACATGAACTGTTTGGTCGGCCCAAGCGGGCCAGCTAAATGGTTCATGTGCACTTAGGGAGTGCACAGCACTCCTTCCATGCTCTGGCCAGACCCCGCACCTCACCACTGACTGCAATTGGGAAAATAAAATTATACTACCGATACGTTATTATCATTTTATTTTTCCTTTTCAGAAGTGACTACTGGTACGTTATTATCATTTTATTTTTCCTTTTCAGCAGTGGGGCTCCTCCATCTTAGCCGAGGAGCTGTGATTGGGCATCAGGCAGGTTATCTGAGTTTAAAGGTGTTTTCTGTGACAGGCTTATCACAATTCAATGATCTTAATATATTTTTAACATAAAAGAGCAAAACCCATCTATGAAGCACACGCTCTACAAAGTCTCTTTTTATGTGAGAAAGGATTTAGATGGACATATACTTCAAGGTATCATTGAGCCTCTGGACGCGACTCTGTGGTTGTCGCCATTGGTCCTAGTGTGAAAGAGGTCTGGTGAGTTACATGTGTGTATTGATCTAAGAAGTTTGAATAATGCAATTTGGCTAGAACCTTTTCCTCTCCCTCAGATTGCGGACCTTCTGACTGAGGTTGGGAAGTCATCATGATGTACCAAATTAGACATGAAAGTGGCTCATCATCAGATAATGCCACACCCTGATTCATGCCATTTTACAGCTCTTATCACCCCAAGGGGCATTTTCCAGTTTTGCAGGTTACCTGTTGGAATTCCAGAGGGTGATTTCTGAGATCTTGAAGTATATTCCCAAAGTTGTGGCATTTCAAGTTGAAATCCTCATGTTTGCTCCAAGAACATAATGGGATTGTTGTAAAGATCTTGGAAGTTTTGAAAGAGAATGGCTTTACATTAATAAAGGACAAGTGTCTTCTTTGAACCAGAGAGATAGAACATATAGGAGAAGTTCTTACAGGTTTTGGAGTTCAACCAAAACTGGGATTGGTTGATGTCATTATCCAAGCCCAGATACCCAAAGATCGTGAACAAGTAAAATCATTCGTGGGAATGTGTGAATTTTACTCAAAATTCATCAAAGGGTTTGCTAATCTCAATAAGAGTTTTTACATTCACTGTATGAATGGAATCAATAATGTAAAAGTGTGTTTAAAACACTAGAATCTGCCATCTCACAGGCTCCTGCTCTTCAACCTTTTCTTGAACAGCTGAATACTTGCATCACAGTTGAAGCAAGTGCGTATGGCTTGGGTGCAGTTTTATCACAGTTTGAAGGACCTGTCGAACATACTATTGGTTTTGCATCATGCACACTCAATGATATAGAAAGGTGATACTCTGTGATTAAAAAGAGATGTTGGGCTGTGCATGTTGTGTTGAGAAGTGTAAGGCTTATTTGTGGGGTAGGCCATTTATCATCAGAACTGACCATCAACCCTTAGTAGATATCTTTTCAGGAGTTCAAGTAAAAAAACAACAGCTAAGTTGGCAACATTGACTACAAAATTGTTAGAAAACAGTTTCAAGATTGGGTATATTCCTGGTGGGAAGAATGTCCGGGCAGATTGCCTGTTCATATTGCCCATTATTCGAGATTGCAATGAGGAGATTGATGATTTTGAGGAACGGGTAATCAGCAAGATGTGAGTTCAGTAGCTCTGTTAGCGCCAGTGTGGAGGAATGGAAAAATTAGATGCTTCAGGACAATTTAATGCAACAAGTATTTAGGTTATCTGTCAGTGGGACGCAAAGAGAAAACTCTTTGAAACCAGAAATTCAACTGTTCAGGAAGATAGCTCACGAGTTGTCTGAGGTTGAAGGTTTGTTATTCAGAGGTGACAAGAAGTCCTTTCACATGGCCTCCTAGAAAACAAAATGAATCTTCTCATTGTGGGCATATGAGTTAACCCTTACTGGAAAAATCTAGGGCAGAGTATTGGTGGTCCTGGATGGACAGAGAGATAGAGGTATTCATCAATGAATGTACCCACTGCTTACTTTCTGACAAGAAGTTAGTTTACATGCTCACTTACCGAAACTCCTGTAGCTGCTCCCTGCAGAGTTTGGGAGAAAATTGGGTTAAACTTCTTAGGACTTTTTCATATTGTTTCTGCTCAAAGTCGATACATGATTACTCTGATTGATCATTTGTCAACCTTGAGGTAAAATGCCCAAAGGAACCATCAACTAGTACTGTCATAAGTTTTCTTAGTTAAACGTTTATCAACAGATGTACACCAAAATGTATTTTAATTGTGTGTAATCGACTTTTTGTGCAAATTCCTGAAGAAAAGTGGAGTCAGGCATTTAAATACACCACTTTACTGACCTCAAAGTAATGGGATGGTAGAATGCTTTAACCACATTTTCAGTTGAGTGTGTCCAAAGTGCTGTAAGAATAAAATATGATGTTGTAGAAGCTGTGCAAGAACTTTTATGTTCGTACTGAACAACTGTGCATAGTTCAACTGGCCACTCTCCTTTTGAAGTGATGTGCGGTAGACAAGGAGCTTCAGCGTTAACTCCAAACTGTCTATTTAAGTTTAAACCCTGCATTGTACTCTTGAAATAAGATTGGTGGGAGGACAAAATCCAATAATGATGAGAGACTAGTCTGTGAACCTTTGCGCAGAATGAGGGTGACAAAAATGATTGCTGGGGATCTTGTAAGAATCAAAGAACCTGTTTTTAAAATAGTAACGGCTTATCTGAGTTCATAAAATCTGTAGAAGTTTTTGAAGTACATTAATAGTGTTTTAGTTGAGGAGGAGCAGTGGTGGCACCTTGCAGTAGTGGCACCTTAGTCATGTTGTCAAGAGCTAGACATTGTATAAACCCAAACAACTGCTGTAACAGACACAGTGATGACAATAATATGCCAGATCATGGGCACAGTAGTAACACCAGTGCTACCAAATCTGACCTAGTTAGATATAGCTGCCTTTGACAAAATACGGTACCTTCCAAATTGATGGTTTAAGAAAAGTAGAACTATTGAAAAGTAGACTGTTGATGAAATTATCTTACATGTTGAATATGTTTGATTTATTAGAAATTGTTATTAATAATTCATTCTGTTTGTTGCCATCATGGCATAGTTAGTTGTTTGCTCTTGTTATTCATTCCTATTTATTATTCTTTCCTTTCCCTGTTCTTGTTTTTCTCATTTTTTTTATTCATCTTAATTGCTCCACAAGTTCATCAATATGTAAAAGAAAAATGCTTTCTTGTTAAAGGAGGGAAGTGGTGTAGTATCTGATTTTGTTAACTGTATGGCCCTATTATGAGAATCTAACATGTTATGAGTTGAATTCATCAATGTCTTAGCTAATATCATATGGAATTCTGGTGGGAACAAGCAAAAGCTGGACTGAGCTGCTGGTGATTTCTTCTGGCAACTGTTGTTGTGCCTTATATTCATTACAATGAGTAAGTTACTTCAGTTGGGGAGCTGCAAGTAATTCGCAAGCTACACTTTGGAGAAGCCTGGCCTAGTGGAATGTTTTGAGAACAAAATTATGTCCATTAAGGCATCCTTGTAGAATGACTTGTCATCTTCTTTATATGCCTCTCCACCTGTTCTGCTCCTGTTTTCTATCAATGCGCTGATAAAGTTTACCCTTTTAATGAGGTGGAGTTTATTTCCTTAATCCGCTCAAATAAACCCTCTAACTCTCTGGCAGATTTACTTCCTCCAAATCTACATAGGAACTAACTTCTTACAGAACACTCTGCTCCTAGAGCTATCCTAAATGCCTCAGTGTGCTGCCTGTTCTAGGAATGCTGACGTCGCCTTGTTGAAAAGACTCCAGTCTATCTATCTCACAACTAACCCACTTAGCAAAAGTCATACAAGTGGCACTTTTTCTGCATTTGTCAGAGTCGGTATAATCAAATCACCTTCCACATCTAACACAAGGGCCATATGTAGGTTGCCCAATACCGGTCGGTAATGGTGAAATTCGTTAAATTTCACAGTTACCGACCGGTATTTAGGCATTTGAGATGTAGGGAGGATTCGGTATTAAGGAATCGGTAAATACCTATTCCTTAATTCCGATTCCTTATGGCCTTGCATTTAAGGAATCTGTAATACCGATTCCTTAAATGCAATGTAGGTAGCACATAAAACAGTGCACCTCAGCCTTAAGGAATCGCTATTTACCACCAACTCCAAGTTGGTGGTAAATAGCGATTTCCTTTCAAAAAGCACTTTTTTGCTTTTTGAAATGTGCCATGTGGCACACATCCATGCCCTTTGCGCAAGCATGTGTGCCACATGTGCACACATGAACATTTCAGGGGTGCAACAGGGTGTCCTTTGGACACCCTGGCACCCTTGAAATACCTCCCAGTATTACCGATTCGGTAATACCGAATCGGTAATACAGAATGTCTTCACATTCATTCCTATGGGCCTCCAGGCCCATAGGAATGAATGGATAGGTATTCGTTATTACTGAATCTCAATTACCGATTCGGTAATAACGAATATTAAGAATTCTGTATTTTTTACCGAATTCTTACCTACATCTGAAATACCGATTCCTAAATACCGAATCGGTAAAATTCGGTATTTAGGAATCTGTATTTCCAAATTACCTACATCTAGCCCTTAGCCTCTTAATTGTTTCAGTGTCTCTCCAAGGTTGAAAGCTTGTTAAGTTGTAACCATCTTAAGCTCAAAGGACATAAAAGTGAGATTCTATGACCAATTAACCTTCTTCTTTTTGGGACCTACCTTTTTGGCGTTCATTGCCAGGTCCCCATACTATCCCACTAACTTATGTGAGGAATATGGGCATTACATTTGATTCATCACTGACTATTGCACTTCAAACTTTAGCTGTGGTAAGCTTGCCTCCTACAGCTGCATATACTGAAACATATTGTAAATATGTTTCCTTTTTCACACAAGCTATTCATTCTGAATGCTATCATTTCTGCTCCCCTCATTTATTGCAACTTGTTTATCTTGATCTTCCTAAGTATTTTTTTTTTTTAAAACAAATTTTATTTGTCTGAACACACAAAGAATGCATAGCCCCGACATCCGGAGTCTGCTGCACACATTAATTACTCAAGAGTAGCATCATCAGACTTTTACGAAAGACCCAAACACCCCCATACCAACTCCCCCCTCCCAATGCGACGCTGCCAATGCACAGTTTGCTAAAGAATATCTCAACCAAGAGCATGCTAAACCCACAGAGACACCACCCATGCAACTGAGGTTCCGTGATTTCGAACCAGACTCCATTTTGTTTGAGTTGTTCGTGACGCCATTTTTGTGTTGCCCTCACGTAGGCCATAGAGGTGAACGAACGAACAAAGTTGCATGGGCCTCATTGTTCATGTATGCATTAACAGGCCCTTTTCTGACTTGTGAGTGAATTGCAAGGACGCTGACTCCTTCACCTGAAACTGACCCTTTCACGAAGCCAATTTCTCTGGCTGATCGTTGTCTAAAATTCCAAATCAGTGTTCAGGATATCGTTAACTTTTAGTTTCTTGCACATATCTTATCCTACTCAACATCTGAATTGTTTCTTTCCTTACGACTTTTCATTACATGGGTAGTGCTTTCCATTATGGGTTTGTCCGGCTTGTGGAAATTGAATTTGGGACAGTCCTAATAATTAACTTTTGGGTTGGGTTACTGTAAATTGGGTTTTTCTTAATGTGATACTCAGTTAGAAAATGTGTCCTATTGATCAGAATTTTGCGCAGTGGGTGTACATTTGTAATGAGAATATGGTGTATAAAAAGTGATGTCTTGCTCTATGAATTTGAGCAGTTTCCTGAGTTTTACACCGTGTTGTATTGTTTGGTTTACTGTTACTAGCTGCAGCTAATAAATGTGATCTCTGACGCCATCCAGAAGTATTCTGTGTCTCTGTATTCCAAGACAGGAGAATCCGAAGACTTCGGGTGTGTCCCTGGCACCGCTGGGTTCTAAGAAAACCCGGTTCTTCAGTTGGCGCCCAGCGTGGGGCAACTTCAGCTGTACCGGTCCAAGCCTGAGGATCGTGAGGAGCAACGTGAGGAAATTCTGGAGGAAGGCCGCCACTTCATCGACCCCTGCATGTCGACTTGGACCGAAGGTTTTTTCTGCGAGGCTTCCCGCTTTCCAACGGCTACGAAGGACTGCTGCCCTGACTGTCGCCCTGTCTTGGACCCTTGATTGATCCTTTGTAAAGTGAGACGATAGACGGTCTTCTGGTGGCGTGACAGATATTTTGGTTAAGTATAAGTGGGTCGCTCCCACAACTTTGTTTTGGTTCTTGGTTTTGATTTGATTTTTGCAAAAATCGAAGCCGAGGGGCTCGTATATTTACGAGTGTATCGATAGTTGATAACCCCTTGAAGTTTGAAGCTAATCTAGTGAGCTATAAGATGCCTGGTCTTAGCAAATTTGGGAAATGGTTTAGTTGTGGTTGCAACAGGGATTCCCGATTGGAGGATTCGTGTCCGATACCTCCGGTTGGAACTCCGACTTATGAGCTCTATTCAAAACACGGAGTGGGTCCTATCACTTATAATGAAGTATGGGTTCGCTATACGAGGAAAGATGGTGTTTTACGATGGCTACAATATGGTAGTTTCGAATTAAATATTTTAGATAATCTGGAAGTTGCGCTATTTAAGAAGAAAGCCCGGCCGGCAATGTTTGACTCTTTCCGCCTCTGGCGTAAGGAAGCCAAACAGAGAGAAATTAAGCAAGCAAAAAGAGATAGGAAAGATAAGAATATGTCAGTACTACAAGCTGCTAGGCAGTTTAAAGTAGATGAAGAAGATCGAGTGAGTGAAGTCTCAGATAGACAGCATTGCATGGCCATCAATAAATGTTATCCGGCCTTGCCACCTTCTCCTCCAAAAGTGATTGAAGATCCTGAAAAAGATCCTTTGATCTCTCATCTACTGAGATTGCCACCCCCTTATGTGCAGGCTGCTACTGCATCTCCATTACCCCCGGTTGTTGCACCCTTTGTTGTTCAGCCCCCTGCTGTCGTTCAGCCACCCGTTGCTTTACAGAATGTTCTCCCTCCTATGGCGCAACCCACTCTAGGGTCGCCAGCTTGGCTACCAGCTTTGCCTCAAACTCCTTTGCCTTCTACTTCTGTATCTTCGACTCCTACTGCTCTTGTCCCAACACCTCTTTTGCCTCAAAATACTTATTCTCCTGTTCTTATGTCTGCTTCTTCTCCTTCTGCTTGAAAACGAATGACTGAGACTGTTGTTAATCTGTTGTCTCCATTGTTTGGGTCACTGAATATGACCCCTGTTTCGGAACGTAAGCAGAGTCGTAGTCAGCTTCCTAGTTCTGAGGAACGGACAGTGTTGGATTTGTTGGCTCGTAGATGGATTTTAAATGCTTCCAGGTATAATTTGCCAGCGGTTATGGATGTTTTCTTTCAGTGGGAGCCACCTAAGCAAAGGTACGTTTTTGATGTAATGTGTACTTTTCTTCGTCAGGAATGGGAAGATAATGATTTGGGTCCGATTCTGCAGGAAGTGCTTGATGTTCAGTCCGAATTTGCTAAAGGGATGATAGTGGAATCTGATGTTACAGATGCCGTGGAGACGATACTTGTTTTTAGATCTAGGCTTCCGCCTCAGACATTGTACGAACCTGATTCCTCTGTTAGGAGGAAAGTGAAGCAGTATCCTATGATAGAGGTTCCCCCTGTATGGAGAGAGGAAGTTGTTGCTAATGTTAATCAGGGTATTCAGGGTGTACCGGCTCATTTTCAGCGAGTATGGGTACATGTTCCTTGTAAGAGAGCAGAGGTCTTGGCTCTTAAGCAGACCTTGCCTGACCCCCGTAAGAATCCTGCCGGTTATTACAAGGAGTTGTCCCAGACAGTTGATGCGTGTATTATGAATTTAGCTGACATAGATATGTTGATGGGTAATGTAGTTCCTCAACCTTTGTGGGCGAAGATTCGTCATGAGAATCATGCGCAAGAATTAGGAGATACGTTGGCTAATATTGTTGCTGCAGATGGTCGGCAAGTAGGAGGTGCCAAACCTGAGCCCTTAGTTGCAGAATTACCTGGTAGGATTATTAATTTAATGAAAACTATGATGCCTCCTTTACGAGTGAATTGGGATAAGTTAGCAGCATGCAAGCAAAAGAAAGATGAGAGTGTGTCTAATTTCTTCACGAGGTTTGAGGAAACGTTTATCGATCATAGTGGTCAGGACATGAGTACGGAAGGTGGTCAAAGGTTGTTCGTGGACAAGTTTGTCTTTAATTTGCTTCCCGAACTTTCTAATAAGTTAAAGGACTCTGAGAGTTCATGGGCTGTTTCTTCGTCGGCCCAGATATTGGCTACTGCACAATATTATGAGAATAGGGATAAAGATGAGAAGGATAAAGCAGAGAAGAAAACTAAAGATCTAAAGACGAAAGTTCTTTTGCAGCAAGCTTATCCTCCTCCTCAGAATCAGCCTCAGTTTCAGCAACCTCCACAGTTTCAGAGATTGTTACAGAAGCCTGAGCCTTATGCTCCGCGATTCTCTCCTGGTCCTAATCAGTGTGCTTCTTGCAGAGAGGAAGGTCATTTCAAGAATAGTTTCCCGGCTTTGTTACAGCGTGCGATTGGTGTATCTGTCAAGAGAGGTCGTGGTGGTTTCCAGCAAGCTCATAGGGGTAGGGGACGTGGTGTGTTACCCCAGAATGAGCGTTCAGTTTTCAGAATTCTGCAAATTATTTTGACAGACAGAATGTTCCGAGTGGTCAGTCTGCACAGTACTATGTTGATGATTACTATGTCCAGAGTGAGAGTTCTGGTTATAATGACAGTTAGGACAGCCATGGGCAAAGAGAGGGAGTAGTGTCAGTTCCAGTAGACCAGAGTGGACCTTATGTTGAAGTGATTACATCAGGTGTGGCAGAACCTTTTCTTTTGGATACTGGTGCGACGAAGAGTTCTATTATGCACTCTAAACTTCCTGGCGCACCTTTGTCTGGCTTGACCAATGTTTCCGTAGGATTTTCAGGCGCCCCAGTTCGTAATCCGGTTTCTAGTCCTTTGTCCCTTTCTATTGGTCCTTGTGAATTGGAAGCTCCACTTATTCTAACAACTGGTTGTGGTGAGAATCTGTTGGGTTTGGACTTGCTGAAAAGACTGCATGCGACATTACATTGCTCTCCTTCGGGAGTACATCTTACCTTGGGTAAGAAAGTGATTTCTCCGATGTATTTGTCTAAAGATTGCCTTCCACTGGAGTTGCGTTCTCTTCCTGATACACTTTGGGCTACAGGTCCCAATGATGTTGGTCTCTTGCAGATTCCACCCTATGTTGTTACCCTTAAGTCGAATGCTAGGCTACCTCATATTCCCCAATATAAAATATCGAGCGATGGCGAGAGAGCTCTTCTAGCAATTATTTATGATTTGGTTGAGACGGGTGTAATTGAAGAAACAAGAGGTAACGTGTGTAACAGTCCTGTTCTGCCTGTCCTTAAGCGTACTATTGCTTCTCAGCCACCTGTGTATCGGTTTGTGATCGATCTTCGAGAAGTGAATAGGATTGTTGTGCCACAGTTATCTGTTGTCCCTGATATCACTGCTTTGTTGACTCTGATTCCTGCTTCAGCAGCCTGGTTTTCAGTTATCGACCTGAAGAATGCTTTCTTCAGTATTCCGATTGCCGAGGAGAGTAGGGATATTTTCGGCTTCTCTTTAGGAGGCCGCCGCTTCCGGTTTAAGAGAGCTCTTTAAGGTTATTGTGAAAGTCCCTCCATCTATAGTCAGGAGTTGAAAACTCAGCTTGATAGTTTTGTATTGTCTTCTGGTGCTACTCTTATTCAATACGTTGATGATCTGTTGGTTGCTGCTGATGACGAAGAGATTTGTAAAGAGGCTATTCTTTCTTTGTTACGACATTTGTCTGACCTTCATCATAAAGTGTCACGTTCAAAGTTACAGTATTGCCGATAAGAAGTAACCTACTTAGGTCATCTCTTGTCGAAGGAGGGAAGAAGTGAAGAAACTCAAATCTTCATTCTCAGGGGTCTCACTAATACAAAAGAAGAATCTGACACAGAAGCTGGAATATAAAGAGAACATTTTTATTAAACTCAAATGAGTGAGACTACGTCACACAGAAGCCTTAGCAACTGAATGAGGCAGTCTGCTAGAATGGTCTTACTTCACGTCTTATATACTGTTTATCCTGCCCCAGGCATGTAAGAGAGTTGTACCAATTACATTCCTAAACAAATGGAAAATCTGGAGAGTCAGCAGGTGAGTAGCCTTTGGGGTTTTAGCAGGATATGGACAAAACATTATAATTACATAGTTCACAAAGGTTAATCTGATTTAGATGGCACTGCAGGGCATGGCATGATTACATGTACAGTATCCCAACCCAAAAGTTAATCATTAGGAATGTCCCAAATTCAATCTCCAAATGCCGGACAAACCTATAATTTAAAGCATAACCCATGTAATGAAGAAACATAAAAAAGAAACAGTAACAGATGATGAACAAGATAAGGCATATGCAAGAAAACTAAAAGTTAACAATGTCCTGAACATTGATTGGCAATCTCAGACAAAGATCGATCAGGGAAATTGGCTTTGCGAGGTCAGTTTCAGGTGAAGAGGTCAGTTTCTTACAGTTCATTCCAGAGTCAGAAAGAACCCTGGTTAATGTATACATGGACTAAGAAGGCCACGCAACTTTGTTCGCCAGGCTACCTTCACAGGCCTACGTGAGGGCAACACAAAATGGTAGCGCAATATAAAATGGAGTCAGTCTCGAGAATTACAGAACCTCAGAAGGTTGACCCCAGAACGAATTCAAGCGATTGCGCAAATGACTGTACCATCCACACAGAGGGAAGTGCGTGCTTTTTTAGGTATCATCTCGTATTGTAGGCAGTGGATCCCCAACTTTTCCTTGCTAGCGAAACCTCTGTTGGCACTGACTCTTAAAGATACTCCGTATCCTCTCCCTTGGTCTGATGAATGTCAGAAAAGTTTTTCTGAATTGCGTGATGCATTGTGTTCTGCTCCGGTGTTGGGTACTCCTGACTACAGTAAACCTTTCACATTGTATGTTCACGAGAGAGAAGGTTGTGCATTGTCAGTGTTGACTCAATTGTTTGGAGACAAGCAACGTCCATGTGCGTATTTCTCAGCGACGTTAGATCCGGTAGCTAAAGCGTTGCCGAGCTGTATGAGAGCTACAGCGGCAGCGGCTGTTTCTATCCGACAGTCTGCTGGCTTGATATTGGATAATACGTTGATTGTGATGGTCCCACATGCAGTGAATACCTTATTGAATAGGACTAAGACTCAGCACCTTACTAGTGCACGTCTGTCAGGTTATGAGCTGACTCTTTTGGCTAGCCATGTTCACATTAAGAGATGTAATGTGTTGAATCCAGCTACGTTGTTGCCGATTTCTGTAGAGACAGGGGCTCAAGAACAGCATGATTGCTTTCTTCGGACAGAGGAAGAAACGAAGGCTAGAGTTGATTTGAAAGATACTCCTCTTACGAATGTTGATGGTACCCTATGGGTAGATGGTTTGTGTTTCAAGCTTCCGAATGGTGAAACGACTGCGGCATATGCCGTCACAACTTTACATACAGTTGTTGAGACAGCACGCATAGCACAGAATTCTGCGCAAGCAGCAGAGTTGATTGCATTGACTAGAGCGTGTGTATTGTCAGAGGGAAAGCGAGTGAATGTCTATACTGATAGCCAGTATGCGTTTGGTGTTGCCCACAGTTTTGGGCGTTTGTGGAGAGAAAGAGGATTTCTTACTTCCCATGGCATAAAAATACAGCATGGGCAATTAGTGAATGAGCTTCTCGAATCACTTACTCTCCCAAAGCAGATTGCAACTGTGAAGTGTAGTGCCCATAAGAAAGTTGTGGATGATGTAGGTCGAGGAAATGCGTTTGCGGATGAAGTTGCGAAGGAAACAGCGAAAGACATGATGAGCCTATGTATGTTGCAGGCCCTGCAAGATGGGTTATGGCTGGTGGAATGTGTGAAGACACAATAGAAAGTGTGAAGATGATTCAGGCTGAAGCTACGGAAAAGGAAGTGAGTGTGTGGAGAGAAACTACGGGTATGTTGGATTCGACAGGTTGTTGGGTTGAGTTGTCAGAACACCAGCGATGGTTGTTGCCAGACACGTATGTGTTCCCAGTGGTTACTATGGCTCATGGAATGGCTCACATTAGTTCGAAAGGAATATGCAAGTTGTTGGCCCCGGTATGGCAGAATGCTGGAATTCCTAAATGTGCTGAGAATGTGGTGAAGCATTGTATGATTTGTTTGAAGTACAATCCTGGAAAGGGAACTCCAACTCCAGCTGGTCATTTTGCTCCTCCGACGTATCCATTTGAAGTGATACAGCTAGATTACATTCACATGGAGAGATGCAATAACTTAAAGTATGTCCTTGTGGTTGTTTGTGCCTTTTCCAGATGGATAGAGGCCTGCCCCCTAAAGGATAATACTGCCTTGCCTACAGCCAAGGTTTTGCTCAAAGAGTATTTCACTAGGTATGGTTTGCCGAGAATTGTATGGAGCGACAATGGGAGTGAATTTTTGGGCCAGATCATGAAGAAAGTGTGTGCGGGTTTGGGTATTAATCAGAAATGTCATGCTGCGAATCACCCCCAGTCAGCAGGCCTGGTTGAATGCTATAACGGCACGTTGAAGCTGAAGCTAGCTAAGATACAAGCGAACACTGGTCTTACATGGCCAGATGCCTTGCCGTTGGCTCTTTTGTCAACAAGGACGACAGTGCATTCTCGTGTGGGACTTATCCCATACGAAATAGTTTTTGGTAGTCCAGCGAATGTTTGGGGTGTGCCTCGTCCTAAGAAATACAGTGACATCGAGTACCCTATGTTGGTGGATTACTTACATGACTTGACTGCTAAATTACGTGTTCTCCACCAACAGGTCCATGACAGTTTGCCGACAGCTACTGCAGATCCAGGCCATACGATTCAACCTGGAGAGTACATCTTGATCAAGAATTTTCAACGACCCAAAAACTTGGATCCGAGATGGACTGGACCACATTTGGTCCTTTTGGCCACTATAACTGCTGTTAGGGTAGCTGGTAAAAAAAACTGGGTGCATGCCACCCATTGTAAAAAAGTTCCTTTGCCCCTACCGTATGATAAGTGGGTGAAGGATGGAATAGCCGATTCTGAATGTGAAAGGATTCCTAGATTTGTACCTTTTAGTGATGCACATTTGACATGGACTCAGTCAGAACGTGAGGATGATGATATTCTGCAAGCTGCTGTGCCTTTGCCTTTGAGACTCGACACAATGAGCGCTACAATTTAAGACTGAGAAAGACTGAAGCTATGGACAAATAAAAATTGAATTTTTTTATTTAGTGAATTACACCTTGTCAGATCAAGAGACTTTTTTACTTTTTTCTTTTTCGAGTCACCAACCGGACTCAGCTGCAGGGTCGTGGTACAGTCTTAAGGGGTGAGCCGCGTATTGACATAAGGTCTGTGGTTCATGGTCGTTAGTACGATCTTGACGCACACTTAAGTGAAGAAGGTAATAGCCGTGAGCAGCACGTTAGAGGATGGAGTCTCTTGAGACTGATAAGGGTATTAGAGATAATCAATTCTAAAGTGAAAATGTGTACAATGATCCGTAGCAAATGTTTTTTAATACTGTGTTTTCTAATGCTTTTGAATATTACGTTAGCTTGTGTGGGTTGGATTGTCTATGGTACACAACAGACGCTTGCATCTACGTCCCAACCTACTCTTTCTTTTTCTACTGTCTCCCCACATGAGTTTCATACGTTACCTGAACATGAACAGACACGGAGATCAGAATTTGTGAACAATTCGTTCATACAGATGTTGCATCAGCTAGTCGTAAATACCACAAAATGTTGGGTTTGTGGTCTTATGCCACATACGACAGATAAGGGAATGCCATATTTGGTTTTGCCTTTTTCGCCTAATGTGTCAGTATGGGCACTCCAAGCAATGTTTATCTATGCGAATGAAGCATCTCCTGTACGTTCCGTCAAAGATAATGCGAGTAAAAATGCTTTGATACAGGGAATAGTAGATATGATCAGAGATATTGATGCATATAATGCTATCCCTAAAGATGAGGTACGAGCATATGTTGGTTGGAACAAGACTGGATATAGCATTAGTCTGACAGAGAAGGAGAGACGAAAAAAGTCTCCTCCTATTTGGATTGTACCCCACCGAGGTCATTTTTGTCTGCAAGGTAATGGTCAGAATCCGAGAGCTCAGCTTGGTAAGAGTGTGTGTGTTCACACCTATGTCTATACGTCCCAGAAATCTCCACCGTTCGTGCCAGCTAAAGGCACGTATTTTGTTTGTTATGATAGAGCATATACATGATTGCCTCCTGATTTTTCAGGCACATGTTATGTGGCATTTTTGCTTCCCACTACGTATACAGCTGCTTTCAATTACCATAAGACAAGATATGGTGGCGGTGTTATTGATGCGAAAGATAGTGTCGCACAAGAAGAATGAGACTTCTTTAAGGGTTTTCTGCCCTTTTGGGGTCCTATGGCTAATAGTAGAAATATTCGTCAGCTTACGAGAGTGGTCGAGGCCACTATAAATGAGACTGCAGGTGCCCTTAGCAATATTACAGCTGAGCTTCAAGCGGATCGCCTTATGACATTACAGAACTGCTTTGTTTTAGATATTATACTTGCAGATAGAGGTGGGGTATGTAAATTGATCGGGTCTAGTTGCTGTGTTTTCATTTCAGATAACGCCCCGACAGTGTACCAAGCCATCTTGAGGTTACATAAGTCCGCTGAGTCTATACATGTAGACGAAGGGAACTGGTCATTGGTAGACTGGTTTTGGGAACTGCTGTCCAAATGGGGATGAAAGATTCTGATGTTTCTTGGTATGGCTTTAGCAATCCTTTTCTCGTGTTCCTTATGCATCCAGTGTGGTCCCGCCATTTGTGGCCTTTGTGCTACAATCTGTGTGAGAAGACCAGTCCCGAGAGAAACGAAGGATAATAAGATGATGTTACAGCAACACCTTGATGACCTGATGAGAATAGATATAGACCTAGATTCAGATTGACATGAGTTTAGGTTATTGCTTACGTAATGGCAAAAGGAGGGTCTGAGGTTCCGTGATTTCGAACCAGACTCCATTTTGTTTGAGTTGTTCGTGACGCCATTTTTGTGTTGCCCTCATGTAGGCCGTAGAGGTGAACGAACGAACAAAGTTGCATGGGCCTCATTGTTCATGTATGCATTAACAGGCCCTTTTCCGACTTAATTGCAAGGACGCTGACCCCGTCACCTGAAACTGACCCTTTCACGAAGCCAATTTCTCTGGCTGATCGTTGTCTAAAATTCCCAATCAGTGTTCAGGATATCGTTAACTTTTAGTTTCTTGCACATATCTTATCCTACTCAACATCTGAATTGTTTCTTTCCTTACGATTTTTCATTACATGGGTAGTGCTTTCAATTATGGGTTTGTCCGGCTTGTGGAAATTGAATTTGGGACAGTCCTAATAATTAACATTTGGGTTGGGTTACTGTAAATTGGGTTTTTGTTAATGTGATACTCAGTTAGAAAATGTGTCCTATTGGTCAGAATTTTGCGCAGTGGGTGTTCATTTGTAATGAGAATATGGTGTATAAAAAGTGATGTCTTGCTCTATGAATTTGAGCAGTTTCCTGAGTTGTACACCGTGTTGTATTGCTTGGTTTACTGTTACTAGCTGCAGCTAATACATTTGATCTCTGACGCCATCCAGAAGTATTCCGTGTCTCTGTATTCCAAGACAGGAGAATCCGAAGACTTCGGGTGTGTCCCTGGCACCGCTGGGTTCTACGAAAACCCGGTTCTTCACAACACCAAACATCCATCTCTCAGATTGTCGGGAAGACAGACCTCTCAGGTGGGGGGTCCAAGTCCAGCCCCCAATAGTCGGCCCATCGCTTCCAAATCTTAAAATGCTTACGGGGGCACCCCCTGGCTATAAATATAGGTTGCTCAAGTCCCATACAAAAGTCCACACCGTTCCTCCAGGAGGCCAACGGCGGGGCACTGGGCGCCTTCCACGCTTTGGCAATGTCTCGTTTGGCCAGCATCAGGCCCAGGAATAACAAGTGGCGCTTATATCTATTGCTCCCTATCCCCTCCATGACATGCAGCAGAGCCAATTTTGGGTCACGAGGGAGCTCCCAAGCTAATACCTCAGATAGACATCTAAGCACCCCATCCCAGAATCTATGTAGTACTGTGCACTCCCAGACAGTATGTAAGAGTGTGCCCACTTCTGACCCGCACCTGAGACATTCTGGGGAATCAACCATGCCCGCCCTCCATAGGCGCTCTTGTGTGAAATAAGTGTGATGTAAATACTTAAATTGTATCAGTCGCAGGCGCGTGGATATTGCTGCATCTCTAGGACTCGCCAGGGCCTCCGCCCAATCTTCTTCCTCTAGGTTCCCCACATCCCCCTCCCACGCAGACTTGAGTCTTTGCAAGTCAGATGAGCAGTGGTGGACCAGCGTCCAGTATATGCAGGAGATCTTCTTATCCGGCAACTCTCCCATAAAGAGCTTGGCTTCTAACGGACTAAACTCGGGGAGTTGCTCAAGGTCCGAAAAGTGTGGAGTCAGTGCATGGCGAAATTGGAGGTATTTAAAGAACTGGGAGTGGGGCATCCCGAACTCATCCTGCAGGTTCTGAAAGGACTTCAGGGAGCAGCCGGACATCACATCTCCCAGGGTGGAGATACCTATCGCATCCCATCCTCGGAAACCCCGCAGCGCCGCCGGGTGGGGCAGGCGACCATTGTGCCACAGAGGGGTCTCTTGAGTAAGCACATTCCACCATCCCAGTCTGCGCAATGTTTGCCTCCAGATATGAAATACTACCTGCGTGGCAGAGGGAAGGGTCAGCCGAAGCGATGCTGAATACAACAGTGTATGAATGGTCACTGAGTCCATAAAATATCGCTCAACCGCATAGGCCGGGTCGCCCCTATCGCCATACCACCATTCATTCAAGACCAATAAGTGCACCGCTTGATAATAAGAGAGCACATCCGATGTGGCTAACCACCGCCCGTATAAGTGGACAAGAAACACGTCCGCAGCGCCACACGAGCAATCCCCCCTCCCATAAAAATCCACCCAGTACCGAGTTCACTTGTTGGAACCAGAGTGGTGGAATCCGATGCGGGTGATTCTGCAATTGATATACTAAGCGATGGAGCGCCACCATTTTAAAAATAGCTGACCTACCATAGATAGACAAAGGCATATGTACCCACACCTTCAGATCTTCACGCGTGCAATCCCAAACCGGGGTGAGGTTGTGATCCCGGGAGACAGCCGCCTCCTCCGACAGAAACACCCCCAACTATTTCACCCCTCCCGTCGCCAACTGAAGGCCCGATGCCCATTCTCCCACCCGCCGCTGTCCACCGAGAAGCCACAGCGTGGATTTACCCGGATTCATGTACAAACCAGAGGATTCACCAAAAATCTGCAAGATACGCAACAGCCGCGGCTCTGACCGATCCAGATCAGTGAGGAAAAACAAAACATCGTCTGCTTATAGCGCTATTTTGTCAGCCAGACCCGAGGACCACCGAAAGCCTTTGAGTTGGGCATCAATGCGCACCCACGCCGCTAGGGGCTCCATAGCGAGAGCGAACGAGTAGGGGGAGAGGGGACAGCCCTGACGCGTCCCCCGCCGGACTGAGAAGGACCTGGAGACTGCACCCCCAACGCGCACCGACGCCGTAAGGTCCGTGTATAGTAGCCGTATATAAGCCAAGAAGCACGGGCCCAAATTAAGGCGACTTAACAAAGCAAACAAATAAGTCCAGCTCAGGGAATCAAAAGCCCGATCCATTTCCGCCAAAAACAAGGCTGCCGGCTCCTCCAAACTCCTCCAGGCGGATATTGCGACATGAGCACGCCTAATATTCTGCTGAGTCGCCCTCTGGGGCATAAAGCCCGCCTGGTCTGGATGCACCAAATCCGTAATATGAGGCTTAAGTCTATTAGCCAGAGCCTTAGCCAGAACCTTGGCCTCTGTATTGAGCAACGAGATCAGGCGGTAGGACGCATGACACCCCGGGGCCTTCCCGGTTTCAGAAAGACCATCACCTCTGCATTTCGCCAGTCCGGAGGGAACACACCACTCTCACGAGCCTCCTCAATCACCCGACAAAGGCGCGGACCCAGCTGCACGAAGAACCGCCGAAAAAATTCACTGGGGAAGCCGTTGGGGCCCGGTGCCTTACCGGGATTCAGCTCACCCAGGGCCGTGCCCAATTCTTCGTCAGTCAGGGGCCTATCCAGAAGGTCCCGCACCTCATCCGTAACCGATCGCGGGGGAAGGTCATCTATAAATCGCTGGACCACCTCAGCCGTCAAGCATTCCCGAGGCGCATATAACCCCTCAAAATACACGGCAAAGCTCTCCGCAATCGCTGGGGGCTCAAGTATGGGCACATCCGCCGGATCCAAGTTCTGGGGCAAGGGCTGGGCATGGAGCGTGCCCTGACACAGACGATGCAACATCTTGCAGGATTTGTCCCCCCATTGGTACACCCGGCTACAAGTCGCCAGCCAAGCCTGTCGTGCCTCCTCCATCAACACCGCGGTATGTTGCTGCTGGGCCAGAACTAACTGTCGCCTGGCCGCCCTCCAGTCCGCCTCCCGACTCCTGCGTTCCAGTGCTTCCAGGTCTACCTCGCGCTGTACCAAATCTCTCCGCCGCTCCCTACGCGCCGCCGCGCACCAGTAGATATCTACCCCCCCGTAAAGTGGGCTTTAGGGTTTCCCAGAGGGTGTCCGGGGAGTCAACAGAATCCACATTAGAAGTCAGATAGTGATCAATCTCTCTGGTCATATGCTCCCTGTAATCCTCCTGCAGCAGGTGCCACCCCGACAGGCGCCACCGAAACTGCTGCCTGGTCATGCCCACGCCGAACGTGAGAACTACTGGCGAGTGGTTAGACAGGGCTCTCGGTAGAAGTTCCGCCGATAGTACTCTATGGGCCAATCCCCTAGGGACAAATATATAATCCAACCTAGAAAAGGAGTTGTGTACCGTGGAGAGATAAGTGAATTCCCTACGCGCACAATATTTGTACCTCCATGTGTCTACCCAGTCAAGCGGCCATGGCATGTAACTTAGTCGTGGGACCCCCACCCCCCTTCCTTCATCAGCCGCCCCTCTCCGCCCCCTATCGCTATCCATATCCATGACATCATTCCAGTCCCCCCAATCATCGAGAGGGTATCCGGCATAGCGCACCAAAGGGACATGATCTTCTCCACTAACGGCCACTGCAGCGGCGGCGGGGCATATATACTGCCAAAGGTCACCCTGTCTCCCCCGATCCTACCCTGTGCAAACACGTACCTGCCCTGTATGTCAGACCAAAGTTTATCATGTACATATGGCATCCTACGGTGTATAAGGATAGCGACCCCCCTAGAGCCCCTTGTGAACCCCGAGTGGTAAACCTGGGTAAACCCAAACCGTTGTAAGCAGAGCGCCTTTGTGCCCAGTAGGTGAGTCTCTTGAAGTAATAAAACATCCCCTTTTGGGATAGCTAAGAACCGCCCCCCGTTTCACTTTCTCTAACACTCCCCGCACATTCCAACTCAATATGCGCAGTGATCCCGGGGCTACCCGCCCTCCCTTGTCAGCAGTGGACATGTGAAAATAGTATTGTGTAAACTGCTGGTGTCCCCGCGGCTCAACATGCTAACAACATGGCAATTAGAAAGCAGCGAAACATGTGCAAACCAGCCCCCCTACCCCTATCCCAAACACCAACCCCCCCACCACCCCCCACCCCGCACCTCCCAACCAAGGAAGCACCTGTTGGGTCGGATCGCAGCTCAGTCCCCAACAGGGGAACAAGAACCACCCCCTCCAATGGATCCCCCCATAACAACCTATAACTAAAGGGACGTGCACTCCCTCCCACCCACACCTGTTGGGTCAAAGTTCCATCCCTAGGAGATCGTGCACCCAAGCATCAGCACTTACCACACATTCAGTCCGATATAGTAGTCCAAGTTGTCATTCGGCTACTCGTTGCTGCTCCAGCGCCGGCTCATTCGGAAGGGACGTGGAGCCCGAGCGCGATCCACGTCCAGACCTCGACCTCCTACAGCGTTGCTGCTGACTTCGGAGACCTTCACGGACCCTACCGCTCGAGGATGAATCGGACTCTCCGCTCTGTGCCTTGTTGACTCGAATTTTCACTCTCTCATCTGTCCATTTGAACACCTCCTCCGGGGTGTCGAAGAACAGTGTACGCGACTTATAGATAACCCGCAGTCACGCTGGGTAGAGCAAGGCATACTGTAGTTTAAGACCAAGAAGACGGGCCATGGCCGCAAGGAAGGATTGTCTCTGCTGCTGCACCAACCTCGTGTAATCCGGGAAGACCAGGATAGTAGCATTGCTATGCGTGAGAGCGTGTCCCGATCTGAGTAGTTCAAAAATTTCGTAATTATTGGCCTCGGACGTTCTCCGACCGGGGGCTTCTGCATCAGGGCCCGGTGGGCCCGCTCCACCACGAAGCAGCGGGACAGGGCGTACGGCGGAAGCCAGCTCTTCAGCCACTGGGCCAAGAAGCGCTCCACGTTATCTCCCTCGCAGCCCTCTGGAAATCCTACGAAGCGCAGGTTGTTGCGCCTCGCCCGTCCTTCCGCATCCTCGACCTGCATGGCCAAACCCTTCTGTATCTTTTCCATGGCTGCGACCTTCTTTTTAAGCACGGACACATCGTCTTCCACTTCTGATATACGGGTCTCCGCACCGGTGATCCTCTCTACTGCGTTCCTCAGATCCTGGCGGAGCAATGTCACATCCACTCCCAAGGCCCCAATCTTGGCGTCTAACATGTCTCTGGACTGCATGATGGCTGCCAACAACGCCGCATTATCCGGCGCCGGAGTCTGTGAGCCCACAGCGCCCGCCGCCTGGCCCGACTCCGTAAACTTGTCGAGGGTCCCCTGTTTGGTGCGGCCACCTCCTGCACGGTCCGCAGTCATCGTGGCAGCGGCCGATGATCCCCACAGTATGCCTCTCTCCACCTATGTCCGCCTCCACCGGCTCGCCAAAGGCCCACCAGGGCAGCCAGTAATACAGCGATTCCGCCTCTATGAACCACTGGTCACTTGGGCTCAGTCCACAGAAGCACCAGCCCAGCCCCCGGGTCACCACAGAGCCGGACCAGCAGAGAGGGTTATGGCCAACTGCGCCGTGGCCCCGGGCCAGGAGATCGAAGCGGCTATCCCAGCGGGCCCCCACACCTGCCCCTCCGCACGAGCCTCAAGATGCAGCAGCTCCACATCGGGGCCCGACCTGGCCCCCGAGTCCCACTGCCCGAGGAAGGAGCCCAGAACCAGGGGAATCGACACGGGGGAAGGGAGGGCCAAATCACCCCACAGCACACCACCAGCCTGCCTCGCTCACCACTGTCTGTAGGTGAGTGCCGATCGATCCCGGCAGCCCCCACAGCACCGCTGCTGTCCCAGAAGCGTGGCCTAAGCACAGCTCCAAGCTGTGATCGCAGTCGGACAAATAATGGCACCCCAGGCCCCTTCCTCGATGCAGGTCCCCCCGCAATCCGTATCCTGCCTCAAAATGGCGTCGGCCCCGGAGCGGAGCTCCCCCAAGATCCACGGCAGCCGCCGCGTCCAGTGCACATCCCTCGCCGTATCTCCGTGCCGCTGCAGAGTCAGGATCGCAGGCACTCTCAGCTCCGTCCGCGCCAGAGTGAGCAGCGCTCCGCCTGCCGCCACCTCTCAGCCCCCGCAGTTTGTGCCAGTATGGTGTCGCCCGCCGGGCCTCGCGAAAATCGAGGCCCCGGCTGCAGTCTCCGCGGGATGCGCAGGCCGCTCTGTGTCGCCCGGGCTCCACACGTCCCCGGGAGCCCAGAAAGTCACCGCCGCAACCACCGGACAGTTCACACGGCGCCGGCGATCCCACAGGCAAGAGCAGCGCCCTCACTGATGCCTAGGGCCAGGATATCTCCCAAGGATATGTGGTGGCTGGTCGGAGCTCTCGCTCTACACGACCGCCATCATTGCTGGCTAAGCCACACCCAAGTGATCTTCCTAAGTATTTGATTCAGAAGTTGCAACTTTTCCAGAATTATGCTGCCAGGATGACACTGGGTCTAAGGCGAAATGATCATATCTCAAAAGCTCTGGCATCTTTAGAAAGGGTCTCGGCGAATGAACAAATTACCCTCAAATCTCTTTGCTTGGTGCAAAAAACCAACCCTGTCACAGACCGCCCCCGCCCCCAATACACATGCATAACTCCATCGGTCATTTAAACCCAAACCGTGAAAGTCCCACCATTTTCCCCAAACCTTTCCATGTTTCTGTGGACATCCCTGGGCCATGTAAATGGTCCTTACCGGCTGGCCTCCCCAGTCAACTCCCGCCCGCCAAGCAGTCAATGAACGAGGAGTCCTAGAATTCCACACCCAAGCAATGTCCTACTTAGAAACGAGGGTGGTCGCCCCTACAAATGCCCATTCCAGTCATGGTCCCTTCTGGACCTCCAGCAGGCCCAGAAGGGCCACTCTTACGGAAGTATACAAGCGCCGGCCAAGGACTTGCAAAAGTTCTCGCTCTATCTCCCAGGAGTATGGGATCAACACCGGGAGGAACAAACCTCAGGGAAAAAATCTGGGTAAGCCACCAAGCAGCGAACGCATTT
The DNA here is from genome assembly GCF_964261635.1 of Lissotriton helveticus. Lineage (NCBI taxonomy): Eukaryota > Metazoa > Chordata > Amphibia > Caudata > Salamandridae > Lissotriton > Lissotriton helveticus. The sequence continues at coordinate 1,310,886,766 of NC_136069.1, read as the reverse complement.
GGCTCTAAATCCTACCCCCTTGCTGGAGCTGCTGGGGGGTCATATAGGCTTGATGGAAATAGCTGAATTGGATCAACCTGAGGCTTGTGGAGATGACTAGTTCCCGTGGGGAGATCCTTGAATCCCTTCAGTCAGTGTCATCCAGTTCCCCAAACCACGCCTTCCATATCTGTCTCAGCTTTTCAAACCAGTCGGGGAAATTAATGACGAGAGAACAGTAAACCTGCGATATTGCACCTCTAGTAAACCTGTGTCAGGCAGCATGAGACCTGTACGCTGTATGGGTCATAGGCACACCGGCACCCTTGAGCGCAGCTCTGAGCTCCATTATCCATAGCCCCCCACCGCTCCCTGCTCTTGCCATGAAGGCCCTTGCCTCGCTCCCCCTGCATCCATGAAGTCCTTCGACAGTATGGAACATGTGCAGGACATCGCGAGACGATGTACTCTCATGTCATTTAGTCGCCATGATTCATAAGGCCCCTTTAAGAGCTGTGTCCTACATAAAAGCCACGTGTTGCTTCAAGTTCGGATGGAGGTTTGTGCTGCCATTTGTTTATATTTTTGGGATATTTTGATGCCCCGCTCCTGGTTCCCAGTGTTCTGCTGGGTTAGCCTGCAATTGTTACTTCCCCTCTATTTACCCTGCATCTTTCCTTAAGTTTTCAGCTCCTTGTTTTCTACCCACACCCTCCCCCCACTGTTACCAACTAAGTTTCCTGTGTTTTCTTTACCTACCTGCATCTTGAATAACTCTAAGCCATCACCAACAGGGTACCCTTACATTTCAGTAATACAACCTTAGGATTTTCACGCCAGATGCAACAGAAAGAAACAGATATCATTCTTCAGGTCAGGTCATAGAGCCTGCGACTCTAACCTTTCACGGGAAAAGAATGACATTTTTGCATGACATTGATTGTTATGAAAGTAATAACGCTCAATAAAAAAGGATCTAGGACTGCGCGTAGACCATAGACTATCAGCCCAGGACGGGGAATTATAGATTGCTACCTTTTTCCTTTTTAAGATTCTGGTATTGCAAGTGCCTTTCACTCTGTGTGAATAACACATGCTGGGATTACTCGCTGTTTAAACCTTTAGCATCTGTTGTAGAGAGAATAGGGACTACCAGCTAAGGTACGTGTCTGCTGTGGTTCAAGCTTAGGAGTGCATCTTCTCTTCCCTTTCATCCCTTCCGTATCCCTACTCCCGTTCCTCTTGGGCACAACTGTTGGCACTTGTGTTTCGTGCTGGGATTTGTTCCTTGGAGGTGTTCGGAGGACTGTCTTCGCTCCTGCAGTTTCCAAGACTTCAAGTGAACGGAGTAAAAAATTCACTAGCATTCGTACGAAGAATTTTCAATTCGATAAAGGACACAGAGGCGAGGATTATGCTTTCTCTTTCTGTACTAATAAATTCAACAGCCAATGAAAAACGTTCAACATATTATAAAACTACATTTCCCATGATGCCAAAGTATACATCCACCAGTCACAGTCTCTCTGTCCCTATAACTAGGACCCATTACGTATTGTGAGCCTTTTTCTTTGCCTCAAAACGAGTACTGTCATTAACATCCTTAACATTCCAGCGTCAACAGCTCTCCCTGCGGCCATCTCCGACTTTCACAATAGTTCAAACGTGAACCAGGACACACAGTGTCAACCGTGACCAGAAACCTGCAAAAGGATCACTCTCCTCTTTGTTCTGCACCTGAAACAAAAGGGAAACTAGTAATATCTGTGGAAAAACACCCAGTATATAAGGGCGAGTAACAAATCATAACCGTTATGACAATAACAGAATGGGCGGTATAATCCTCAACTCATTGTCCTTAATAGAATTGAAAATTCTTGGCGGGAATGCTAGCAAATTTGTTATTCTATAACAGGACTGGAGGCTTCGGATTATGCAAATTTAACGCTTATCGAAAACCACAGATGAGATATGGCCCATAGGTTTGTAATAAAACATTTTAAACGTAGATACAGAAGACCAATCAGCTGATTTAATTATATCCTGAACATTTGTACCAAATATATACGATTTTCACGCCGTTGCGCCTCTAACAGAATGAGCACCAAATATGTGTGTGTCAATACCAGCCTCTGCCATGACCGATCACAGCCATCTTGCAATTGTGGCAGATGTAACAGGCTTAAAAGGCTTTTGTAGCGCAATTAACACTCTTGTATTACCCTCTGGACGTACCGGTCAAGTGGATTCTTCATACGCCTTTAGACATTGAACTACACATAGTCTGATTAGACAGAAAAGCATTATACTCAATGGAATGTGAAAACGTTTTAATTTCCAGCAGAAATAGTAAATGAAACCCCTTCTGTGGAGAATACTCTACCTGTCAAGTCGAGAACTCTCACATCAGAAATGAGTCGACAAGCAGATAAGCACAAGAGCATAGCTAATTTGGCTAACAATTGTTTTCTAGATAACTGTGAATTGTCTGGTCATCGTTCAAACTAATCCAACACCTTAGAAACATCCCATGAAAAGGAATACTTATCCTTAGGTGGGTTCGCTACCCGAATCCCTTTAAGCAGCTTGCATATTAATGGATGCATACCTACTGGTCTGCCGTCAACCTAGGCATTTCCTGACAAAATGGCAGATTGAAAATGGTTTACCAACCTGTAGGTTAAACTTTCTGAGGCCTTGTGCGAAAGAAAATGTATCACCTGAGATAACTCTGCCTCCAAGGATCCACGTGCCTTTCCAAGCACCAACCCATCCAGCCTTGCCATGCTGACGAGTACCAATTCCTGGTGGAAGGGGCCCAGCCCTGTTGGATTAAATCTGAAGCTGCTTCTGAAATTCCTGGCAACGTCCACTGTTGCCTGAAAGACTCCAGGCCATCAAGGAAAGCTGCCTCGACAGTATCAATGGATGTAACTCCTCCTGAGGGCACTGGAGCATTGTCAGAGACCAAGGAAGAATGAGAGGATAATCGCACGTCAACTCCAACAGCTTGGGGAACCAAGGTTGAGCCTTCCACAGGGGGGTGACCATGAGGATCTCTGCAGTTTGGCGAGAGATCTGATTCGCCACCCTGGGAATAAGGACAAAAGGAGGGATCGCGTAGTTCACGGTTGTGGACCAATTCTAGTGAAAAGGAATCCATGGCCCTTCGCTAGAGGGTCCGGTCTCCAACTGAAGAAAATCTCTAGTTGGTGATTGAGTCTGGAGGGGAACAGGTCCATCACACTTGGACCCCAGATCAAGTGAATAATCTGAAACAATGACGGGTAGAGTTGCTAATCTCTGTAATCCTTCAGGGTACGGGAGTTCCAGTCCGCTACCATGTTGGATTGACCCAGTAAGTACTGTTCTATCACTGAAATCTGATGAGAGAGGCAAAATTTGCCAGAAGTCCTTGGCGATCGCCACCAACATTGGGGACCTCGTGCCCCCAGCTTGTTGATGTATCGTACCGCCGATATATTGTCCATAAGCAGAAGGATGCAACAAGATATTAACTTGGAGGAGAGGGTCTAAATCGCGAATGATCTCCAGAAGCTACAGGCAGTTCATGTGAAGTGACAACTCCTGAAGAGACCATCTGCCCCCTGTGGAGACTTCAAAGAAGGCACTTACTCATTTTGGTATTCACAGAAGGCACTTACTCATTGATCAGTAAGTGCCCTCTGTGAATACAAAAATGAGTAATTTACTCATTTGGAGTAATTTACTCATTCTGAGTAACTTACTAATTTTGGTATTCACATAAGGCACTTACTCATTGATGAGTATCCGCTATATGTATCAAGCTATTTAGCATTCGCAAAGGCCGAAATTCTGCGAATTTCGGCCTTTGCGAATGCTAAATAGACAAATGGAATGTATCAAACAAGTTTGATGCAAAATAAGGATTAGCAAAATTTGCTAATCCTTATTTTGCGATTGCACTTAAGGAATTGCAAATTTTGCGATTCCTTAAATGCAATGTATCAAACAAATATTATGGAAAAAATGACATTAAGGATTAGCAAATTACCACCAACTTCTAGTTGGTGGTAATTTGCGAATTCTTATCAAAAAGCTTTTTTGAAAAAAACCAAAGGTGCCATATGACGCCCATACATGCCCCTAGGGCATGTAAGTGCGCCATATGCCCCCAAATGTCTTTTTCAGGGGTGCAGCAGGGTGTTCTTGAGACACCCCTGCACCCTTGGAAAAATCCCTAATTTGCGATCAGCAAATTGCTAATTGCAAATTGCACTTTCATTCCTATGGGCCTCCTGGCCCATGGAAATGAAGGGGTAATTTGCGAATGACAATTTGCTAATCTCAAATTAGGAATGCTAAGGAATCGCTATTGGAAAGCGATTTTGTACATACATACCGTTTTGCATTTCCTAAATAGCGATTCCTTAAAATTCGCTATTTAGGAAATGCAAAATGGTTTGTTGATACATATAGCGGTAAGTGCCTTCTGTGAATACCAAAATGAGTAAGTGCCTTCTGTGAATACCAAAATGAGTAAGTGCCTTCGGTGAATACCAAAATGGTAGTAAATTTAGGATTTTGTCTTAAGTTAGTTCTGTGAATCGGGCCCGTCCTGTGTAATGGCCGTCCATGTGTGTAGAAAGTGACAGACATGACCCCCCAGAGGAATAAAAGAAGTATCAAGAATCCTTACCTGAGGTAATTTGGGGCTGGAAGCCTGCTCTGTGGCCGCCTCAATTGAAGCGATGATGGGAAAACCTCTGCCTGGTGGGATCAAAGGTGCCGTTCTCCTCTGCTGTGACCGTAGCCACCTCTAGGGGGACCCTGGTAGTAATAGTGGCCTGGCTAGCGGCCCCTGCCTCGCACAGCTCTGCCAAAAATGCCAGCTTGAAACACTCTTTTGATGTTGGTTTGTGCCTTGTCAAGGGATGTAAAGTTTCCTCCGTATTTGGATAGGTCCTTAACGAACCTGTCCCCGAAGAGGAGATCTTCAGCCAAGGGACATGCTTCTGCAGGGGCAAGTTGTGTGAGATTAGAATCCATTTGCATGAGTAAGGATTTGCGCCTTTCAGTTGAGACAGCGTAGTTGGGGTTCCCTAGAATACAGATAGCCCGCTGAGCCCAGCCCGCTAAGATGTCAGGGTCCACAGGTGAACCTGTTTCTTTAGATACAAGAGCGATTTTTAGGATGTTTGCAAGGGGTTCAGTTAGATCTAGAAGTTTGTCTTGACAGCTGTGCCAGGCACGGTGATACCCTTCTTAGGATCCTTGGCAAATTTCCTGAGGAACACTAACATATTGGGATCAATGTACGGAGTATAAGCCACTTTGTCTAGAATATCGGGACAGGGGCATTCTGCCCGCAAACAGATGCGAACCTCTTTATCACAGGTTCTGATGCAGGTACTCTGTGACTTCTGGGGCTGGGGCCCACTCGAAGGACCGGGGATGATTGATGTCTTGAGGGTTGAAATCAAATGGGGTAGATATTTGCATGTTAGACAGTGAAGGCTGGGTTACGTGTGCCTTTTATTGATTTCTTCTTCTTTGGAGGAGAAGTATGATCGGACTAATCGGTATCTGTATCTGTACCGGTATCTGTTGACCTTTTGCGCACTGGTGGTGCACTTGCTGCAGCAGAAGGGGTTGGGTACTCACGGTCCCCTGAAGGAGCTTGGGGAAAATTGGCTAAGGCCTGCGCGTGAGGCCATGCAAATGACTTAGCTTTGCCTGTGACTCCCCATCCGAGGGACCCGGTACTGAAACCCTGAACCACCTGGGGACTGCAACCCACGGCGCTTGGCAAAGTTCTACAACTATGCAGTAATTGTCTTCAGGGCGGCACCAGCACCTGGTTGACAGTCTGGGGGACGGCCATCTCAATGGCCCTGTTAACAGACTGTTGGACCGAAGCATCAAAAGCATCAATCAACTTGTTTTCTAAATAGGGGCATTGCTGCTCCTCTTAGTAATCATATTCATCCTCCTCAAAAGTGGCTCAATCCTCCATTCTGGGGGTTATGAGTAACACTCTTTTGCGAAATGGCCAAGTCAATTCCAGTGGAATTAATTAGGGGGAACAATCCTTAGTGCACAAAAGAATAAAATGGATGGGGTTTCTCAGCCCAGCTGTATCAGAGTTATTGCAGCCCAGAACCAGGGCATTAGGAGAGCCAAATGGATGAATTATCCTGCACTCGGCCTGAGGCCAACTCACATTTTTGCAGCCAGAGCAGGCATCAGGACCACACAGAGGCAGTTACTTTCCATGTGGAATCCGGCGTTAAAAGAACGCAGGGCGAGGAGGAAACAGGAGAGACACGTCGCATTGCCTAAAAGGAGCCCAAAACCAGCCCAATTGGGCTATCCTCATCCCTCTCTCAGATGGGATTATTCCCGCTCTCAGGCCCGATGTGGAAAGGCTCTGCATGAGGCAGTAGGGCGGTGCCGCAGACGCACTTTCCGAGAGCGCTCCCCACGTGGGAGATCCGGAGGGAAATTACGTTATCAGGCAAGAGCGCCCAGTGGCGTCTATCAGTACAGTGAGATAACACCAGCAGAACACCAGGCACTCCACATAACACGTTGTTAACCAATATAAAGCTATAAATGCAATAAGAAGCATGGAGCACTTAACTCAACTGCGAGAAGTAAAGAAAGAATCTCGCGATACACCATGAGTCCTGGTTATAAGGACAGAGAGACTGTGATTGGTGGATGTATACTTTGGCATCATGGAAAATTTTGATTTATAATATGTTGAACATTTTTCATTACCTGCTGAATGTGTCAGTAAAGAAAGAGAACGCATAATCTGAAGCCTTCGGTCCTGTAATAGAATCTTGACTGCCTGCCAGTTAACAGTTTAACCTCTGCAGGGCTAAGTTTTGGGACCTCAATGTCCAAGGGAAAGTGGGCTGCAAGAGCGTGCCGTAGTTGTAGGTACTTATGAAACTGAGTATTAGGAAGTTGAAATTTTTCTTGTAGAGCTTGGAACGTCTGAATGCTGCCTCCTGACCAGACATCCCGAGCTGGGAAATACCTATTCGGTCCCAGTTCACAAACCCCATCCAGGCCTGCCATGTGATATAGCCAGGTGCCCAGCCAGAGAGGAGTCGTGCATGTCAATTTACGGTCCCAGCTCATAAAGTGGAGTGCCACTCTCCAGCTCAAGAAGACACCACAAATAATGTCTGGGAGCACTGGGAAATCGGAGAGCCGTACAAAAGGCCCATGATTCGGTTAAGTCCCTACAGGGCCAGCTCAGCCCTGTAGGTCGGTTCACTCCAACCCCCATTAGGCCAGTCATTCACCACAATCACTTGGGGAGCAATGTAGTAACAGTGCAGACCTGCCATTCCCATAACTCCAGCATAGCGTGACTGTTGGCAACTGTCAAAGGTGATTCGGTAAGCCCTCAGCCCAAAGGAAGGGACGAATGATAGAGTTAAGTACTGTATACCATTGGGTGGGGATAGGGACATTTTGTAAGACATTAAGGAAACGAGGCTGCACCATCATTTTGAAGAGAGCCACATGCCAGAGGACGTGTAGGGGTAATGAACCCCATCTGTGAAGGACCTTCCATTTTAGCCACCAGAGGAGCCAGGTAATGGGCCAATACCAGCTCCAGAAGCAAAGAAATATGGATACCCAGACACTAGAAGGTACAGGAATTTCAGATTGCCAGGAGCGGACACTTGAGTTGCCCCGTACCGGGAATAGTAGCAATTTTGCTGCATTAACTCAGAGGCCGCCTCATATATGCTTGAAAGTTCCAGACAGCAGTGGCCCGGGGACTGCAGGTTTGTCAAGAAGAGCAAAACTTCATCTGCTTAGAGCGCTATATGCTCCCCATGATCATCCCTGCACCCTAGCGTTGCAGCGTAGGAGCCATGCCGGCGGCTCAATGGCGAAGGCGAAGAGGAGGAGACGGGATCCTCGACCAACAGGGAAAGGACAGGAGACTGACCCATTTATGCAGACCTGTGCCAATGACTGCAAATATAAGAGCTTAATAAGCCTGCGTAAGTAGGAGCAAGCCACGCACGTGCCAGGAGCATACTCAGGAAGGACCAATCAAGCTTATCAAAGACCTTCTCAAAATCTATCAGGAGCAGTGCTGCTGGGTGGTGGAGCGCTTGGGACAAAGCCAGCTGGACTCTATGGATGCAGTGCTGCATACTGCGGGCAGGCATGAAGCCGCATGAAGGGTTGGATGGATGAGCTACAGCAAGGTCACTTGCAACCTGGTGGACAAGACCTTTGCAAACACCTTGATTTCTGAATTAATGAAGTATATAGGCCTATAGGAGGTGCATCTATTCAAGGGTTGACCTTTTTTGGGGATTACCACAATCAAGTCCATATCCAGCTCCCAGGGAAAGGCACCAGTGCTCATATCCTTGCCAAACATGTCCTGCAGGGGTGGGATCACAACGAAATTAAATCTATGAGGGCTGCCCCAATCTCGTCGACTGTGATCATCTGATCTAGGTCGTAGGCCAGTGAGCAAGGGATTGATGGGAGAGGGTTTCAGCCAACAGCGGGTGTGCCACCTCCCGGGAAGGCCTGGGGGCATACAACTCCTGGTAGAAGTCAGCAAACACTCAAAGAATGTTGGGGGAGCAGACTTTGATACAGCCCTTGGTGTCCCTAATCTGCAGGACCACTCTGAAGGCAACCTCTCTGTTAGCCAGTAAAGCAGTTTCCCAGACTTGTCCCCACTCTCATAGACTAGCCGAGTTGTAGCCCTCCAACACTACCTGACCTCATCCAGGGAGACCTGTCGCGGCTCCGCATGGGCCACTGCCAGATGGCGGGCAAGTGCTGCCATCATCTCAGTAAGTGCCCTGCGCTCCAAGGCAAGGATTCAGGACTCAAGAGTCTCGATGTCCACAAGTTTCTCCTTCTCCCTACCCCAGATGTAGCCTTTCACCAAACCCCATATCGCTGGCTTACTGGCTGCCAGGAGTGTGCCAGCTGAGGACACAGACCCACGATTGGACTGAAAGTAAGCCTGTAGCTCGGTCTCTACATAGTCAGAAAATGTCTCATCAGACAAGTGTCGGGCATTGAAGTACCACATGGACCACCCAGCAGGGTCCGATACTCCCGTACATAAGAGGAGCGCTTTGTGTTAGGAAGTCCACTGTGGGAGGCTGATGACCATGGACATCTGCAAAACATCTATGGCCGTGAGGAGCTGCAAATCAATCTGCGTCGATGTCTTATGAGGTGTGGGTATATGCAGTACCATGTGAGTGTCACATCTGCCACGCATCACAGAGTGCAAGGTAGTCGATCCAGATTCCAGGCCCTGAGGTGGCGGGCATGGAGATGATGTGAGATGCAGCCCCTATGGGCTGGAGGAGATCAGCTTTGAATCGGGAACCGCATTAAAATACCACCCCAATAAAGGTGGTGCCTGGTGGGAATCTAAAGGTATGTTGCTTGGAAGTCCATTATGGGAGCAAGCAACTGGTTCAGCACGTAGATCGACAGAAATTTACATTGTTTACCTTTGTGGAGCCCCTCCATCCTATATATCTCTCATGGGGGTCTGAGTGAGTACTGATAACCACAAGGGGAAGTACCTGTGGAGCAGAATAGCAACCCCATGTGACTCCCTGGCCCAGAGTGGTAAACCCTGTCATAGCCATAGCATCAGAGGAACGGGCAGTGCTCCCCCAATAAGTGGGTCTCCTGCAACAGGAGAATGGTGGACTGAAAGCGCCTAGCATATCGAAGACCGTCCATGCGCTTAATGCAGTCCAACAGGCCATTCACATTCTAGGACATAATTTTAACCTCCATGGGATGTGGGAATGGGTGAGTGTAGAACGTGTACAATGGGCAGAGTCATAAAGACACAGGGGGATCTACCCACAACCCGGAAGTCATCGGCCAGACACCTCAATTTGGACAAATGTTAGGTAGGTGATCTAGGCAGTTGTAGCATAAGGAGACTGTAAGACCAAAAACAACATTACAGAACTCCTTAACCTCACCCCTCCACCCATTTCCCTATACTTCTTCCCCGGAAGTATCTGTCGCCCTATGCCCCAAAAAATAACACCCTCTACAAAACACACAACAAAACATTAAAAAACATCCTCGAGGGAAGGATCAAATATCAACCCAAAACATGGGACAGGGCATTATCTGAATATACTGTTACATGTGCACCTAGGGCAGACAGGAGGAGCCCGCAGATCAGCCCTATGGGCCAGCAAGATGCTAAGTTTTTGGTGGGATAGAGCTCCAGCGTACACTCCAGCCGCTCCGATCTTGCTGGTGCCCTGTGTCATAACCAGAGGAGTCTCAACAGCTATTAGAGCAGCCCTGGCGGCCATGGGAGCATGTCCTTTTCCTCCTGGAAGATTTTGGAGGAGGGCAGGAAGCGCTCCCCTGCAGTTGTTGGGATAGAGGCACCAACCCTTGTCAGTGTGGTGAAGCACAGGCCTCTCAGCTGCCCATTCCTAGACCTGTTCTGGAGACTCAAAGAAGTAAGTTTTAGAGTTGAAAATCACCTCTAGTCTCACCAGGAAAAAGAGCATATGCTGAAGATTGAGAGCACAAAGCTTCTGTTTGATTTTATCAAACAAGTGTCTACACTGTTGGACCATCTGGGTGTGTACCCAGGAAAAATCATTATTTGAGAAACGTGAAAAGAAAGGTCAGGCCGCATGTAGGATGGTGTCCCAGTCATGATGGTTAAGAATCTGGGCAATGAGCAAGCACGCCTGGACCTCGAGTGGGGAGCCACTAGGCCAAGGACCTGTGTGCGCATTCCACCACAAACAATGGTGACAGCTTGTCCTTGGAGAACCAGGACTGCACCCATCGCATCAAGAACCACTCTGTGTTCAAGGCCTCCGAGTTCTCCAGGAATCCAATCAACCAAAGGTTATTCCTCTGAGACCTGCTTTCCACGTCCTCAGAGCACCCTTCCAGTACCAATGTCGCTGTTAGTAGTTTTGAGACCTGCTGGTTAGGGGGGCCACTTCGTCCACCACCGAGGATACTCAACCCTCCAACTCAGTGATTTGAGCAGCAACATTCCCGAGATCTTGGCATTGGAGAGAGACACTTTTACCTCCTCCACTTTTGTTTCCATGGTCTCCCTAGAGTACTGGATTGCCTGGAGGATCATGGTGAGGTGGGGGTGTCCAAGATCACAATGATGTGCCTGTGGGGTTGCTGGTGGTCTCTGTTTGGCCAGAAGCCACCATTGTGTACTGGTCCAATGCCGTCTGCACTTGTGCGGGTGGAGCAGGTTTATCTCTCCCCAGGGTTGGGTGCCGGGAGTAGCTGGAAGGTAGAATTTCCTTGTCCTCCCTGCCATGGGGCGGGAGGGCAGCACGAGCTGCCAGGGCTGAGGTCTTCAGCGGGCAGCGCTTCTTCGCATCCACGCAATTCAATCCCAAGCGCTGATCAGACAGGTCCATTAGCAGGGGGGAAAAGAACCCCCCGCAAAGGGCAGGTTTGCTGCCACAGCATCCAGTCTTTGGTACGGAGGCACGCCTCCTAATGCCCCCAGTAACAGGCAGGGCGAGTGGGGGGGACCTGGGGAACACAATGAAGGGCTCACAATGACAAAGGGAGGAAGTCCCTGCACCTCAGTTCAGTATGGATCCTCTGGGCAAGCCATCAGCTCGAATTGTGGATCCCTTCAGGTCACACCAGCACACCCCCAGCAGCCTTCAGTCACCACCAGCCCTGGAAGGGGCAGCACAGAACCAGATAGGGTGTGATGTGGCCCAACTGTGGAAGGGACGGGAGCGCCAGGAGAGATGCAGCAGCCAGTCCAGTGCTGGGGTGCGAGCATTTAGGCTCCGCATAGGTCACCTGCTACCACCTGGCAGCTCATCGCAGGCAGGCCAATGATGCTGCTCTGCGGCTCTTCAGTGGGTCAGAGCAGGGCTGCACCAGTCGCGCCTCCGTGGATGGTGTGCCCAGGACAGACCGCAGCCCCTCAGGCCAAACGCCAAGGCTCGGGAACTGCCATATTGCTTAGGCCAACCCCTGGGCTCCAATGCCATCTGTCTTTCTCCAGCGTCCTTTGAGTCCGGGACCTCCGCTACGGGCAGTCTTTGGGGTGTGTTTTTTCGTGTTGGCGAAGGATACCCGAGGAGATTGGAGCAGACTCAAGTCGCGGCCACCATCTTCACCCTATTATATTTTATTTAGGGGTATATACAAGGGAGTCTCCAATCCCTGTATAACAGCCTGTCTCTAATTTCCTTCTTAGAGACAACTTGCGATGTTCCTAGTCACCTGAAATAAAGAAATGACATAGCTGCTGAACTGTAATAACTTATTACAGTTGTGTTCTACCTTCACAATATCTGCAGCCAAGGGGAAAGGCAGGTCACAGAGCATGATTAAAGCTGCACTTTAAAAAGGAATCTGACTTTGCCTTCTAATAGTCTCATTTTGTAGATGAACAGCAATCAGCAGAAAGGAGATTTTTATGGCAGCATGTTTATTTTTTGCACGCCTAAGCTAATATATTGAAGAGATAGAATCTCTTTGCATATTTTTACGCATCCTGTTCTACAGGTTATCTTAAATCTGACTTCTATTAAATTGATTCTAATATCTTTTTGCAACAAATATCTAACTGCTTTTTGGTGCGCTTACTTTTGCACTAGAGATTCTAATTTTATTCTTCATGTTTACAGACATCCTATCAGTTTCATGTGAAGGGCACCACATCAAGGATTTAAATAGTTTGTGGGAAGGGTTATGGTGTGACCAGGTTTTATAAGCAATAAAGTACGCCCTGACGTACATCATGATAAGGATATTGCAAATCACCTCAGAGTTCCAAGGCAATTTAAAGGAACTTGACCTTTTGCCTTGTTCCTGTGTATGGTCATGAAACTCCTCAATGACTTGCAATATCCTTATAATGTGCGGCAGGGTGTACTTTATTACATGTAAAAATACATTTTTACATTTCTGAGAAACATGACTAACAAAAAAAAAATCTATAGGCAGCAACTAAGAATATCAAACAATCCATGGGAGGAATGCACTTTTGTAATTAATGTGTATTTAATTATAGAGCAAATTGATGAATGTGCTTTTATATCATTGGATACTTTCCACAATAAAATCCTTAGAGTTTTAATATTGTGCAATTAAAGTGTTAATGTTTAATTTGATTCAAAAGTGAATAACTGAATGATCATTAGAAGCTTTTAAGTCTCAGTTTGAAGTGTTAATTCAGACGTGGTTATTCATATCGAGTCACAGAATGTGGACATCTGGAACCTAAGCGACTAATGATTGATTGTGATTGATCAAGTTCTCTCACGCGCCAGTATTTTTGACAACCTCCCCTAGGGGAGACCTCCGTGACCTTCTTTTCCCTATACCACTGTGGCTTGGCTTGCTCCTGGACTCCTGCTCAGTGCCTGCCGGTGGCGCTTTTGCTGCCTGTCCACAGGCGAGGCTTGTTGGTGAGTGTTTCTGGATTGTTAAGACTACCAACCTGCTTAGTAACCGGTGTGGTAACTGGCTTGGATCTGGTCTGCCCCCCCTGGCCCGGTCCAGGCCCTTCCATCCCTTTGAACCATACCTGCACCTGGCACCTCTGCTTCTGTATGGCGAGTGGTCAGGACATCATTGGAGATTCTTCCTACTCTTTCTCCATACCCCATTCCTTTTACCCCGCTGCCTATCAACTACCACTTCCTGTACCAGGGGCGGCCTTAGGCATGTGCAAGCTGTGCACCTATACAGGGCCACCAAACCCCAGGGGTCACCACGCCAATATATATCCTTAATATAATAATCCTCTGAGGATCGATACATATTTGCGTGGCGGCCCCTGTCAGTGATTTGCCAGGCTCCGGCTCTGTTCCACTTCCAAACACCCTGACCCCCACGTCTTCTCTGGCCTCCGCTCTCCACCCCGCCCGGACCCCCTCTTCCGGGGCCCCCTCCCTACGCTCCCCGCCCAGGGCCGCCATGAGCCTAGAGCCGGCCCTGCCTGTACCCTTGACCCTGAACAGCGCTAGATGGTTGACGAACTGCTAATCTTTGCTGTCTCCCCACACTGAAACCTGTGAAATGAATGGCTTTAAAATGACATGTATGGTGGTGAATTAGCCTCATAAAAAACAAGCCATGCCAACAAGATACAAGCAAATCGTAGCACAGTTCCTCCTTCACAAAACGTAATGAAAAGATCTCAGATTCATCCTTTGTTTTTTGATTGATAAAGCAGCCATGCAAGAACCATGATGTCTATTATATACCCTATATTCCAATCGTAATATGACAAAGGATGCTCTCATTTCTAGAATGTTTAACAAACTGTGAAAATATAGAAGCCTGTTCAGAGGACGGGAATGAGGAATTTGTTGGCAGTATTTACCTAGAACAATCCTAATTTAATTTCTAACATCAGGGGAAAGTTTCAGAGTTGGGGTAGGTACAGGGCTGTGACCCCATGTAGATGCATTTTCATAATATTTTCTTATATGATCTGATATCATAGCCAAGCAGGAACAGCAGCACAGCTCCATGGCCTCATTTAGGGTTGTGTGGTTATAGCAGTTCTCTGATTTGTGGAGGAATGACTAAATCCGGAGCAGACCCTACGGATACACTTTTCTCCCCTGCCTTCGAAGCAGAATATAGTAAATAAACTATTGCATGATAAAATACCATGTCTTAGCATCATTTACAAACATACATGTTTTATATATATTACAAAAAAACTACATTCAA